>NC_073358.2:20086000-20791500 GCF_027580225.2 Misgurnus anguillicaudatus
GATTACTTCTCACAAACACGCTCAAGCGCGGGATGTGTGCTTGTCAGGGTTTATACAGAAATCCTTGAGTTAAATTTACTACTTTTTACTACCTTTTTTACTACCTTCAGAATATTTTTTAAAACCATCACGACACTGAATTGCAAGTGTTAATCAGCGACCTTTCTATTATTTACACAGATTTTGATATATATAACATACAAAAAAGAATTAAAGTGAAAAAAATTCTTTTGACTGAAATATTTTTCAGGCCAAGTCATATTCCTTTACCTAACACTTTATGTAAGCGAGACCAATAGCATTTTAAGGGGAGATTTTTTTGCCATAAATTCCATATTGAAGTCTCATGTGGCATATAGGTAGCTGTAGTTTGCAGGGCATTTCAGATTAAGGCAAAACAGCTAAATAACTCACTATACTGTATAAAAAGAAAACATGAATATCACCACCTTTAATTAATCTTTTATTAATTATTTATTAATTGTAAATGTATTTATTTTAGCATTTACTAATAATTTTTTAATCAAAGTTGAAACTGTTAACATTAATGAATGCACCATGAACCACCGTCAATTACTGTAATGACATAAACAAGAATGAATTAATGATTATATACTCTATATTTTTCATTGTTTGTTTATGTTATATAATGCATTTACTAATGTGAACAAATACAACTTTTTCATATCATATTATTCAGTACACATAAACGAATAATCCAGGGTCTGTTCTGTTCACACAACAGCTTACAGTCACAGCTCTAATACAGTAAGGTTATGTGTATGAATATAAACCCTGAACGAGTAACTCGAGTCAAACTCGTGTAGAATTCGCACAGGATGTCTGTAACCATAGTGACAGTTGTTAATTGAATGACTGTAACTTTATCAACAAATTATTATGTTACAATAGAGGCAGCGCTGATGTGCTAGTTTATGCGCAATGTTTCTGCTGTTTACTTTCTCTTAAGACCTAAATGGTCGTGTTTATATGAGGATATTTGCAAAGACGGGATTTTTGAGGCATATGTGTTATTTAAGGCCAATAAAGCGGCAAAAATACGTACAACACAAGCTCAATGAGAAACGAATGCGCGGCTAGCGTGCTCCTCTGACACAGAAACAGCGGACGCACTGTTGTTTGTGTTTGAATGGCTTAAAATCACTTGTTTTTAAACTGCTGTGCTTAAATATATGTACAAATGTTACGTTTTTGTGACCACACGCAAATGCAACTGCAAGAACCGACAGGTCGATGACATCAAAGTCGCGCGAGAGCATTTTGGAAGCAGTCTCCTCTTATGATTCCTCGTCAATCGCTCTCAAGGGATTTGGATGTCATCTGCCTTTTGGTTGTTGTGGCGCCACATGAAGTTTACCCACGACTTAAACAAACCCGTTGTACCAGCCACTGGCTATATCAGCATAGCATTAAAAAGCGTGCCGCGGATGATCAGTAACGTGAGAAATCATTTACCCCCAAAAAATACAGGACCCCTTACGTTAGTCATACTGTGCAAAGACACGCAATTACCTGTTTGGTTTTCTTAGCCCACGAACTGAAAGGCTTGCCAATCTTCATCATTTCGCTAAGCCTTTTACACCTTTATCGATCTTCAAAACATCGGAGCCTTCCTGCATTATAAGTTTGACCATGCTAGCTGAAATAAACTTTTACCTCAGCTCAACGTGATACAGTCAGAAAACCCGGAGTGGATCCGGTCCGTAGTGATTACAGAACGCTTACTGCGGAGAGAGGAACGTGATTTGGCTCCACTCCAGGCTTTGATCACATCCCAGAGACGAAAGATCTTTGATTATTTGCCCAGATATGCGGGTGATTTGAACTAATTTCCAGGCATCATAACATTACAAAAGGCAATCGAAAATTTACTACCTCGTCAGATGACGTTTACTACTTTTTACTACTTTTTACTGGCCTTAATTTGGCATAATGTAATTTACTACCTTTTACTACCTTTTACAACCCCGCGGAAACCCTGGCTTGTCAATGACGGGCATTAAATCCACAGAATTCCGCTGAGTTTTCTGCCAAAATCTGCGGGTGCGGATTCTGTTTTGGGCTTGGCTATATGCCTTACTCCTGCTGCTCTTTAAATTGTCATGTTATTGTTTGTACCTGGTTAATTTGTAATAAATTGTTAAGCTGATAACCTGCTGTTTCAAACATTAAGTAAAAAAAGTAATCCAGACAGTCCTGTTTATGACTGTCACTGTTAATAAATTTGTGATAGAATCTCCATTACAGTGTTTTTTTATGCGCACGGGGGGCACCTAGTTATTCGAATATATTCGGATACATTGCATGATATTCGATATCCGTTCAAATTAGATTTTTTTCTCAAAAGTGACAGCCCTAGATCTTACAGAAAAAATAACATTAAAGCAACTGTCTTATGTTAGGGCTGGACAAAATATGGTATTATTCTATATATGGGCGGTATTATTCTAAATACTCTGTCGGTACAGTATAAATCCGATAATGGTATAAATGTTAAAAAAGCCTTGACATGAACTGCAAAGAATGCCCACAACAAATGTCTGTACCTACAAACTTCTGATCAAATGATTTTGCCAAGTCTATGAAGCCGCCTCCTCCTATAAAACTATATATTTTTTCAAATGAAGGTATAAATTTATGTTCATTTTTAATTTATATTTTGCCTTTATACAAAATTAAATTAAACTCACTGTCAAATAATAAGCATAACACTTTTAGGCTCACCTTTAAAATGAATCACGTCAGTCAGTGATACATGCTGTAATGCAGGGGTCTCAAACAAATAAATAATTCTAACTCCCCAGTCCCCGCCATTGAGGTGTTAACTTATAGCAAGCATCATCGACCGCTTTATCTGTCCATCCCTATCTATTTCACTAAATAATCTTAGATATAAAGAAATTTAGCATGTAGGACCATTTTTTTCTCACATTGTGACATTATTGTCATGACAAAAAATAAATACGTTTGCAGTGTGAAAACATAGTCTTTATAACACTGATAATAATCAACACAAAACATGATAGGAAAAGTAAAATTTAACAATAAAACATGCTTGGTTATCTGCAACAATGCATATCTTAAACTTTAGTTTCTATATTCATGTTGGCTAATTCCACACCACGTTTTATTGTAGTAAAAGGCAGAAATATGATCAAGACATTTCTTGAAAGTCTTTTTACCAAACACAGTTACACATCACTGACCCTGCATTTAGCTAATGTCACCTGCAATGTGTGGGACACACATAGTTGCTTCCTCTTTACTGCAAAGGCGTTGCACTTTGTAGATGTGCACCCAGCCGTATACCGACACAGACTTCTATTTTGCCACAGACTAAGCCATTTTTAGCAGATAAGGGCTGAAATGTAAACAACAACAACTTATAGCAAGAATTGTGCATTTGCAGTGAATAAAATGCCTCACAAATTTTGGAGCGTCTCTGTCATAACTATGTAATGCAAGAGTAGTCTATAAACTAATTTTATGAACATGTACAGCATTTTCTTTACCAGGCAAACACTGAAGGCTGTGTTTCATGTATTTGAGGAGTGGAGAGAAGTTTTTAGTCCAGCATTTTTTGTCGAGTCATAGACAATACTGTCTTATAGTTTTATATAGCCTACATATTTTATGTTTCGCCAAATATTAGCACATCTGTCAATCATCATTATTGCATAGTGGGGATACATGTGCGCTGTGAACAGCAGCATTTGTACAGATATTTGTGTTTTTGTGTGTGTCATTGCATAAATGTGAGTATACACCAATTTTAAATACAATCTTTGTCAATTGTAAAACCTGTTTCAGTGTATGTTATGTTTTTTTATCATTATTAAGTGCATTTAGATTTATTATGAACGGTTAAATAGCGCTTTTGGCACGGTTTACCTCAGAGTTACCTCAAGAGTTTTTTCATATTTTTCATATCATTATGAGAGGGAGAAGGGGAGTGGATTTTTCAGGTGTGACTTTTTACTGCGCCGAGTCAAAGCACTCCCAAAAGTGCCATTCCGCCATAAATTATAGTTACCCTTTATAACCCGCTTAGAAAAGCGCCAGGTTTTATTTTCTGCCACCATACTTGGTTGTATAACTACTTATTTTAAATAGGGAAACGTTGATGTGTTTGGTCATTTCTAACTTCATCTCTGTTTGGTACCATTGAATGAACTGGGCTAAGCTAAGCGCTATCAAAGTGTCGCCGCGCGTCACAGCGATTAAGTGCACGCAGTAAGATGATAAAGGTAAGTATCAACTAGTGATGCACCGATGTATCGGCCACCGATATTTATCGGCCGATTTTTGATTAATTTGAAACCATCGGCATATCGGCAATAGCACGAGAAAGGCAGATACCGATTGTTTATTAATTAGCTGCATAAAGAAATACATTATATGTAAAAAATGAGTTGATGTTGTTAATAAAATAAATGCTGAATAGCAAAAACCACCTTTGAAGATTGTCATGCTGTCTTATTATATTTGTTTTAGCTTAATTTGTGCCTCTCTTATTATGTTGGTCAGTTGAATGTTAATTAGATCCAATTTGATGCAAAAATAAACTAGCTAATAGACCAACTGTATAGTATTGTATACAAGTGTTTAATATCGGTATCGGCATCGGTATTGGCCAGAAGTCGTCTGTTTAAATCGGAATCGGTATCGGCCCAAAAAAATCCTATCGGTGCATCCCTAGTATCAACTCTTCTTAGTTAAGGTAATAACATAGTTTAATATGACAAAACGATGGAGTATTCCTTAAAGTTTAAGATTAAAATGAGTTTATTAATCTGTGGCAAAATTTTCTTACCAGGACATCCCTGAAGACTCTGTTTTGTAAGGACATCTGTTTAAATGCTGCAAAAAAAAATTATTTAAGGCTTAAAATATAAAAAAAAAATGGTAAAACTCTGTAGTAGTGTGTGGCTTTCACACTTTTAAAAGTAGATTTCTACATGTGAATACCCTAATGAGGTGTCTCCATCTGAGAGCAGCTGATGGCGATTTACATCTAATCAAGAAACTGGCTTTACTCATGAAACACGCATGAGAATCCTCCGAGATATATTGCCCAGCCCTACATTTAAGCATAAAATGTTTAATGTACTTGAAATGTTACACATTGCTAATTATATGTTGATAATTTACCTCAGGGCTTTAGACTGCATCCAAATGAGACAGTGCACGCATTTGTACTCGTGCATGTGCGACCTGCAAATTTTTTATTTTTTTCTAGTTGTTATTTCACTTACAGAAAGATGAGTACAAAAAGCCCACAAAAAAATGAATGTGCGACCATCTATTCTTTGTCACCATGAGCTCAGTAATCTATCATTAGACATGAGAGACAGAGAGAGCGGGAGAGCTTATACATTAACACCAACATTACAGATGAGAATAAAGGTATCAGGTACACAGATCAAGAAAACTGGATAGAAGACAAGAAATGTGTAAAGGATAACAGTATGTATAAAGCCATGCCACTTATCTCATTACAATATGCTACACTGTAAAAAAAAAATATTTTAAAAAATTGTGGAAACTGAAAGTTAAGTATTGACTAAACATATTGCTTTCAAATAATTCTCCCCAAACAAAAATATGCATTGTGGTAATTAAAACCCATGGTATTGGGGTAAAACAAAAAAATATTTTCACAGAACATATTAAACTCTGCTCAGCCAATTCATCATGTCAAATGAAAAAACTGAGTTGACTGAATGTAGTTTGAGACAGTATGGGCATGCACCTGAAAATAATTGGCTTCAGTGTGGATGCGCGGGAGTTGATGATCGACATTTTCTACAATAAAGTTATGGTAAGTACTTAAATATTTACATTTAAGTAATTTTTAAGTCTTTTTAAAGTCATTTTCAAGTTAAACTGAGTGAAAATCTGAATAATTACAGCATACAAACAAAAAGCATATTGCCGAGCCAGAGGAACTGAAAGCAAGACAGATTTTCCGATTGTTTTAATATTTTAAAACGAGTGTTTAACTTTATTGTGATTGTATTGATTGATTGAGAGACTAGGTTAGTAGTTATACGATGTTTGTTATAAAACTGATATTTTTTCTCCTCAGTGTAACGCACCGAGCTAACGCTTCATTTAGCGATAAAATGGCAAGGCCACTACAACTTTCACAGTAAGTATATTATATTTATATTTCTTATATAACATATTTGTGTTAAAACTGTTAGCTTTTTCGAGATTTATGTGCGTTATTTTTATTAAGAGTCGTTGCGCCGCGCCCGCACGCGTGCACACATAGACATGAAAGGCTGCTTGCAACCTGCACCTTTCTAGAGAGAAATTGCAATGTTTTTTAATTAATGTATATATAACGAGTGTAGGGACATCTGTATTTGGCCTGGACGTAACGAAAAGGACGCATTGTTTACAAGTATTCGACCGTATGCAGCCCTGCGCAGACAAATCAACCTATGACATCAAAGTTCTGCGAGAGCCATTCAAAAGCTTATTACTCTCGCGATACATTGATCTCATGTGTCAATCGATCTGCGCCGTGCATGCTGCTGTCGTCATCTTGCATCAGGAAATCCACGAGGGGTAGATATGAAAAGGACGCTCTCTATCAGCTGGTGTTGTAAAGCTGCCGGTTATACTCAACGGCGCGAGTCTCAAATAAGTGCAAGGACACCGCCCAAAACGGATGAGATGTTCAAGTAATCAGCGCGTTAACTGTACTGTAAGTAATCGAATATAAAACCAACACGAAGTAGCTTAACATTAGTACCTATAGGTTTGCTTGAACAATTCATCTCTTAGAAAATTAACCATAGTTTTTGTATGTAGCAACCATAGTTAATTAACCACACTATTGTTTGTGTTGGATAAGCATATAACCACACATTTACCATAGTCTCACTAAAGGGTATTTTCAGTCAAACTATAATAAAGTAATGAAAAATGTCCAATACCAAAATAACTGTACTTCTATATTAAGATTGTTTTATTTTTCATAATGTTAAACAGCAATATAGCTAAGAGCAGCCGTTTTTTTTATGTTCAGAAGTGTAAAGGATATTCTGGATATTCTGTATTGATCTGGTTTTATTTATTACATTTGGCTTCATTTGGTACATGAACGCTCAGTGATAATTTTTTACTTCTTACAGAGTTCCAAGGCTTTGGAGATTTACACACGTGACATGAAAATGGGAATTCGTGAAACTCTGAACAGTTGCTGATCCATGTCAATATTCATTTCCAGTGAGCAGGTTGTGCTGGAAATTTTGTGAGACTTTATGCCTTTAATTTGTAGAATGTTTTAGGTGTTTAATGTTTAAACTGTTATGAGGCATTGTTTAAAATGTTTTCATAAAGTTTCATAAGCTCTTACTTAGTGTGAGAATGTTAAATTCAAGTGAAATTGTGATTAACGTTGGGTGACATTGTTTCCCCTACCATTATATAAGGGGGGCGCCCCGCCCTCTTAACGGCTCGACCCGCCCCCCTTGAAGGTCAAGTATATTTTATATGATTTTCTTTATAGCGCCAGATAACAATTTGTTATTTTATTAAACAAACTAAATAGCCCTCAAGTAATATGTTATTCATCTTATTTCTACGATGGCATGTCTTTTTGTCTGTGCCTGCGCGTTTAAAATTATCCAATTGAGTGCGCACATTTATATTTTACTGTCCGGCTTAATTCACTGAATGCGCGCTCTGTCATGTTGCGTCTCATAACTGAAAAGGTGACGGTGTTTTCCCACACACACGCGTGCATTCTCTCCCTCTCTATCATGCTGTACAGTAGCTATATGCTATAACTCTGTGTAACAGTAACAGTGTATGCTGTCATATTTCTGAATTTGGATCGATTTGTCTGCGCTATTAGGCTACGCGTCCAGGGCTTGACATTAACACCCGCCACATGCAGGTAGATTTCGGCTGTGGCGGGTACAGCCAATCCCACTAGCCACTTTGGCTGGTTGAATATTTTTTTAATTGTAGTCATGCGAAATTATAAACAATGCGCAATGACACTGGGAAACTACAACTCCCATGAGCACTCCCTGCACCCAGCGCAACGTACTGAGACGCGCGCACGATGCAGCGGAGGCTCGCGTTGCGGACCAAGCGCCAACGTTTTACCAGAGAGCGCAAAAGCTGATGGATTTGCGAAAGCACAGGATGCAGTCTGACGCTTACTGAACACTTGGGCGTTTTCCCGTACAGGGTCTAGATCAATCTAGAGGACTAGGCCTTAGTTATATTAGGACATTTAGGTAGTTTTTACAAACGAACCTTATAAAAAACATTACTGATGTGCATCTTGAGACAAAACCAGGGCATTGATATTGGTTAAGATTTGTCGGTGAAAGATGCTTTTTAGTCTGGAACTAGGATAAGCCCTGTCCAGGAAATCGTCCCTTGGGAAGGTACACTCAGTTACTTACATTTTATTAAAATTTTCACAAAATATTTGTGACTGTTATTGTATAAAACTTTTTATTAAAAATAATTATTTTCTAATGTCTACTGTGCAATTGTATGCAGACCATTTCTGTATGTTTACAATTTTAAGGTATTAGTAATAAATAAAAATGAATAAAATGTTACAAAATAGTTTGAGTGTTTCTTTTTCTATTAGGACAACGGGAAATAAACAATTCAGCATGGTTCCTTACCAATATAATTTTACCAATATACATTTTCAGTTTGGGTAAATTAAAATAACAAATGCTACCACAATTTAAAAAATTTAATTGGGCAAAAACATGGTTTCTTATTTTCAATTGGCTCAACCTGTTATAAAATTGATAAAATTCAATTCACAGAAAATCTATTGGCCCAAGTGAAAACTGTCAATGTTACCAGAAAATTTTGAGTTAGGGAGGCAAATATTTTTACAGTGTAACTGGATAATACTGGATAAACCTATTGTATATATAGTTTAATAAAATAATGTGCGTTACATGCAACAAACCAATTACAACTTAGGTTAACTACTTACTAACTGCAGACCTAAAATCAACATATGGAATCTCTATGGCAAATTTTAAAAGACATAAAAACTTTTAGAATAGGAAACAAAATATGGATCCATTGTGCATATGACATGTGCAACAAAGCATATTGAGTTAAGTCTATGATAAAAATATTTGTCAGTAATGCCGTTATTATGGGGAATAATGTGAATAATTACATTCACTGATATAAGGTGTGCCCAAACATTTTCTGCTTGCACACCTAAAATTTTCATTCAGGGGCTATAATGCTTCTAGTAAAAAAGTTAGATTTTGTGGACTTGAATAAAGAGACAAAAGTTGCACTTAACTTTTTCCTGGACATTTTTGTCATAGTTTGTTAGATATCAATGTGAGGTATCATCACAGGATTAGCAAGCAATACATTGATTATCGGAGAACCACCACACTGTGACACTATCAGTACATTGAGCAAATGTATTGTGTATCGTATTGTATCGTGAGGTACCCTGTGATTCCCACCCCTATTTACATCCTCTCAACTAAAAACATTATCATATTTTACCCAGCCATACTGAACACGCAGCATGCATGTGCATGACATCAACGTTTTTACAGATTTTTATTTTTGTAGTTTACACAGAAACAATAATAATGTCATTTTCAACAACTTGCATTTTGAAAACCGTTTTGATGTTGTCGTGTAAGTAAAAAAACCTGTTTCCTGTTTATGGTTGAAATAGTTTTGTAAACACCCCCATAGTTATTTTCTATTTTGCTCTTCACAACGAAAGCAAAATGTGTCAATATGTGGTAGATGTGGCAAAGTCAATAGGACACTAAAGCCCAAGAGAATCAGCATTTTCTGAGAACTCGAAGAAACCAATAGCCGTGTTTGCACTACCGGGCCACGAGCGGGCGTGCCAGTGCCTGTCGCATTTGCACTGTTACTTCCGGTAATGTTGTGCCTCGCTGGGGCTTAGTTGGGGCTTAAGGCCGGACTTTTCTGACCCGCCGAATACATTGGGCCAGAGCAGGCCTATCGGGGCTAGAGGACTGGTAAAGGTCAAAGGTGGAGTTTATCTGAGTCTCTGGCAAAATGCCCACTATCACCTTTATCTCTCTGCAGATTAAACTGCAGATTTCACCAGTACTTATCGACAGAAGACATCTGCTATGTTCTTTCTTTGGACTGAAGAAAATGATCAGCATCTGTAGAAACAAAAACGTGTTAAAATACAATGCCGAACTTGCCATGCTAAGGATCCGGCACACAACGGTACCGGTTTGGGAGAAGTTAAAAAAGTTACGGGTACAGTAGCCTACAAGTGTTTAAAGTACAACAGTGCTGAGAAATGATAGATGGCGTGTTGGATCATCATCACTGTATTAAGGGGCAATCACTCGAATCAAGATTGTAATGACAGTCGGTGAGTGAACATATTTGCTACATAATGTTTACATACAACACACAAATATTATGCAAATTGCAAACTATTGCATACGTGTCTTACATGCATGTTTATTTTGTTTGTGTGTTATATTGTCATCTCTGTGTTTCAGATAGAAAGGTGGGGGCCGGGTGACCGTGAAGATGATGCACGCGTCATAAACTCATCATCCAGCGCGGCAAACTGGATCAACTGCAGCACATACTGAGGTAACTGAGCAGCCAGGGAACTACACTCCGACCAAAATGGTCGCATATGCTTATGTGCATATGCGTTTATAGAATCCAAGTTGGCTTCATTTTGCGTGCAAGCACGTTGTGTCTCTCCCGTTCAGTGTGCGTTCACGTGCTCTCTGTTTCTCAATGAATTGGGTGCGACGCGAAGCAACCTCAGTGTCACATTGTATCCTGAGTTTTACCATTAGAGGTCTTTCTTCACTGAGGACGCGGGACCCGTACGGTTCCGGGTTTATATTTTAAATGGTCAGTCGGGTCCGGTTCGGTCCTAGTTCATTACTTCGGGTCCCAAGTCTGATTAATATTGTGTGTAAAACCCGAGTCGATCGGAGAACGGCCGCTAGCGCAAAGCTCGAGTGCTGTTTCAGCGTGCCTCCGGTTTCTTTGGCGATAACAGCTGGCTCTTGTCACGACCACGAGCCGCTTCATTTTTTCTTTATCCCATTTTTTTATAATCTTACAATTAATAGACCATATCTTTACTAAAATCTAAACAGTTTGCACAGAGATTGTAGCAAAAAGCAGTGCTAATACTGAATGAGCAAAGCTCTAGCTGACTCAGGATATAAAAAACGCAAAGCTGTAATGTAAAGTCTGTCATCGGGACAGCAAGAAAACTTTTAAATCTGAAATAATGAGTGGATTAAGCTTTTTTAATCTGCAAAAGAGAAATAGAAAGCAGAAGCAGTAAAAGTGCCTAACTAATAGAAATTATTAACATTATAACATCAGTCACATTTATAATCTATAGACCTGCACTGTCTATTAATATACTGTACATAGTATTGTATATAATTGAGTTTGATAAAAGGGGTCATCAAATTGCTTCATATATCAGTGCAAAAACATAAAGTGTTTTCGTGGTGCTTTAACAAACAGTGTCAGCTTTGTTTATGGCAAAGAAAGTTTGGGGTGGTTAGATTAATGAACTATAAAGTGAAATTAATATTAATGTTTAATAAATCAAAGTATTGTGTTGTGTCACACATTATTAGTTCTTTGTCACATGTATAGTAGACCATTTTTTGTCGGTGGATATAATGATTGCCCTTTTTTACGAGCTACCACCACAAGTAAATTTCAGATCTGTGGGAAACACTGTATACACAAATCTAAAACTAGGACTCGTCAACAATGTTCTTTAAAATATTTTGTATATTTAAAGCGTAACTAAACCCCTGGTCAGAGCCTGACTCCACCCACTGGCAATATTTGAAAAATGCAAGAAAAGTGGGCAGATCCCAACGGAGATAGAGGGGACGAACTAAGCTCGTACCAAGCATAGATAGGTGAGATCGTAACAAGGGCGTGGTGAGCTTGAACCAGCTTACATCACGAGTTACTTTTTGGACCCAACATCCAATAGGAAAATTCAACTGCAGTAGCCACCGTTCAACCTGAAGAGGGCAGCACTCAGACGTTTTTACACCATATATTGTAGTATTGAAACACTTTATATCCAAATGTCAAAAAACGTACTAAAATCAATGAACAGCACTAATAAAGCATCATTCTTACAGATCATTAACAAAAAAAAGTTGGTTAAGGGTTTAGTTACTCTTTAATGGGTAATCACCTTGCAAGGTTAACTATTGCTTATTGATTTGATAATGTCTCGCCGCGAGATCGCTCGTGTGCATCCAACATAAACTTTCATAGTAGCACCGATGAAGCAAACCTCTCCATCTTCTCATCTTGGCTTTCACCATGCAAACAGCCACGTCGTTTTTTTTCCCATTATGTTTGTTGTATGATGATGCTATCTAACTCCTGTCTACTGTCAGATTGAACTGACTTCCTCCTCATTGTAAAACAGGTGGAACTGTGTGCATTAGATCCAGGTAGGCTGTTAAGGGCAGAGTGAATAGTCCAAACGCATCTTGATTTTGGCTTGCAGCTGGAGGTCAGAGGCTATTGGCTCTATGAGGCCCATTTGAAGCCCAGGCTCGCACTGGCCTGATAGTGCAAAAGCGGCTTTTTGACAGGGTATTAGTTATATCCTAAACAACACTATGGAAAATACTTAGATCACACTTTTTGCTTACAAGATAAATTGCTGGGCTCAACTATAAAGATGCAACAAGTCCACAGAACTGTCAGTTGGCTTCTGTTAATATCTCATTACATTATCTAAGTAACATGAATAAAGCTTTGTACAAACTGAAAACCATGCGAGATATTCCAGAAGCATAATTTACATTATAACCACTTTTACAAACAGGGTGTAGATGAATCTAGGACTAATGGCACTAAAATATGTTAAGATATGTCAGTACATACAAGGTGTTTTTTAAATAAATAAAGCTCCAACAAGCATTTTAGTCTGGGACTAGGATAAGCCACCAAAAAATATAATTGTCATGAAGTTAATTCTTATGGCTTAGCCCTTATTGGAGAGCCACTGTCAATTATTAAAGAATTTTCTCGTTAATACAATTAAAAAATAAAAAGTAAAAAACTACCTTAGCTAACCACTAGCTGAATAAGCCGTTCACTTCTGTTCACTTGTTTTATTAGCTTAGACCCAAAATTAAGCAAGTCATAAACAATATTAAACGTCAGACTCAAATATTATGAGCCTGCTCTTGAGCAACCAGAGATATGAAAGGGACACAACCACTTAGTTTATTACAAAGGCATGTGAAAAACATATGGCACTACTGCGCACTTATACTTTTTTAATAGATTCCAGCACTGATCCTAATGCTGATCTAATGTGATTATGGCTGATATACAGAAAGAAGTCAGCATTTATGGCATTTATCAGAATTTATCGTTCCACAATGTGTGCAGAAGGAGGGTCTGAGTATATGATCACAGGGCCATTTAGAGACACTGTTTTCATTTAAAAACCACCATGTCAATCCAATTAACAAATCAAAACAAGAATGCAGGAGATCATGTAAGCCATCTCAATAGTCCAAAGCAAAGGTATACCCATGATTAAATAGCATGACAAGTGGTAGAGTTATAGCCTACGGTCTAAAGCCATTTTTAAGTCACATCCTGTGAATGAAGTCAGTAATATAAAGGTAACTTTGGATAGTAGAAATGGTTAAATGTGCTTACGCACGCGAATTGTAGCCTAATATTTGTTGCACGTTTATTGAATGTGTGTCAATAGGCCTGTCTCAACCCAAATGGGCCGCCTAGTAGCGCCTACCTAGAAAACATTTTTGTACATCACCGCTCCTAATGCTGTCTACGCAGGAAGTTTACCCGGTTTAGGACACAGCCAAAAACCTGACCATAGCAGGCCCACAACTTCTCCTACCCCCATACAGTAAGCAATGCATTCCCGTCATGAATTATTAAGATATGAATCCTTACTGGTTGGTGGGAGGCGCGGATAGAGGGAACACAACCTCCTCTTCCTCATATTCCGGTCCATCCTGTTGATCACTTTCATCCACACTCCCGTGCGCCCCGAATAAATTCGGCGGCGGCGGTAAAGGTGGGAAGACCGCAGGCCCATCGGTAGGGGACATCCGGCTGCTGCCTGGGCAGTCTGAAGAGGGGGAATCGCAGCCAGCAGAAGCAGCTCTCCCTGCCAGATCCTCTCCTGCGCCCGGGTAGATCATCACGTCAGAATCCGTGACCCGCACTCGAGCGGGTTTGGAGTAATGGGGAAAGTGGGTCGAGTCGGGGCCTCTACTGCCGTCCGATCCCCTGTCCTCGCCCCTTACCTCCATGCAACAAAAACGAGAAGAGAGCCTTAGCTTATTCTTTAACTCTGTTAAAGCTTTTAACCAGGCTTTTAAAGCAAATTGAGAAAGTTTCCCGCACACACACTCACACGCACTCTCTCGCGCTGGGCCAGCTCAGCTCAGCGGCTAACACATGAGTTAGGTCTTCATTGTTTCCTGAGTTTTCACAAAGACAAGAAAGAATCTTCAAAAATAATAAAGGGTGGACGTCCGAGTAGACGCAGTGCTGATGTACTGAATCTCTTGTTCGGTCTGGCGTCAGTTGTGGGCTGAAGCCCGCGGGAATGTTTGTCTTTTATTGTCAGTCTTTTCGTGGTTGTTATTTTGTTTCCAATGAGTTGAGAAACGAGCGATTTGTTAGTTTAAGCCCTTCGGAGTTGAACACTGGTTCTCGGCACTCTTCTTCTCACTCGAGCCCGCTTACTGAGCGTAAGTTTTCTTGTTCTGTAAATTTCTCCTTCTTTTCGAGATTGCTGGACTGGTGGAACATTTGCCACAGCTGCTCCCAGTCCCACTCCTCTCCCTGCGCGTCCCGCTCATGCGCAGACCGAACTAGCAGATCGCCGAACCGATTCAGACACATGCGCCCAAACCAATCGTGGGATCTGCAATCGACTGAGCGCGATCAACGGAGAGCATGGCGACTGAAGTAATTCAGCGTAATTAAAAAGCATAGTCGCTAAATGATGCTGAAATTGTTTAAATTATTTTTAGTCGCAGCACAATTCCTATAGTTTGTGTTTACTATGTGAGTTTATTCTTATTATAAATTGTGACAATAAATATTTATAGCCTATAGTGATTAAATTATCCTAAAATACTGAGTATAGGCTTAAATTTGTATGTGCGTATTCTGAAACTAGGAAAATTACCCAGGAAAGATAATGAAATATAGAATAAGTAAGTAAGTAATTAAGCTTTATTTAATTATAGCACTCATCACAGATACAAAATCACAAAGTGCTTTACAAAGTGCAAAAAAACAGTACACAGAGATGTAAACAAAATTTTAAACATAAATGCCCAATCAACTAAAAGCTTGTCTAAATAAAAATGTCTTGCAAATTTTGCGTTTTAAAATACAGATTCAGCCATCACGTAACGACAAGGGCAGAGCATTCCAAAGCTTAGGGAAAACTGTCTAAAAGGGCAGGTCTCCCTGAGTTTTAAGACGTGTTTTGGGGCCCCTTGGAAGATCCGAAGAGTGCGAGATTCAGAGGGCTCAAAAAGTCTGTGATGTATTTAGGGCTCTGTACTAGTGCTCTAAAAGTAAAAGCAAAAATTTTCAAATCAATTCTGAAATTGAATGAAACCCAATGGAGTGTAGTTAGAATCGGTGTGATATGTGCCCTTCTGTTCCTACTGAGGCAACTCAGTGAAGATTTGTTAAAACAGATAAAAAATAGAATCACAGTAATCAAGACGAGAAATATGTCTAAAATTTTAAGATAATTCTTAGATGATAAAAACATTTACTGACCAGCTGTCTAGGATGACCATCCAGAGACATTAATTGGTTAAACAATAGATCAAGGTTTCTTAGGCTCGGTTTGACAGACTGAATACGGGACACCTAAATTTACTTCAATATTGTTCACGATAATATCTAATAATCACGACAAACTATATATCGTTAGAAAGGTCTATCTCATCAATGAAGAGAGTGTGCTTCAAAACATTTATATCCCGCTAAATGTCACTGTCCCAACAGTGGGACGCCTACGTTTACTTCAGTGTTTTGCATTTGAATTCTCATCTAATCATGACAAACTATATATCATTTAAAAGCACTAAGTGTGTAGTTTTCATTTTTTCAGTGGGATTTTGGTAAAGGAATGACATAGTGAGAGCCATTTTCTAAAATGCCATGGGTCCACAGGTGGGTCCATGTTGCTATTATTTATTTGTAACACTATTACTTAACCTAAAAATCTTGTGTAGTTTCACAATTTGGGGGAAATTGTGATGTAGTGAGAGTCAGTTTTTTAAAATGTCACAGGCCCACAGGTAGGCCTAATTTGTTTTTATATTTATAACATTAAACCCCTACTCTAAACTCAAAAATCTTGATAAACTATATATAACTGAAAAGCTCTCGGAATGTAGTTTTAATATGTCAAGGTCATCTGATGATAGAAATAATGTAGTGATTTTGTTTGTGAGTGTTACATGACCATAGGAATGCATATTAATATTTTTTGTATAAATCTACAAAAGGAATTTAGCGTTCATATTTCAAAACATTTTAGCAGTAATAATAATGCAGTGACAGTAATTTATACATTTTTGACAAGAGTATGCAGCAAACTGTTGACACCTAGTGGCCGTTGTTGGTAAAACCACTAAAAGTGTGAGACAAACCTTTTTGTGATTTAAACTTGAAATTTGGATCACAACTGCTTGAGACTCGCGGAGTGGAACCAAAAAAACTACTGGGAAATTTCATAGACCACCTGGCGCCGTTTGTTTTAAAAAATAAATAAAAAAATAGGGTCGAACATGCTTATAAACAGGAAGTAATAAATGGAATAATGTGCATCTTTGAATAACTGTAAGAATATTTCCTTTAAATATAATTTTTGTCAAGTTTTGAGAGATAATAATGTATTTTCCACTGTTATTGTTTATTTAGACTTGTTAGTGCGCTTAGAAGCATGTTTGGCGCATTTACCTCAGAGTTTATTTCAGTAATATTGCTGTTTTTCCGGTAAAAATAATACAATTTCAGTACTGCTTCCTTCTCTGTTTATTTATTTCATTATGCTGTTATGTTAAGTTTATTGCCATGAGACGTTCATTGTCGTTATATGACTCTCGTCTAATATTTAAATAATATGCGGAATAATTTGTGGATCTTTGAATAACTGTAAGAATACAGCTTTGAAATTAATATTTGTCATAAAGGTTTGAGAAATAATAATGTTGTGAGGACATTTATTGCCATGTGAGATGTTTATTCCCATTGAATACTTATGTATATAATATGGAAATCATATATACATAGTAGGAAATACACTCACCTAAAGGATTATTAGGAGCACCATACTAATGGCGCTTTTCCATTGCATAGTACCCCACGGTTTAGATTAGTTTAGGTCGGGTCAGCTCACCTCACTTTGGCTTGGTTAGCTTTTCCATTGAGTTTAGTATCACTTCGCAGTGGGAGGGATTATAGGCGTGTCGTTATATTTGCGCTGCCTGCTGTGACATCATACAAGTGAGAGCGTCGTTGTACATTCCCATTTATTTATCAGTCCGCTACAAAATTAAAATTGACCACCACAAATAGATGTTTGCACATCGCGTTTTTCACTAACGTTACCTCTGTCTCACATGACAGTTTCTGTACAAACACCCGCGGCGTCAGCTGACGGCGCTCCGCGGAGCCTCATATGGGTTGGATTTAAGAATATATAATGCTGACGTGCTTGTCGCAAATGTTCCGCCACAAACTGCAAGTCTGGAAAAAACTGTTGGGAGTTTGGGAACTTATAGCAGAGGAGATGACAACATGTTTGCTCGAGGCAGTGCAAGCTAGCATTGAGGTAAAGCTAATCTTTTACATTATAGCGATGACGTGACGATTCTCTCAGACCAATCAGTGATCTACAGTGTTTTCGCGTCACGTTTGGTATCAGCTCGGGTCACTTGGAACCCCAACCGAGGTGGTACGAAAAAAAGTATTGGGTACTACGTACTGCACACAATGGAAAAGCTCCCAAAAGTAAGCTGACCCGACCCAAACTAAACCAAACCGTGGGGTACTATGCAATGGAAAAGCGCCATAATACTGTCGCCTTCAGAACGTCCTTAATTTTATGTGGCAATGATTCAACGAGGTGTTAAAAGCATTCTTTAGAAATGTTGGCCCATATTGATAGGATAGCATCTTGCAGTTGATGAAGATTTGTGGGATGCACATCCAGGGCACGAAGCTCCCGTTCCACCACATCCCAAAGATGCTCTATTGGGTTGAGATCTAGTGACTGGGGGGGGGGCATTTTAGTACAATGAACTGATTGTCATGTTCAAGAAACCAATTTGAAATTATTCGAGCTTTGTGACACGGTGCATTATCCTGCTGGATGTAGCCATCAGAGGATTGGTACATGGTGGTCATAAAGGGATGGACATGGTCAGAAACAATGCTCAGGTAGGCCGTGGCATTTAAACAATGCCCAATTGGCACTTGTGTTCTTCAAGTGTTCCGAGAAAACATCCCCCACACAATTATACCACCACCAGCAGCCTGCACACTGGTAACAAGGTATGATGGATCCATGTTCTCATTCTGTTTACACCAAATTCTGACTCAAATTCTGTAACGAGTGGTTATTTCAGTCAAAGTTGCTCTTCTATCAGCTTAAATCAGTCGACCCATTCTCCTCTTACCTCTAGCATCATCAAGACATTTTCGCCCATAGGACTGCCGCATACTGGATGTTTTTCCCTTTTCACACCATTCTTTGTAAACTCTAGAAATGGTTGTGCGTGAAAATCCCAGTAACTGAGCAGATTGTGAAATATTCAGACCGGCCGTCTGTCGCCAACAACCATGTCACGCTCAAAATTGTTTATATCACCTTTCTTCATATTCCATTCTGACATTCAGTTTAGATTGTCTTGACGAGGAACACATTACTAAATGCTGCAATGTCAGCATAAAAGTGATAGGACACATTATTAAAACCATGCATTATTTCACCAAGGGAAGTAATAGAAACAGAATAGGACCTAAAACTGAGCCTTGAGGGACTACACGTGGTAACGGGGTCATTTCTGACAAAATATTGTTTAGACACGCAAAAGGATCTGTCACTCAAATAAGATGAGAACCATTTTAGAACAGATCCTGTGAAACCTATTTCTTTTTTTAACTTATCAGAATAGAATAGTCCAATGTGTCAAATGCAGATGATAGATCAAGTAAAACTTACACAATGTACTGTCCAGAGCCATCATAATGTCACTTGTATAGATCTCACAAGCACTGAGGATTATTGCAAATGTACCTTTAATTTTCTATTTTGTATATTTAAATTATCTATTGTGAATTCTATTAAATTAAATATAAATGTTACATTTAGAATTATTTGTTTGTTATTACTTCTTACACTTTTTA
The DNA here is from genome assembly GCF_027580225.2 of Misgurnus anguillicaudatus. Taxonomy (NCBI): domain Eukaryota; kingdom Metazoa; phylum Chordata; class Actinopteri; order Cypriniformes; family Cobitidae; genus Misgurnus; species Misgurnus anguillicaudatus. The sequence continues at coordinate 20,105,501 of NC_073358.2, forward strand.
TTTTTAGATATTCCTACCCTTGTGGGAATTCAGCATGGTTTTATTGTAAAAGTGTAGTAAACCATGGTTTTACTACAAGAAAACACGGTTAAAATAACTATAATTACTGTAGTAAAACAATGGCTTATTTCTGGTAACCATGGTTTAATTATAGTAACTGGTTTATTTGTTTAATAAGTTGTACCAATGGTTAATTTTTCTAAGGGTACAAAAACACTACCTAACTGAGACGAGTTTATATGGTTTTACAGTGTTATGACATATTTCAGCTCTGCCTGATTTAAAAAAGATGTTGCTGGATGTAATCGGACATTAATGTGATGTAGTCATGGGAACTGAGGGCTTGCAGAAGCATTTGTGTTCATTATTGCTCTTAGTAAAACCATATTTGCCTTCAATGCTAAGAAGACTATGAAGCTCAATGACATTTCTCAAATGTCAGATTGAGCAAAGAAATACTTGCCTTTTCTTGAATGCTACCTGTACAATGCTGTTGTCATCCCTAGAAGCATTCAGAGAAAGTGCCACATATGGTACGATGCCCACAGAGACATGACCTTAGCATTATTATATTAGTCTAGGATTACATGAAGAAACAGGCAGTTGAGAGTGAGAGACCATCTGAATTCATAGTACTTTGGCAAGTTCCTCATGCAAAATGCTTCCTGCACTTTGCAAGAGTGCACTTTGCAATTAACTTTGCAAGAAGATTAATAATAAAAATACTTACAGCATATTTTTGTTAACATGCTTACTGTGCAATACTTTTATTTGTATAAGTTTTTTGTCTTTTTCCTATTAATCATATACAATTAGAATCACATTATTTGTTTATCATGAACTGAAGATCATAACCGTTCATAATGTGGATTATATAATAAACATTAAACTTTTAAAATATAAGGAATTGGTCTGCATTTTAATAATCTATTTATTAGCATAAATAAATTTATTAGCATTTGAATTCACACACTGATTTCTCTTTAATTTCAATCTTTGACAGGCTTAACTCAAGTCTATAATAAAAATATCAAGGTTATATATTTCTCAGAATATTCTTTACATTATGTAAGATGATAGTAGTGAAGTGGTTCTCAACTGCAGTCAATGACAAGTAAGTAACAGTAATGCACATTTTGTAAATCAAATGTGCAGTGCTGCTGGTATTGCTCCAGTCTAATGTGAATATTCATACACTCCCAATGGTCGGAGCCACTGAACCAGCTTTCAGGTTAAGGATAGCTTATTAAGACTTATGAAAGCTTTTGTTCTTTAAACATTAATTGAGAATTCAACATTGTCCTACATGTTTGTTTAAAGTCCCTGTATAGTCAGATATTAAATGTTTATCACACCACAAAAAAAAGTATTATTAACCACCAAACCAAATTTAAATTATGGAAAAATGGCAAGTAAAAAAAATTATTTATCAAAATCTTGAAAAAACAAGGGCGTTTCCGCTGTCAGTGCTGAAACCACGCCAACTCGCAGGAAAGCTGCCATATCTCTCCACTTTCAAGTACCGCTATAACCTTAATGTATGCTTGCTATTGCGTTAGGGGCAGGCACATGCGCGGTGGCTATAGTGTGTCCTCGAGCCACCATTTTAGCCCTGCCCAAATAACCAAAATGTGGATAAACTCTTTGAATCGCACATAGGTTTTGTGGCGTGTTTTAACAATACATCTCTAACATATTGACTATAATACATTTTGTGTGATATTGTTACTTTTTCACGAAACAAATGTTTACTTATTTAGAACATTATTCAGGAAGAAAAGAGGTTTGTTTATCCTTCATTTACACTATTGCACACACTTGAACTATAGTCAGAACTGTGCAGTGTATACTGTAAAGAAACTGTGCAAGATAAACACTCTCGCCCATACAATCTGTAATAATTCATTCCTTTGTGCTCAGAGTAGGAGTGAGGCAGTGTTGTCTCAGTGGTGCGATTGGGCCGCTCTGCTGGAAGCCAGTTTGTGTTGTCTGGATGATTTGTAGGGAAGAGGGACGGCTCTTTGTCCTCCTGCACAGGCTGCTGCTGCCATGGCGTCTGCCAGACCCAAGATAATGAGATTGAAAGCAGGGTGCTGCTAATCGTCCATCTTAGAGTGTTAGGCCAGCAGAGGAGCACATGCACCTGCTGAGAAGAACTAGTCTGTCACTTTGTCATTATGGACATCTTTGTATATGTATGTATGTATGTGTGTGTGGGTGTTTTACCAAAAACATTGGCAAGACACTTGTTTCGCAGTAAAACTGAGGTATTTGAGAAGAGTATTGTATAGGATCTGTTCATAATAACCAGTAAGGTAATGTTATATAACAAGAATTAATTTACATTTATTATTTACATTCTATTTGGTAATTCCATTGAAGCAAAAAAATAATAATAATTGGACACAAAAAACTTTTGAGTGGATGTTCGATGTTCATTCAGAAAGTATGTTTATGTTTTTACTACATTTAAAAAACAGAAAGTGTCTGAATACCAACTCTATACTAAATGTTTTTTAATGTTTTGCATGCATGCTTGTAATATCTATACTTGCCACCTGACTTAATATTTTATCTATTGAAGAAAAATGCATTTTAACTTTTGAGGCTGCTGTAACTAGGGTTGCCAACTTTCTCACATGGAAATACAAGGCAAAATATGGCCCTTCGCAGCATTATAACTATTATGCCATATAGGTTTATTAATAATAGTTTGTTAAAGTTGGTAATGTCTTTGGGTATTTCAGATTGAGGCATTTTAGACCAGTCTGGGTCAGCAATCTCTTTAGAATTGAGAACGAACTTTGTTACTATGCAGATCTTATACATGCACAAACAGCTACATAACACACATTATATTAAAAAGCAAACATGAAATCATATTATGTGACCCCCTTAAACGTATACTGATTGTGCTTGAAAGAGTCTGTTATTGGATGAAAGGTGTCGGAGATCATTATAAAGTGTCGTCATTAGCGCTGCTGCTGGTGGCGTCGCAAGAACTGACAGGTGGATGACATCAAAGTACCGTGAGAGCATTCTCTATATGATTTCTTAAATCGCTCTCATGGGATTTTGATGTTATCTGCCTCTCGTTTCTTGTGGCACCAAATGAAGTCAAACAAGCCTGTTAAATCACTGGTTAGATGAGCGTAGCAGTCATAAAATGGAATGCGGGACGTCCCATACGCAACAAATTAAGATATGCTTAAAATCATACAAAATGTCAAAGTCAAAATGTAAATGACTCTTTCTGCAAGGAACATAAAAATTAACTCTTTTCCCGTCATTGACAAGTTAACTCCTCAAATAAGAGAAAACATTTTCCTGCCAATGACGCTTTCCTTTTGAGTTTTTACAGTAATCTGTAATTCCGCTATTATGCACTAGATGGATACCCAATTTATAAAAAACTGAAGTTTTTTATAAAGAACTAATTTAATAACATTGTAAACCCGTGTATGATTTGATCATCGTTCTGAATCTGATCTCTAACAAAACTCCTTTACAAAAATGCTTTTTGCTCAAAATTTGTTTTTGAAGAAACATACACATATTTAAAAGGTTATAAAAGAGAACAAATGAACATAGGATGAAACGTTTTTCCCCCCACGTTTTGTCTGTTCTTTCATTTTATATAGACTATTTGAATGTTTATATATTTATAGAAGAAAATTTTCCTGGAAGGCATTTTGTAAAACTTTTGTGAAAATCACAAAAATGCTGGCAGGCAACTTTAAAAAAAAAGGCTGGCGGGGAATACGTTAAAACAGGCAGCTTGAGACAAAGTTTAGGTCAGGAAGTGTCTATTGGGAATTTTAGCATTTTCACTTTTTAAAAGTCTAGGAAGGGAAAATGTCCAAGCCAGTGCCCTTAAATATAAATGAATGTGAATTTTATATTTCTAAAATGAGTGCACTTTATGAATGTTTAAGCAGTACTCAAAGCACTGGAGGATGGGGGGCTTTTGCACACATTGATAAAAAAATATGGTTGTAGACAAATTAGGGTAAAACCATCAGCAATCTTATTAACTTTTATGTCTGGGTACCTTAATTCCCTATATCTGTTTTGAGACATCCCGTATTTCTAGATCTCTTTTGAAGGAGCCTGGTCATAAGACCATGATAAAACGCCTGGATCCTTTTTACTTCACTGAAAACACTTTTTCAATCATAAATGTCATGCATAACCTCATGATTTATCTGGCTAAAGCCTTTCAAGACAAACCAAATCCCACCATTTTTCCTCATACTCCAATTCCACACATCACTCTGGAAATGAATAACATACTTCACATACGTCTTTCCTCACTGTATTTCTCTCATTGTATGGAAAGCTGACAAGCTACAACAGTTCAGGAGCAGATGTATTTGTGTGTTTTCAACAGATTATGTATGAATTTGTCTTCCATGTCATTTTAATTGGGCGTATTTTACCACAGCGCTTTTCCTGGTTTCAGTCTTCTCATTGATGCAAATGTGTTAGAAAATATATAAAGTATCCACCCCACACTTGCTAGTGTTCCCCAGGGGGACTTGGGAAATCAAATAGGCATTCACCAATGATGCTTTGCTTTTGGGCCACCTCACACTTTACACAGTTTTCTGTTCTTTTATATGCAATTAGATGTTTGGTTGCTTGAACGCAAAGGTTTATGAAATATTTATGAAGCAAGAGCTATCTAAAGTATGAATGTAAAACACAAGTTAAAGAACAATTAGAAATTGTACAACTTATAATAACATAAATTGCATTCAGTATAAAGTGTTTATGGGTGATAATTAATTCCCAAAATGACATTTAATTGCAGCATAAACACCATTTTGTTTCACTGTGAGGAAAGCAACCCAATGAACCAAGCAACCCACATACTCCAGAAAGGCAGCTGTTTTCATTGTATTTGCCCCAAGAGACACAAAAGAATGAAGTAGAATAAGATATGTGTGCTAGTATAATTTATCATCATGCTGTACACATAAATGTGTATGGTGTTTAGAGAGTAATGACACGTTAGCTTGGCTGATCTGGGACGAATGATTTTTAAAGGGGGACAGTAATGCAAAGACATTAGAATTTTTTTGTGTTGTTTAAGAATGAGAGTAATGCTGTAGCATTTGTGTCCAATCTGTGAATTTAATATATATATATATATATATATATATATATATATATATATATATATATATATATAAAATTATTATTATTATTATTAAATTATTAAACGTACATTTGTTTTTGATGTTCAATGACTATTCATAAAAACAAATATTTTTCAAAGTGTTCTCTTGGGCTTTGACATCATTGGAATTATGTTTTTTTATGTGCTTATTGTTTCAGGCTGTGTAGTTAGCAATCACTTTCCAAGCCATGTTTGTGTCTTGTTGCAACCTAATGTAATTTCTTGTATGGAATCGATGTCCATAACTAAAACAAAAGCCACACACACGCACACACACACACACACACACACACACACACACACACACACACACACACACACACACACACACACACACACAGGCGCGCACACACACAGGCACACACATAACACACACTTTGTGTTTTGTCACTTTGAGAAATGCATTCTATGGCACTCTGCAGAACAGTTTTAATGGAATTCACAGTTGATTTTATCGCAGCATTCATTGCACGGTCAGCTCACCTTTATCCTGCCTAGTGTTGCCGTGGCAAGACTGACAAGAACATTAGCTAGCTTGCAAAAAGTTGTCATCTCTTAAAATCTTTCCTCTTTCAAATTTACTAAGCTGACATATCAATAACATGCCTAATTGAAAGGGTCCTATAGAAGAGAGTTTTGCCCTTTCTTCTGAAAATGAAAGCTAGCTGGATGACATCATCAGAAGATCATCGATAGTAACATTAATCTTAGTTGAAAGTGGGTCATATTTGTAGTCGAAATGTAACATAAATTTAGAATTTTGTGCCTATTTGACCGAGAAAAGACAGAACGTGACTTTAGAGCACATTTGTATGAAAAACTACAACTCCCACTATGCACCACAATGCACAGCTCTGCAAGCCGCTCCCATTAATCGGAACACGGCTCAGATATGCTATTGTGTACATAAATGCCACGTTAGTAAAACAAAGAAAAAAGCCACCACTATGTGTGACAGACACCAATCATGACTTTCTTTTAAACGTGATGTTACATTGTGTTACACACAATAACACTCTGGCCTGGTGTGTAGCAAAGTCTTATTCAAACAGTAACGTGCGGTTTCAGATCCGCAGTACAAATGTCTTTCCAAGTACTTAAAAAAGGGTATGCATATTAAATGTTTATTTAATTTTACCAATTTTCATTTTGTCTTTTGTTTACTGTAATTACATCTGTGTAATATCAGCCTCATTGCTTTAACATAGACATATAAAACACTGCTCAGATATGCTATTGTGTACATAAATGCCACCTTCCATTTATCCCTGCATCCTGCACACAAACGCGTCCCCTGCACAATATCTCCAAAGATGCGCTGCCTCAGCTCTTGGAGTTTGTGCTCGTAAGCTGAAACACGTCTTTGAAATAAGCACGCGCAAAGTGCCCGAAACATTCACAAAACAAACGTTCATATCCTTATCTGATGGAGAAATGTTAAACAAAAAGCACACAGCGAGAGTCCGTCCAAGCTCATATACTCCGCAGCGCGTCTGCTCGTAAGCCGAAACACGTCTGTGAAATAAACATGTCCAAACATGCGCAAAGTTGCTCTCTTGCCTGGAAACATTCACCAAACAAACGTCCATATCCTTATCTGATGCAGAAATGTTACGTCTTCCCCGGGTTCCTCTTATCAGCCGAAGCCCAGACTCCGGCCTACTCCCCGAGCTTCTGTTCCTCCATCTGCCTGAGCTCTTTGCTGTATTGTGGCTCATAAAGGTGCAATGAACAGCGGATTAGAGCATCACGCTTGCGAAATCACCCTCTTCTATATCATATTGATTAACTTCCGCTGTTATTGTAACACGAAGTCTGACTCGCTCCACAACTTCTGTTTAGCTTAGCTTAGCATAAAGATGGCGGCTGATCATTTTTTTCGTCTGTGTTCGTATATTTTCGTAATCCCACCCACTGATCTGTAATAGGTCTTTAGCGTGAGTGGGTCCCACCCATAGCTCCCACCTTGGAAAAATGAGGAATGAGTGTCTGTAGTCTTTCACCCTCAACAGAGATACATTTCCTTCTTTCAATGACGCAAAATGACGATTTTTACATAATTGAAAGAAGGAAGTGCCTCACTGAAATGAGTATTTCTCCCGTCTCAGGAGAAACTGAGGGAATGATGAACGACCATTTAAAAACATGACTGGGGTTCTAACGATACAAAGCTTAATGCAAATGGGTGAAGTTTCCCTTTAAGACTAATAATAAATTGCATTTAATATGTACACATTTTCCCAAATAAAATAAATAAATAAACATGGCTTTTTAAAGGCTTATTTAAATGTTATTACATGCTCCACCCAATTATTAATCTTTTATGTCACAGATTTCCGTCCATCTCTTAATTGCTCATGAATCTTGATTTTCAGGAGTGTAGTGCACTTGAAGTTTAAAAAAAGTTGTTCCATTTTAGTATACTATTTACACTTGAAGTGTAGTTAAATAGATGTTATGTTGAAGTTAATACATAATGGACTACACTTAACTAAACTTGGATTTGACGAAAAATAACACAAAATGTAGAAAATTTACTAGTACACTTTTTTTAAAGTATATTTTTAATAGAATTATTTTTCAGCTGGTAAATCATGTTATTTGTGTCAGAAATTATTGAGCAGATGATATAATTTGCAATAAAATGCCATATTGTTCTACTGAGATTAAAATATTGTGCCTTTGTAAATGTTTTCTCATAAAAGGCTTTATGCATTTATGCATTACATTTTTTCATCAATCAGGTTATTAGGAGCGGGCAATAAAGAAAGAAACTTGTCACCTACGGCTATACAAAAGTGAAACATTCCCTCAGCTCATCTCCTTTATCCAGTCAACCCTACCCCCAATATACACAACTCACTTCTGTGCCAGTGACAACATGTGCATCACAATCTGCATTTCGCCCTTGCTTTTAAGCACCCACAGTTTTATTCATGAGCCTCATATGGTTGCTGTCAAAACGCATTGAGTCCACAGGAAGGCTGACTTTAAATAATAGAAATTCCCCCAAGATGTGTTCTGAATTGGCCTGCCTTTCTAATCTGCTCCAAAGAATGAAGTGAATGCTTAGTTTTGACCATTTAGTCTTGATGTTAACTGTAATTTGCAAAAACAGTACAATAGTTATACATTTTCTGTCATATACTCTCAGGAAAATGTACAAAACTTGTCACTGGGGTGGTATCCTTTCAAAAAGTACACAATTGTTGCTCAATGGTACAAATGCCTTTTCTGACAATGGGTGCATTGAAGAAACATAGCCATAAGCCAATGGTCATGCTAATAAATAATACAAAGGTACTTGAAGTATCCCCTGAAATATAGAGCAATGCATTAAAGTAGCATATCACTTGTAAAATCTCTAATAGTTAAACTAAACCCCAGATTGTGTTAAGATGGGTCTTTGTCATTCGAAGGCATCAATGGCAACAGTGTCTTTTGTAGCCGATCAATGACAGAGATTCTCTAAGAGCCAATAAAATTCAATAAAGCCACTCATGAGTAAACTGAATCAATACTCTTCCACCAGTCCAGGGAGTGAAAGGACGCATACAGTACATTTAAGACTTTTCTCAATGAACCTATATGCTGTATTTATTCTATGACACAGCAGAGCCAGACATCTGTACCTTCAACCCATTTATGCTGACCATATGTGAAGCCATCCATTCTATTTGGTATAGGAGTTCTGGGCAGTTGCATGGCCCAAGCCTGAGAGGTTCTGAATATTAAATAAAGCTTCTTTATTCTAATTTCTATTGCGAAAGTTCAAACTGTTCTGGGTCTGTATTCATGAAATATTTTATCTTACCACTAAGAGTTCTCCTAAAAATCAGTAAAAGTTCTTAGCTAAGAGTTTTCTCCTAAAACTTATTCAAAAAGCTGCTGAGAGCAACTTTTACGTAGGAATTGATAGAAATTTTAAGCTAAGAGAAAAGGCGGAGTTGCTATGAATGATGTAATCAAGATTACTAACTATGGCCACAGTGATTGGGTGATAGGCCATGTAATCATAGGTATATTGTAAAAGTAGTATCATGATGCCATATTTAAATAAAGATTTTAAAATAAAAATGTTAAACAATTATCTGATTTTTCAAACACTTTTCAAAGGTTTACAGAAGGTTTCTCATAGTATTTCAATAAAATAACCATTTTGGTTCCCCAAAGAACCATTGAGTCAAAGGTTATTAAAAATATATTTCATGCCTTTCTATCACAGATCATAGGAAGACATGCAAACATGAAGGAAAACCAAACTGGATACAAGAACAGTTGTTACGTCCTGCCCAACTTGTAGATGAAAAAAGGCAACAGGCATTTTAGTATTGTTTGTGATTTGGTCTTAGTGACTTGGGAGTCCTCTACTACCCCTGACTTTTCACAGATTTAGGAGCTAGTTTTGTAGCTGAAATGCTTAGAGAAATACTCTTAATGCGAAAAATTAGGAGTTTCTTCTAAATCAGCAAGTTAGGTGCTACCTTTAGCCTTAAAATGTTTTGTGAATATACCTGAACTGTAAAGGTGCAGTGTGTAATTTTAAAAAGGATCTCTTGACAGAAATGCAAAATAATATACAAAACAATATTATCAGAGGTGTATAAAGACCTTAAAATAATAAACTATTATGTTTTTATTATCTTAGAATGAGACGTTTTTATCTACATACACCGAGGGTCCCCTTACGTGGAAGTCACCATTTTGTACCACCATGTTTCTACAGAAGCCCTTAACGGACAAACTTTTTTATTAATTTGTCTCTGTCGATGACATGTTTTTCCGGTGGTGGCTACCGAAGCTTATGCGTTTCAAAAGCAAGAAAAAGAGCAGTGGACTGAGCCATTTGTTTCAATTCGTAACTTCACCACTAGATGCCGCTAAAATTTACACACTGCACCTTTAATAGCACATCTCTCCTCAACAAGTAACATTGCTGAAAAAAATACTGTGGGACAAGATGTCTAGTTTAATTCAGATTTGGTTACATTCGTTTATAATTTTCCATATAATAAATGTATAATTAGAGCAATACTAAAGGGTCACAACATTAATACATGCATTATTACAACACACTATGGGCCAGATTTACTAAATGGGGCAAATTAGGAGTCAGAGCGCAATTCCAAAAAAGGGCAGAATGAAGGTGGTTATATATGCGGGTTAATTACTAAAAGATACAAATTAAATAACACAGGCGCAACAGGTGATTTCCATAATGACCAACACAATCTACTAAGAGCAGCGCAAATTATGGTCAGTTTAGGGTCGCAAATAAGCAAAACTGATGAGTTGTACATGATCTACTAACGTGTGATGCGCTTGAGATCAGCACCACTGACATACCAGCTAACAAAGCCATAGGACAACGAAAAGTGAAGGTTTACAATAAGTTTTGAAAAACCTGGTATTGTGTGACTTCTAGTGACTCCATATTTATTTCCTCTTTATATTTGGTATAATACAATGTGTTTATGGTTAAAAACATATTATTTTCCACATACCGTATATTTTGTAGCTCCAGATACTCAAGGCAAGTGTTGTATCGTGAATAAGTAACGGCTGAAGGGGTTGTGCCTAACAACGCCTTTCAGCCGTTACTTATTCACGATACAGCACAGCCTCTCGTATCTTATTGCTTACTTGAAACACATTGACATCTATTTTGAATAACAAAATTCTACTCTGATTCTGTACTGTAAACTCATAAATCACATTTATGTATTTTTTGCAGCATTCATGGTACATTTCATCTGGAAATCAGACCCCTGACTTTGTCATTGCCAGTGAAATGCTCTACCAATTGACAAAACAGGACATATAATTCAAAATGATTAATAAATAAAAACTAGATATTTTAATCTCTGTAATGGTTTAGTCTCTATAGCACAAACTTTAGATTCTATAATGGAAATCAGGAGCCATTTGTGGCTCTAATTATACTGATTCTGAGTGCACATGACAGCTGCCCATCTGTGACGCATACTGCTCAAGAGCCCTCAGAAAGCACTGCTGTCCTGAACTGCTCAAGCCTTCTGCTCAATACACACACAGCCATACAGAATACAGACTGATAAGCATAAACAGACTTCTACACAAACATATGGAGGATGAGGAGAAGTGCAGATGGGTTGCAATGTAGGCTACATGTAATTGCTCAAATACTGACTGTTTTAATCACCTTCATGTAGAACAGAAAGATAACTTTTTAAAGAATTTATTCATTAAAAATCAATGGGAAATGGAAAAAATTATTTGTAATTAAAATGAGTAACAAGCCAAACAGATATGGAACGAGTTAATGTATGTAAATACTGCCAGAATGTTCCCTGTTGGGTGAAGTATATTTTGTTTTTTTATTTTGTAACAAAGAATGAATCAAAATCAGTCACTCTAAACAAACGTGCTAAATAGCACCAAAAGTGGTTCACTGGCTCGTAATCATAGGGGAACCATTTTAAGTGCCATATAGCACCTATGTAGTACCTGTGGCCTATGTAGAACCATATTGTGCTATACAGAACCATATGTGGTGCTATAGTGGTACTATATCACCCCCGTATGGTTCTTCAAAGATGCTTTAAAAAATGGTTCCCCTATGATTAAGAGCTTTTAGTGCTATTTAGCACCATTTTTTTAGAGTGTATGATATCAAATTTCAAGTATATTTATATTCAAGCAGTTATTCTTTTTATCCTATTATAAATCAGAAATATTTGGCTTGCCAGTTCAGAAGCAACTGACCCTTCGCCAAGCCCCACCCTCCTTAATTACTGTTTCTACGCCTGACAAGCTTTTGTGCCTGGCAAGTCTATTACAGTATGTATGCACAATTAGTCATAATTTGTCATTTTTGGCGAACAGGTGAAATATCTGAGAGAGCTAGACAAAAGGCACTGCAGTTTGCATTCGAGGATTATATCCATGACATAATATGCAACAGATCAGAAAATAATTGAATAAAAATAAAGCAAAAGCATACACTGCAAAAAATCTTACTATTTTTGTCTTGTTTTCAGTAAAAATATCTAAAAATTCTTAAATAAGATGATTTTTCTTGATGAGCAAAACGACCCAAGAAAATAAGTCTAGTTTTTAGACCAAAAATATCAAATTTAAGTGATTTTGTGCATAAAACAAGCAAAAAAGTCTGCCAATGGGGTAAGCAATTTTTTCTTGAATTGTTTCTTGAATTTAGTGTTTAGGAAAATGTTCAAGGTTTTTTGCTTACATTGGCAGACTTGTTTTGCTTGTTTTATGCTCAAAGTCACTTAAATTTTATATTTTTGGTGTAAAAACTAGACTTATTATCTTGGGTCGTTTTGAAATCATCATCAAGAAAAAGCATCTTAATTTAAGAATTTATAGATTTTTTTTACTGAAAACAAGACAAAAATACTAAGAACGTTTTTTTCTTGAAATTTTTTTTTTTTTTTTTTGCAGTGTATAGGTCCCAGCGCAAGCAGCAGACGCCTCATAACAAGCAGCAGCCATCTTTAAACAGCGAAAAATTATATTAGTTCATTAGTAGATCAAAAGAAATCCACTACACCATGTTTAGGCCCTGTTAAAAATAAAAGTCATGACATATTTGCATTACTTAAGATTTCATGAAAATATAAACATGAAAAAAGCATTTTTTACATCTTAAGGTTTTATAATTATATATTTTTTCTGATAGTTGTACTTACTGTAATATTGCATTCCTGCCAATTGTCTTTTTGGGTTTGTTTAATATTTCTACAATCTTTATTGTGACGGGGCAAATTAACAGAAACAACATCAATGAATTGTATTATACAAACTTTACTATGAAGAGTTAGTTTCAATATTTCTCCAGAGAGGACTATTTACATAATAATATTATTTGATGGGAAAATTAACTTTCAATGATTCCAGCCTGCATCGTCTTTCAAGAGAAAATGTGTTTGTGTTGCCCTCATTTGGTTAATATTGGTATTACACTAGTTGGAATGACAATAAACAAAGGGCACTAAACGGTATCCAGTGAAAATATTACAGCAGCTATATAGCAGAGATAATTTATTTAACATTGAATCAACGTTGTTGAAAATAATTTAACATTGATTTATATAAATCATATATAAATTAAACTTAAATAAATTCTTAACCAAGCTCCTACGGTTTTGATTCATCAAAACATATTTACACTGAATGTAGCATTCACTTTGTAAGATGCTTTTTCCAGGCTGCTAATAACATTAAATATAAACTATGAAAAGAATGGGGCCTGTGCATATTAAAGCACATTAAATTATTACTGTATAGTAAAACAAATATCTCAGCAAGTAAACAATGCACTGCTTATATTTATTATCTTGCAAACAGTGCACAAATGGGACAAGGAATTGGCTACATAATGTTTATTGCGTCAGCTTACACATTGCACACAAAGAATAGCCTAGTAGCACTATGTTTGAGATTTGTTATTTCTACAGGAAAGCCTTTAATAAAATAATTACAAACAAGACACAAAAAACATTGGATCTTCGCTCAAGTAAAAGAAATGTGTTGCCTCTCTCCAGCAGGGTTCGCTCTTTCCCCAGCAACAAAGGCACTTTGGTCAACCACACAATGTTTAATTCCGAAAGAGAGTGAGAGTCTTTTTATTTTCTGAAGGAATGATATATTCCCACTGAAGCTATAGACAGTCAGAGAACAACCATAAAAGTGACGGGGCAGCAATTTTATGAATAGTTTATTATGAAGGACAATGAGAATGTCTTTCCCAATTCGCCTATCACCAAGTCTCAGTTTAACTTGAGTCGCAAAGTTTTATATTTTTCTAATATGGCATCTTATATTAATGCCACAGAAGAGACTCTGCAGCAGAAAGTAACTCTTGACAGATCTTACTTAAATGTGATGTGCTTGCCTCAGTCTCACCTCATTACAGGCATACAATATAGACATTATATAAGTTGTGTCACTCTCAGGAAGCATTATAGTGTGCTAGCTTGACAGAAAATACAGAGAGTCACAGCCGTTGAGATGTAGATTCGTGGTGAATGCTAAAATCACCCGTGAGATCATTCTGTTGCCTCGGTTTCCAGAAGTAAATATTTTCCTCGTTTCAACTACCTGATTTATTGATTCCGTAAATTTTCAATTACCAGATCCATATATTTGATGCATGACTTTCAGATCCTAACACAGCATGTTGTCATGCTTGGCATGGGTACAAGGATTGTGTCCCCGTCTCTTAGGAACAATGAGAGATACCAGAGGCAAATTCCCCAGACTCTAGTAACGGACCATTTCCCTTAGCCTTGCCTCTTCACTCATAAATAAAAGTGCAAATGCTTAATTAAAATACATAAATCCTGTTTACAATTCTCGGGCACATTCTCGGCAACATTTCAGTTGACGCTCACCTCTTACACACACACTGAATGGAAAATACACAAAATTTGTGTTGGACTTCTGAATTGTGTGTCTTACTAAAGTATGCCTTGATTTATTTATTTAATTACGCTGATATGGCAAAGCTGCTGCCCCCAATGCCAGACAATGAACCCAACAATGAACAAATAACCAGTCCTGGCAATGAAGCCATCTTCTCCAAAATCATTAGTGTATTTCCCTGGGTGTCATCACCTGTTTAAAAAGAAGCTGATATCATTTCAAATTTCATTTTCCTTCACTACTCCCTGCTGGTGGAATGATCTTCCTATAGGAGTCTGGTCAGCCACATCTCTTGCAACATTCAAAAAACAACCAAAAATTTATATTTTCCAAAAACACTACTGACTACAGACACACAATACATTTTTAAACTAATATTAACTAACTTTTCTTCTGTTTCATAACAGTAAAAACTTTTAACTTGGTATAAGCACTTCTTGTATTATTGCCTCCGACAATACACTTGATTGTTTCCTAATCCTTGTAAGTTGCTTTTGATAAAAACGTTTGCTAAATGCCTAAATGTAAATGTTGAGCCATGTGAGCTATGGACCGACATTTTCTCCTGTGAATCACTATTGACAGATTGTCAACATAAAGGGCCCTATCTTGCACCCGGCCCAATTGACTTTGTCAGTGACGCATGTATCATTTCGTATTTTGCACCGGCGCACAGCGGGTTTTTCCCTCCACAGGCGCACGTCGGCAAACTAGGGAATGAACTTGCGCTCCCTGGGCGGTTCAGCGCAAAAAAGGAGGCGTGCTCCGGCGCAAACCATCTCTTATGCTATTTTGCAGTTTCAAAAAACAATTGGGCTACTAACCAAAAAAACTAGTCTAAAGTCATTGCCGGGTTGCGCGTGGTTCATTATGCTATTTTAAGGGCGCATGCTTGACCATAATGTATAGCGTGCACAACGCGTATTACTTATCTAATCTACACAGACGCAACAGTTATTTTTACAAATCATAAATTGTTACAATAAAAAATATAAGATAAGGGAAATCATTAAATCATAAATTGTTACAATAAAAAATATTAATACATGAGATAAGGGAAAACATTGTGGTGAGCATTGTGGTGATAGTTTTTATTTATTTTGTGTGGCAGCGTTAAACAATTATCATGCAAAAACGATTAAAATATTTTCATAAGTTTGTTGTGTGGCTGTATTACGTTTATTTTATCTAAATAATAATTAAAATGTTTTCATAAGAAACCTTAATGTATATGAACTTGATTTGTAAGTGTACTTAGGGGTTGGACCTTGCTTGCGTTTCTTGTGTCCGATTTCAAAGCCCCCAAACCCTTTCAGCGGTGAGGGTGGACGCAGCGATGTCCTCCTGTGTGCCCGGCGTGCCCAATTTATGCTGGCAAGCTTGGGATCCCCCCGTCTCCTGACATCATTGTAGTGCTTGGCGCAGCTGATGAGACAATTGCGGCTATTTCCTCTCACGCCTGTTTAACCAACGCTGATTTGGGCGGGTTTCTCCCATCCCCATACAAAACAACTTCTCTGTCTTTGACTGCTCTTACAAGAGCGTGGGTCTCCTCGGCTGTGAACCGCTCCTGGCGTGCGCCTGGTAAATCTGTCATAATAATAGCAACCCACCATGGAACTTGCGCCCTTGCATTTAAAGGGAATGTTGGATAGCGTTCTGATTGGTTTATTTGACGTTACGCCCAAACCACACCTATGAATAATGAACCTACTTCAGACCAACCCCTTATTGATTTGCGCCCGGCGAAAGACTTTTTTCTCCCGCCGGGAAAATAGCAACAGCGCCCAAGATCCGCCCACAAAGTCACTTGCGCTTTGCGCTTCGCACTTGCGTTTCAGATCGTTAAAATAGGGCCCAAAGTCACAATGATCATGCCTTTGATTAGAGTTATTTTTGCATCATTAGGCATGCATAATGTGCTTAAAGAACAGTCTGTAAGAAATGTATATCAATTAATCATAAAATGGCCCTGATATGTCACTAGACATTAAGAAATAATTTAATTTCAAATACTTAAATCACTGACAACAGTGGTCCGGCCAGGATATTGTCATTTAAAAAGTGGAGTTGCAGCCCTCAACTGATGTTTATGTTGTCATGTTGTGTATTGGCCACCAGTTGTGTGATTGCAGTACCATTTTTAGCCACAAGTTTTGTGATTGCAGTACCAGTTTTGGCCACAATCCTACATACTGTTCCTTTAATATTGTACAAGAGGAGCTATAGACGGGTTGGACGGCGACATCATTAACTGGTTGCGTGCGCAACCGAGAGGCAGAAAGAAGAGACGTGCATTGTGTTGTAGGCTAGGAGCTGTGTCTTTAATAATAATAAATAATACAGTCTTATATAGCGCTTTTCAAAGGACGCAAAGACGCTTTACAAAATGAAACAAACAAACAAAAAATGAGAGTACTAATTAAGATTGTATGCCATATGAAACAGGTGGGCTTTTAACAGTCTTTTGTAGGTGGTCAGTGAGTCCGAGTTTCTGATGTGGATAGGGAGTGAGTCCCAAAGGGTAGGGGCAGCAATGGCGAAGGCTCGGTCCCCCAAAGTTCTGTGTTTTGATTTGGTGATGGGTTTGAGAAGGTTTAAATCGGCAGAGCGGAGACTTCGGATAGGTCGGTGATGCTGTAAGAGGTCTTTGAGGTATGGAGGGGCTAAGTTATTGAGGGCTTTGTAGGTGATGATTAGAACTTTGTAATGAATGCGCTGTTGTACAGGGAGCCAATGAAGCTGTTGGAGGACAGGGGTGATGTGGTCTCTGGAGCGGGTGTGGGTGAGGAGACGGGCAGCAGAGTTTTGAACATATTGCAGCTTTTGTAAATCGATGGAAGGGAGACCATATAGGAGGCTATTGCAGTTGTCGAGTCTTGATGTAATAAATGCATGGATGAGGGTTTCAGCAGCAGATGTGGAGAGAGTGGGCCGTAGACGAGCAATGTTTCGCAGGTGGAAAAAGGCAGTTTTGGTGATGTGATGGATATGAGGCTTAAATGTGAGTGTGGGGTCAAAAATGAAACCAAGATTTCGGGTCTGGAGAGGTGGTAACTGTATGGCCATCGACAGATATAGTGAAATCTTGGGAGGAGGGAAGGAGTGATTTGGGACCAATGATTATGATTTCTGATTTATTGCAATTGAGTTTAAGGAAGTTGACATTCATCCAGGATTTTATTGCAGACAGGCAGTTTATGATGGTTGATAATGTGGCAGGGGTGATGGATCTGGTGCTTAGGTATAATTGTGTGTCGTCAGCGTAACTATGGAATTTTAGTCCATGATTATGAATGATGGATCCAAGGGGAAGCATATACAGAATAAACAAAAGGGGACCTAACACAGAGCCTTGAGGGACTCTGTGATTGACAGATATGGTGTGAGACATACAGTTATTGATGGATATGAATTGAAATCTGTTGGTGAGATAGGAGGTGAAGCAGGAGAGGGCTGAGCCAGAGATGCCAAGATGTTGTAGGAGTTGTAGTAGAATGGAGTGGTTAATGGTATCGAAGGCGGCAGAGAGGTCGAGTAGAAGGAGAATGGAGAGGGAGCCGGAGTCAGAGGCGAGCAAGAGGTCATTTGTTACTTTGAGTAGTGCAGTTTCAGTAGAGTGATGAGTGCGAAATCCAGACTGAAATGTTTCGTAGAGCTGATTGGAGAGGAGGTGATGCTTTAGTTGATCGGCGACCGTGCATTCCAAAATTTTAGACAGGAAAGGTAGGTTGGAAATGGGGCGGAAGTTGTTGGGGTTTTCAGGATCCAGGCCAGGGCTGCGTTCCCCGAAACCTTCTTAGCTCTACGTCGTTCTTAAGTTGTACCTTAAGCTGTACCTTATCGTTAATACGTGTTTCCCGAAACGTTCTTAGTTACGTATCCCTTCTGTAAGTCCTTCGTTCGGAAAGGTTGGTCTGGAGCACTCTTAGCTATACCTTATCCCACTTGACTCGGCTAGGGGCCATGACTGTGATAAAAGCTTATGTATATTGCAGTCTATATAACTAAATATCTATAAAAAAAAAGTTGAAGTACACTCCGTGTTAAATTAGGCATTTTTTATTTAAAGAATAAAAGATTCACATAATTAGAGATCATTACACTGATGGTTATTTTAAACTATTAAAAAAACATTTTGGGTTTAGGAGTTGGTAAAACTATGGCAGGCAACTATACAGCGAATCTTACTATTTCATTTATGCATTTCATATCCGTTAAATCTTTAGTTTACCGGCTATTTTAGCTGCAATAAAACAAATCAAGTAAAATCGCATGCCACGGGAGCACATTCATCACAAAATCATAATTGTTGATTTTTCTAAATATTATTATTGATGTTAAGTCGACTTTGCATCAAAGTTTTTTATGTTTTCTAACTTTGAGGCAGCTGCATGCCATATTCTTTATAAACACTGAAAAGAAACTGCTCCACGTGATTATTGCTTGTATAAGGTCAACAAATTTTCCACATTAAAACTAATCAAAGCTAAAATCCAAAGCACTCACAATATACATTTATATATCACACAACATATATTTCTATGTTACATTTAAGGCAAACAGACAGGCGCGGCTCCTGAAATGCGTCCATCAAGCGTTATCCGCATTGTAAATGCGCTGTTGCGCATCCAGTGTCCAAGCACATAAACGCGTGAACTAATAACAACAATTTGTTTTTATATATTTTAAGTGTAATGCCAAGCCAGGTGACTTGCACGACCCACCTTATTCCCCTGTGCAACGCATTTATTGGGAAATTATCCTTTAAAGTGAAGGAATAATGGATGCATTGGAGCAGTTTATGCATTATACTTTTGGACATGAAGTTGCGGGTTTTGCATGGATTTGATATAAAATTAAATATTCAACGTTTATATTTAGTTGTTTGCAATTTGAAATATTTTTACAAGATATTCCCAATAAATGTAACTTGAACTATTTCTGAAATGTTTCTTTAATAAATAACACCGCTATCTGATAACGCAGTGAAGTACCTATTACATAAAGTGAACAATTGATTGTCGAGCAATCGATATCAACCTATTCAGCACCATCGCCATGGACAGCACCTGGTAACGTCGTACGTAAGAAAGTATACCTTAAGAAACCCGCTAAGGTACAGTTCGGGAAACACGGCTAGAAAAGGTAAACCTGTAGTTAAGGTTTAACTTAAGAGTCTTCGTAGCGCGCTAAGAGTCAACGTTATCCGGAAACGCAGCCCTGGTTTTTAAAGTATTGGTGTGATAGCTGCAACTTTGAACTTTGTTGATTTTTTTTGTATTAATCTTTCCAGAAATGTATTATTATTCTCTCTATTAAACGTAAAGCTAAATTATATGAGACCCTGGACCACAAAACCAATCATAAGGGTCATTTTTTGAAAATCTGGAATCTCTGCCTTTAAGTCAAAGCCAAGGAGTTGTTGCGTGGAAAATATAGTACCAACAGAGTTAGTGCTGGGTGACAGATGTTAACATACCAGTAGATGCGACTATTACATTACTAGCCTTACATTATAATTCATGCATGTATCACAGTAACACTGCAAAAATAAAGACAGAAAAACAGATCCAACTAAAATCAAGTTTTATTTGTATACAAACAATAAAGAAAGCTTCAATAATTAAGGTTGTTGCAGTAGCGGATATTGGCTACCAGTTAAATATCGCATACAATTTAAAATATTACTAATCATCTACAAAGCCTTAAATGGCCGAGCGGCCTCGTATATTAAAGAACTACTATCAGAATACAATCCACCACGTAAACTCCGCTCACAAAATTCTGGTCACTTAATTATCCCTAGAATATCAAAAGTGTCTAAAGGTGGTAGATCCTTTTCCTACTTGGCCCCTAAGCTCTGGAATGATTTACCAAATAATGTTCGAGTATCAGACACAGTCGATCAATTTAAATCTAAACTTAAGACATTCTTCTTTAACAAAGCCTTCACATAAAATGTCCAGTAAATGTACTTTTCCCGCAGTAGTTATTTTGTCTAGAACAAAGCACTTACATACCTTATATGGGTAATATACTATTGCCGCAATAATTAGCCTGTCTGGAACCGAGCTGACTTAAACCACTATAATGTATGACAGTTGCTTTACATGCGAACGGCCCCTACGCTAATAGAACTCTGTTTTTGTCTCCCTGTCTTGTCCTCAACCCTGAGGACAATGACACAAACAGACCCAGTTCCTGTTGCTGTGAAGGTCATCGCACCACTGATCTACTGGCTGTCCTTCAACGTGATGCCTAGCCGATGCGCGACCGGCAACCACCGGCTAAACCAGTTTAACCCGCTTACCCGCTTCCTATAACTACCGTATCTATATTTATAAATATATTAATTTCTCCCAAGGGTTTTTGTCCTTCTAGAAGTTTTTCCCACCGGGTTTTCTCCTAGGGTTTTTTTTTGTCCCAGGGAGAGTCAGCCAACTTTGGCTTAACTTAGCACTTTACTGTATACGTTACATTATTAACAGAGGCGGACAGAGTACACAGCTTCAGTACTTGAGTAAAAGTACAGTTACCCCTTGCTAAATTTTACTCAAGTAAAAGTAAAAGTACTACAGTCAGATGTCTACTTAAGTAAAAGTACAAAAGTACTTGTTTTTAAAAGTACTTGAGTATCAAGAGTACAAGAGTACATTTTCTAAATGTTGCATTACTACAGCCACAGTGCACGTTGAACCATGTGAGATGATTGACAGCTGTACAGCAAATGATAGAGCTCTGAGGTCAAATCTGATGCAAATCAGGTAGAGGAGACACAAATCGCTCTGTTCACTGTTTGAGCTCTTCAGATCGCATAATTCAGTGGAAAATTTATAAAAATGTTATTCTGTATGACTAAATATTTTACTAACATGTGATAATTAATCATTATTTCCCCAAATATGCTCACCATTGTACTAATAGCCCTGGCGGATTCTGTATATTTTATCTATTTATACACAAATAAACCGGAGAAGAAGAGAATA
This sequence comes from Misgurnus anguillicaudatus, assembly GCF_027580225.2. Lineage (NCBI taxonomy): Eukaryota > Metazoa > Chordata > Actinopteri > Cypriniformes > Cobitidae > Misgurnus > Misgurnus anguillicaudatus. Next base: position 20,127,098 of record NC_073358.2, read on the forward strand.
AATGTTTTACGAATGATGATTTCTATTCAAAATAACAAGCGTTACAGATTCATTATTTTGGACTCCTGGCATAAATTAAGAAATTAATGTTACTGCAAACCAGTTTAATCATAAACAGTAGTCAAATGTCGAAACTGGAGTCTTAAACCTGTCTTGTGATGCTGAGTTTGTCCAGATCAAGTAAGAGTGTGATGTTTTGACGAGTAATTCATTTTGAACAACAATAATCCGGGCTCACCAGTGATTCCTGCCGCTGAAGTTTTGTTTTGGTAAACACAGCAAACACTTGAAAAGACAACTATCATTAACTTGTTCAGAACATTTAAATAGTCTGGCGAGGTGGGGCCACGGGTTGACACATTCCCAGAATGGACCTGCTGCGTCTTCATCACTGATCTATAGGCTATAAATGACTGGATTGCGCATGACGTCACAACTGTGAAGCCACCGCGCCGCCATGTTGGTATACCCAAACATTCTATTAAATCAATGGACGCGATCAGATTTTAAAGATAAAACATCATTTTACTAGTCTTTGTTTTTATATCTGAAGTTACCCTGTACATTATTACAACACAAACGTCCTAAGCATGTACATGGTTATTTACTGAAAGTTGTACATTTTAGTTTTTAATCAGTTATTATACATTCATCTTCATTACAGTATCAGATCAGCAGACAGACCGCAACATATTTAGTATTAATGACAAACGTGCTCATTCTGAAATTTAAATAAATAATCACACTTTGTACCGTATGTGCATGCAATAATTTGCTGGTTTTATGTTATCTAAACTTAAAAGTTACCTCAACTTATTTAGAGAGAAATAACGCTGACCGTGTAGCTGAATGTCAAACAAAACTTTATTTATACCCGTGTCATTAACAGAACGCAGCAGACACACTCACCTTAACGTTTTTTTTATAAATCCATTATCCTGCCCGATTAAAAAATTGCAAATAACACCAGAATTAACAGTTAATTGACGTACACATATCATAAAAATAATCTTGCGTGACTGATACGTTGTAAAGCGGGTGAATTTAAAACATGATTTTTAATGGAAGTCAATGACACCGCCGGTTGGGCATACCAAGATGGCAGCTCGAACTCTGCGCTGGCTTCACCAAACGCTGTTACGTTAAGCGTTCTATGCGCAATCCAGTCATTTATATAGATCAGTGGTCTTCATCCATTGTTTCGTGAGTGGTTTCGTCGCTTATCTAAATCTGACCATGGTGACTTTGGCGGAAAGCTGAAGGTGATTGCTGATAGGCTGTCCCAATCAGGTGCGCCTGCACAATCCAATCACGTTTAAGAGAGGGAAACAACAAATTGAGGGTTTCTGAGATTTTTATTTTTTCCTTTTTTTTAAGAAAAAGTAACGGGTACTCACGGTTATGGATAGAAATGTAGTGGAGTAAAGAGTAAAATATTTGCCTCTCAAATGTACTTGAGTAAAGTCATGAGTACTCCAAAAAAATGATACTCGAGTAAAGTACAGATCCCTCAAAATTGTACTTAAGTACTGTACTCAAGTAAATGTACTCCGTTACTGTCCGGCTCTGATTATTAATGCACATGGTTTACATGACATTTTGACATGACGAGCAACTCCCATGATACCCCGCTGAATGTGAATGTACAGTCACTGAGCAGTAACTCAAGTTTGATGACGAATTTTTAAAAAATGCGCATTACCAAATTCCTAATATTCATTACCTATAAGGAAACAGCTACAGATTTGGATTTTATATTATTTAGGATGTGAGATATAAACTTGTTGATTTTTTTGTATTAATCTTTCCAGAAATGTATTATTATTCTCTCTATTAAACTTAAAGCTAAATTATATGAGACCCTGGACCACAAAACCAATCATAAGGGTAATTTTTTGAAAATCTGGAATCTAAGGGTGCAAAACATCCAAATATTGAGAAAATCACATTTCAAGTTGTCAAAATGAAGTCCTTAGCAACTGCAACCATTTACAAAAATATTTTTTTATATATTTACAGTAGGAAATTAACAAAATATCTTCATGGAACATAATCTTTAATATTCTAAAAATTTTGAAAAAAGAAAAATTAGACATTTTTACCCTTACAATATATATATATATTTTTTTTGTTCAAAAATGTAATTTGACTGCTTACTGCACCTTAATGTTGCCCTCTTATTTATATCTTTCAAATCTATATAGCAAAAAGTTCAGTGTTAAATTAACTCTCACACTAAGAGTTATATCTCCACACTTGTCAGAGTTAAATGAACACTTTTAATATCACTGTAAAAAATTCTTGCAACTGGTTGCCAGTAAGTTACTGTAGAAGATAAAGACTGAAAATGTTTCATGTTCATTCAAATTTGAACAAACTGTTGCCAGTAAATAACATAACTGGAAAATCTGTAAGTTACTGGCAGCTAGTTGCCAGTAATACCCAGTAATACTGTAATTTCTACAGAATTTTACATTGTAGTTATATTTTTAACACCAGGCCAGAGTTTCTTTGACTCACAAAAGTGTTAAAGGGGTCATACCAAGAGATTTTAAGATTACATTTTTTTTTAATTGCCACTTTGTAAGCAAAATGTGCCATTTTGGGGTAAGTCCTTTATAATGCAAATGAGCTAATGAAATGCAAACACTGATCACAATGATTGTGACTTTAACTAAAACGGCCAACAAACTCTACAAGTAAGGCTATGTTTACATTAATGCGTTTATCCTTTAATATGCGTTACTTTTGCTACGTTTACGCCTTTCATCTACACTACATCACCATTTTCGACCCTCATAAACGGATTCGTTCGCAAACTCTGCAGACCCTGTTTTAGTTTGAGAACTCAGACGTTGTGTTGAGTGTAAATGAACATAGACGGAGTCTTATGTAAACGAACAGCTGATGTTAACGTGCAGCGCATCATTTTCAAAGTAAAAATTATTTTATTCTGGTAAATGGAGGTTTGCAACGGAGGTTTTGCCAAAAATAGTAAACATCTACCAACCAGCTATTATAAACGCTATATCGGATTGTTTTAACATGTATCCTATTAGATAATGTCTGGTTTATATTTATGTTTGAGTATTGTTGGGTTTGAATATTGTTGTAATGTGTTTATGTTTTGTTTAAATTTAGTTAGCTTATTTCAAAAGATAGACTGTAATTTTAAACGCCATATAGGGCGTTGTAAAGGCCAATATGAAGGGAGAATTGTAATGGGTCAGACATTATTTTCGAGTTTAATTTAAGTTTTGTTTTCTACTTTAAAATGAATTTCGTTTCAGATAATTTGTCTCTTAATTTTAATCGATGTTTTGTTGATAAGTTTTGTGAATATAAATTAATAAAAACAATAAACTCAACGTCATTAATATTTAATGCTTGTTTGTGCATTTAGCTATTTCTGTGTTGCTAGCGGAGGAGGTGAACGGATCTCGCACTCTTTTAAAAACTCAGGTATGAATTTTTGTCAATATCGCACACCCCTAGGCTGCATAAATGCGCAAAGTTATTAGAGTAATAAGTTATTTTACACTTTTATGCGCATGCCCAGTTACGTGATTGGTCATGTTTCATGCGTTTATGGTGGTGTATTGTGAATGAAGATTCTTTTTAAAATGCAAATGCTCTAATATAAACAGGGCCTAAGATGTTTAATGCAATTTTAGGTTTCAAACAGAGTTGGTGATAGAGAGGATAAAGTTACAGATTGCATTACAGGAGCATTACATTTTTTTAACGGTTTTATTTACCATCCAATCTGCATGACACATGGAAACGGAAGACTGAAATGTGTGTGTAATTTCATCTCTAAAGAGTTGGGTTAAAACTGGCATGATTAACACTGTCAATTTACTCAAACTTTAAAAAACAATTTACTCTTAAGGTGTTGAATTAAAAAAATGTTTAAAACTAAAATTTTAACTCTCCAATTTTTGCTGTATAGCAAGCTACTACACTTGAGTGTATTAATGTAATGGTGGTTACAGCTGAAATTGTTGTGTTATTCATAATATTGTGGCTGCATTTTATTTAGACCAGTCAAAATAAACTTTTAATATTATTTGTTAGTGCCCTTTCTGAATATTATGCTTTAACATTTTTCTATTATGAATTCACAAGCTCTCAAACAATGAATGTGAAAAATGTTTCACTACTGTATGTGAAGACTGTTTGTAATGCAATGCATTTATTATAGAGAAGGGGAAATAGCTTCTCACAAAAATGGGTCTCTTACAGAAATGGTAATGCCTGTGATTGTAGTGACTAAAGTGGTGTAGCTTGAACCCAAAATAGAGGCCATCAGAAATGTCCAAGCTCTAGAGGTGACAGGACAAGCCTCCAGTCCATCTTGCCACTTAGAGATACCTAGGAATCCATTTAGCCTATAATTTTCTCATTCAGTTACGCACTTGTGTTTCGGTCAGAAAAGACAAGTAGAAAAGCTCTTTTCGTTACAAGAAGTGAACTTTTGGATGAAATACTTATAGAGTACATGTGTGTTAAAGAGATAGCATTGTACTAATAAAAGTGAAAAAAGTGCAAACATTTTATATATAGGGTTTATTTCCTCATTTAAAATATATAAAAAAAATATTACACATTCAATTCCAATCAAAGCATTAACACAAATGATCAAGTCTGTCTTGTTCTTTTAAAGGAAAGCAAAGAAAATGAATATTTCAAACACAAAAAATGGCTGGGTTATTTTTGACCCATAATGGGTAAATATTGGACAGGGCTGCGTTCTCCGAAACTACCTTAACGCTACGTCGTTCTTAAGTTGTACCTTAAGCTGTACCTTATCGCTAATACGTGTTTTCCGAAACGTTCTTAGTTACGTATCACTTCTGTAAGTCGTTCGTTCGGAAGGTTGGTCTGGAGCACTCTTAGCTATACCTTATCCCACATGACTCCACTAGGGGCCATCACTTTCATAAAAGCTTACATTGTAGTCTGTATAACTAAATATTTGTAAAAAAAAAATGCAATACACTCCGTGTTTAATTAGGCAAATATTTTTATATTTAAATAATAAAACATTTACATAATTAGACATCATTACATTGATGGTTGTTAGATTTTTAATTATGTTTTCCAAAGGGACATCAACTGCGAACTATTAAATGCTACAGGATTAAGAAACTATTTAAAAAATATATTTTGGGTGATGGAGTTGGTGAAACTGGCAGCTATACAGCGAATCCTACTATTTAATTTGTGCATTTCATATCCGTTAAATCTTAGTCTAACGGCTAGTATTTTAGCTGCATAAATAAATCAGGTAAAATTACAAAAACGAATTATGATTATTAATGTTAATTCGACTTTGCATCGAAGTTTTTTAATGTTTTATAACTTTGAGGCAACTGCATGCCATATTCTTTATAAACATTCAAAATAAACTGTGCACTTGATTACTGCTTGTATAGTCTAAGGTCGACAAAATTTCCATATTAAAACTAATCAAAGCTAAAATCTAAAGCAATCATACTATATATTTATAGGCTATTAATATTATATAATATTTGATATGTTATATTTAAACAGACAGGCTCCAGAAATGCGTCCATTAAGCTTTATCCGCATTGTTAACGCGCTGCTTGTGCATCCAGTGTACAAACACAATAAACGCGTGAACTAATGAACAACAGCAGTTTGTTTTTATATACTTTAAGTGTAATGCACAGCCAAGTTGCACAACCCACTGTATTCCCCTGTGCAACGCACTTATTGGGAACCCCTAATATAAATGATCCTTTGAAGGCATAGCGGATGAATTGGAGCAGTTTAAACATGATACGTTTGGAAATAAAGTTGCGGGTTTTGCACGGGTTTGATATAAAATATAGAAGGTTGAATTTAGTTGTTTGCAATTAGAAATATTTTTTACCAGATATTCCTAATAAATTGAACTTGAACTATTTCTAAAATGTTTATTTAATAAAGAACACCGCTATCTCATAACGCAGCGAAACCTATTACATAAAGTGAATAATTGATTGTCGAGCAATCGATATCAACCTATTCAGCACCTCCACCATGGACAGCACCCGCTAAGGTCGAACTTAAGAAGGTTTACCTTAAGCAACATCCTAAGGTATAGTTCGGAGAACACACGTAGGAAAGGTATGCCTGTAGTTAAGGTTTAACTTAAGAGTCTTAGTAGCGCGCTAAGAGACAACGTTATCGGAGAACGCACCCCAGAACACGTGACCCAACTATTTTAACCCAAATGCTGGGTTATTATACCCCATGGTTGCATAACAGCAACCCAACATTGGGTCATTGACCCAGCATGGGGTAATTTTTAACCCAGCGTGTCTTCTTTCCAATATTTAACCATTATGGGTAAAAAATAACCCAGAGTGAAAAAACCAGTGTCAACATTGGATTACCTTCACTGTAAAAAATAGCTGTAATTATGCAGCTGGTTGCCAGTAACTTACTGTAGACGATAAAGACTGAAAATTTGTAATGTTCATTTAACTTTGAACAAAATGTTGCCAGTAAATAACATAAATGTAAAATCTACAGTAAGTTACTGGCAGCTAGTTGCCAGTAATACCCAATAATACTGTAATTTCTACAGAAATTTTTTACAGTGTTGTCTCTGTTTTACCTGCCTTGTTCTGTGTTTTGTTCAATAAATGTATTATGTAACATTGTTTCTAGTTCTATGTTCTGTGTATCTACCATGTATGGATTATCTTGTTTTAATTATATTAAAAAATCGACTTGCATTTGAATCTGCTGTCTTCCCGCGTTTACGTTCCACACTGCAAAAAATTTATTTTCAAGAAAAAAATTCTTAGTATTTTTATCGTGTTTTCAGTAAAAATATCTAAAAATTCTTAAATTAAGACTTTGGGCTCTATCTTACACCCGGCGCAATGCAGCGCAAAGCGCGACGCAAGTGTATTTTGTTAGTTTCCACATTGCGCAATTATAATTTTCACGTTTAGCGCCACGTTGTTTAAATAGCAAATGCATTTGCGCCCATGTTTGCGTCCATGGGCATTCTGATCTAAAAACGAGGTGTGTTCAGGAGCATTGTTGGCGCGTTGCTATTTTGAGGCAACTAAAATAGACTACGCCATTGACCAACAAAAACCTGGTCTAAAGTCAATGGCGCAATATGTTTTTTGTTATTTAAAGAGCGCGTTAGAAATATGCGCTATATAAACGGGAAGACAACGCAGGTTTGCTCATCACATATGAATGCTCAGCAGCACAAAAACGCTTTTCAAATATAAAAAGATTAAAGGATTGAAATGTAAAAGATTATTATTATATCTCTTGGACATAAATGAGGACCGATTATGAGACGTTAGAAGGCGCAAAGAGCTGCTTCACCTGTAGCCTGGTAAGTAAATAAATGCTTTGCTTTAAACAAATGCATCTATTTTTAAATGTTCTTTTAAATGCTACCCTACGGATTTACTGTATATGATGACTCTGTACCTCTGGATATGATGAGATGAGAAACATTTTAAGTAATGCTTTTAAAAAATCCCATATGGCGCTGTCCCAGTGCTGAAACGACACGTCCCATGTGCTCCGCACGTTAGTAAATTCTTTATCTCTTGTTTGTTACAAATAAAGTATTTTTACAGTACAAACCTTTTCTTGCATATTTGCAAATTATTTTATGAGATTACAATGATTGTGTTCATTTACAGCAATTTAAAGCCAGCTATTTGTACTTCTATGACTGAAAGAAAACGGGTTTTAAAGGTTTTAATCCAAAAAATTTAAATTTCAATAAAAATGAAAACAACACATTTTTTAAACATTCTTAAACTGGGGGTTTTCATTCTACGCTTAGTTTTTCAGTTTACAAAGTCCATCATCTAAATAGGCATTACACATAGCGCCAGCGCAACTGGCTTTTAAAGGGGATGAGAGATAAGACTCTCATTGGTTTATTACCCGCTATGCCCAAAACACACCCATTACTCATTACTAGAATGGGTACAACCCTTTTCGACCATGCACTCGATGCACAAACCATTTTTCCTGTCATTAAATTAGCAAAAGTGGCATCGGACACGCCCATTTAGACCGTGCGCCATGCGCTTTAGACAATGCGCTTAGATCGTTAAAATAGGGCCCCTAATCTTGATGAGCAAAACGACCCAAGAAAATAAGTCAGTTCTTAGACCAAAAATATCAAATTTAAGTGGTTTTATCCATAAAACAAGTAAATAAATCTGCCAATGGGGTAAGCAAGAAAATCTTGAAATTTTTTCTTAAACACTAAATTCAAGAAAAATTCAAGAAAAATTTGCTTACCCCATTGGCACACTATTTTTTGTTCAAACATTTTTTGCTTACCGGTAAATTACTAGTAATCTTACAACTCTCTTACTGGTAAATTCACAGCACTTATTTACCAAAAAGGTTAACAAACATGACCTGTTAACTGCAATTTACCAGTAAATTATCAGTAAAGACTGTATGTGTGAAAGGGACTAAGGGGTCTATTGTCTTTCTATTACATCTGTAAATAATTTGTAATGCAGAAATATTACTAATACTAGTAACAGTTATTTATTAGGTTACTGCTATACTTTATCACAACTGTAAGTTCAATCTTCATAAACAAATGGCAAAATACTATTTTTGATGCCAAGACATATTATTGACTTCCAAAATAATGTAAATACTTTTAACTCAGTTTTGTTTGTATGAGCAGATTGAAATGTTAACTTCTAGAGTGAAATGTTTGGAGTGACATTTGTCCAAGCAAAGTAAGATGAAGGGTCATTAAATGTCTTTACAAAGAAAAATACAAAAAATTAACCATGGTTTTACTACAGTAAAAAAACATGGTACTGTAATAAATGGTTTCCACAAAATAACAAAAGAATGGTTTTTGAAAACCATAGTTAAACCACGGTTAACGTAGTACAACCATGGTTTTGCTAATAGTAATCAATACACCAAAAACCATGGTTACTGCACAAAAAAATAAGGGCATCAACTCTGTGAAACTGAATCCTGATAAAAGTCAAGACTGTTGAGCACATAGCAAAAAGAAACCACAATGGTACATTTCTTGTGATTCTATATCAAGGCTGAGGGTGGTGATAAACAAACTTTGATGTTTTTGCTGAACAGCATATCGTCCTCCCTGTTGGAGCTGGAGCTCATATATAAGCAGTCATTTGCCACTTATACACACATAAACTAACTCCTCCTCTTTGGTACTCTGAGAGCAGATAGAAAAGGCCATGTCAAAGAAGACAATGTTTGGGGTGGGATACACTGTATTACAGAATAGAGAAAATGTTGTATCCCGTGCAGAACATAGTCTTCCCTTTTGTGGTGTCCTAAATATTACTTAAACACTGATTACAGTGACAACTGTGGTTGTTACTTCAGATTCGAAACATTTTGTAAAATCCATTAATTAGCATTTAGTCGCTTGTCTCTATTTCTGCAGTAAGGGATGTTTTTGGATTCATAACATGTTCAGCTCAATCAACATCATTTTTTGTGTTGATTACCACAGGAAATTGTTTTTGTTTCTTATAAAACAATAAAAAAGCAAATAAAGACTTCTGATAAAGTCCCCTGTTTCTCATGTTTTCCTCCTGAGAAACAGACCATATTGTCATTCCCCAAACAGTTCTCATCAGTTTTCATAGATCAAATTAGAGCTACGGTGAAATCAATGTCAAATCAATGAGTGAAATCAAACGTTGTTCCTAATCTTATTATTAGATATGAGACTTTACCCTGATTTCACAGGCAGGGTTGAACACATTTAGTCAAAATATTTTATTGAGAGGATTAGGCTACCTAAGCGAATTGAGCTATATCTACCATTTGCTTGAGGTATGTTATGCCAAAAAATCCACTAGATGTCAGTGTGTCAATCAACAGCACTTGTAACAACACTTCTTTTTAGATGGATGTCAGAGAAAAAGAAATGACTCCTGTCATGTCAACTGTTCTTGGTGAAATTTTGCAAGGAAAGCATTTTCTTTTTTTTACATATTACAATGTAAGAGCCCTAACTTCACAAAATCATATTACTTTAGTATGCTTTTAATAATTTTTCAAAAGTGTGCTTACCAAACGGTTGATTTGTCAATTTATGGTAAAAGTAGAGAAGCTAAGCTAATGCGCTAAAGATGCGTTTTTTTTTCATAACTTGGCTGGTGCTGCGTCTTATAGTCAGGTGAGCCTTGTAAGTCAGTATGAATTAAATTGGACATTTATGAGGCAAGAGACAACATTAGCGTCTACAGCCACGAGAGTCCGCCATATGCTGCTTCTGTATTTATGTAATTCAATGGGTTCAGTGATATGGAATGACGAGTATGCAAACTTCACGGTATACACTCAAAAAAATGATTCAAGCCCTTCTTAGAAATGACACATTAAAATTGTGTTTAATACATTTAAAATACCTCATTAAGAGCAATAAGTATTTAATTAGTCTAACACAAAATGAATATGTACTATTAGTTATTAATTTCTTTTTAATTGCGTTAACACAATTAGTTTGAGTTTGGGTTCTGGAAAAATAATTTCCCAGCATGCTTTGCATGCAACTGCTTTTGGAGAGTAATTTTTTTAATTAAGTGTTATTTTATGCATTTTTAGGTAAAGAGAAAGACTTAATAGTGCTTAATGTCCGATTATCTTATTGATTTAGACGTGTTTGTGTTGTATTTTTTCAAATTGTTTGGTTAACATCGTGCAGAAGAGTGGCGCTTGTGGTTAGGTTGTGGATGTGAGGTATATCTCTCTATGAGCACTAACTGTGTTAATGCCTGTTTGGAGATCAGTCTCTTTTCACAGGCTCTTCCAAAATATCATATGTTATTATTATTAGCATGCTAACATGTGCTTATGTTAATTAGTATGATATAAAAACGTTTTATATAAAATAACAGAATTGAGTTATTCAGACTACTCTACATTGAGTTATTCAAACTACGTTAAATCGAGTTATTCAGGCTACACTAAATTGAGTTGAGGCAACTAATTGAGTATTGCTGTTTACTTTAAATTGAGTTGGGCTAACTCAATATATTTTATTGTGTAAAGCAGTTTTTTTAGGGGTACACATTCATATTGGATGGAAATCCTGCCCACAATTTTATTGAGTTAATCCAATGAATAATTTTTTGAGTGTAGTTGGCTTGTTCTGTTAATTTACCCTATTCAACCTTCCAGGTAATTTCTGTATGCTATGGTTTATCGTTTAAATAATTGATAATATTACTTTAATGTACAGACATCTATTCAGCCTGCTGTTCTGTCTGCAATTGTTTAGTTGAATAACTTGCCTTTCCAGATTAAATGTCTGTTCTTCGGCTTGGATTTTGTGAAATAATTTTCTAAATAAATGCGACGTATCTGTGACTTATATATGTTATTTCGTCTTTATGATGCATTTTTGAATGATGCGGCTTATAGTCCGGAAAGTACGATATTTGCTGAGAAATATACATTTCTGATCATTCACAGCTATAAATATATAAAACCCAGGCAGTAAAGGGAATAATCAAATAACTATCATATATTTTCATGTGTTTAAATGCAAATCAATAAACATATGCAGAAAACTGTGTTTTGCAGATTTGTAGATTTGTCAGGTTTCTCACATGCAGTGACGTCACTGCCTATAGCACATTAAGTCATTCAAACAGCTGACAGGAAATCTGTTTTAAGCTATACTGTTGTATCTCTTCTCATGTCTGCAGTGTAACCTGTAAATGTAACATGAGCTTTTATTTTCGCAGTTTCTCTGCCAACTGCTTAAGTCAAGCTCAGGCTTTTATCCATTACTTTGCACTTACTTACGCATGTGACATTTATTTTTCACACTTGGAGACATGCGCACATGAACAAAACTGTGAGAAAGCCAGTTAACGTGTTTACATGCAACACGAAATCGTGGGAATGAGCAAAAACTACCTTAGCTGTTTTACGTTTACATGACCCCACACGTTATCAGTTTATTATAATCAGTTTAAGGCTGTTCATGAATATATTGACGTAATATATATCATGTAATATATAATATTCATTTTATTTTTATCATATATTGTTTACTATATTTGGTTTAATATGGAATTTATTGAAAACATATTAGAATTTGTATAATTATATAGGGTAAATGTATTTAAACACTTTTAAACACAGTTGTCTCATTGTTAATCAGAATTCACCTATTATTGTGTCTTTGACTATATTATTTTTATTACGCTTATGTTCCCAGAGAACACACATAAAATGTATACCTGGAAATGAACTGCATAAAGCATCTGCCAGATTCACAATGTAAATGTAATGTTAGCTCTATAGTCTGGTTTTATTTTCATTGTAAGTGCCTTACTGCAAGTTAAAAATATTTTTTCTGTGGTAGTCAATATGCCCCAAATGCTATGACCTGAGTTCAACTGAGTATTGAACCCACAACATTCATGAACCAAACCACCTTCAAATGCCACATTCACTCCCCATAATTTATTTTTCCAATTCTATCCGTGTCTGTTCAGTGTCCGTTCTTTGATCCTATCTCTATATTATTCCTTGTGGAGTATAAGATTATATAAAGCACACAAATGTAAGCCCTTGTGTGTTAAACACGTATACACATGTGTCTGTGTCTTTTTATCACTCAAAACTCATACACCGTGTATCTCTCTCTGCAGCTGGAAGCAATGATTTGATTTAGTGCGTTTGGGAGATTTGACTCCCCACCATTCATTTTGCCCCGGCCGTTCCCAGACCTTTTCCTAGTGTCTGTACGGGTACCTCATAATACAGTATATGGGTTAGATTGTCTGTTTTCAAGGCTTGTACCTTTAATATTGCTTTTCCAATTCAAAGTCAACATCTGTGACATACAGACAAATAACCTGGCCCACACACAACAGGTTCATATGATGAAAATGTTTCTTTTCGTAATCTTTACAGAAATATTACACTTGAAAAATACTTTAGGGTTACATTTTTCTGATGACATCAATTGACTTCATTCTTCCAATTTCCTAAAGATATAAAAAAAGAAAGGCCCATGTTAAGTCCACTGTCTCTTTTAATTTATCAGAAATGTTCTCATTTACCTCATGATTCATATGAAGCTTTTAGTTGAAGTCACTGGTATGACCAACTTTATTGTTAGGGAATTGTAAAAAAAAAAAAAACTAGGATACAAATGGATTAAACTACTTAATTTAGTGAGTATATTGCGATAGACAACATCAGGGGTGCGTTTTCCAAAAACATCATTAGACAACTACTGTCGTAAGTTTCGTCGTTACTGACAAAGTTCAACGATTTGGTGATTTGGTGTTTCCCGAAACCATAGTTCAAACGAACATTCGCAAGCTGCATCGCAAACTCTTTACCTGTTGTTAGAAGCATTGTTCCTTGTTATTATAATATGTAGACTTACGTTGCTCATGCTTTTGAACAAAATAAGCAAAAAACATGTAGTACAATGTATATCCATCATTTTAAATATATTCAAATTTTATTTAACTTCTTTAAGTTTGTAAACAGAATTAAAGCGCTGCATTTGAAAACTGCTCATGTGCACAGTCATACAAGCTTTAAGACCCTGGGGAATCCCTGGGAGGAGTGACGTAAGAGGGAACTTGCGCATAAATTGAATATCTTGAAAATAAACAACACATAGCAAAATCAATCTTCCGATGCAATATATGTTATTTACAGGAAAAATCTGACATTAAATCGATTTGCACAGATTAATTAGTACTTCACGTGACATCATCAATATGTTGTTAAACCAATATGGTTCAAACAACAAATGTTACTATGCTTTCAGGAAACAGTCGTGACAAGGTAGTTTGTTCTCCAACTCTGCATCGTACTATGTTGGATCTGTTTCGACCTCACTCTGACCGTCACTACGGTCTAAAAAGGAATGATCACCTTCGTTCTGCCTATCACCGAGACCATATGTCAACAAAGTCATGTCCATGACCTCCGGAAGCAGAACGACCCGCGTCTATAAATAGCAGAGAATGCTCCCGGTTCAGTCTCTCACCTTGATCGCCTCATACGAGACCGTGAGTAAGAGAATACGTATTCAGGTAAGAAATTCCTGACTGTTTTCTTGTTGCATTCCACTAATTCGCTACCTAAACGGTGCGGGTGCCTTGTGCCCCCGAGAATTGTTGTGGTTTGTGTATTGACTTATTATTTTTAGGTATATACCTTTCATTTAAACTTATATGCACTAGATTTCTGGGTAATTTAAGTTGTTTATCCGTGTGCCTCTACTGCTGTTCGCAGCCGTGGGCTTTGTGCGAGCCCACTAAGTGCGTTCGCGCGCTGGTGTGGGCCACCATTTTACCTGTGTTTGTATTTACTGCTGTTTTCAGCTGGTATATTGTGTCTGCTGCTAGTGCTATTTTTTGTTGAATTATTTGGTTGGGGGCTGTTTTTTCCAGTACATTATATACAGCCCTGTTATTATTTTGTTTTCTGTTCACTATTTCAGTCTGTTAGGTGCGTTTACGTGCTGGTGCGGGCTGTGGCAGTATTTCCCCACACCCTAGACCCCTGTTCACAGCTGGTAAGGGGTTAGTGTGTGCCTGCTAAGTGCATTCGTGCGCCGGTGCGGGCCATCATAATACTGTGTGTTGTGCTTTTCTGCTCTTAGGTGCTTTTTTTCGCCTTGAGTGGCGGCTACAATCACACTTTTTCCTGCAATACTCCCCTCTGACACACCCTATACCCCTGTTTGCAGCTGGTGGGGCTAGTGTGCGACCGCTAAGTGCATTCGTGCGCTGGTGCGGCCCACCGTATTACCTTGGCGGATTGCTGGAGGAGGACTCCACGCATTATATTGGGATTCTGTGTTGCTGCAATGGCTTCCCACTACTGCAGGATCTGCAACGCCTCCATGAGTTCCAGGGATGGGCACAGGGAGTGCCCCACATGCATTGGAGCTGCCCACGTGCTGGAAGACGTGGACAATCCCTGTAGTGCAGCCTGCGATCTCTCCAGGGACGAGCGACGGCGCCGGGCCAGCCAGGTGCGCGGCCATGTGCGTGAGGAAGGGAGCGGGAAGCGGCGCTCCCCTGACCAGCCGTCCCTCTCCAGTAGGCATGGGCATAAACACAAGCGCAAGCGTTCACGTTCGCGTGATCGACAGCGGGATTTCCCCCATGGAGTTACCCAGGTTGAGCCACCCAAATCTGTTAAGCCCCCTGCCTCAGCTGCGGTGGCAGAAAGCAGCAACACGGGGTCACTCGAGATCCTGGCGGCTCTCCAGGCTCTGTCACGGAGGTTGGACAAGTTAGAAGGTAACCAACAGGACTTATTACATGAGGATCCCCTCTCAGCCAGGCCCGAGAGCTTCGGCGAGGAGGAACATCAAGACAATGTAGATGTGTTATCCCTATGCGCTTCACACACAGTGGTGGACGACACCACAGGTGGCGACGACCTCGAAGGGGAGCTATGTTCCAGCTCTGCTGAGCCAGCTGACGGCTCCACGGAGCCAGGAGAGGCCCCTGTCAGTTCCCTGATGTCACGGGTGCTGAGCGCTGCCAAGGTTTTGGGCCTTCAGGGGCCTACATCTGCCCCGGCTCCCGCTGGAGGTGTTTGGGAGGGCATCTCCCGACCTGAACCACGGCCTTCTATACCTGTAGCAGATGACTATACTGCAATGCTGAGGTCATCATGGGGTACAAATTCGAAACGGCCCCAGTTTAATGCAGGTTGTCGCCAGCTGGCAAATGCTAGTTATCCGGTTGAAACTGGACTGGGGAACATGCCACCAGTTGAGTCGCCTATGGCTGCATTGACGTCTCTGGGGTTTTCCCGTGTATCCTCCGATCCACGGTGCCCTCGCAAGGAGTGTGCCAAGACGGACCGTCTGGTCACTAATTCCTTCAACGCATCAGCTCGAGCGGCCCGTATGGGTAACGCTCTAGCCATCACCCTGGCGGCTCTACGGAAGACACTGGGCCCAGACGATCATGATTCCAGGGCCCTGGTCGACGCGGCTCTGTCTTCCCACTCCCAGCTGACACGTGACGTGGGGGATGCGATGGCCTCTGCAGTGCTGTGTCGCAGACAAGTTTGGCTGGCACAAACCTCCCTGCCAGATGCCATCAGACAGGAGCTACTCAACCTCCCTGTGGTACCAGGACACGTCTTTCACCCTGGATTCCAGGAGGTGCTTGATCGGATTGAACGGACTGCAGCATCTAGGGAAGCTGTCCAGAGGGTTTGCTCTAGGTCTGCTTCAACTGCCGGCCGCCCACCTGTCAGTAGGTATAGGCTGCGGCAGCCTACCCGGCCTCCATCAGCAGGTGACAACCCAGAGGCACGGGACTGGCGATTTCGTGCACCTGACTGACGTACAGCCTCAAATTCCAGAATTAAGGGACGACGAGGACCACAGCGGGGCACAGGCAGGGGTGCAGGCCGCGGTGGCGGTCCTGCATAGGAGTTCCGGGTCGCCCGTCGATTGTCCTTCCCAGCTGTCACGGACCTCCTGGGAAGGCATTGTGCCAGACCCTTGGGTCGTGGCTACGGTGGCTCGCGGCTACCGATTACAATTTCGGCGGCGACCCCCAACGTTTTCAGGGATCAAGATAACGTCCGTAAAAGACCCTGTTTTAATGTCCGTCCTCGTCAAAGAGGTCCAGGAGTTACTTCTGAAAGGGGCCATCTCAGAAGTACCGCCCAGCGCACAGCTCACTGGGTTTTACTCCAAATACTTTATTGTTCCAAAAAAAGATGGCGGTCATCGGCCTGTTCTCGACCTCAGGCCCTTGAACCGATATCTCAAGGTGCTACCCTTCAAAATGGTCCACACAAGGGTGGTGATGCAGTCTATCCAGCAGGGGGAGTGGTTCACGTCCCTGGATCTGAAAGACGCCTACTTCCACGTCCCAATCTGTCCAGAACACCGGCCCTTCCTGCGCTTTGCCTTTCAAGGCAGGGTATTCCAGTTTCAGGTCCTTCCCTTTGGTCTTTCTCTGGCCCCAAGGGTCTTTACTCGCGTGGTGTCAGCTGTGCTGTCCCCCCTCCAGGCTCGAGGGTTGAAGATCTTGCCCTACCTGGACGATTGGCTCATGTGCGCCCCCTCTCAGGAGCAGGTAGTACGAGACACGAGCACAGTTCTGGCCCACATTCAAATGCTAGGCTTCACGGTCAACCACAGAAAGAGCAACCTGCAACCCCGCCAACAGACAGAGTTCCTCGGCATCTTTCTGGACTCGGTAAGCATGACTGCATCTCTCACTTCACAAAGAGCAGACAGCTTGATCAACATGACGAAGCAGTTCCACTTGGGCAGCCTTGTCACAGCTCACAGAGTTCAAAAGCTACTGGGCTTGGTGGCCGCAGCAGCAGCAGTGATTCCTCTGGGCCTGCTGAGGGCACGCCCCCTGCAGTGCTGGTTCAATGCTTTCCATCTTCACCCCAGAGACGACAGGCAGAGGAAACTGCGTATATCTCAAACCTTCATCAAAGCCCTACGCCCTTGGAGCAACCGGGAGTTCATTTTACAAGGTGTCCCACTGGGGGGCCTTCCCCACAGGAGGCAGGTCATCTCAACGGACGCGTCCCTGACAGGCTGGGGGGCTGTCTGGGAAGGAAGGGCAGTGAGGGGCACATGGCAGCCGCTGTGGATGAAGGAGCACATAAATGTCCTCGAGTTGAAGGCCATTCATCTTGCTCTTCAGAAATTCCTGCCAGAGTTGCAAGGCCAACATGTTCTGGTGAGGACAGACAGCACTTCGGCAGTGTATCATATCAATCACCAGGGAGGCACGAGGTCCCAGCGATGCCTCCAGGTGGCAGAGGAGTTGCTGATATGGGTATGGCCTCGATTTTCCTCACTGAGGGCAGTGCACATCCCAGGTGTGGAGAACAGAGCGGCCGACATTCTCTCCAGGACAGGGCCACTCCCGGGAGAGTGGAGGTTGAACACCGACGTAGTTGTTCAGATCTGGATGCGTTACGGTGCGGCCCAGATGGACCTCTTTGCTTCAGCGGAGACAACACACTGCCCAGAATGGTACTCCCTTATGGGGCAGGAGGGCAGTTCGGGCCTGGATGCTCTGTCGCAAGACTGGCCAACAGGCTTGTTATACGCTTTTCCTCCACTCCCTCTCATAGCTCAGGTTCTCCGACGGATCAGAGAGGGCCAACACTCAGTCCTGTTGGTCGCGCCACGGTGGCCGGCGAGGCCATGGTTCCCAGAACTCCTCCGGATGCTGCAGGGTCAGCCATGGCAGTTGCCGTGCAGAGCAGATCTCCTGACGCAAGCAGACGGGCGGATTTGGCATCCGAACCCGGGAGCCCTGCGTCTATGGGTTTGGCCCCTGCAGAGCCCATCGATGGACAGCTAGATAAGGCTGTACAGGAGTCACTTAATAATGCCAGGGCCCCATCTACCAGAGCTGGCTACGCACTCAGATGGAGGATCTTTTCGGAGTGGTGTTTTGGCTTGGGCATCGAGCCAACGGTTTGTCCCGTGCCACAAGTATTATGCTTCTTGCAGTCCCATTTTGATCTGGGCAAAGCAGCCAGTACGATTAAGGTCTATGCTTCGGCCATTTCAGCTTTTCACCAGGGGGCAGATAACACATCCCTGGGTAGGCACCCTCTGATTAGCCGGTTCTTAAGGGGAGCCCGCCGGTTACGTCCAGGTCGCACTTTGCGGGCACCAAGCTGGGACCTGCCTACAGTTCTGACATCTCTCACTGAAGGTCCTTATGAGCCTATTGCAGACGCAGATCTACGGTCTTTGTCTCTTAAGACAGCATTTCTCTTGGCTCTCTGTTCAACCAAACGAGTCGGGGAGCTGTGTGCTCTCTCCGTTAGTGATGACTGTTTGAGGTGGCAGGCAGGGGGCACTGGCGTGTCACTCTGGCCGAATCCAGCTTTCCTGCCAAAAGTGCTTGATCAGCAGTCCATGAACAAGGTGTTGGAGCTGGCCCAATTCCAGCCTTCCGCTGCCTCACAGGCAGAGCATGACAAGCTTAGCACATTGTGTCCAGTCAGGGCCTTGAAAGCCTATCTGATCCGTACACAGGCTTTAAGAAGAACGCACTCTCAACTGTTTGTCTGTTATGGGGCGGCAAGGCAGGGACTGCCGCTTTCCAAACAGAGGTTATCTCATTGGCTGGTGGAGGTTATTTCCCATGCCTATAAGGCTCAGGGGATACCAGTTCCAACAGGTACAAGGGCTCATTCTACTAGGGGTATGGCTACATCTTGGGCTGCCCTCAAGGGTGTGGCAGCAAGCGACATCTGTGCAGCGGCTTCGTGGTCTACGCCATGCACTTTTACAAGATTTTACCGGGTGGATGTGACTCGACCAGCTCCGGTCGGCGACGCTGCCCTCATGTCTGTGACTGAGCGAGGTTCTAATTGATCCTGGGTTCCTCGCGACTCTGTTGGTATGTGTCATCCCTTTTTAGACCGTAGTGACGGTCAGAGTGAGGTCGAAACAGATCGTAGGTTACGCATGTAACCATGGATCTGTGAGACCGAGGGATGACCGTCACTATCCTTGTCGCTCGGACCATTCTGAGGCGCTCAAGGTAGGAGACTGAACCGGGAGCATTCTCTGCTATTTATAGACGCGGGTCGTTCTGCTTCCGGAGGTCATGGACATGACTTTGTTGACATATGGTCTCGGTGATAGGCAGAACGAAGGTGATCATTCCTTTTTAGACCGTAGTGACGGTCATCCCTCGGTCTCACAGATCCATGGTTACATGCGTAACCTACGTTCAGCAGCGAGTTGCGTCGTTGTTCGGGAAACGCACCCCTGGTTTGATACCTTGAAGCAGCCATTTTGTAAAATGCATTTTTCAGGAAAATTGTCACTGGTGTTACACAGCAAAATCACCAGTGTTAAATGTACAGTGCTGGAATTTATATAAGCTGTAATTTATGTGAATTGATAAAGTCAAAGAGTAATCTAATGAGGTTTAAGTTTAAATGTTGGAAAAAGGAAGTAAATTATAAGGCATCTTACCATACCAAAAATAGACATTTCTGTAGAATGACTTACGTGATATTATGGCAACCCATGCATGACATGTGAATTCTACATTATATTATAAAATATGTTATGTGTCAGTGGGAAGCTTACATGGTCTTTAAAAGTGTTAAGAGAGTGTCTGTACAGTAAGTGTTTGTAATATTGCTAAACTATCTGTGTGTATGTGTTCAGAGTTATGGCGCTGTCACATGGGATTTTTCGTTCTATTCACACATGCAAAAGCAACAATAAAAGAACAAAGCAAACATATTGAAATCCATGATGTATGAATAAAAACAACACTTGCATGTGATATCATATCCAGTTGCTGTCCATATACACAGGGGTCTGCGTAGAAATTTTGCATGCATTACATTTTTATTATGTTTGTTAAGCCTTGTTCCAATTGAGTGATCCACACAATGCTAATGAATTCAGGTTTTACTATCCTTCTGGGGACATTTTAGTGCAGTCCCCACAAAGCAAAGCATAATCTACACAAACACATTCAGATGCAGTATATAAATACATACAATTATCTAACCCCTCACCCTCACTTATAAAGAAAGCCTACAATCTTTTTACTTTGCCCACAGGTTCGTTACAAATATTTATTTAAGATCACAAGGTTAAATAGAAATCATTGGAGAGCAGCAAGTTTTATTCTTATTTTAATTTGATCATGTCAGTCAGCTATATCCCTGAGGCAATCTGACCAACTCTAACTGCAATTAAATTAACAAACTACTGTTGCATGCGAGCAGGCCATTCACTCTTTTTCGTCAGCTTGTTCTTTTCCATGTTTTGAACTTTTATTAACCCAATATCTCAAGGATTTGGACAGAAAGAGACGAACAGACCGAAATAGACATGCCATATAGGCTACTTATTTAATCTACTGCTCAACCCAATGGATACATCTTTAATGAACTAATGATTAATCTATTTAATAAAATCTGAGAATTACAGAACACAGCTCATTTTTCATAAGCTAAAACTGAAATTTCCAGGCAATATTACAGAGAGACTGAAAAGAGTCATTTAAAGCAATGGTGTTATAAAGCAACGGTTTCTGAAAGACTCTATAAAAAGTAATTAACTTCTTACAACCTCTGTAAGGCTTGTCCACGCGAGAAACACAGAAATATTTCAGAAAAAGAGGTCTGTTGCATAGCTGATCCGAGATAAGGAAAGCTTTATGGATCATGGAAATCATTTAGGCATTGCAACAAAAGTTTGACGTAGTGACTGAAGTAGTCTTTAACTCAGACTCCAGATACCTCAAGTGCAATTTAATTATTTCAATTATTTAAAAGTATTCAAACTAAAAGGGTATGGTTGATGGCTTTAAAGGGATAGTTTAACCAAAAATTAAATTTCTGTCATCATTTCCTCATTACCTCATGTTGTTCTGCTGAACACAAAAGAAGATATTTTGACAAATGATGGTAAGCACACACATGGCCGTAGCCAGGGTTTGAAAATTACTGAGCATACTTTATTTTTACCTGGGATCTAAAATATTCTGTCTTAACCTTTTTACACTTTGCGTACACACTCTCTGTTTTGGGGGATGGACTGGGACTTCTGGATTATTTATTACTTTTTCATGCAACAATGTTTATTTTTGTAATCATTTTAATAAGCAATATTATATAACAAAAACATTACAAGATCTTAAACAAGAACTTGCTTAGTGCTCTTATTGTTTTCAGCATGACTTTGTAAAAGGTTAACTTTTAAATGAAAAATAATTGATTGATTAAATGAAATAACAGAATTATTAATGCTTATGTTTTGTTGAGATTAGCTTTACCGTTTTATGCTACGTGTTTTAACATATTTGGCATATTTTATTTAAACCCAATTCTTCTACATCTTTGTAGCAGAGTTATTTTCTGTTTTTCGATAGTGTTGTTGATACTGTTGATACTCTTACAGACACAATTATGATGATTACTGCTTTTATCTTACCGAATGTAATATCAGCAATAACGTGCTCGCGCTGAATGATGCATCTTATTTGATAACTTTCCATGTTGCCAGATATTAGTACGAAAAACAAGCAAAAATAATTGCCCTTAAAAAACAAAGTTTGTCCAAACCTTGTATTTCAGAAATAAATCAGAATAAATTGCTAATACTAACCACACCTAACAATCACTTTATAGATAATGTCAAAGTGTCACATTAATTGCTAAAACACTACATCTAAAGAGGATTTTTAACAATAGAATCTGGCAACACTGCAAATTCTGTACCCGCGATGTTGCAGCTTAAGCCAATTTTCGTCATTTTACACTAAACTATACAGTAAACTGTCCAAACTTAATTATGTATGCAGATTAGTTTTGAAAAACTAATTAGACATTCAGAGAACTTCAAATTTTATTTTTTAATATGAAAAAATTACCGAGGTCCGGACCTCTATGACCTCATAGCTGGCTACGGCCATGAGCACACAACTGAAAGTACACATTGACTTCTAAAGTTTGTGTACGGAAGTCAATGGGTACTGTCAACTGTGTGCTTACCATCCTTTAAGTGCATGTAAATGATGACATTTTTGGGTGATCTATCCCTTTAAATATAATAAATAAATGTGCTTTTGATAGTTATGTTTTTTATTGTTGATTCTTAAATTAGGAAATTTTATTTTCCCTCTGATGATTTTTTTCCTCATTTTAGTTATGGATTATAATTATAGGATAGATTATAATACTTAGAATGTCTTTTTGTCTCCCTTTAATTAGGTTTTTCTCATTTGAAATGTTAAGAGTTTCTTTAGGATTGCCCCCAGACTTTAAATAAATCAATTAAATCATGAGTGAAAAGAAGTCATTAGGATCATACTCAATAACAAAAATCCTTAGAATTAAATATTATAAAAAAAATACTTGAAAGATCATTAACCCCATCCTCAACTTATGTGTCTGTTGTTCTTACACTTAATTTTAGGATTCAATGGCCAACTGTTTTATTGCAGTAGTGCTCCTAATTGCAGAATCTTCCATATCATAATGCAGCAAAACACTTTTGGTTTACAACACTATCGTATTATAGTGATACTTAAGCAATATCGCTCGAGTAGGAGTGTGATATAGCTCTATATCATCACAGCTGTGATTTTGCCAAGACAAAGAACCATTTCAACAAAAAGGGGTTCTTCAGTAAGCTATGGTTCTATATAGAACCTTTACCATCGTTTCAGAACCTTTGAAGAACCATTTTTCTTAAGAGTGTAGTTTCACTGACAATGCTTAAGGCTAGTCCTAGAAGACACATGTTGGAGCTGTCTCAACTGAAAATAACTTGCACTGACAGATCTTAAAATAAGCCAGGTTTGTCTGAAGATACACACCAGTAACATCTTATTTCTAAGACATTTTTATAAACGATGCTTAAATATCTTCATTTAACTAAGGCCTAGTTCTGGCTTTAGCTAAGCTGTGTATTTAAAACCAGGCCTATGTTTTGGAAATTGTGATGTAAAAAAAAACGTATTATACGTTCATCAATTACTTTCGCTATCACTTCCATTTAGAGTCTAATAAAAAATGCTAATCTGCAATAATACTGTACATGTCAGGCACACTAAGAAGGTTTTACATCCGACCTGTTCATATACACGTTTGATTCATAGCCAACATCAACAAACAAAAAAAAAGAAAAAGAAAATTTACAACCAAAACTCAAACAACAAACCTGTGTCTTTCAGGTTTAAAACTAGAATATACCTCATGATGATGATAATAAAAGAGGAGAGAAACTGAAAACAATACAACTAATGAATATAGTGAATTGGTTCTGCTACTGTGGAAGCTGATACAGCTTTTGTGTTAGTCAAGGTAGGAACACACAAGTACAGCATTAGAAGCTGCAAAAATTGCAAAATGACAACCTTTTACTGCTGTCATCAATGCGTGGATGACAAAAACATCACTCAGCACAACTGTTGATAAAAACAAAGAGTAAGCACTGCAATTTTGCTATGTTTGTACCAGGTTGATCCGCATCCTCAGCAGCTCTTTTCAAGGTTCTATATCATAATAAACGATTTTGCTGAGGTGCAAAGTCCCTTTATAACCCCACCCTCCCTTTTTGTTTCATTTATTATGCAGTAGGCCTCCCCCCATCAGATACTGTAACATTTTATAAAGATGGCTTTTAAACCTCTTGCTGCTTCAGTATGCCTCTCTTATTGTTGTGAAATTCTTCTTATTACTATTTTTTATTATTATTTGTTAAAAATGTTTTTCAAGCAAAAAATGATCTAACATGTTACTTGTTTAATTAAAAACAGTTACTCAATCAGTAACAAATTACATTTTT
Source organism: Misgurnus anguillicaudatus (assembly GCF_027580225.2). Lineage (NCBI taxonomy): Eukaryota > Metazoa > Chordata > Actinopteri > Cypriniformes > Cobitidae > Misgurnus > Misgurnus anguillicaudatus. The sequence continues at coordinate 20,151,444 of NC_073358.2, forward strand.
CTATGTAATTTATCAATGTGCATCACATTTTCCTTGGGTAGAAGTTAGACAAATGTAGTCAGACATTTTCTGGTTAAAAAGCTATGCAAATGTTTTGTGTAGCTTCCATAAAAAGGTGTAGCCTTCATATGTACATATGTATAACACATATTCCCATTCCCCGACACTAATTTTGAACAAAGGCTATATTGCAAGTACTGCTGCTGAAGAACATTAAATCCTCTGTCAGTTTTAACATTTGTGGACACCTGTTGTGGACACCTGCCAACAGTGACAACAGACATATGTGAAGCCAGATAATGATTTAGGAAGGAATTAGCTCTTCTCTTCTAGAGCTAATTAGGCTTGTGCGAGAAAGACAAATATTTAGTTCTGGTATCTAAATCTCAACAGCTGTTAACTGAACTGAACATTGTTCTACTTCACTGTAAAAAACATGCAGCACACAGTTAAAAGAACTAGGTTTTGCAAGTTAATTTAACCTACTATTTTAAGTTTTGGCATAAAAAAAGTTGAAATAACTTATAAATTCAAGTTGAAATTGATTGATTTAAAGTTGAAGCAACACAAAAATATGTGTTGATTTGGCAAAAATGCAGCGATTTTTTTACAATGTTGCTAATCTGTTCTACTTTCTAAAATGTAGTTTTGCTAACCAGAATATCAAGCCTGAACCACATTGCCTTTATAATCAACTTTACAGTTTATTTATCATCCTATGCAATGGAATGTACTGTACTGTACTGTACTGTAATGTATTCCAAAATCTTTTTACACAAAGCTAATTTTATGAACCATATTGACTTACACGATCAATATAGTCATTTTATACCATTCCGCTTGTTAAGTCATGATGTAAGGGATACTGTTTCCAATCCAAGCCTCTATACTCATTTGTCCACGAGTCCATGTCTGGTCAGTTCAGATTTTGTTATGGAGATTATTATATGAAGGTATATTAGCGTGATTTTTGATTATTTCCCTATGGGATTTAAGAATGGTTGGTCAGACTTAACAAGTGATTTTCTGACCATAAAGGACAGTCTAATAATAAATAGACATCTGCCATGTCCTCAGTGGAACACATATGCACCTGAGACGTGATAACTTGTCTGATTTTAATAGGCCACATGATGTTTGCTAATACACGAAACACTACAGGTAGAAGGTAACCAATTAAAAGTTTGTTTCGATATGTACATATCGTCGATATGTACCGTTTCAAAAGATGTCTGTTCCTGTCTGTGGGTGGGAAAGAGAGCTTGCATCTATGGAAAGGAACAAATAATGATCCACAAACATCCCCATCTCCAACAATTTTGTGCAATAATAGATATTTACAAAGTTATACATATAATAAAAAGCAAAAATGCATTTAAAATAGCCTTTTCATGTAATATGACAAATTTCCGGTTTAAGCCACAGCCACTTCCGGTTCCATAGACTACAAATACAGGTAAAAATAATTTTAAGATTACAGATACAGATAAACATACTGGGCTCTATCATACACCCGGCGCAATGCACAACGCAAGTGTCTTTTGCAGTGTTGGGCAAGTTACTGAAAATTAGTAATTAGTTACAGTTACTAGTTACTTCTTTTAAAAGTAACTGAATTACTCTACCAGTTACTGTATATCAAAAGTAATTAGTTACTTAGAAAAGTAACTTTTAAGTTACTTTTTTGTCTGCTTTTTAAATGTAAATATGAACAGTACTGGGCTGCGTTCTCCGAAACTACCTTAACGCTACGTCGTTCTTAAGTTGTACCTTAAGCTGTACCTTATCGCTAATAAGTGTTTTCCGAAACGTTCTTAGTTACGTATCACTTCTGTAAGTCGTTTGTTCGGAAGGTTGGTCTGGAGCACTCTTAGCTATACCTTATCCCACATGACTCCACTAGGGGCCATCACTTTCATAAAAGCTTACATTGCAGTCTATATAATTAAATATTTGTAAAAAATAAAATGCAATACACTCCGTGTTTAATTAGGCAAATATTTTTATATTTAAAGAATAAAACATTGACATCATTAGACATCATTACATTGATGGTTGTTAGATTTTTAATTATGTTTTCCAAAGGGACATCAATTGCAAACTATTAAATGCTACAGGATTAAGAAACTATTTAAAAAATATATTTTGGGTGATGGAGTTGGTGAAACTGGCAGCTATACAGTGAATCCTACTATTTCATTTGTGCATTTCATATCCGTTAAATCTTAGTCTAACGGCTAGTATTTTAGCTGCATAAATAAATCGGGTAAAATTACAAAAAATAATTATGATTATTAATGTTAATTCGACTTTGCATCAAAGGTTTTTAATGTTTTATAACTTTGAGGCAACTGTATGCCATATTCTTTATAAACATTCAAAATAAACTGTGCACTTGATTACTGCTTGTATAGTAAGGTCAACAAAATTTCCACATTAAAACTAATCAAAGCTAAAATCTAAAGCAATCATACTATATATTTATAGGCTATTATATAATATTTTATATGTTATATTTAGACAGACAGGCTCCAGAAATGCGTCCATTAAGCTTTATCTGCATTGTTAACGCGCTGCTTGTGCATACAGTGTCCAAGCACAATAAACGCGTGAACTAATGAACAACAGCAGTTTGTTTTTATATATTTTAAGTGTAATGCACAGCCAAGTACTTGCATGACCCACCTTATTCCCCTGTGCAACGCACTTATTGGGAACCTATAAATGATCCTTTCAAGGCATAGCGGATGAATTGGAGCAGTTTAAACATGATACATTTGGAAATAAAGTTGCGGGTTTTGCTCGGGTTGATATAAAATATAGAAGGTTGAATTTAGTTGTTTGCAATTTGAAATATTTTTTACCAGATATTCCTAATAAATTTAACTTGAACTATTTCTAAAATGTTTCTTTAATAAAGAACACCGCTATCTCATAAGCGAAACCTATTACATGAAGTGAATAATTGATTGTCGAGCAATCGATATCAACCTATTCAGCACCTCCACCATGGACAGCACCCGCTTAGGTCGAACTTAAGAAGGTTTACCTTAAGCAACATCCTAAGGTATAGTTCGGAGAACACACGTAGGAAAGGTATACCTGTAGTTAAGGTTTAACTTAAGAGTCTTCCTAGCGCGCTAAGAGACAACGTTATCGGAGAACGCACCCCTGAACAGCCAAACAGTAAAATGATATGGATGGGCTATTTTACACGTAAGACTCTAATATATCACATACTGTAGGAGCCTATTTTGCTTTAGATTCAACCTTTGAATATTTTTGTTAGAAATTATCTTAATATGTAAACTTAGTTTATTTATGTATATCATTTAGACAAATATTCTGCATGTTTACAAAAATATATAATGTGTTAAAATTGTGTAGTGTCTCTTTAAAAATTTGGAGACAATTGTGTCAACATGTCATATTTTCTAAAATAAATTATCATTTTTCTGATTTCATATTTATTTTAATAAGTTAGAAACGTCTCCGCTGTGTCCTGCTGACAGGCGCGATGAGCGTGCAGCAGGTGAGGCAAATTATGGGTCCTCCGAAGGTTAGACCGTCTCATTTCAGTTCTCTTCGCGAACTTCTGAGCGCCTTGAAAGGCAGAGTGCTCACCTTTTATCGCATGCTTATTAGGGTGCAGCCCTTGAATTGGAACACAGCTTGTTAAGCTTTCGGCAGGGACTGCGCTCTTTGGTCATATATTGTTTGTTTTCTGTTGGATTTAAATGATACACAGGATTAAAGGAAGATATTTAATCAGAAAACGGAGTAGGCTACGTGGATTGTTTTGTCGGACGGACACAGAGCGAGTGGATTGTTTTGTCAGACGGACACAGAGCGAGTGGATTGTTTGTTTGGATACGGAGAGACTGAAACTAAAACTAAAAGCGAGCTCACACATACTATGGAGTTTTAACACGAGTGTACAGCACAGTGTGAATATTTTAGTGGAAACAACAATCGCGGACCGTTCTCTTCCATGAAGCCGATGTAAACATCTAAGAATATATGAACATTTCTCAGATTTATTACCTTTGTGGACTAAAAATGCAAGTTGATGTCATACTGCAATTGCTTGGTAAAGATAATTTACAAACATGAGACCGGATGGATTATGACTTGCGCACAATTTTTAAACAAAGGTTTGTTGTCCCGTTTAGATTTTTCATGTTCATTCTAAATCCACTGTCAGCTATGATGAAGTGTAAATGATTCATTGCGCCGCCAACCACGGTCCTGCGACGTCAGATATGTCTTGTCTATTTTTTACAAAATAGAGTAACGCGAGTAACGAACTCATTTAAATTTCAGTAATTGTAATTGCGTTACTTGATTTTAAAAAATATTTCGTTACATGCTCGTTACTGCTAAAAGTAGTGGAGTTACAGTAACGCGTCACTTGTAACGCGTTACTCCCATCACTGGTCTTTTGCTAGTTTCAACCCTGCGCAATTATCATTTTCACGTTTGGCGCCACGTTATTTAAATAGCAAATGCATTTGCGCCCATGGGCGTTCTGGTCTGAGAACGAGGTGTGTTCAGGCGCATTGTGAACGCCTGTTCGCTCTCTTCCATCGGTAAAAAGTGAAGCCGCCAGTGTCCCGATACGGCGCTGACATCTTGGGTCTTGAGTCTGCGCAGTAGCGATTTCGGGACCAGACCTGCGCAGTAGTGAGCAGGAAGTAAAGACGCGACATCAAGACCCCACCCTCGCTCTCGCAGAATGCGCATATTACACGATATCACAGCTGTCAATCATGACGTAACACCACAGATTTTATATCATTAAATAACTAACTAAAAACAAACTTATTTTAACAACTAACAGTTAATTTTACATCAGCGTGATAAAAACTACAGTAAATGAAAGAAACCAGCTTCGGAAAAACGACAATTGAAGTGTAATTAAATTGTTTAGTTGGTATCAAGTCCCATTGAATAACATGTCTAAAATAGACTGCGCAATATGTTGTTTTTTTGTTATTTACAGAGTAAACAGTAAATTAAAAACAGTAAAAAAACGCGGATTTGCTTATCACATACATGAATGCGCACCAGCAGCACAAAAATGCTTTTAAATATGAAAGATTGGTCGTTAAAATAGGGCCCACTGACTCCGCAGCACACTCCTAGATACAATACATTGTAAGACATGCTTTCAAGTAACTAACTCATACTTGAAAGTAATGTGCTTATATTTGGATTTCACATTGTGCACTGATATTCTTTCTTTCCATTTTAAACTAAATGTGACAACAATACAGTATATAAAAGTATACATTCTTGTAGATTATGTACAAAACTGTATAGTACTGATATCAATCTATGGTTTATTTATCAAATATAATAACCATAAAAAAGCCACATGAAGGAAGAAGGATAATTAGCTAATTATAAAACCAATTAACCTAAAATGTTTTAGCAAATATTTTAGCATATTAAAAAATTAGCAAAATGATTGCTTTCTATTAAAAGTACTAAAATTTGTCATTTTTGCTTCAGAGCTGAAGCAAATACAAATCTATCTACAATTAACAAACTCAGTGTATTGTTGCATTGATTTTCATTGCTTATGGCAAATTTGATGGTACATTAACTTTATAGTGCTGCATGACAGTCCAAAATCATTAAACATTAATATACAATTATGGAATTGATTTTTAATGGCTATGCTTTATTTTAATCAGGGTCTATGTCTAGGGAAGAGTTATCATACAATCTTGCAGACTGTGATTTAGGGCTGGTTGATTTTAATGGCCTGTTCTTTATGACCTTAGTGTTCTGGCACTGGCTGCGATATCATCTTTGTTCTCAAGGACAACGCAGTGTTATAGCGATACATAAATGGTTAGTCTAAGTGAGTACACACACAACACCATGAAGCCTTGAAAGTCACACTGAACTTGACAGTGGAGATACTGTGTTCATAAACCAAGGCAAAAGTTGATCATAGCCCTGACAGGAATAGAAATGAATATGTAAAGTGATATGTTTCCTAACAACATTTATTCTTTGGCGATTAATGTGACAAAGTTTTTTAATAGAAAAGTAGTCAAAAGAGGAAATAGGCCAGAATCCTTTAGCTTACATATGGTCTCAGTATTCCCCATTATTTTGGAAATTAGCAGGATCCATCAGCCAAAGTAAATGCTGAACAGGATGGTTTGATTTGTTCTCAGCCCTTTGGTCCCTTTAAAAATGCCAGCAACCAGTGAAATAAAATTATAATGCCAGTTCTTTTGAATTTTAGCCTGTCGCTTTGTGTCTCCCTCCTTGTTTTGTTCGCAGGTATTCAAAGCTTTTGGCAGAAGAAGGTTAATTGAAAATCATATCAAAATTTAGCAGCGGAAAAGCTGCAAGGTGTGGAGGGTCAACAATACCACTCAAAGAGATTTTTTGTTTAAATCTTTATATTGAGAAGCCAGGCAATCAGGTGTGAGTGACTTCTCAGTGCATGTCCAGAATTCCAACTGACATTTCATTTAAATATTTTCCACATTGAAAAACATTCTTTTAGTCTTTTAGTCCTTTCATTTTCATCTATCGAGGGCTCTCAAGCTGAGGAAGCTCTGTGTCTACTGTGACAGAATTTCTACTGTAGGATAAATAAAAGTTATATTTCCCTGAATTTTTTACAGCTTTTATTCTTTTTTTTTTTTCAAAAACAGCCTCTTGCTAAGTTGTTTACCGTATGTGCAATACTGTTTGTAAAGTAAAGTACTCCAAATGTGTAGACTCCGCAAGAAACACATTTACATATAGGGCTACATACACCACAGCCTGCCTATTATATCCTGATGCACTTTTATAGGTGCTATAAGAATCTATGGCATGCTGTACATTACAATTGAATACTGATTAAATATCATAATCACATGGAGAATGAGCAGATTGTAAATAGGCTTGTATAATGTTTTTGTTAAAACCAAAATATGTATGCATGATATATGTAGAGATAACTTCTTTTAGCCAGTTATATGCAAGTTTGTATGAGTTAAATTTACTGCATCATGTTCATATGAGGCACAGTTTTTTGTGCTGTATTGTACTGTACTTTTTGTGCTGTATATCTTAGCAGAATGACAATAATGATCACTTGAACTTGATTTAATCCATGAGAGCATTTCTTAAAACATTTCCTTAGTATTTCAGTTGTTTTGGGAGAAAACTGCAGCAGTGAAAAGTGTTTTTATGTATGCCTACACTGCAAAAAATTATTTTCAAGAAAACATTTTCTTAGTATTTTTGTCTTCTTATCAGTAAAAATATCTAAAAATTCCTAAATGAATATGCTTTTTCTTGATGAGCAAAACTATACCCAAGAAAATAAGTCTAGTTTTTAGACCAAAAATATCACGAGCAAAAAAATCTGCCCATGGGGTAAAAATGTTCAAGATTTTATGCTAACCCCATTGGCAGATTTTCCTTTGCTCGTTTTATGCACAAAAACACCCAAAACTTGATCTTTTTTGTCTAAAAACCACTTATTTTCTTGGGTCATTTTGCTCATCAAGAAAAAGCATCTTAGTTTAAGATTTTTTAGATATTTTTACTGAAAACAAGATAAAAATACTCATTTTTTTGCAGTGTAGAATAATTGGAGGACCTACATTCTATTTACCAAAATGTGCAGCTTGCAACTATACCCCACAATACAACTCAAATAACAAGTGTGACAAATAATGCCAAAGCCAGGTTTGTTAAAGTCTCCTGCAAATTAAAATGACCATCATTTCACAAATTCATGTTTTTAAAACCATACATATACTGTGTGGTAGGCTATATTAGCAGTTGTTGACACAGCAAAAAATAAACTGCAGCTTTTATTGCACCAGACCAGAGCCTGAACCAAACTACATAATGGCTGCGTCCGAAAACTCTAAATTGCTGCCTTCTGAGGCAGCTTTCCAAGGCAGGAAGGCATCAATGGCATGTCCGAATTCAATGTTAGGTTTACTTCCTGTCTCCTGAGATACCTATGCGTGGGCGTACAATAAGAATGTGACGCAGGTGGAGACATGAGCTTATGAAATTATTTGCTTACTTTTTAAAGTATTTGCTTTTTCGTTTAAAACATAACAAAAGTACTGTGAAACACATTACAAACTATTATAAACATTAACTAAGCAGATCATGTTGTATATATTCTGTACTGTAATCACATTTTTGTAATAATATATTGTAGCAGAATAAATAAATCAGCATATTTTTATAATATTAGTTGTGTTTAAACAATTATTGTATTTATTGTTTACTGGCAGTTTCTATGAAAGGTTTTACTGGATGGATTTGTAAATACAGATCATGAGTGCATGTGCGCCACATACACATTCAGCTCTTGTGCATGGGGTTAAAACAAATGTTTTGTATAGATTTACTGTGTTTGTATTAGCTATTATGGCAACCCCTAACTGCACAAATTAGTCACAATAGACTACCATTAGCTTTAGTGGCTTACCGGAAGTCATAAACCGGAAAACTCAAAGATGGGGGTGCCCACAATTACATCAAGAAACAGGTGGATATAACATAATGCAGGCATTTATAGCTCATTTGTTAACATAGCCTCCCCCTTTGTATAGAGGTATAATATAAATCAACCTGCAAATTGTTAACTAATTGCATACTAAGCTGAGAAAGCAAAAACTATTCACAGAACTTTTTAACCTATGCTTCAAGTCTTGAAAAAAAGACACAAAACATGGAAAACATGATAATGTAATCTTTTGTTTTATTTACAATAACATTACAGGCAGGATCCATAATAGAAGATGAGAGCTGTGCTGTAAAAGAAAATCAGAAAGAAGAAATGTAAGGGGGGGAACAAAAACAAAAATCACACTTTTAAAGTGACGTTGCTTAATTCAATTTGGATTCTAATGAATATCTTACAGAGAGTGACTGGTAGGAGCTTCAATTCTTCAGGATCTGATGCCTGACAACAATGAATGGGAAGGTAAACCCACTGCCAAAGAACAGCACCATCATGCCCAAAAGCCTCCACTTGTTGTCTACTGAGAATGGCAGGTTCTGCAAAAAGTTTGGGATATTTAAAAAAAATCAGTTTAATGAATAAATGTGGATATAGAACAATATCCATTCCCTGTGATATTACATTTATCACATTTCTAATTAAATCTAGCTTGCTGTGACCTTCCCAGTATTCTTCACTGACATCGACTGGGCGGTCCAGCTTAACTTCCGTGAAAATTGTCTAATTCTTAAACATTTTAGATTTGGTTCAAGTGGTGTTAAACATGTGTAGTTATGTATTACAACTTGTAACTTATACTGAAGATAATCAAACAGCAGCTGAACAGAACTGCACGACAACCAAGGACATTATACACACCACTGATAACAGATAAAGCAACGTCTTCAATCACATGGAGTAATCATAAAGCCCATTTATATAACAAAAAATACATTTACTTTAAATTCACTTAAAAGGTTTCATGACGAGCAGTTCACATACAAAGTCGCTGTGACCTGATCAGTCACTAACCTGCCACGCTAACGTTAAGCAAAGCTAAACTAGGGGTACCGGCGGTTTCATACAGTTTTGTAACGCTTATTATCACAACATTAGTTATGTAAATACATTTATACAAATATAGCCACGTGTTGGCCTGTAATAATCCTTAAAAACGATCACTTAACGTTAGTTAAAACTGAAACGAAACGACCTCAGAGCGGGCTTCTTATTACAGCAGGCCGCAATATCGATGATCATGTGCGGAAGCTTCATAAAGAAACTGACTAAAACATCCAATAATGTCATTACCTTCCCTGGTCCCTCAGCATAGTGGCTGGAGCGAACCGCGGAGGTCGCAAATCTTCTCACCGCTTGTCCGAGCATTGTTTGAGGGTTAATGTGTGCGAGGTTTGCGAGCTGCACTCCGAACGAACGACCTTCTTGGTGAAATAGATGACGAATTGACTTGTGGGTAATCTACCAACCACAACGTGAGTGCTTATGGGAAACGTAGTTTTCTTCTTCTTCTTCTTTGGTGTTTATTGGCGGTTGCCAAACCAACTTGGAGGGGCATTACCGCCACTAACTGGACTGGAGTGTGGAACAAGATACATGCTTATGAGATATTCAGTGAAAAAATCTTAGATAGATCTAAATTCTTTTGCTTAGCTTTGTTTCTTTTATAAACTTAATGATGTAATCATATATTTTCTTTTCCCCTAAAATACCTGCAAAGTCTTTGTGATCAACCTTCTTAAATTACTAAATAAACTGACATTTCTTTAGTGTATTTCCTACAGTGAAGCAGAACAAGTTCAACAGTTTCATGCTGACTACAATTAATACATTCCCCAGTTGGGTGTTTACCAAGAAACATAAATGTATTGCAGTTGTTTCATAAGAGGCTGCTATGACATAAATGCGAATGCTTTTAAAATAATAACTGTATTAAGTCAACAAAAAACAAACAGGAGAAATTATAAGTGCGTATGAAAAATATTCTTCTTACATCATTAAATCTAAAAGATAATAAAATGAAATCCCACCAACTATTAATCCTCGCTGAACATTTAATGACATATGAAACGTTTAGATCCACTGACCTTCATTGGGGTTTAAAGGGGTCATGGCACAAGACTTTTTAAGATGTAAAATAAATCTTTGGTGTCCCCAGAGCACATTTGTGAAGTTTTAGCTCAAAATACCATATAAATAATTTATTATAGTATGTTAAAATTGCCACTTTGTAGGTGTGTGCCAAAATGTGCCGTTTTGGGTGTGTCCTTTAAAATGCAAATGAGTGGATGAAATTCAAACACTAATCACAATGATGATGGTTTATTGCAATTAAAACTCAATTGTGCTTTTCTCTGCACTAAATGGCAGTGCTGTGGTTGGATAGTGGAGATTAAGGGTTGGTATTATTTTAATAAGAGCTCCTTATTACATCATAAGGAGAGCCAAATTTCAACAACCTATTTTTTCAGGTGCTTGTAGAGAATGGTTTACCAAAACTAAGTTACTAGGTTGATCTTTTTGACATTTTCTAGGTTGAAAGCAGGGGCATTGCTAGACATAAAGCTGTACTGGGGCCCCCATTTTTTGCTGACTTTTTTTGAAAGCCTGCTGTGCAACACTTCTATACAATGTCCTTTGCTTAACCCACTATTCTACAGTGCAACAGTTACTGCGAAAGATACATATAAACAAGTGTAGGCAAAGGCCAATCTTCATCATACCTAACATTATTAACATGTTTGGAGGCATAAATGGGATAAAATGTTTGGAAATAATGAAAGCAGAAAAATATTTTCTACATTATACAATGATAGCAATGATTAATAACTTATTTTTAAAAGAATATTTTTACAAGAATATTTTAAGAAACCAGTCTTTTTATGACTTCTATACTAAATAATCCCAGTCATAGTTACTGCTAACGGTTATGTAAGTTAGTGTCCTAGAGTTAAATATTAGTAAACTAAATATTAATTTCATATCTGAAAATACAGAACAGTATAAAACATACATCTGTTGATTTTCTCAGCAACAATGCAATTCTATTGACTTGACAAGAGGTGTGAGAATGTTTTAAGACCTGACAGGGTGATGATGTACTTTGTCTTACCTCCCTAAACTCATTATCTCTCCTTTCTTCTTCCCTTTCCCTGCTTTGCACAAAACATTTCTGATGTCCATCACATAAGCCAATATGATCGAGTCAAAGTAAGATTAGGATTATTATTTAGAAACTTACTTTAGTCTCGTCATGTTTTCATAAGCTATAACTCACTCGCGTGGCATCACCTTTTGAATGCTGGAACGCAAAGACGCGCGTGGACATGGATACGTGCGTGGACGCATCAATGCGACTGCTTCGTCGCTTTTACAAACGTAAATTGGGTAACTACATTGGAAATAGATCCATTTTTGCCGCAATTGTTTTAAGGATTGCACTAGTTAAAGGCGGAGTCCATGATGTTTGAAAGCCAATGTTGATATTTGAAATCACCTAAACAAACACGCCCCTACCCCAATAGAATCTGGACCTTCTGTTGATAGACCCGCCCCACACATACGCAACCCGGCATTTGATTTGATTTGATTGGCTATAAGTGTGTTTTGGTAGTCGGCCCGTCTCCTTTTCCAACGTGTTTTTCAAACATCGTGGACTCCGCCTTTAACTGCTAAAATTTAAACTTGAGATTTACACCGGGGCACAAAAGATTTAGACTGGGGCACGTGCCCCAGTAAAAGGGGTCTAGCGACGCCCCTGGTTGATAGAAGCACTGAGGACCCAATCATATCACCTACACATGGAAAAAATCAGATTTTCATGCCATGGCCCCTTTAATAATAACTATAAAACTGACGTAGCACTTGATGAGATATGGTTAGGCTATATCACAAATATGATTCAAACTGTAAAAATAAATGATATATACTTCTATGTTAATAAGCAATGATTCCTTCTTTCTTTCTTTCTTTCTTTCTTTCTTTCTTTCTCTCTTTCTTTAGCAGTCAGTACAATAAAGTTCTTATAATCTAACTCATCGCAACACAGCATGTTTGGGTTACAAGGTAAGCAGTTCTTCATCTCAGAGCAGTGACATACAGTGTACAGATTGAATGCAAAGGCACAGGCTGTGCCATAATGCATATGCATGAAAAATTTTACCAGTTGGATCAGGGTGTGTGTGGGGGGCATTAGGGTGCAGTAACCCCCCAGATGACACAGTCTGCCATCCGTATCATATTGTCTACCCTTACGAAAGGAAAATATATTTTAAAAATATATTACTTGAAATATATTGTAATATATTGCAATATATTATTTTACTTTCCATTTTCCAATATATTATACATTGGCAATACAAGGAATAATATATTGATGGTACATATATTCTATATATGTGTAATATATTGCAGTATATTGCAAAATATACAAATTATTGCCACTTTCAATATATTGTACATGGATATAATATATGTGTTTATATATGCAATATTATATTTATAAATATCTGCAATATTGTATTTTGATTTATATGCGAAAATGTATTAACAATATATGTAGAGATATAGTTTCACATATATGTTTACTATATGGTAGAATATATTTCAAATATATGTAAAATTATATGGAAATATACATGAAATATATGTAGATATGTGTTCGATATATTGTGGAATACATTTTAAATATATGTAAAATAATATGGGAAATATATGTGCATATATGGGAATATGTATTAAAAATATATGTACAGATATAGTGTCACATGTATGTTTACTATATGGTAGAATATATTTCAAATATATGTACAACTATATGGAAATATATATGTAGATATGTGTTCGATATCTTGTGGAATACATTTTACATATATTTAAAATTAGATGGAAATATATGTACATATTTATTGTAAATGTATGCACAATATGTGTACATATATGAGAACATGCACATACAATGTATGAATATATTTGGGATATATACAGTATATGTACATGAAACATCTAAAATATATAAATACTTAAATATGCAACCTGCAATATACAAACATTTACACCACATATTAACACAGACTGATGGGTAATCTATCAAAAGCCACCTTTATTTTCTTTTAATCAGGCACAGATACTAAACCCAATTTGAGGTACAGAGCTCTATAGGCCTATTAAAACCACAAGAGGTTTTGCATATGGTCAGTCAAAGGAAATGTGATTGGCTTTACATTACATTACATAAATGTGTTGCATTGCATTTACATAAATTACATTTTAAAAGAGTGCCATTAAACAAAAAATATACAAAATATAAATTGAAGCAACTTAAATTATTTCAAAATTTCAGCAGTGCCATTATACAATATAAAGACAATATCAATAAAGACAATATCAATAAACAAAATGCACAGAAAATAATGAACAAATAAATAATAAACAAACTTTCAAGAAGTTTTGGGAACCGTGAAAAAGCAAAAAAAAAAAAAAAAAAATTGCCAAAAGAACAGTCCATTATCCTGGTTAGGAGTCCACCTTGGGTCTTCACTGATGTAAACCCCTTACAAACCCATGCTTTTGCTCTTCAACTGGTGTCTTAATGCATTTAGCTTGCAGATTCTACTGTTGATAGATTTTCTGACATCAGCTTCCTTGGCCTTATAGGAAACTGTTTTAAAACAGCATCTGTTGAGCAGAACAACAAGTTGTTCATAAAAATCTCTCAGAGATGCAATAAAAACTGAAAAGCACCAGCTCTGAAAACTTATATACCTTTTAAAACTTGAAGTTTCCTTGGAGCCTGCTGACATCAGCCTTCTTCTTCTTCAGTTTTACTGGCAGTGGGCAAACAACTTTTAGTGGCATTACCGCCACCTACTGATTAGGAGTGTGGGTCAGGATCATAGGTCAGGACCTATCTATCAGCCTCCTTGTTGCTCCTTGTTACGCATCCTGTCCTCTCTTCACGCCTGAATCTCAGCTTCCTACTCGAGCATTTTATATATATATATATATATATATATATATATATATATATATATATATATATATATATATATATATATATATATATATATATATATATATATATAAAAAAAATATAGTGCCCTTTTTGTTCTTGATTGCAATATATTTTGTATCATATATACATGTATGGTCTATGCATATATTGCAATATATCAAAGCATATAAAGACAAACTATTACATGTAAAAAATATAGTGCCCTTTTTGTTCTTGATTGCAATATATTTTGTCTCATATATACATGTATGGTTTATGCATATATTGCAATATATCAAAGCATATAAAGACAAACTATTACATGTAAAAAATATAGTGCCCTTTCTGTTCTTGATTGCAATATATTTTGTCTCATATATACATGTATGGTCTATGCATATATTGCAATATATCAAAGCATATAAAGACAAACTATTACATGTAAAAAATATAGTGCCCTTTTTGTTCTTGATTGCAATATATTTTGTATCATACATACATGTATGTTTCATGCATATATTTCAATATATTGGAAAATATAAATATTAAATCCCATATATGGGAATATGTTGCCTAATATATTACATGATATTTTCCAATATACTGCAATATATTTTTGTTTCGTAAGGGTATGGTCAAACTTATTATTTTAAGACATAATATCTGTCTTATGTAAATTTGGTCACTTTCGTATGTGTGTTACATGCTCTCTTCAGCAGTATTTAGCTTACAGGAACAATACTACTAATCCCTACAACAGTAACTTAAAAGAAAATAAATCAATATGAATGAATTTAACAAAAATAAATTGAACACAAAAAAATGAACCCATTTTAGGGCATTTTTACATAAAACCTAATAACATAAAACAATAATATAAAAAATATATTCATAATAAAAACAAAATACCCCCTAATCATTTCATAAACTTACATTAGGTATTCAAATGCAACAGCCAATGGCAAGTCTCCAGCACCCTTCACAATTTTTTTTCTTGTACAGTATTTCACAATTGCTAAAACACATTTATTTAAACCTTCACCCATACACTGAAAAAAATGATTCATTGAATTTAATCAATTTTTTTAAGGTAAGTGGTTGCAATCAATTTATTTAAGCTACATTTAAACAAAAAACATTAGTAACGTAAAATAAAATATAAAACTTTTGTTTAAATGTAGCTTAAATAAATTGATTGCAACCACTTACCTTAAAAAAATTGATTAAATTCAATGAATCATTTTTTTCAGTGTATTCTCAAAAATGTATACACAAAACCCAGTATTTAAACTACATTCATTAAACCCCTGACTCTTCTGGCAAAATCAAACACTTGCCTCAAAACCATTTGGTCTGTGCTCAAAATCAAACAATGCTTTCAAAACATAAACACAGCCAATCAATATATAAACACTCATCAGCATTCATTAAACACTACAACAAAAAATTGAGAACACAGTGTCCAGGGGCCCGTTTCAGAAAGGTGGTGAAGGGCAAACTCTGAGTTTGTTAACCCTGAAATAAGGGAAACTCTGAGTTTTCCGTTTCAAAAAGGGAGGTAGGTTAAACCTGAGATGGCAGGGTCAGTCAAGCCTGTTTCAGAAGGAGAGGTAACTTATACTCAGAGTCTGTTTCTGGAGTAACATACTCTCTGAACCTAACCTGGTCGGGAGCAGGTTTTATCCTGTAAACTCTGAGTTTCTTGTGGTCTTTTCCCCATTTTTAAAGTAGTAGCAGTGTTTAATCTTGTTAGTTGCTTTAGTACATTCATTCATTGTGCATTTTTATCATGTACACTGTAAAATATTTTTTAGCTGTCTTTAAGTTATAATTAAACTGCCAGTGCAAACCATTTTAACTTACTACTTTATATATTTATAACTAAACTAAACTTTCAACTAAAAAATTAAAACAGTAAATTGAAAAGCTAATATGATATACTTAGGTGCATAGATGGTCTTAGTGACTAAAATGTCATGTACTTTTATAGAGAATCCTGTAGATGATGATGTTGCATTCATTTGTAGAAAGTTAGATTTATGTTGCGAGTGGATTTTGAGACCCCGAGTGGTTTTTTGTAATATACACTTACATTTATGTGAGCGAAATTATTATTTTTTTGCAGTAATTTTAGATATATAAATATCCTTATATGACTAATATCACTCTTTGTGGTGCTCTTACATCTATATAATTGGCTTGACATTTCTTACGCATCAACTTGTCATTACCGCTGGTCTACTGGGTAGTACTGTGTGCAGTAGTTAGGGTAGACGTAGTCTCAGCCTCAGACGTCACGCCCACAATCTGTTGGCTGAACGTCTGATGTTTTTCGTACACTTTTCTGGAAACCCTGTGAGAATGTTAAAGTCGTCTTTGATTGGTTGAAATAAACAGGATTTCCAGGAGACGCGAGTGTAGCGATTAGTTTCGGTCCCTGGAAAACAAAGCTCTGACGTTCCATTGAGGAAGAGAATCAGTCGTGTTCACGTGGATAATAATGAGCAGTTATCATGATCAGCTAAACATTGGATTCTTAAAAATATGCAAAGTTCGCAGCATCGACTCTCTAAAAGATGTCAAAGAGTTTTGCTTGAGGCAGTTAGTGGAGTCAAAAAGTTTGGTTCTGCTGAATTGCTTGTATGTGTTAAAAAGTGGAGAGATATGCTTCAAACAGATGTTTAACGGGAGCGTCTCATTGGTGTGGCTGTTGATAAAGTGCACAACGTTGTCCTATGGTGAGTAATGTTGTTTATTTAGATGCTATTCGGTTGGGGCTGGTTATTTCAATAACTGACTTGTTGCCAGCCGGCTCGTTGTGTGGGGAGTCCGAAACGTGACGCTAGATGAAACAAACTGTGATTGGTTGTTTGACATGTCGGTCAAACAGCTCGTGGGCGGGCTTTGTCCAGAAAAAGCAGCGAAAAACACCAGACCTTCAGTATTGAAGGTCTGGCTACGCGAGACTAGGGTAGACGTACTGTCGGCGATCGGAGTTCGAATCCCGGCTCGGCAAACTTTTGTTTTATTCATGACAAACATTTGTAAAGTTTGTAGCCTTATATGACAAAGTATTATGCTTAATTTCATTTTTAGCTGAGCTGCTGTCATCTTTTTGTCCATGGGATTGCATCTGCATGTAGTACAGTCCTCAGTTTATTTACTTCCGATATTTTAACTGTGATGAAAAATTAAATGTACGCATTTACTAGAGTAGCAATTTACAAAAACAACTCTTTTCTTTAAAATATATGCTCGTAGTTGCATTACACTTGCAGTAACACCTTCAATTTTAGTAGTAAAAATTATTAAGACCTCTTTGTCACGTGCTGTTGCCATGGTAAATCGTAATATCTGAGCTCCATTGATGACGGCTTTTCATTGTGGCTGTGCACGCGCTTAACTCAGAGTCAACCTACTCAGAGTCGATTTAACTAACTCAAATGAGCTGTTCTGTAACCGAAAACTCAGAGTTTACTATCTCAGAGTAAGTCAACTCAGAGTTCAAGTTTAAACTCAGAGTTGGTTGAACCTCCTTATTGAAACGGGCCCCAGGGCATGTAGTTACATAGAACATTTTTTATTCCATATAAAAAAAATATTAAATTCCCAGTACAGCAAATATATTGCATACTACTGCAAGTAATACAGTATTGAATTACTGTATTTTCAGCATAAAAAAGTAAGCCCAAAGAACAAAGACAACTCTAAATGAAAAGCATATTACACAAAATATTGTGCAATTGCAATATGAAAGTGAATGAGAGACTCATTCTGCCTCAGCAAAGAACCCTCTCGTGTGCCAGATCCAGCCTTGACAACACTCCACACCAATGTCATCACAGGCCAATTCCATTGCCTGTAAAGATTTACCCTTGTATATGGGTGTCACGGTCATGTCTTGTGTTCCCCTTTCCTGTGCCCTTAATTTGAAGTTTGGTCTTTGTCTTCCATGTCTGTAGTTCGTTGTAATTCTTTTGTTTATTGGTCTGTGTGCTGATTGCTCCCCAGGTGTGTCTTGTTTCCATGTTACCCCTTCAGTGTATATAAGCCCAGTGTATCAGTTGTCTTGTATCAGTCGTTGAATGGATGTATGTGGTTCAGGTTTGCTTTTGTGGTTGTTTCAGTTTTACACTTTTAGAAGTGTTTTGTATCGCTTTGTTATCATTAAAAGTTACTTGCATTTGGATCCACTGCTTCTGCCTGCCGCTAGTGGTGGGCAGAGCGAGGCTTCGTGAAACACTGAAACAGTTGAATCAATTGTGCCGTATGTTTCGAGGCTTCGAAACATCAATCTGAAACCGCCTCCACAGTGACACCTAGCGGTCGTTTGCATGTCTTTACAGGAAGCAGCCTTGACAAGATTTTAGACGAGCGCTGACAAATTGTATCCCACATGTTGTTTGATTGATACACAAGTGATAGAGTGGATTGTTTTAACATCTGTTTGACAACTACATGAGCTTTTAGGCTCACAATTGTCTATAACTATAGGTTATTCGGGTCTATTTAATAAAAAAAAATGGAATAGAGATATACCAAATAAATAAGAGATTCATAAAATATATCAAGCCATAATATGCCACATTGTTTACATATAAAGATCTTTATTCAAATATATAACTTGTTCTGTGTTGATAAACTCAACCAGTTTCTTTTTTACATATAATTTCTCCAGCCTTTGAAAACATTCTCACACAAGGGACACTTGTTGCTGACATGCATTATTTGTAGGTAGCCTAAGTGTTACATACCTATGAGGAAAAATGACTTCTTTTCAGTAATTTATAGTATTTGATCTTGCCAAAAACGCATGAGGTATTGTCAGATTGTTTCCTACCCTGTCAGTTCAAGATTCGACGCAGATTTGACAGGTACGCCACCTTTCGAAACACTTGTGAAATGCACCGCTTCGTTTAGCCATAGTCAAGTGACTTTGGTGTTTCGAATCACTTCATCATGTGACATGGGTGTTTCGAATCACATTTTGGAGCAGTGTTTCGAAACATTTACGCTTCGGGATCTCGACACAGTGTCGAAACGTCAGTAGCAACAACTAGCTTTAGAAAAGGGTGTTGTGTTTAGACATTGGGGAACATGGAGGAAATGTTTGTGAAATGTGTTTTAGCATTTGAGAAAAACTGTAATGTGTACAAATAAAGCTCATAACATGTGTGTGTGAATGGTCAATATAATAAATGGATTTACTAATTCAAGTGTGGCAAAAATTTCAGTAGCCTATTAATAATAAAAGTTAATATTCATACGATTCAATACTGTATTTTATTGAATAATGTTCACACGCACAACTATATGCACATACTATCTATTCGGTATTATGTGGAACTAAAATGTGAATAATGCAAATAACTGCTAAAAAAACCTCTGGGGTTCAAACGTTCTGACACGCAAAGCGAAGCGCGCACGTGACTGAGAAGAAAGTGAAGCTTCGTTTGTCACGTGATTTCTACGTTAACAACACAAGCTTCAAATCGATGCTTCATCTGGCACGCCCACTTTTGCTCGACACAAGCTCCGAAGCCCCGCTTCAAATGTAACATCACTACCTGCCACATTTTGTCCACACATATGTCACAATGGGTTACAGTCATAGACCTTCCATCGCCATGTGGAGAAAAACTCTTCAATTGGGTTGAGGAACTATTCTATTCTATTGAATCCTGATACTGCTGCACAAGTTCAAACAAAACATCCAGAAGACCACCCAGATATGTGAGAAGATGGTACGTGTTATATGTCCCCAGGGTTGCATACTGATGGAGAAGCCCCCCATTAGGGATCCTCATATAAGTTTATTTTCCCGACCGACAACCGTAGCTTCTAAACCGAACATTAACCGTTAACTTATAAGATTTTAATATGAAATTGTCATTGATTAAAAATACAGTTGATAGTTGTCTGTGAACTAGTAAAAACAAAAGATTTAATTTGAACGTGCAAACAGCAGCGACAGATCAACAACCGAACCAGGATTCATACATTATCAGATATTCACGCAACATTACCTTATTAAAAAGCACGCGATCAGTCCAGATGATTAATATCCAAAAAGGGCAGATTGTCTCCGTTTCATCTACCACAGTGGTCATTTCTAAAGCAGATGCTTTTCAGAAAGTTTTGCTTTTGCGTCGTCTTTCTCCGTTTGTGCAAAAAGAGAGATGTTTATGGACAGGGTCAGAGGCCATCAGCGAACGTCTGTCCGGATATGCGTGAGACAGACTGCGTCATCTTGCGCGTTCAGCTTCCAAACATGCATACAAATGATTTCTCATACAAATGATTACTTTATCAGACCGTCAGGGCAGCAATAATTTGTGTCATTTACAAGACATTCACAAATTAAAGATAGAAAAAGTGGCGAAATGTCTGTCGGCTCATGACGACACACACCATGTATTAACAAATATTTTTTTATTTTAACTGGCCAGGGACTTCCACAATGGCATGTTGGCCAATTATGTTCCAGCCTCTCCTTATTCTCTTCGCCAGAATGAACCCTGCTTCATCTACAAAAATATATTCATGGGGCCTTTCCATGGAATCCATTTCAAACACCCTCTATATAGATAAGAGACGAAGACATTGTTTTGTAAGTGTATCAAAAAGACATACTTCTGCAAAAGTCTATGTATATGCACATACTGATATTGGAGATCTTTGACCCTTTCTGAATTGCGCTCAAAGGGTACTCTGTACACTTGCTTCATGCTTACCCTGTTGTGATGGAGGACACAGAAAATTGTAGAAAGTCTGACACTGTTGATACCTTCAAAGTTTACATTGTCTTCTACAAGTCTTTGCTGTCGGATGACATTGTTTTGACGCACCATATCAACAATGAGAGCCTCTTGCTGTTGCTCGTCCACCACCTCTTACACAAACTCTTCCTCGTCTTCCTCCTCTGCCTCTCACATTGTTTCCATCCATTGTGGTATCAACGCTCAACGTACCTGGGCCACCTGTGTAATCTGAACTGGGTTATATTCTAGACAACTGATTTGATCACATCATTAGAAACAAGTGGGAACAATTTTGAGTTGTTGTGTGTAAACGATGACAGCTGTGTTGTAGTTGTTTAACTTTTGCCACATGTATTTACCATTTTGCCACACAGTGCAAAATGTGTTTTAGTGAATAAAAATATGTTTAGAGTTTTGCAAAAAGAGTGGATGAGATTTGCAAACAGTGTCTTAACTACTTGAACTTGTTTAAAGTGCCCATCTTATGACTGCTTTTCCACAAGTTAAATATGTGTATGAGTTCCATAAAGCATGTTTCAAAAGTTGTTTGCTCAAAATAGCTTGAAGGAAAAGATTGTTACCCATCTCTAGGAACCTCTGTTTCAGGGCAGTTCAGATTGTGCCGTTTTGAGCTGGTCATTATATTTATGAGCTGCTGCTCCTTTTAACACGCCCCACTACTAACGTCATGTGCGCGTGCATAGTGATATCGTGAGCAGTACAGACCATACTGTGTTATTATTTTATATATTATTATTATTAACGGTTTATGTTGCCAACAGACAAATCAAGCAGAAAAGTATCACTAATAAGCAGGGTTTAAAGCTCCGGCACATAGGCTGAAGGTCTCGCTCTGCTCGTGCCAGTGTACCCGCTGCACTTGTGCGTGTGTACTCGCTGCGCTGGTGCGTGTGCACTGACGCGAAGGGAATAATGTGTTTCCATTCATTATAGGGCATACTCACCAACGCAAGTTCAACGATTTGCGCGAGTAGATTACATACAAAGTCAATGCAAAGACGCAATCAGACGCGTCCTTGCACGGGGCGATGCAAATGACGCAAATTGGGCGGCACAATTGCCGCGGAAACACGCGCTTTTCCTTTTAAACACGTCTTCGCGCAAGTTATGCAACTCGAGCGAAAAAACTCAGGAACTTCAAGAACGCGCTTTCACACAGGATCATTTGACATTGTAGAGACAAGAGGACTAAAGTATGTATGTCACTCATCTAATTACAGTATGTTAACCGGATAACACTGCTTATAACTCATTGTTTAGTTTAATACATTTATGTATTTTGATTACACAAATCAAACCTTACGATTGTTTTAGCTGCTGACCAGCATGTTGATGATACAGTACTGTGTGTTGTACCTTTTCTTGTTAATTTAATCTTTTTGGGTAGCCTATCTTATGCATATAGAATTATTCAAGGAGGTTGATTCCTTTTACTTAATTTAAAGTTTGATCAATTGTGCATAATGACATGTGCAACAAATGGATATAGGGTGTCAAACTCATATATTTGCATAATTTAAAATTCAGACGCTCTTTATGAAATATTTGTGGTCAATCTCTGGCACAGATTTAAAGTTGAAACTTATCAAATCCTATCAGAGGTCCAGAATGTCATTAAAACACACCAGTAGCTTTGCTGTCATCAGTATTAAACATGTTACCCCTTAAAGTACCCTCCCCGCAGAGCCCCCTCACATAACAAATCCCAATTTAACCCCTGCTAATAAGTACACTACAGGAGAAGAAACTCATGACACACAATGATTCCAGAGTAAATTGTGATGTAGGAGTTTCAACAATAAACGCGTTTTCCCTGGACAATACTAACATATTCTAGTTATAAAACATTTTCAAACGCATTATTTTCGCAAATTACAGAAATTAAGATCCGGCGGGGGATGTATACTGCTTGTGGACCGCGTGCTAATTGCTAGAAGCTAGCGGGAGGTCCGGACCGTTATTAGAGGCTTGGGGGTTAGCCTTGTCAGAAAAGTCGGGGCGGTAAGGCCCGGTCTCGGTGTGTCAAACTCATCATGACACACAAAGATTCCAGCGTAAATTGTGATGTAGGAGTTTCAACAATAAACGCGTTTTCCCTGGACAATACTAACATATTCTAGTTATAAAACATTTTCAAACGCATTATTTTCGCAAATTACAGAAATTAAGATCCGGCGGGGGATGTATACTGCTTGTGGACCGCGTGCTAATTGCTAGAAGCTAGCGGGAGGTCCGGACCGTTATTAGAGGCTTGGGGGTTAGCCTCGTCAGAAAAGCCGGGGCGGTAAGGCCCGGTCTTGGTGTGTCAAACTCATCATGACACACAAAGATTCCAGCGTAAATTGTGACGTAGCAGTTTCAACAATAAACTCGTTTTCCCAGGACAATGCTACATA
Organism: Misgurnus anguillicaudatus; assembly: GCF_027580225.2. Lineage (NCBI taxonomy): Eukaryota > Metazoa > Chordata > Actinopteri > Cypriniformes > Cobitidae > Misgurnus > Misgurnus anguillicaudatus. The sequence goes on from NC_073358.2 coordinate 20,175,117, forward strand.
TTCCCGTTATAAAACATTTTCAAACGCATTATTTTCGCAAATTACCGAAATTAAGACCCGCCGGGGGATGTATTCTGCTTGTGGACCGCGTGCTAATTGCTAGAAGCTAGCAGGAGGTCCGGACCGTACAGTTATTAGAGGCTCGGGCGTTAGCCTCGTCAGAAAAGCTGGGGCGGTAAGGCCCGGTCTCGGTTAGTTTGGCAAAACACTTTTAGTTTGGCAAAGCACTATTACTTAGTTATTGTAAAATTGTAAAAATATCTATATAGCCTAACTTAAACAATTTTAACATCACTATACATTTAAAAGGTATAATTTACAGGATTAGCATCAATGTATGATCTCTGTTTTGAGATTTAGATGTATAGATGCTCTAATGTAGTATTTTGTGACAGAAGATGACAACATGCAAAATATAACGTGACTTCTTACCTTTTTTGTTGATACAACGATCGCGAATCGAATCCAGTCTGTTTCAGATGTGTGAATGATCCATGAAAGTCCAATAAAATAAATTCAATGACCATTTTTGTCCACAAATGCGTATAATCCGTGAAATATAGATACATAGTGACCGTCTGTTATAGTATGTGATAGTCTGTTGTTTACATCACATTTCGGTAACACACTGTATATAAGATTACTTATATAAAACTTTTTAAAAGTAGGCGGGAGTATAATCCATAATATCCAAATTGCTGTTATTTCCGTGAGACATGATGACAGCACAGTGTATCAAGTGACTGCTCTCTCTGTGCTCTCTCTAGCTCCTGGTGGGTGGAGACCTGCGAGTGGGGTGGTGGGCGGCAAAATTCAAACTGAATGTGACGAAACGGTTAGTTACGTAACAACGGAGCTGAGTTTGAAACCATGTAATCTGAGACTCAAGGCAGAGGACATTCAGAAACCTGTATCTCACTCAAAACAGCATGGATGGATTTTTTTCCAAGTTTGTATACGTGTGGGAGCATCAGAGAAACAAATGAATACCCCAAAACCCAGAAAAAGTGAGTTTTTCATAATATGGGCACTTTAAGGTTTTGCCTACAAAGTGACTGATTCGACCAATGGGTTTAGGCCACTGAGCTTTGGGTTCAGAGAATGAATGACCTCTAGTTATATCCACGTTGTCGTGCACGTCGAGTTGCCCATTTTCATTGTGTCCCATCTTCTTAGCGACCATCGGATAGTGGTGTGTCGTTCATGAACGATTCGTTCATTTTGAATGCATCTTTAATATGACTCGGGACTACCGGGTTGTCTCAGAGAGTGATTCGTTCATTTTGTGTTAACCGCGCATGCGCATTGCGCAACATATGGGTTCTGAATCTGAAACAGATTAGTTCATCATTCTCTTCAGTCTCGAGTTCGGGACAGGTTTGAGTCTTTTGTTCTTCCTTTCAGTCTCATAGACGCTATGCTACCAGTACCAGAAAGAGAAATGAACCCGAACCCGAACTCAAGACTTGAATGAACTTATCATTTCTTTTTCTGGTACTGACAGCATAGCCTCTATGGGACTGACAGGAAGAACAAAAGACTCGGAACCGGCTGAACTCGAGACTCAAGAGAATGATGAACTAATCTGTTTCAGATTCAGAACCCATATGTTGCGCAATGCGCATGCACGGTCAACACAAAATGAACAAATCACTCTCTGAGACAACTTGAGATAACTTGTTAGAAATATCATAATTGTTTAGATAAGTAGTTATTTTGGGTTAGTGTGTGAAATTATAGGTAATCATATTTTAAATGAACGAAAAGAACGAAATGACTCAAAAAAAGATTCGTTCATTTTGATGAACGAGATTCAAAGATCCGAATCAGAAAAATGATCTGAACTTCCCATCACTACCATCGGAGCCAGCTGATAAATTAAACTTTAAATTAAATCCCATAGTAGGGACGCCAAAAACATCTTTCCGATCACCAAATGCCTTGATCGCATTTTTCTGTTCCTCTTTTAAAATCAACGCGCTGTTGATATCTTCTAGAACAAACTTGATGGCTGAATCCACACAACTGAATTCTCCAGCGGCAGCCGTCTTTGTTGTAAACGGATTCAACAAAAGCGTTCTTTGGTGACATGGTTCATTACGTTACTTTTAATCATTTGTCTATCATCGTATAAAGCCCTACCTGACAATTTGACTGGTTCGACCAGCTTTGGTTCGAGCATAGTTGCGCCACAATGGAGCGACACCAGACCGAAATGTTGTGGGCGGGGCTAAGTTCGGCTGGCACCAAGGCTAACTATGTAGTATGTACTAGGGATGTGCATTGACGCATTGCGTTCCCATTAAAAAGACCTGTCTAAAATCAATTCTGAATCGTAAGGCTCCGATTCAGTGTTTCATGCACAGCTTCTGCATGTACTACGGCTCCGTGATCAGTAGGAAGTCCTTATCAATCTAAAATCACTATGAGTTTGACTCGTTTATAACGTGCATTTAAAAAAGCAACACTCGTCAAACACAATCATTAAAAATATTCTCTATTATCATGAAAATTCCTGAAACAATCTGAAGAACAGCGATATACTGTAAATATGCCTCTAGATATTTCCTGGAATAGTATTTGTAATGATTTTTTGCAGTGAGCATGTAGAATCAAATAAAACAGTGAAGTAGAGTGAAGAGGTTAGCTCCAGTCATGTACTGTATATGTGGCATGACACAGAGGGTTGACAGAATGAATAAAGCGACTACGCCTACGAGATAATAACTTGCACTTGGGCACACAGGTTCATTTACAAAGAATTGGCAGAAGATGTGGGTAAAATAATTAAAAATAAAATGGTGTGTTACACTTGAAAATGGTCACAGGGTCACTGATATAGGGTCACACATGCACTGTAGTATACAGCCAATCAATGCATAATATGTGGAGGCACCTTTAACTCTTAAATATGCCTTTCACCCACAAGTACATTAAATAATACTAAACAAACAAAACGAAAGGGAGGAAGGATAATAACCCCTCTTCTATAAACAAAACAAAACTCACAATAAAGAGTCTGAACAGAATTATACAAACAAAATAAACTCCATTATTTTCACAAATATGCTCATTTTCCAGCTCCCCTAGAGTTAAACATTTGATTTTTACTGTTTTGGAATCTATTCAACTGATCTCTGGGTCTGGCACTACCACTTTTAGCATAGCTTAGCACAATCCATTGAATTTTATTAGACCATTAGCATCACGCTAAAAATATAACCAAAGAGTTTTGATATGTTTCCTATTTAAAACTTGACTCTTCTGTAGTTACATCTAAAGATATGGCTAGGAACTATACTCATTTTGCCGTAATAATCAAGGACTTTGCTGCTGTAACATGGCTGCAGGAGGCACAATGATATAACGCACTGCCGAAGTGTGTAATATCATTGTGCCTCCTGCAGCCATGTAATCAGATTCAATGGATTATAAGCTATGCTAAAAGTGGTCCCACCAGACCCAGAGATCAGCTGAATGGATTCCAAAATGGGAAAAATGAAATGTTTAACTCTAGGGGAGCTGGAAAATTAGCATATTTTCAAAAATAGTGGAGTGTCCCTTTAAACAAAGTAAACAAAATCAATAAACATTAACACTCAAATGTAACATCAAAAGAAAAGGCCAACAAAACCAAAGACACACACGCACGAACGCACCCCCCCCAAACACACACAAAACTTTAGACGCATACTTGGAATAAGATATCCAGAAACACAATCAATTTAATGCACAGGCAAGCTGGAAAGCTGTGGGCTCGTTCTGTCGATCTGAGATAAATATGTGCACAAGGGAACAGGAACCGCCGATACGTGACAGCACGATCTATAATACAGTTACCATTAATGGACAAACCACTCTTGGAAAATATAGTAGCCTACTGTTAGAACGGTACGGGTGTGATCACCCAAAGCCCAACCAATCAGGTACACAGTATTCTGTGCACCTGTGGGCTTACTCGGTTTATAATACAGCGCGCAACGGGGCAAAACAAATCTGTAGCATCTAAACCGAGGGGCCACCTCAACCAAGCACCAGCCGCAAGTTTTCGTCCAATGTACAACTCTAAACAAAGAATATGCTAACATAAAGTACAGCGCACTACGAACAACTCGGCCAACATTACCAAACATACCTGACCGGCAACTAGAGATGACGCCATAACGGCTCGCAAACGAATTTAAACGTTCCCCCTGCCCAATGATTGGACAATCAATGAGCATGACACCAAACCCAATCCAGCAGAGCCTCGCCAATCCTATCACATATACATCTTACTGCAATTAAGTCCTTACTCTGATTATTGGAAATAATTGCATTATTGGTGTACATGTGTCACAAGGTGACGATCTTTTGGGCGGAACCGAAAGTCGGGAAACTTTGGTTCCGCCCGGATGTTTCCGCCCAGACCGGGAAGAGGAAACACCGGACATCCGGTAGCATCGCAAGGGCTGTAATCAGCGAAATGGAGCGCAGCTGTGGGCGTTTAAGGAAATCGCCGGTTGATTGGAGGATTACAGCATACAGAGGAGTATTTTAGGACAGTGTAAACCACAGTTTGTGGCGTTAGTGTTGAGTTGAAGTACGGAGCTGTGCTCGTCCGTTACGTTTGGCAGTTGGTTGCACTTTCTCTCTGTCCCTCTCATAGTTCTCAGCGGATGTACCGTAAGCAGAAACCCTGTGGGTAGAAGAAGACAACGGTAAATGTGACACGTTTGGAGTAACCAAGGATTAAGGAGACGAAGCTGGTTGTAAACTGTTTACCAAGGAGATCGCCGTGAGTATTGGCTCTAGATTGATCTGAAACCATAGCTGCCAACTTGTGTATTATTGAACGCTCTAGGAAGAGGAAAAGCGGCCCTACCCCCGATCGAGCGTGGTAGGCGAGCCGCAGGAATAAGTGGATTATATCGCCATAGCAGCAGACCTAAAAGCTCCGGCCGTAGTGTCATCGCCCCCATCTGCCCTTAGCGAAGTGGAAGACGCTGGGCGTCGCGTGTGTGCACCTGTAGAGTGGTGGGTGAGTCTATGTCCTTTGAAAACCTTTTCACGTTGAAGTGGTGCTGTGTATTTGCTGTGGGTTGCTGTGCAAGTGCTGTGTGTCTTGTCAGACGTACCCCGCATCATCCCCTCCACTGAGGAAGAGACGGAGAGGCTGACGGCTGTGTGAACATCAACTATTGTATGCTGTGTGCGGTTTAAGTGAACAGTGACGGTGCGGGCCGTGGAAGTTGCCCCGTCGGTGTGTTGACAGTTGCAGAGTGCGGCGGTGAAAACCTGGAAGCTGGCAGTGTGTGTGTGTGAGTACAAACACGTACCTGTATATTGCTACTTTACCTGTGTGTTCCATCTGTGGCAGAGTGAAGGGCGAAGGAGTTCAGCCGCCCCGTGGTCTCTACGAAGGGGCGCCCCTGTCTGGTATTCGATCGGCCTACGGGCATTGAGGACGGGGCAGCGCTCGGCCCGGTGAGACGGCGTGACGATTCGCCCCCCTGCTGACCAGCGGATTCGCCGAGAGGGTTTTGCCCCCGGCGCCCCCTTAGGAAGGTCGTCGCCGTTTGCCTTCTGTGCAGGCCAGTTGTTGTAAGCCGCCCTGAGTATTGTCGACCAAAACTCCGTATAGCGAGCTGAGGAAAAGCTACGCTTACCCAGAGTGTAAACAGCCGAGAGGTGAGAAGTATCCAAGTTGCACTAACTGTGTTATTGTATCCAAGCTGCCTGTAAAGGAAGAGAGAACAAGAGTGAACGTCAGTAGAACGAACTGTGGACAGTCACACACGCCTGAGCTGTAAACAGCAGAGAGGTGAGAAGTACCCAAGTTGCACTAACTGTGTTATTGTATCCAAGCTGCCTGTAAAGGAAGAGAGAACAAGAGTGAACGTCAGTAGAACGAACTGTGGACAGTCACACACGCCTGAGCTGTAAACAGCAGAGAGGTGAGAAGTACCCAAGTTGCACTAACTGTGTTATTGTATCCAAGCTGCCTGTAAAGGAAGAGAGAACAAGAGTGAACGTCAGTAGAACGAACTGTGGACAGTCACACACGCCTGAGCTGTAAACAGCAGAGAGGTGAGAAGTACCCAAGTTGCACTGACTGTGTTATTGTATCCAAGCTGCCTGTAAAGGAAGAGAGAACAAGAGTGAACGTCAGTAGAACGAACTGTGGACAGTCACACACGCCTGAGCTGTAAACAGCAGAGAGGTGAGAAGTACCCAAGTTGCACTAATTGTGTTATTGTATCCAAGCTGCCTGTAAAGGAAGAGAGACCAAGAGCGAACGTCAGTAGAACGAACGGTGGACAGTCGCACACACCCGAGCTGTAAACAGCAGAGAGGTGAGGAGTACCCAAGTTGCACTAACTGTGTCATTGTGTCTAAGTGGCCTGTGAGGAGAGAGACAAGGCGAGAGCGAAGGTCAGGAGAGTGACCTGTGTAAGGAGGACCATACTTACCACGAGTTACCGGCCAGCCCATAGGCCAAGGCGATCCTAGCCCAGGTTGAACGAGTCTTCGCGTCCCAGTCAAACCCTGTGGAGAGAAACATCCAGTGGAGTGAGCAGAGGAGTATCGGCCCGACGTGGCGCAGGTATCATAGTAGAGAGAGAGAGATACAACCCCAAATTCATACTGCTTGTCTTTTGCCTCCAGGAGAGAAGAGGAGGGCGCCACGGATAGTGGGATTGGCAGGAACCTGTGTTCCCCTGTCCCCTCCCCCCCCTACACTTGGGTCACCAGCCCCTGGATCCCCCGTCACTCTTCCCCTTTCTGCCACTCTCCCGTGCTGTGGCCTGTCTGGAAGGCAGAGAGGAGTTAGTTTTAATTGCCCCTTTCCCCATTTCCCCCAGTCTTTTAAATATTTAAATAAAGTTTGTTTTAATACTTACCTGCTCTCGTGTTGTTTGGTCATTGGGTTGGCTTTGGGGACCTCCTCGAGGTGGAAATTGAGAAGGGGCGTGGCTTTAGGTTTAGCAGCCAGCCCCTAGCCGTGACAGATTTTGGCGTAGTCGGCAGGGTTCCACCTCGAGTTGAGTAACCAGGTTCGCCCAATGACCGACAACGCGGGGCCCGCAGCCCCACCCCGTGCCACGTCCATCATCATGGGTAGCCCATGGATGCAGAAGTATGGAGGAGCAGAGTCAGAGGTTCGACTGACAGAGTGGAGGGCCCAACTAGAATATTTGGCCGACCTGCAGGGCCTCAGCGCCGCCCAGCGGCTCCAGTTTGTGTTAAACTCCCTAGAGGGAGAAGCCCGGCGAGAAGTGCAAGCCGCCCCTGAGGCAGTTAGAGCCACCGCTCAGACCGTATTCCAGTTTCTCACCGAGCAATATGGTGATCACACCCCTGTAGCTGTCCTCCGATCCCAATTTTTTAACTTTAAGCAAGGCCCCCGACAAACCATTAGAGCATTTGCCCTGAGGCTGCGGGAGCAGTTCACCCGATTACAGGCCCGACGCGATCATGGGCTGGGAGACGGGGAGAACCTGTTACGTGACCAGTTCCTCCTGGGGATGAAGGAGGGCCCTGTGAGACAGAGCCTGCGGGTCCAGTTTCGGAGGGACCCCGGGCTCACCTTCGAAGACCTTAGGAAAGAGGCATTGGCTTTGGAAGGTGATGAGGTCGAGGTCAGCGAGGCTCCAGTATGCGCGGCGGTAAGCGAATTGGCACCCATACCACCTGAGCGGGCGGACTGGAAACAGGCCCTGAAGGCAGAGTTGCTGAAGGACGTCCAGGAACAGATATCGGAGCTGTCTAAAGCTCTCTTGGGAGAGTTGCGCCAAGGAAGGGCGCGGGAGGAACCAAGGCCGGCCCCCCGAGAACGAACATACTCGGAGCGAGGCCGAGAGCCGCCCGGACGTCCAGACCGCTTTAACCGGCCCCGCTTTGAATGGGATGACCAAGGGCGGCCTATTTGCAATCGCTGTGGTAAACCAGGACCTATCAGTCGCCAGTGTGGGCCTCGTAGGGCATCAGAAGGGGGTTTTTAGATCGGCCGGCCACAGTGGGTCGTGTGGCCGGGAACCCTCGGGAAGACCCCAGAAGAAATAATCCCAGGCACCAGATGATTGGGCATAGCCCAATAGCGGAGGTAAAAGTGTGTGGCAAGACAGTACAATGCCTGGTAGATACGGGCTCTCAGGTAACGTTATTTGCAGAAAGCCTTTCACAAGAAATATTTGGGAAGAAAGGAACACAAGGAGCAGAGGCCCCCTGGCTGACGTTGCGGGGCGCAAATGGCCTGGAGATCCCTTACGTCGGTTACCGACTGACGGACTTGGAAGTCCACGGGGTATTAGTCCCCCAGAAAGGTGTGATCATTGTCGAAGACAGGTGTTTGGGTGCCCATCGAGCCCTGCTGGGCATGAATGTCCTCTCGGAATGCTGGGAAGAGTTATTTCAGGCTAGGCCTGGCCCCAGGATCTCACCTGCAGAGAGGCCCAAATGGGAGCGTGTAGTTGCCGACTGTCGTCGAGTTCAGATGGCCCAGGTCCGTAGAGACCGAGAAGAGGTAGGAAGAGTGATGTGTCGTTTTGCCTTGTCTATTCCCCCTAGAAGTGAGGCCATTGTGTGGGCGAGGGTGCCCCCTCGAGAAGTCGACCCTGAGGAGTGGGTATTGGTCGAGCCTCATGCAGACTGTCCTCAAGTGGAGGTAGCACGGGGCCTAGTGGCGGTCCGCCGGGGGAGAGTCCCCGTGAAAGTACGAAATGAACATCCTTATGCAGTCCACTTACATCGACACCAACGACTGGCCCGACTAACGGCGGTCGCGCCCCATCAGGTGAGAGAGGAGAGAGACGTCAGTTTCCGTCAGGTGTGCCCCTCCGTGATTGAGGTGGCCCTGACACAGATGGATGCCCCCAGGAACGACAGGAAGAGTGAGGTGCCGAAACATCTTGAGGGTGAGTCACTACAAGGGAAGAATTTGGAACCAGTACAGACACAGAAGCTCCAGGCGCTTCTTCGAAAATGGCAACATGTGTTTGCAAGTCATGAGGAAGACTATGGGTGCACCAGAGTGGTGGAACATCATATCCCGACTGGGGACGCTGGGCCGAGCAGAGAGAGATATCGGCCAATTCCACCTACCCTATACACCGAGGTACGCACACTCTTGCAGGGCCTGCTGGAGCGGGGCATTGTTCGGGAGAGCAGTAGCCCGTGGGCGGCCCCCATCGTGCTTGTTCAGAAGAAGTCAGGGGCCTGGAGGTTCTGTGTGGATTATCGTAAGCTCAACCTAGTAACCAAGAAAGACGCTTTCCCCCTACCACGGATCGAAGACTCCCTTGCCAGCCTTACACAGTCCGCATGGTATTCCACCCTGGATCTGGCCAGCGGGTATTGGCAGGTGCAGGTGGCCAAGGCAGATCGAGAGAAGACCGCCTTCACGACCCCGTTTGGATTATTTGAGTGGGAACGGATGCCCTTCGGGCTTTGTAACGCTCCGGCCACGTTCCAGCGACTGATGCAGCGCTGCCTTGGAGGTCAGTTGATGAAGTCAGTTTTAGTATACTTGGATGACGTGATTGTGTATTCCCCAGATTTCGATTCCCACCTTCAGCACCTCGAAGAGGTCTTTCAGGCCATGGAAAGGTACGGGCTAAAGCTGCAACCTGAAAAATGCCATCTGCTGAGGCGAGAAGTTCATTTCCTGGGTCACGTGGTCAGTGCCGCAGGGGTGTCTGTGGACCCCGGAAAAGTCTCTGTAGTGAAAGACTGGATTGCACCCAAAACCGTGAGGCAGGTACGATCATTTCTGGGATTTGTGGGGTATTACAGACGATTCATCAAAAACTTTTCCAAGATTGCTAAACCTCTTAACCAGCTGTTGGTTGGTACAGGGCGAAACCGGGGACGTGGGTCACCCTCAATTAACTGGGATGACCCTTGTGAGGCTGCGTTCCAGAGACTAAAACAGGAACTGTTACAGGCACCCATTTTGGCATACGCAGACTTCACTAAACCCTTTGTTCTGTACACAGACGCAAGCAACCTGGGGCTGGGAGCCGTATTGGCCCAACGGCACGAAGGAAGGGAGCGGGTGATCGCCTATGCAAGCCGGAGCCTCCATCCAGCGGAGAGGAACGATGCAAATTACAGCTCATTTAAATTGGAGTTGCTGGCCTTGAAGTGGGCCCTAAGTGAAAAGTTTAAAGACTACCTTTGGGGTGCCAAGGTAACGGTAATTACGGATAATAACCCTCTAGTGCATTTGCAGACGGCGAAGTTGGGGGCCGTAGAGCAGCGGTGGGTAGCCCAGCTGGCCAACTTCGACTACCACTTGCAGTACCGACCGGGGCGCGAACACACGAACGCTGATGTCCTTTCGAGGCTGCCGGAGATGGGCGACCCCGGGTGCCGGGGAGGAGAAGAGGAGAACAGCCCGAGGGAGGATTACATGATAGGGGCCGTGGATGCCCCAGGAGGACAGCAAGAGGCCGTCCCCGGGAACTGGGGGTGGGACCCCCGTCGATGGATGGAGAGGCAAGCCCGGGATCAGGATGTGTGTCAGGTGAAGACGTGGGTGGAGCAGAGGCGACGACCGACGTCGCCAGAAAGAATAGCCCAGACAGAGACGGGGAGAAAACTGCTGGGGCAGTGGGACAAGCTAGAACTGCAGGAAGGAGTGCTGTGCAGAAAGGTCAGTGACCCGAAACTGGGCGAGGAGGTGCGCCAGATTGTGGTGCCCGCCGACCAGACGACAGCATTAGTCTCAGCCTACCATGATCAGCTGGGGCATCAAGGACAAGAGAGGACCATATCACTGCTGCGCAGATTTTTCTATTGGCCAGGGCTGGAAGCCACGGTTCGTAGCTTGATCCAGGCGTGTCCCAGGTGTATGTTGTTCAAATCTCGGCGAGAGGCTCGAGCGCCGATGGTGCCCATCCAGGCTAAAGCCCCCCTCCACATTATGGCCATGGACTTCCTGACCCTGGGCCGGCCGCAAGACCGCTACCAAAACATCTTGGTAATTACTGACCTATTCACCAAATACGCATGGGCAGTCCCCACCCTCGACCAGACAGCTAATACCACCGCGACGGGCCTCTGGAGGAACGTCTTTCAGACATTTGGATGCCCGGAGTTTCTGCACTCAGATCAAGGGGCCAACTTCGAGTCAAAGGTGATCCGAGAATTATGCCAGTTGTATGGGTGCACTAAGACCCATACGACGTCGTACCATCCCCAGGGAAATGGCAGCTGTGAGAGGTTCAATCAGACCCTGTTGGGGTTACTGGGGACCCTGGATCAACGGCAGCAGAGCGACTGGGTGAGTGCTTTACCGAATTTACTACAGGCATATAATAATAGTGTACATAGTACGACGGGGTATGCCCCTACTTACCTGATGTTCGGCAGACATGTGCGGATGCCCACGGACCTGGTCTTAGGAGTGGCAGCCGGCCAGGAGGAAGTGAGCGTGACCGAGTGGGTGGGACGCCATCACCAGCGGTTACACTTTGCCTATGAACAGGTATCTGAGAGACTACAGACCACAGGGGAGAAGAACAAGCGGTTGTACGACCGGACGGCCCGGGACGCCCCCCTGCTACCTGGAGAGAGGGTCTTGGCGAGGGACAACAGGCGCCAAGGCAAGGAAAATAAAGCGACCGCTGGGAGACCATCCCGTATGTGGTTTGTAGGCAGCAGAGACCGGGACAGCCGGTGTATACCATCCGGCCGGAAGGAAAGGCCGGCCCTGAGCGGGTGGTACACCGGAACATGATTCGCCCCTGCCCCAACTATCCCGAAGCAGCAGAGGAAAGGGTTGTGGAGCCGGTGTCGGCGACCCCCTGGATGGGAGGATGGGCTGTGGTACCAGGCCGACCCGTGTTGGCGTTGCCCCCGGCTGCCCCGAGAGGGCGAGAATTAGCACCTGAGCCAGCTGAACCCCCGGCCGCCCAGAGGCAGCGAGAGTTAGCACCCGAGCCAGCCGAACCCCCGGGACAACCAGGGCCGGCACACGAACCAGCTGAACCTGATTCACCCGTGAGACGCTCCCAACGGGAGAACCGAGGCCGCCCCCCTGCCCGCTACGGTGAGTGGACAACTCCGAGGCATTCTAGGGACTAGAATGCATTGGCGGGGGAGGATGTCACAAGGTGGCGATCTTTTGGGCGGAACCGAAAGTCGGGAAACTTTGGTTCCGCCCGGATGTTTCCGCCCAGACCGGGAAGAGGAAACACCGGACATCCGGTAGCATCGCAAGGGCTGTAATCAGCGAAATGGAGCGCAGCTGTGGGCGTTTAAGGAAATCGCCGGTTGATTGGAGGATTACAGCATACAGAGGAGTATTTTAGGACAGTGTAAACCACAGTTTGTTGCGTTAGTGTTGAGTTGAAGTACGGAGCTGTGCTCGTCCGTTACGTTTGGCAGTTGGTTGCACTTTCTCTCTTTCCCTCTCATAGTTCTCAGCGGATGTTACCGTAAGCAGAAACCCTGTGGGTAGAAGAAGACAACGGTAAATGTGACACGTTTGGAGTAACCAAGGATTAAGGAGACGAAGCTGGTTGTAAACTGTTTACCAAGGAGATCGCCGTGAGTATTGGCTCTAGATTGATCTGAAACCATAGCTGCCAACTTGTGTATGATTGAACGCTCTAGGAAGAGGAAAAGCGGCCCTACCCCCGATCGAGCGTGGTAGGCGAGCCGCAGGAATAAGTGGATTATATCGCCATAGCAGCAGACTTAAAAGCTCCGGCCGTAGTGTCATCGCCCCCATCTGCCTTAGCGAAGTGGAGGACGCTGGGCGTCGCGTGTGTGCACCTGTAGAGTGGTGGGTGAGTCTATGTCCTTTGAAAACCTTTTCACGTTGAAGTGGTGCTGTGTATTTGCTGTGGGTTGCTGTGCAAGTGCTGTGTGTCTTGTCAGACGTACCCCGCATCATCCCCTCCACTGAGGAAGAGACGGAGAGGCTGACGGCTGTGTGAACATCAACTATTGTATGCTGTGTGCGGTTTAAGTGAACAGTGACGGTGCGGGCCGTGGAAGTTGCCCCGTCCGTGTGTTGACAGTTGCAGAGTGCGGCGGTGAAAACCTGGAAGCTGGCAGTGTGTGTGTGTGAGTACAAACACGTACCTGTATATTGCTACTTTACCTGTGTGTTCCATCTGTGGCAGAGTGAAGGGCGAAGGAGTTCCGCCGCCCCGTGGTCTCTACAAAGGGGCGCCCCTGTCTGGTATTCGATCGGCCTACGGGCATTGAGGACGGGGCAGCGCTCGGCCCGGTGAGACGGCGTGACGATTCGCCCCCCTGCTGACCAGCGGATTCGCCGAGAGGGTTTTGCCCCCGGCGCCCCCTTAGGCAGGTCGTCGCCGTTTGCCTTCTGTGCAGGCCAGTTGTTGTAAGCCGCCCTGAGTATTGTCGACCAAAACTCCGTATAGCGAGCTGAGGAAAAGCTACGCTTACCCAGAGTGTAAACAGCCGAGAGGTGAGAAGTATCCAAGTTGCACTAACTGTGTTATTGTATCCAAGCTGCCTGTAAAGGAAGAGAGAACAAGAGTGAACGTCAGTAGAACGAACTGTGGACAGTCACACACGCCTGAGCTGTAAACAGCAGAGAGGTGAGAAGTACCCAAGTTGCACTAACTGTGTTATTGTATCCAAGCTGCCTGTAAAGGAAGAGAGAACAAGAGTGAACGTCAGTAGAATGAACTGTGGACAGTCACACACGCCTGAGCTGTAAACAGCAGAGAGGTGAGAAGTACCCAAGTTGCACTAACTGTGTTATTGTATCCAAGCTGCCTGTAAAGGAAGAGAGAACAAGAGTGAACGTCAGTAGAACGAACTGTGGACAGTCACACACGCCTGAGCTGTAAACAGCAGAGAGGTGAGAAGTACCCAAGTTGCACTAACTGTGTTATTGTATCCAAGCTGCCTGTAAAGGAAGAGAGAACAAGAGTGAACGTCAGTAGAACGAACTGTGGACAGTCACACACGCCTGAGCTGTAAACAGCAGAGAGGTGAGAAGTACCCAAGTTGCACTAATTGTGTTATTGTATCCAAGCTGCCTGTAAAGGAAGAGAGACCAAGAGTGAACGTCAGTAGAACGAACTGTGGACAGTCACACACGCCCGAGCTGTAAACAGCAGAGAGGTGAGGAGTACCCAAGTTGCACTAACTGTGTCATTGTGTCTAAGTGACCTGTGAGGAGAGAGACAAGGCGAGAGCGAAGGTCAGGAGAGTGACCTGTGTAAGGAGGACCATACTTACCACGAGTTACCGGCCAGCCAATAGGCGAAGGCGATTCTAGCCCAGGTTGAACGAGTCTTCGCGTCCCAGTCAAATCCTGTGGAGAGAAACATCCAGTGGAGTGAGCAGAGGAGTATCGGCCCGACGTGGCGCAGGTATCATAGTAGAGAGAGAGAGATACAACCCCAAATTCATACTGCTTGTCTTTTGCCTCCAGGAGAGAAGAGGAGGGCGCCACGGATAGTGGGATTGGCAGGAGCCTGTGTTCCCCTGTCCCCTCCCCCCCTACACTTGGGTCACCAGCCCCTGGATCCCCCGTCACTCTTCCCCTTTCTGCCACTCTCCCGTGCTGTGGCCTGTCTGGAAGGCAGAGAGGAGTTAGTTTTAATTGCCCCTTTCCCCATTTCCCCCAGTCTTTTAAATATTTAAATAAAGTTTGTTTTAATACTTACCTGCTCTCGTGTTGTTTGGTCATTGGGTTGGCTTTGGGGACCTCCTCGAGGTGGAAATTGAGAAGGGGCGTGGCTTTAGGTTTAGCAGCCAGCCCCTAGCCGTGACACATGTACTGTAAACGTAATCATTGTAACTTTAAAGTTACTTGTGTAAATTCAAGCCTTTGGTCTAATTTATTCAGTCCTTTGTCAAGTTTATCATCTAGTCAAGTTTGTTTATTATTGTTGTTTGGATAGTTTCATTGTGTTTTATCCCCTTGTGGGTTTTTGTTTCCTCCTGTGTTGTGTTTTAATAATCTCATTGAAAATATTGGGAATAATTTAAAACACATTCATTGAAAAATTTTAAAACGTGTCAAGTGATTCTGATAGTGTTTAGACCAGCAGATAAGTCCTTACATTGTTCTTACGCGTCTCTTTTTAGTAAAAGTATCGGGTATGTACTGAGCCATACCGTGCTGTACTATGCAATGGCAAAGCACCGCTGTTCTGATATGAAACTTTTAAAATACAATATTTATTGTTTAGAAGAATCTTTATTTTTGTCATGGTTCTGCCATCTTGTCCTTTGTTTAATCTAGTCTTGTGGCAGAATCTTGACAGACCCATGTTTTGTGTGGGTTCACGTGGTCTCAGTATTGGTTTACTAGACCACGTGTTCCCTGTGTCTTGTCTCTTTTACCCCGCTCCCTTGTTGTTCTCATCTTCATTGTTTAATTCCTGTCACCTGTTGCCCTCATTAGTTGTCCTCTATTTCAGTGGTTCTCAATCCTGTTCCTGGGGACCCCCTGCTCTGCACATTTTGTATGTATTCCTTATCTAACACACCTGACTCTAATCATCAGCTCATTAGATGAGAGCTCCATGTACTAAGCAAAGTGTGTCAGGTTAGAGAGACATACAAAATGTGCAGAGCAGGGGGTCCCCAGGAACAGGATTGAGAACCACTGCTCTATTTAAGATCCTTGTGTTTGTTGTCCTGTGCTTGTGCATTGTTTCCAGAAACCTGTGAGTAGTGATGGCCAAATGAAGCGTTTCGAAGCATTATTGCTTTCCGATACAATTGTGTCGAAAATGGTTCATTACTCGAAGCTTCATTCAAACAGAAAATGCACACCACCATCTGCTGGTGAAGTAAATGTAATGCAACAAAGCTGACAATGCGAGTAGGTTTATGTACCCACCCCATTTGGGCTGTCAGAGCTTTGACACTGTGTTCATGTTTAAAACCCTCAATAAAACATTGAACATGAGATGTGTTTGTGTGTGAATATTTAGCCGTAAAATACAGCACTCTACAACTTACTATAACTGGACATTTATGTATTTAAAAATGTATTTATAATGTAGCAGAGGGCAACTGGACAGGGCTTGGACAATGTGGAGGAGGGTATTCATTAAATGTTGTGGTTTTATTCAGAAATATAATTTTATATTAATTATAATATAATTTTATATTTTTTAATAATTTTATAATATAGCCTAATAGGCTATACATTTGGTGATGTGGGCGATTTCTTTCTTTTTTTAACAAATTCACCAGCTTTGGAGAATATTCTCTCACATGAAACAGATGATGCTGGAGTACACAAAAATTGTTTAGAAAGCTTTTCTATGGTTTGGCTTCACTTGGAAAATAAAGCCGCCAGTTTCAAACCTGTCAACTCCGGATTGGGCTATCAAAGCAGTCGTGTGGTTCACTAGAGAAATGAACCAGTGTGTTTGCTTCAGACGTCGTATTTCACGTGACTAGTGACGTAACGATACAAGCTCCGAAGCAGTGGTTCATTGCAAGGACTTTTCGAGTCTGAAGCAAGCATCGAAGCTTCGGTGTCAAACGTAACATCACTACCTGTGAGTACTCTGTTTAAAAGTCAAGTCTAGGGTTTATATGTCAAGTGTTTTGTCTTGTTTATTGTTAAGTGTATCCAGTTTAGTGGCATAGTTTAGTCCTGTGTCCTGTCTAGTTTAGTGTTCTTAAGTCTTCCTATTTATATTGTTTTGCCCCCTCGTGGGTTTTGTTTTCTGTTTTGTGACATAATAAAAGTCTTTAGTGTTCATCTCTGTCTGCACTTGGGTTCCTCCTCCATATATCCACCACCCTCATTACACTTTTATTATAGGCAACGAGACCCAACCTGGTTCACAGACTAAGGCTGGCACACACATGAAGATTTTAAGCCCAATTTGCATTAACCAATTAGTGTTTTATTACAGAATTTTTTTTGTCAAAAAAACATCCATGTGTTGTGTCATTGTGATTATTTTGCTGTTCCCTGAACATGTTGGAGCCTCTCTGAGCCCAAATCGTAAATATCAAGTTTGATAGATCTCACGTCACTTTGAAATAGTTACTACACTTATCACGTGTGTGATCTCGCAGCCTGGACAAATCGTCCAGTGCGTGCGTTCTGAGGATAATGATGTTAAAAATCACTTCAAACTGTCCTTAAATGTCTGTGGTCGCTGTTGGACTTTAAAGTGTCCATCTGCATGTTCATAATTAGAGGAAAGGCACGGTATTAAAATTAAACTATTTATTGATCAGATATGAAAAAGTTTTACAGCGCTGGGCAGTCTCAAGGCCACAATAGGCAATCGACTAACAGCCAGCATTTGGAGAAAACAGTTATTTATAAAGTATGTGACGTCGATCTTCTTCTTAGAATCTCCACCCACAAAGGCCGTTCCCCTCGTACATCTGACTCCATCACCACACACATAGACACACACATACAAAGAAAAAAGTCTGTTCTCCGCTCATCCCTGAGAGCCATGCAGCCCGTCACCTTCTCCCCAGTACTCCTCCACTTCACATATGATTGACTTCAGATATCATATTATAATGCTTTCTTAAAAACAAATCATTAATGAAACATTCATTTATTCATAAAAACATAAGCTGTAAGATGAAAGTGATTATTATGTAAAACACATTTCAATATCATGACATCATTTCATTATTCGTAAAATTGGTTATATGAATAAGGCACACATTAACTTCTTTAGATAGATAAACACATATTACATCTTTTACTGCAATACTACTTCTAAGCAAAACACTTTAATCATTATTCAAAAAAACATCTGTTAGGGAAAAAACACACACACAAAGAACAAGCGCAGGAGATTCTGTTCTTCCAAGTTGAGCTGCCATCCCCCCATTAGATTATTCTGTATGCAACCTTCATTTCATTGGTTAATACACATTTATCAAAGACAACATCTTATATTTATTACATCAATTATTCACTGATTAATACTGATTAAGTAAGAAATATATTGCATATTTTATCCTGTGAATATTAAAGCATTAGTTAATACATGGTTGTCTCTCTCTTATCTTTGACAATTTCCAGACATACATTCCTAGTTAATTCTTCTTGCATTTTTTACACACACACCCAAGCTGGTAGCTTTCCACTCTCAAACTCAAACACCTCATTTTTACGTAATAACTCAATGCATATATGAAACACACAGTGTTTGTAGAATAAAATGATTAATTAAAGAAATATAAAATGGAACAAAATCAATTTCCACAGTCCTTATTTGGACATCTTTGTAACTTTAACACGTTTGGCAATCATCATGAAATGTAAGCAGTAAATATATAAAACATAATTATTCAACAACACAACAATACTCCATTGTTCATGAATTGGTTAAATGCATTCATTAGTTAAACATACTAATTTTCACTTTCTCTAAATATAACATAATTATAAAGCAAGCAACTTGTTTATTGAAACCATCTGTTCTGTGTGTTTTCCCTCCAGGGCTTTTTCTATAGCCCCCTGGCTCCCACACACATATCAGCCTCCTTGGTAACTTTCCACACACACAGACAACTTTCTTGTGGTCATCACAGAAATCATTATCGTAACAATACACATAAATTAAGACTTATAAACAGCACGATTAATAAAACAAAATCAAATCCCACAATTCCCTCTCTTGACCTCTGAAAGAGGTCACACATTTTCTTATTCCTCCTCATCCAGGTTCTGTAGGCCTAATAGGGGCATACTATATGGGGGCGGATTATTCTCTTTTTTCTCTATTGCTGACACTATTAATCTGTTGCACAGGGATCTAAGACAGGGAATACAACAACATCCACAGGTCACCAGGATAGCCACTAATACACCAATGGACACTACTATGGAGGTTACTGTTGCCCTCCACAGTCTATCATACTGCATAAATCAAAGGTGTATGACGTCGTTGAAAAATTTTTTTTTTTGTGTAATTTAATTCAATTCCCCCATATCTCTGTACACACTAATCTTGTGATGTAGTTTTGGACCTTTTGTCAATTTTCAGATTACCTCCATTGTTTATGCTAACTATTATGGTGATTATAATTGCAGTTATAACCCCTAGGGCCCACAGAACCTTCCAATTTCCATATAGCTTCATCTCTGTGGAAAAATACACTTATTCCTATTGGCTAATATTCAAATAACAATCATAAATTCAAAAAAAAGTTAAATGTAAAATTAATACTGTACAATTGTATAAGAAACTTAAAAATTAGATTCAAAAGGAAACATCGAAATGTAAGATTATATAAGAAACTTAAAAAATTCAAAGGTCAATATGATATGTAGCTACCCAGGTTATAATAAATAAACAGTAATTGTGATGTTCAGGTCCCTGAACACTTCTCTCAGGATTTCCACCACCTTATGGAAGTCCAATTTATCTAACCCACACCCCAGCTGTTGGTAAAATTCTCATATGTTGGTAAATCAGTACAGTTTTGTTTTGTTATTAAATGAAAAATCAATCTGCCGTCGTCCTCATGGGTAACTGCACATTCACCTGTGTGTTTGTTCTGTCTTACAACCTTTTGTGTACCGTACTTCGCTTTGAATTGTACGGCTATACCTGCTCCGTAGGCACAATCTGTGCAGTTTGCTAAAGGTTCTGTTCCTGGGCTAGGAAAAAAATGTCACCTTTTTTATGCACAATTTTACAGAGTGTTTGTTGACTTTGTTGTTGGTGTTGTGTGAGTGTTACCACTGATATGTTACCACTGATGTTTCACTTCCTGTTTGTCCTCTCTGTATTCCAGCTGATTCACTTTCACTTTCAACATCGCCCATGCAAAACTTTTAAGAGTTTAAGTAAAACTTGTCCAGTGTGTCCCAGGCATTAGCGGAGATGCCTAGACAATTACAGTGAGATGAAACCTCTTATCACAGGCACACGGCATGAATGTGATAAAACATTTAGGAAACAATCGGGGTCAAAACTCACTCTATCAGACGTATAGCTTCGTCATGGGCTTGAAAAATTTGAGTTTATGACATTTGCAGCTGGCTGGTGTTCACCAAATATCTTGGCCAGATTTTACTACCTGAATGTCTCTTGTATTTCATGTATTGTTTGAGAGTTACGGCTGATGTTGGTAACATCTCATTGTCTTAGACCTCTGTAACCCTATAAATTGGTGGTGTTCAACTAGGTTGTACAGAGAGCATAAATAACATCAGTATTGCCATAGTTATGTACTGCACTACAGAAGTAGCTATTATGGTAGTACAATAGGCAGGTAAATTACCTGCAATTTTCACATAAGATGAAGTGAGAATGTCAGCTTCCTACCACTTGCATTTGCTCAACATATTGCAGCTATAATAGGACTGGGTGAACCACTGTTTGAAATAAATAATGCATTTGATAATGCGTAAATAATTGCATGTAACGTTGAGTGAACCATACTTAAAAATGTGAAACATTTCCGGTTGCTTACCACAACCTCAGTTCTCTGAGAGAAGGGAACAAGTTTACGTCTTAGTATTGCTCAGTCTATAAACGACTTGTGTGCAACTGACATGATGTATTAATAATCAATTCAAACTGAACATGTGAAACATTTCTGGACAGTAAAAAGACAAAGATCATATATTCTTATTTCTCTACTCACAGTAATTCAGTGCAATGGAGGAGCGACACTGTAACATACTATGCTATGTCTTCTTTGGTTCATGCAGTAGATATGATTTAAAGTAATAGACACAATAAATGATTTTGGGCTATATTCAGCTCTTGTTCAATACTTTCATTGACTCTGAGATGGAGAATAAGATAAAATATTTATGCTTTTCATTTCTTTTATGTCAAGAAGTGCATCACTCAGAATCGTGCAATTAGATTTTTAGCATTTTCTCAGATCGCACAAAGATTTTTTTTCATTTGACATGCTCTATAGACTAACCCAGATATGCAGTTCAGTAAAATTATGTTACACACATTGTTCAATGTCTATTAGATTTTTCATTTCATAGCTGGCTGCTGCTTTTGACTAGGGCTGTCTACATGGAGAATCTAGGACATTGGTAAAAATGGAAAGAATACAGGTGCAACACAAGTAGCAGATTTCACATTAAAATGCAACTCAAATCTTCTTTGACTGAGAAAAACATGATTAGCAACTGACTATTTCACCTTGTCAGCCTTCAGCCTTAAAAGATGTTTCTTGTCACGACAGCTTGTTTGTTCCGTAGTGCAGCGTATTTGAATATGTTAGCCTAGGTGTTTGAGTATGCGTGTTTGTTTTCTATGACACATGGTTGCGTGCCCTCCTCATGATCTCGCAACCATCAGCCAAAGGTTATACACCCGGGCAGCAGCCACCTGTTTCTGTTGTCACTCTGTATCTGATTAGGGAAATTAAGAACATGAAACTTGCATAAATGGTTAAAAGGAATAACTATATTAGTTCTTTTCATTTTTGTCAGTATGATCAAAAGGGGCTAGACATGGCACTTTTGCTGTCATTACAGATTTGAACTCATTTTAAAATAATTCAAGTTATGGCTCAATTTTACATCAACTGCAGCTTCAAAAACAAGAGCAAAACAATGCAAGTATTATTATGTTATTACCAATATTATTTATTATAAATTACTTATTATAATTAAAATGAGCCTGAAACATATTAAACTGAAACCACTCAAAGTTTACACAAATTGTGATACAAAAAATAATCAAATTGCAACAAAGCGGAAGAACATGTGAAGAGTTTTGTTGCAAAACATTTAACATTTTTGTCAAAACATGTTTATTATTATGTTATCATGTCATTGTTTTGTTTTATGGTGCTACTTAGCTGTATTTTTTAAGTTATGAAGGTTTAAATCAAAACAAACCAACTGCAGTTGAATTGATATTAATTGGAATGCACAACCAAAAAAACGAGATTTCTGAAAAATTAAAAAAAACGAAACTCTTCATGTGCTCAACTCATCTCTGGTCACCTCTATGCAAAAAGGGGCTTAGATATAAAAAAGTTGTCAGGAATGGGATCGAGTCAGAGTCTCATGCAAGTAAAATATTTAATTAGAAGATCAGACAGAGAGAGAGAGAGAGAGAGAGAGAGTGATTTGGTAATAGGCAGTCCAAACATTAGGAAAAACTCCAAACCAGTGTCCGTAGGCTTCCTGCCTAAATGTGAGGGAATCCAATGATCCACTGGAGAGTGAACGTAATCCACAATGAAGGAAACTGGAATAAGCGATCGGCAATCCACTGTAACGCGGGTGGCTTACAAAAACCAAGGGAGAGTAGAATCCATGTGCGAAGAAGGTTTATTGAAAAATACACAAAGGGGCAGGCAAACAAATCCAATTAGGGCAATTAAAAAAAATAATCCAAATATCAGGCAATAGGTCAGGGCAGGCAGCAAACAAACAATATCCAAATAAACAGGCACGGGTCTAAAACAGGCAAACACAGAACAGGAAACAAGATACAGGATAACAGGTAGAATGCAGGATACCGGTTAAATGCAAAAACACAGGAAGTAAGAAGTTAGAAGCATGGCATGACATTATATAAAAATAAAAGTCAGAACAGAACACAAGACCCTTACATCCACAAAAACAAACCAGCCAATGCGTCAGTATCCTGTCTAGATACAAGGCAATCTGATGATCAGCTAGTACAGTGCTTCCCAATCCTGGTCCTCGAGGCCCCCCTCCCAGAAAGTTTTAGATGTCTCCTTATTTAAAACACCTGATTCAACTTATTAGCCTCATTCCAAAATGGTAAACATGTCTCCCTAACGAGCTGATGAGTTAAATCAGGTGTGTTAAATAAGGAGACATCTAAAACTTTCTGGCAGGGGGACCTCGAGGACCAGGATTGGGAAACACTGCGCTAGTAAGTGATCGTAATCCAAACTGAGGAGAAAACTGGAACAGAGATCAATGATCCACACAGAAGAGCACAAGGAGACAGACCAGCAGTCTACAAAACAAACCAGCGAATGCCTCGGCGTCCTGCCTAAATACGAGGCAATCCAATGATCCCCTGGTAAGTGATCTTAATCCAAACTGAGGAGTAAACTGGAGCAGAGATCAGTGATCCACACAGAAGAGCACAAGGAGACAGAAACCAGCCATCCACACAGCTGATCCTGAGAGCGAGACCACAGAAAGTTAAACACGGCAGACATGAAGGAAACACCCTGGCTGGCAGTGATCCACCGGAAGATGACAAGAACAAAACGAAGAGCTATAAATAGGTGAAAAGAAACAAGACACGGCTGGAAAATAATGAGAGAAACGAAGAAGAGGGAACACAAAAGTGAACACGTGAGGGACCAACACCAACAAAGGTAAACAAACACAAACAGACATGTAACCGATCACCCAGGAGTCATGACAGTACCCCCCCAAGACCGGCACTAGACAGACCAAGATCCAGTATGTCTCGAGCCAGAACCCAACTCCTCTCCTCCAGGCCGTAGCCCTCCCAGTCCACTAAATATTGATAACCTCTGCCCTTACGATGAACATCTAGTAGTCTCCTGACCGAGTAAGCAGGAGCACCATCCACTAGTAGCGGGGCGGGTGGCTTAGAAGCAGAAACTGGGGAATTAATGTGGGCAAAAATCAATGGTTTAACCCTGGACACATGAAATACAGGGTAAACCCAAACAAGAGTGATAGGTAACTTAAGCTTAACTGCTACTGGCTCTGTCTCTGATTCGGGTGGAGATGTGTGTGTGATCAGAGGCTCAGCAGAGGCAGTAATGGTGTGACAAAAGGACCGGCGAAGTTTACGTTGTCGAGTTTCAATTCGTAGAGCCAAGTCAGTAGAACCCTCCAAAGAAGTGGACCCCTGGACATCTGTGAAGAATATCGCCAGGGTTGGAGAGCGAAGACCAGGGAACACTGTGCTAAGAAGGATGAACAGGTGTTAGGGTCTCTGTCATAGGTGGGTGGTGTTGCTGTGTGAGGCATTCGCTCTGTGCTGGGTAATGCTTCAGTGGGTGCTGGATGGGGTGTATCTCTGACCGCCAACCTAAATTGACTTGATCCAAACGATTGCTTAAGTCTTTAAACTGGTCAGAGAGTAGTTAAAAATCGTGGGATGTCAAAGTAAGTAAAGCTGAGTGCTGGTCAATGACTGCCCCCTTCTGGGTAAGTGCAGACTGCAAAGCGCTCAAACTCTCTCCACTTGGAGACTCCATATTGACGTGCTCGTCTGTCAGGAATGGGATCGAGTCAAAGTCTTATGCAAGTAAAATATTTATTTAGAAGATCAGACAGAGAGAGAGAGAGAGAGAGACAGAGAGAAAGAGAGAGAGAATTAAATTAAATTCAATTTTATTTATATAGCGCTTTTCACAATACTCAATTGTTTCAAAGCAGCTTTACATTAATAGAAGCAGTAAAAGCACAGAAAAACGACAGAAAGCATAACATAATACACAATAGCATAAGCAGTCAAATTTGCTGCGGCTATGACGCAACATTATGAGCGAGCATATTACTAATGTAACGTCTAGAAGAAGAAGCTAAGTTAAGCCAAAGCAGGCTACCTCCCCGGGGTAAAAAACCCCCTAGGAGAAAAAAACAAAAACCCCGGGTTGTTTAGCCGAGGAAATAAAAAAAAAAATCCTAGGAGGGAAAAACCCTTGGGAGATATACATGTATATACACACATATAAACGGATAAGGAGCTTAAGCGGAGATTAAGTGGAGATTAAGCAGAGATTAAGCGGATATTAAGCGGGTCCTGCCGGTGGTCGTTGGTCAGGCATCAGCTGGGCATCACATTGAATCCAATGATCCACTGGAGAGTGAACGTATTCCCTAATGAAGGAAACTGGAACAAGCAATCGGCAGTCCACAAAACAAACCAGTGAATGTGTCAGCATCCTGCCTAAATACGAGGCAATCCAATGATCCGCTGGTAAGTGATCGTAATCCAAACTGAGGAGTAAACTGGAACAGAGATCAGTGATCCACACAGAAGAGCACATGGAGTAAGAAACCAGCAATACACACAGCCAACCTGCTGATCCTGAGAGCGAGAGCACAGAAAGTTAAACACGGCAGACACGAAGGAAACAAACACCCAGGCTGGCAGCAAGGCAGCGATCCACCAGAAGGCGACGAGCACGTGACGAAGAACAAAAGGAAGAGGTATAAATACGTGAAAAGAAACAAGACACGGCTGGGAAATAAAGTTTTGCCATAATTAGAAAATTTTATTATGGAGGACGAAAAATGACTTAAGTGTATATAAATAAATAAATACATAAATGAATTAATAAATAAATGTTAGAAATACAGAAATAAATAAATACATGCATAAATGTAGAAATAAATAACTAATTAAATGTAGAAATAAATGAATAAATAAATAAATGCATAAATAAATATTTGATTTGTTTTGTCCACATTGTTTTTGTGCTTTTCAGGTCTGTGTAATGACAGTTATAGAAAAGCCCATGATGATTCTTTGCTCTAGATGAGGGATAATAACTTACTGACAGAATGACAGGGGCGGTTTAACCATATGGGCAAGCTGGGCGAGTGCCCAGGGGCACCAAGGTCTTAGGGTTACCAACTGAACCCAGCAATAAGAAAAATATTTTATAAAATTACGAAACTACTTGTTCTTTAAGATGTAAGTTGCGCATCTATGCTAAGTAAGTGTGACATGCACAACAACTTTTAGGAAAATGATTGGCATGACAGCGGACAGCGACCAAAACAATGAGAAGTCGTCAGAGAAGTGGAAGCAGTTTTGTTTTGTGACGCATTTCACACGGTTGTTCATACATTTAGATGTGAAGCAGTGATGCTCCACTTGCTACTTTAGCGGGTTGAACCTCATACAGTAGGCAGGCTATACATTTGGTGTAAATCAAATTACCACAGAGCCGCGAAAGTGACTAGAGAGCAGACTGGTGCCACAAGAACCGACAGGCGAATTACATCACAGTACCACGAGAGCGATTTGAGAAATTACACAAAGTCTGCTTTGAATCACTCTCGTGGTACTTTGACATCACCAAGTGGTCTGCGTATCGGCAGATGAAATCGAACCTAGCTCACGCGACCAGGGTTCTAAATTAACACCCACCAACCCGCCACATGCGGGTTAAATTTCATTTTGGCGGGTGTTAATAAAAACGTACTAGCCAGTTTGGCCGGTGATGCATGAGGCATTGCATGCATGATACATAATGCTCTGTTCTCGGACATTTATCCATCTGGCAGTAACTTCCTACATTTCCCATGAACACTGTACTGTAATGCTACGTGATGATGTTTCATACACCCATTGGCTGTGCGTAGTTTGCAGTTAAACCAGCGCGAGAAACCATGGAAACGAATGGAGCGCGTCCACCAAAACACAAGGAAGGCGGCACGCACATACCCCAGTCTTAATCTTTAATGCCCTGGTACAAATCTCAAGTTAAAATTTTAGCAGTTAACTAGTGTATTCCTTTACAAAGATAATAGCGGCAAAAATGGATCTAAATGCAATGTAGTTATCCAAATGCTTGTAAAAGCGACGCAGCAGGCGCACTGACTCATAAACGCACAAATCCATGTTCGCACGTCTTTGCATTCATCTACGCACGCGATTGAGTTATCTTATGAAAACTTAAACGGTGCATCTTTGTCATTTTATTTATTGGTTTCTCAATTTTTTTCTGTTTTTTAAACCATTTTCGCTTGGGTTTAGGGTTAGATTTTAGATTTGCTATTTAATATACAGGTTTCTCCATGTTTTTGTCCATTTTTTAGCCATGGTCGCTTGGAGTTGGGGTTAGAGTTGGGGGTTTGGGTTAGGATGTAATTTTTATATAACAAAAAGTTGTTCTAACCCTAAACCCAAGCGAAAATGGTAAAAAAGTGAGAAAATTGAGAAACCAATAAATAAAACGACAAAAAAATGCACCGAAGGACTGGCGTATCATATGCACGCCAAAGTGAAATTTGGCGTATGTATTGCACAAGTTTTACACTTCGTGCTTTTTATACGCATCTTCAGGAGACTGGGCTGGGACATCAAAAATGTTCGTGCAAAGCAGGGAAGGGGAAGCAGAAAGGAGAGATAATGAGTGTAAAAGGGAGGTGAGACAAATTACATCCTCACCCTGTCAGGTCTCAAACATTAGAGGAGAAATCTCAGATATGAAATTAGCAGTAGTTAGCAGTAACTATGACTGAGATTATTTTAGTATAGGAGTCATAAAATGACTGGTTTCTTAAAATATTATAACAATATTCTTGTAAAAAGAAGTTATTAATGATTACTATCATTGTATAATGTTGAAAATTTGCATGTACGTGTTACGAGTTTCAAATGTATGGAACTGGAGTAACAAATGATTTCAATTAATTGGGGTTCACTACTCTCAACTCTCCTGGATGACAGCCTGGAAAACAGAATGTAAAGTCAATGAGTGAAAGAGCGAACCGCCATCTTCGTCTCTAAATCTCAATATGGCTGCGTCCGAAAACTCTAAATTGCTGCCTTCTGAGGCAGCTTTCCAAGGCAGCAAGGCATCAAGGCATGTCCGAATTCAATGTTTGGTTTACTTCCTGTCTCCTGAGATACCTACGCGTGGACGTACATTAAGAATGTGATGGGTCGAGTCCGGTCGAGTTCGAAAAAATAAAATGGCGGCCAAGGACGCGACTGGACCACCAATTTAGTGTAAATAAAGGTATATTTGTACTTTTTCACCTTTTAATTGCATTTCTAGCGAGAAATTAGTATTGTAGTTTTCAAATATGTGATTAGTTATCACAAAGGCGCCGTCTGTTTAAATTTCAAACACGCTGCCTTAGAAGTGTGTCCGAAAGTCTTTCTCTG
The DNA here is from genome assembly GCF_027580225.2 of Misgurnus anguillicaudatus. NCBI lineage: Eukaryota > Metazoa > Chordata > Actinopteri > Cypriniformes > Cobitidae > Misgurnus > Misgurnus anguillicaudatus. The sequence goes on from NC_073358.2 coordinate 20,202,893, forward strand.
AGCTACCTTCATGCCTCCAAAGTCATTTCCTCATGAGGCAGCGAGGCAACGAGTCACTGCCTTGAGTTTTCGGACGCAGCAAATGAGAGAAGAGGGAGGTGTCCGTCACTTAGGCAGCACAGTGCAACAATACCCGCACTTTGGTTCTGCTTCATTTGGTTCCCCTCTACATTAATATTGTACTACACAATGAGAGTTGCAATTTTAATGGACGCTGCATGTTTTCACATAAACACATATATTTTAAACACAAAATTGTGTTAACACATAAACACGTATCTTTTAAACACTTACAGTACTTGTGTTATCAAATAAACATATACCTTTTAAACACCAAATTGTGTTATTACATAAAGGTGTATCACACACTCCCCAACAAATAAAAGTGGCTCCTGACACAAAATGCTCTAAACAATTTCACTCTAAACATTCCCACATTTTTTTTCAAAATATCCCAATATCCCAAATATCAGTGTATCCTATATGTCCTATAAAGTGTGTGTACGTAACTGGTGAGTATAGAATGTAACTGTTGTTAGGTATGTAATTGTCTTTCATTGCATCTCATCCACAGTGGGCTGGGTACACTACAGGCAGGTAAGGGAATGGGGGAATGGACGGGGGTTGGAAGTGGTGGAGGTATGGTGAACTGAAACACTGGTAAGTACACTGTACTGGCTGGATTTCAACTGCACTCACTGTGGGCCATGGGTAATAAGATGGTTGACCCAGGGATGGGTAAGTAAACACATTTTTTGGCCGTTTCTCTCTCGTGGACTGTCTCAGTGGGACCTGATGTTCAGGTTGTGGGTTGGGGACATTGTTTTCTTGATGGACAGTATAAAGTTCCTCTTGGACAATTGCAGGTTGCAGCTGCTCCATGCCATGTTCATTCTCACTGGATGTCTCCTGTCCCTCGTCTCTAACACTCTCCCTGTCATGTTCAGGTTCTGCATGAATCATTTCTCCTAGGTGGATCTCTTCCTGTTCAGGTCTGTTTTGGAAGTCAGGAGTAACATGCAATGTAGGTAAGTAATTTCCAGCTCTTGGTTTCTCCTTAGGCATTTGCAACCAGTAACGAGGCAAACTTTCCTCTTCCTCTGAGTCACTTACATCTGTGTTCTGGGTCTGGAGCCCTCTTCTTTCTCTTTTGTAACTCAGCTGCATTGTTAGTCGGGTTCTGAAGAGGCTCTACAGGTAGGTCGTTGACTTGCAACAGGAGGTTTCTGTGTAGAGTGCGAATGGGTCGACCTCCTGCCTCTGGGCTTACTTTGTATACAGGGTTATCTCCAACCTGTTCTCTCACAATGTAGATAAGCTGTTCCCAGTAAGGTCTAAGTTTCCGGGGCCCCCTCATTCACTGAGATTGCGTACCAGGACTCTGTCCCCAGGCTGAAGAACCACACCTCTGCTCCGTTTATCATAGTATGTCTTCCCTTTAGAGCTGGACTGTCGGCTATTTGCGTCTGCTATTCTGTATGCCTCCACCATTTTTCCTGCCCATTTCTCAGCATATCCTTTTGGTCCATTCGTTTCAGCTCCCTCATCTGTTATGAGGCCGAAGAGGATGTCCACTGGTAGGCGGGGATGCCTGCCATACAGCAGATAGTATGGGGAGAACCCTGTGGCCTCGTGCCTTGTACAGTTATATGCCTGGAGTACATGGGGCAAATGGTCCTTCCAACTCTCCTTCTCTTTTTCCCCCAGGGTGCGGAGCATCTGCAATAGCGTGCGGTTGAATCTTTCTGCAGGATTGCCCTGGGGGTGATACGGGGAGGTTCTGGAGTGAGCGACACCAGCTAATTGTCTGAGAGTTCTGAAGAGTTCATTCCAAACTCCCGACCCTGGTCATGGTGTAGTTTGGCCGGGTATCCAAATCTGGGAATGAAATCATTGAAAAGCCTGTAAGCGGCTGTCTTGCCAGCCTTGTTCCTGGTGGGGTAAGCTTGTGCGAATCTGGTAAAGTGGTCCACCACTACCAGGATATACTCATATCCAACTCTACAGGCTTCCAGGTGAAGGAAATCGATGCACACCAACTCAAGAGGTGAATTTGATGTTATACTTCCCATTGGTGCTTTTTCATGTGTAGCTGGCTTTTTCTGCTTAATGCAAGGGCACTTTCTTGTCACATACTCCTCTATTTCCCTTTTCATGAAAGGCCAGTAGAAACGCTCCCTCGCAAGGCTCAGAACTTTTTCTACACCAACATGGCACATGTTGTTATGCACCTGGGTAAGTACTGTACATTTGTAGGTGGCGGGTAGGACCAGTTGTTGTCGACCTGCACTCTTCCTATAGAGAAGGTCATTCTCCATGTATAATCTGCTCCACTCCCTTAACAACCTCCTTGCGTGTATGTCCATTTTCCCTTTTTCATCCTCTGTTGGTGGTGTGTCATTCTCCTTTAATGCCATGATTTTCCCAATAGCAGGGTCTTTTCTTTGTTCCCTCACAAGCTCGTCATGACTGACTTCCGGCAGAGGCTCAACTTGAGTTTGGCTGTGAGATTTTAAGTTGAGGACCGCCACCCAGGCCACATCTCCTTGTTGTGCCCTCTGGCTTCCTTCCCATGCAGCACATACTGCATCCTCCGACATCTCTTCCGAGCACCCAGCCATGAAGGTGTCAATGTCCAGGGGGCAGCGTGATAGGGTGTCAGCATCGATATTGGTTTTGCCTGGCCGGTATTTGATGTCAAAGTTGAAATCAGCCAGTTGCCCGACCCACCGGTGACCAACTGCGTTGAGTTTGGCAGTACTCAGAATGTACGTGAGGGGATTATTGTCCGTGAAGACTGTGAAATGTGGGGCGTAGAATAAGTAGTCACGGAACTTCTCACATATCGCCCACTTCAACGCGAGGAATTCAAGCTTTCCGCTGTGTAAGTGATACTTTTGTTCAGCTGATGTTAGGGTAAGTGACTCGTACCCGATCACCCTCATCTTCCCATCGTGGTTCTGATAAAGAACTGCACCAAGACCTTTTTGGGATGCATCGGTGTGAAGTGTGAAGGGACGGTTGAAATCGGGGTACGCCAGCACTGGGGCTTTGGTCAGCTGGTCCACAAGCTGTTCGAGGACCTGTTGGTGTTGCCTGTTCCACTCTACCGGAGTACAAGAGGACTGCTGACTACATTTTGTTTTTCCTCATGGCGGTTTGGCCGGAGGGGTGCTGGGTTTTGACTGGAGCAGGTCATACAGGGGCTTAGCTATACATGAGAAGTCCTGCACGTATGTTCGGTAGTTGCTCAGGAACCCAAGTAACTGCCTAACTTCCCCAACTGTCTGTGGCGTCTTTTCTTTCAGAGCACGCACTGCTTCAAGGTCTTTAGGGTCCATTTTTACCCCTTCCGCTGACACCAACCGGCCGACATATCGTACCTCTTTGCGGAAGAGCTCGCATTTCTCCAGCTTCAGCTTAACCCCGTGCTGTTGCAAGGCTTGGAGGACTCTGCGTAGCACCTGCACATGCTCCTCAAAGGATCTGGAAAAGCACAGCACATCGTCGAGGTAAGGGATGCAGCCTTCATCTCTCAGGGTGTCAAGCATCCTTTCCATGCTCCATTTGATAGCCCAAACGGTATGCGGACCCACTCGTAGAGCTCCCATGGGGTTATGAATGCAGTCAGGTACCTTGACCCTTCGGCAATAAAGCCTTGATGATAGGCTTTGCCCTGGTCGAGGATCGAAAACCAGGCATATCCTCCCAAGGAGTCAGTGAGGTCCTGAATTCTGGGAAGTGGGTGACGGTCTGGCACAGTTTTGTTGTTGAGGAGCCGGTAATCGACACATAGGCGCAAGGACCCATCCTTCTTCCTTACACAGATGACAGGAGCTGAATAAGGCGACTGGGACTTCACGATCCACCCTTTAACCAACAGCTCCTGGATGTACTCCTTAACTTCCCTGTAGAGTGGTTTTGGGATGGATGCGTAGGCCCTCTGAACAGGTATGTCATCTTTAGTCCTGATCTCCATCTGTAGGGAGGGGATGCATCCTATGTCGTTGCTGTCACGGGCGAATGCGCCACATTCCTCGTAGAGCACTTCCTTCACTGCCTGTTGTTGTTCAGGGCTGAGGTGACTGATATCAACAGGAGGAAGCCAGGACTCAGGTGGAGCGGTGATGGGAGAAGTGACAACCTTAACCTCGACTGATGTCGACTTTCTTGGTGTGGGATCCGCATGATGTGACTGTGGTGCATCGGTCTCAATGACCTTGATAACATGTTGGATGGTTCCCAGGGAGGTTCTCCTTGACAGGGTGACTTCATGTTTTGAGTGATTGGAGATGGGCACTTTAACATAGGGCCGACGGGTGTTATTGATTTCCAAGAGGCCTTCTCCTACACTCAGCTGTCCTAAGACAATGTTTTCCTCCATTGGTTCGTATAGAACAAGGGGATTAGAGACCTCAAAGTTAGGAGGTATCCTACACCATACATGAGCTGTTCTGCCAGGGGGAAAGATGGTATGGTTTTGGCCCACTCTTATAGTTACTGGATCACTGTATGTCCGAGGAGGCACCTGGATGAGATTCACAATGGCCTCCACCTGTTCCTCCTCTATTCCAAAGGCGCTGCGGAGAAGGTTGACAACCGTTGCAACTGCATTGTCTGAGGGCTCCTTCCTCCTGATGATTTCCTGGAGTACATTTGCTCCTAGAATGGGCTGGGGCAGTGATAGTGGGCTGACTAGGAAAGGGGCCTGTATGGTAAGATTTGGGTCTTCATTCCCTGCAGGATTGACAGTGAGCTCAACCCATCCACTGTAGGGGACAGCATGGCCAGTAACTGCATAGACGCCAAGTTCTTCCTCTAACAGTTCAGAAAGGGGTCTCAAGATATGATTGGGAATGTGAGTATCGGTCCATTGTTGGTCAATTATGCTCACCTGTGAGCCTGAATCAAATAGGACGGTAGCTGGGTACCCGCCAATCAAACATTTCAGCAGACTTTTCTTTCCAATTAGGGGTGCCTTGGAGGCGATGTTACTATGGTTGGTAAGTACCTGAATTTTGCTGTTTGTTTTGCTTGGGGTGTTTTGTTATTGTTTTGTTACTTGTTACCGTCTGGGACTGAAGCTGCTCACCGGTCTCTGGGCGTCCCTCCCCGAAGACCGAGCCCCGTTTCCCTGCACTCTGACACGTTGCAGACACCCCACTGCTCTGTGCCCTGCTTCTCCACACACGAAGCAATGGTTACACTCCTGTACACCCTGTTCGGTGCATTTCAGACAACGGCCTGTTCTTCCTCTCATCTGGACTGTAGGTTGCCCCAGCTGTGGTTGGACAGGTCTGCCAGAGGTTGGCTGAGGAGGGTAAGACATACGTGTATTTTCTGCTTGCCGCTCAATCAAAGAAGCCACCATGTGTGTAAGGGTCTCTACCTGAGAAGTGAGCTGTTGTATTGTGTGGAGATTTTCACTGTTTGATGGCATATCCAGTGACTTGTTATTGTTACAATCTCCTGTCTCAACCTTGGCGCTGTGTGTTTGTGTTACCTTTTGCCGGGGTGGTTGGCCCAGTCTGCGTTGGTGCTCATTCTCATCACTTATTATTTTCATGACCTGGTGAAGGATTTCCTCATCTGTGACTTGGCTGTTTGAGATTAGAGGCCTCAATCTCTGCCGGAGATCAGCATGTTTTGTCCCCAAACCCTGATAGATAGTATGAAGGAACACCTCCTGGATGATTTTGGGATCATATGAAATGTCTGCGCTTGCCTGTCGGGACTGGAAAAGGATTTTCTGCTTCAGCCCAATCATGCGATAGAGAAACTGCTGAGGCGATTCTTGGTCTGATTGCCTGGCGCACATTAATTCCTGGAACATCTCAATCGTTGCTTTCTCTCCGAGGTGAGACCTGAGGAAACCTTTCAGCTCAGATACTGTAATTGAGTCTTTGTTTACAAGCATATCTTTAAAAGCCCCTGGTTTGATGATCCTCAACACCCCTCTCACCACTTCTGCTTCTGCAAAGCCCTCTTTCACTCCCTCGTCGATCTGTTTGCTGATATTGTTGTAATTTAAATCAGAGTTCTGATCCCCAACCTGACCGCCATGTACTTTGAAGTCTCTACGCGGCAGGTAGGAGATGTCCTTCAGTAATACTGGTCGCTCTGTGATCATCTGTGGCGTACAGTGTAACTCTGACTCACCCCGATGGAGGTAGGTTGTGGGTGCTGGGATCTCTGTGAATTCACGTTGTCGCAGTTTCTCCCCCAGCTCTTCATACACTTGTCTTAGTTGTTCTAATGACTGTGTTGTTGTAGTGGTAGGAGTGTTAGAGTGGTGTTGTGTTTGCATAACTGTACTGTTAGGGTGAGAATGAGGTTGTGATGTAGGGTTTGGGTGTGTAGTAACTGGACTTTGACTAGGTGTAATGTGTGTGCTAGCTTCACTCAATGTACCCACTGGAAAATTAACAGAAGCCTCAGCATTAATCATTTTACCTATCAAATCATTTAAAACCAACAGCTGACCCATACCCTCATCCTCAAGTTCTAGTAAGGTGTCAGATTGCATGTAAGAGACTACATACTCCATGCAGCCTTCTTCATCATTCACATTCGGCTCTTGTTCATGTCGACTGTTAGTTGCAATGTCTTTTGCAACCTGATAGATGTTGTTGCTCGAGAGTCTGAATAGTTGTTTCTTGATGCCCCATACTAGGTCTTTACGAGTTGCCGACATGGTGTGTGGTTCAGTAAATCAGTGGTGTTGTGGCTTAGAAAATGGCTTGTGTGTGTGCGTGTCGACCTCTCGATCACAGGTAAGATCCCCAAATGCTGGTGTGTGATGACCACAGAATCAGCACGTAGACCTCTGGAAAGTAGCATGTGCTGCCCTCAGGATCAGCAGTGCGGCTCCTAAGTGAGGTTGAGATCCCTTTCCTCTTTGGTCCCCGGATTGACTCCTGGCTTGCAGCAGCGTCTTGTCACCTTGGTCGCGTGGTTCTAGTATCTCTGGACCTGCTCCCCCTATGGTTGATGAGGAGAGATCCCGGACGAGCCCCCACAGTTTGTTACGAGTTTCAAATGTATGGAACTGGAGTAACAAATGATTTCAATTAATTGGGGTTCACTACTCTCAACTCTCCTGGATGACAGCCTGGAAAACAGAATGTAAAGTCAATGAGTGAAAGAGCGAACCGCCATCTTCGTCTCTAAATCTCAATATGAGAGAAGAGGGAGGCGTCCGTCACTTAGGCAGCACAGTGCAACAATACCCGCACTTTGGTTCTGCTTCATTTGGTTCCCCTCTACATTAATATTGTACTACACAATGAGAGTTGCAATTTTAATGGACGCTGCATGTTTTCACATAAACACACATATATTTTAAACACAAAATTGTGTTAACACATAAACACGTATCTTTTAAACATTTACTTGTGTTATCAAATAAACATATACCTTCTAAACACCAAATTGTGTTATTACATAAAGGTGTATCACATACGCGAAAAAAAAACGAAACGAAAAATGTTGTGGTGGGAACAAATAGTTTTAGGGCATTTTCACATTAGCACTTTTGGTGCGCACCCAGAGTTCGGTACATTTGGATGATGTGAACGCTGTCTTCCGAACTCAAGGGCGCAGCCTCGAAACGTACTCGAGTCCGCTTAAAAAGAGTGGTCTGGGGTCCGGTGGGGTTCGTCTTCTCGTTTACAGCGGTTGCCAAGCAACATGAGAACGCGCCGGCTGCATCACTGTTGTGAGTGATATAAGTATTTGAAATGAAAATGATTTCTTAATGTCTAGTGACATATCAGGGCCATTTTATCATTAAGTGATATGAATTTCTTACATCCTGTCCATTAAAGCACAAATTGCCTGCCGTTGACTTAGTTAGCCACTATGCATTGGTTTTATCATCTTGTTTGGTGAGATATCTAACGTGATTTTTGTGGGGCTTAAAGAAAAAAAATCTTGACCCCGCTAGTTCTGCCATTGCAGTCATGAATCATTATGCAAGCTAACTGGCTTTTTGCCTCGTTATTATACGTAAACATGCCTTATAACGTAAGAAAAATTATAATTTGACCTTTATTAATTTTATTTTTTGCAGCAACCACGTCTGTGTTCTTAAAGAAATCTCTGTCAAGTACAACAACAATGGAACGATAAACTTGAAAATCAACCATTCTGATGACTGGCGTCCACATCCAAGTCACCAATTCTGAAACTCCACCTCAGACAACAACGATTAATTAAATTTAATGTTTTGGATACCACCATTAATTCAATTCCATTTTATTTATATAGCGCTTTTCACATTTTTTTATTGTTTCAAAGCAGCTTTACATGAGTACATGTAGGTGAAAACACAGAATATCAATAGATAATATAAGAAGTAGAATACAGCGAATAGAATAAACCGTACAGGCGAGCGTAGTAATAATGTAACGTATACAGTAAAGTGCTAAGTTAAGCCAATGTTGGCTGACCCTCCCGGGGATGAAAAAACCCCTAGGAGAAAAACCCTGTGGGAAAACTCCTAGAAGGACAAAAACCCTTGGGAGAGATTAATATCTATTTATATATACAGTATATATATATATATATATATATATATATATATATATATATATATATATATATATATATATATATAAACACGGTAGGGATAGGAAGCGGGTAAGCAGATTAAACTGGTTCAGCCGGTGGTCGTTGGTCGCGTATCGGCTGGGCATCACGTTTAAGGACAGGCAGTAGATCAGTGGTGTGATGACCTTCACAGCAGCAGGAACTGGGTCTGTTTGTCTCATTGTCCTCGGGGTCGAGCATGAGACAGGGAGAGAAAAACAGAATTCTATTAGCGTAGGGGCCGTTCGCATGTAATGCAAGTGTCATACAGTATTGTGGTTAAAAATCGGCTCCGTTCCAGACAGGCTACCTATTGCAGCATAAGTATATTACCCATATGAGGTATGTGAGTGCATTGTTCTGGACAAACTAACTATTGTGGGATAAGTTCATTTACTGGACATTTTATGTCAATGATTTGTTAAAGAAGAATGTCTTAAGTTTAGATTTAAATTGCTCGACTGTGTCTGATACTCGAACATTATTTTGTAAATCATTCCAGAGTTTAGGGGCTAAGTAGGAGAAGGATCTACCACCTTTAGACACTTTTGATATTCTAGGGATAATTAAGTGGCCAGAATCTTGTGATTGCAGTGTACGTGGTATTCTGATAGTAATTCTTTAATATATGAGGGTGCTAGGTCATTTAAGGCTTTGTAGGTGAATAGTAATATTTTAAATTATCTGCAATATTAAACTGATAGCCAATGTAAAGATGCCAGAATTGGACTTATGTGGTCATACTTTTTAGATCGAGTAAGCACTCTAGCGGCGGCATTTTGAACCAGCTGTAATTTGTTTACCTGATTTGCGTGACATCCCCCGAGTAACGAGTTACAATAGTCTATTCTAGAGGTCATAAAAGCGTGGATAAGATTTTCTGGATCTGATGCAGACAGCATATGGCACTCTAGCGGCGGCATTTTGAACCAGCTGTAATTTGTTTACCTGATTTGCGTGACATCCCCCGAGTAACGAGTTACAATAGTCTATTCTAGAGGTCATAAAAGCGTGGATAAGATTTTCTGGATCTGATGCAGACAGCAAATATACTTTTGAGATATTTCTAAGATGGAAGAATGCTGTGCTGCAGACGTTGGAGATATGACTATCGAAAGATAGATTGCTGTCGAACATCACGCCTAAGTTCTTAAAGTGCCCATATTATGACTGCTTTTTAACAAGTTAAATAGGTGTATGAGTTCCATAAAACATGTTTCAAAAGTTGTATGCTTGAAATAGCTTGTAGGAAAAGATTGTTACCCATCTCTAGTAGCCTCTATTTCAGTGCCTTTCAGATTGTGCCATTTTAAGCTGTTCATTACATATTTATGAGCTGCTGCTCCTTTGATCACGTCCCACTACTAACGTCATGTGCCCATGCGCATGCTCAGTGTCTAGTGAGCAGTACAGACCATACTGTGTTATTTTTATATATTATTATTAACGGTTTATGTTGCCAACAGACAATTCAACCAAAAAGTACCACTAATAAGTACACTCCAGGAGAAGAAACTCATGACACACAATGATTCCAGAGTAAATTGTGATGTAGGAGTCTCAACAGTACACTCGTTTTCCCTGGACAATGCTAACATATTCCCGTTATAAAACATTTTCAAACGCATTATTTTGGCAAATGACAGAAATTTAGACCCGGCGGGGGATGTATATTGCTTGTGGACCGCGTGCTAATTGCTAGAAGCTAGCGGGAGGTCCGGACCGTAAAGTTACAAGAGTATCAGGGGTACGTTAGCCTCGTCAGAAAAGCCGGGTTGGTAAGGCCCGGTCTCGGTTAGTTTGGCAAAACACTTAGTTTGCCAAAGCACTATTACTACTACTTAGTTCATGTAGAATTGTAATATAAAGCCGTTAAATAACTTTCGAAACCACGCTGCAAACTATCTAGCCTGCAAAAAAGTATCTATATAGGCTACGGTCTACATTACAAACAATTATTCACATTACTATACATTTAAAAGGTATAATTTACGGGATTAGCATCAATGTATGGTCTCTGTTTTGAGATACAGATGCTCTAGCATTGTAAATGTAGTATTTTGTGACAGAAGATGACAACATGCAAAATATAACGTGACTTCTTACCTTTTGTGTTTGACATAACGATTGCGAATCAAATCAAGTCTGTTTCAGATGTGTGAATGATCCATGAAAGTCCAATCAAATGCGTGTAATCCGTGAAATATAGATACATAGTCTTACATCAGATTTCGCATGAACATCTTATCGCCTACAATCTGATGACTGTTTGCGTCGTAACACACTGTATATTACTCTTTAGATTCCAATATACAGGCGGGAGTAGAATCCATAATATCCAAATAGCGCTGTTATTTCCGTGAGACATGATAACAGCATAGAGGGTATCAGCGAAGTTACTGCTCTCTGCTCTCTCTAGCTCCCTGGTGGGTGGAGACCTGCGAGTGTGGTGGTGGACGGGATAAATTCAAACTGAATGTGACGAAACGGCTAGTTTAAACAACAAAGTTTAAACTCGTGCAATCTGAGACTCAAGGCAGAGGACATTCAGAAACGTGTATCTCACTCAAAACAGCATGGATGGATTTTTTTCCAAGTTTGTATGCATGTGGGAGCATCAGAGACAAAAATGAACACCCCAAAATCCAGAAAAAGTGAGTTTTCCATAATATGGGCACTTTAACCGTGGAAGATGGCACCACCGTCTAGCCATCTATGGGCAACCTGTAATTTGACATATTACGTTTGGAGCTATTTGGTTCAATAATAAGTATCTCTGTCTTATTGGAGTTTAGCATAAGAAAGTTATGTGCCATCCAGTCCCTAATATTACTAATGCATTCTGTTAGCTTAGAAAACTGGTGGGTTTTGCTAGGATGTGACGAGATGTAAAGCTGGGTATAATCCGGATGGCAGTGAAAACTTGTTTCTTGGTTTCCTGATAATGTTTCCTGATAATGTCTCCTAGAGGTAATATATATAACGAGAATAGGATAGGGCCTAGAACTGATCCCTGTGGTACGCCGTATTTAACGGGTAAGTGATATGACTCTCCATTAAATTTTTTTTGCATGTAAAACACCTCAAGTAGCAAAGTTTTTATTTATGGGAGAAAGAAGGGCTGTTTAATATAATAATTATGTTTGTTAGACACTAGCAAGTGAAAATAGTTAGGTTTGTGTACATTTGAGTAGGCCTGTTTTATTAAAACTCGATAGCTGTAATGCTTCTGTGCAGAAGGAAGCCCGTGAGCCACGAAGGTAAGTTTGCAAGCAGATTAGATTAATCTCCACTTATTAGAAAGCATAGTCAGCTCATCGTGTTTTGTATTGCATCACTTATAGATCTTAAACCTTTAAAATAAAGTTTAGGAAGATGTATGTAACTACAGTCAGCTTTGGTTAACGTTTGAAGCCTCGTCTCTTGCCAAAAGGCTTAATATGACCACAGTCTTTGTTAAACAACGCTGGCAGCGACGTCTGTGTCCATACCATTCTTATCAATGAGAGCATAATCTCGTATCTCCCTGCTCCCAAGTCATAAAGCTCGTATCTTCGATAATACATGACTTTGGGAAATGTTGTGTTAATGTTGGTACACAACAGTATATGATAGCAATTTAAGGCAAAATAACTTTAACGATGCAATGTTTAATAACTAAAAAAACTGCCTTTTTTATTTCCTGAAAAATAATGGTTTTGGAGATACGAGGATTCTGCACAACAGCTACGATATAGACTGTATATGGAATGTAAACAGTATGTAAATGGATAAGGAGCTTAAACGGGTTTCGTCTGTGGTCTTTGGTCAGACATCGGCTGGGCATCACGTTAAACGGCTAGTAGATCAATGGTGTGTTGACCTCCACGGCAGCTGGAACTGGGTCTGTTTGTCTCAATGTCCTCGTGTTCGAGGACGAGACAGGGGGAGAGAAACGAAATCCAATTAGCGTAGGGGCTGTTCGCATGTACTGCAAGTGTCACACAGTGTTGTGATTTAATATCTGCTCGGTTCCAGACAGGCTAACTATTGCAACATTAGCATATTACCCAGACAAATTATGTGAATGCTTTGTTTGGTACAAGCTAACTACTGCGGGATAAGTACATTTACTAGAAAAATGATGTTAAGGCTTTGTTAAAGAAAAAAGTCTTAAGCTTAGATTTAAAGTGATCGACTGTGTCATGGACATCAGTTGGCAAATCAATCAAGAGCATAGGGGCTAAGTAGGAAAAGGATCTACCACCTTTAGACACTTTTGATATTCTAGGGATAGTTAAGAGACCAGAATTTTTGCCGCAGTGTACGTGATGGATTGTATTCTGATATTAATTCTCTAAGATACGAAGGTGCTAGGCCATTTATGGCTTTGTAGTTGATTAATAGTATTTTAAATTGTATGCAATATTTGATTGGTAGCCAGTGTAAAGATGCCAGAATTGGGCTTATGTGGTCATACTTCTTAGAAGAAGTAAGCAGAGGCGTTTGAAGCCTGTAACATCCGCATAGCAGTGAAAACTTATGTTTCCTGATAATGTCTCATAGAGGTAACATATATAACCAGGATAGGATAGGACCTAAAACTGATCCCTGCGGTACGCCGTATTTAACCGGGAAGCGATATGACTCTTCCTCATTTACATAAACAAAATGATAGCGATTGGTTAGATATGATTTAAACCATGCTAGCACCTGACCACTGATACCAACATAGTTTTCAAGTCTATTGAGTAAGATTGTGTGATCTATTGTGTCAAAGGCTGCACTGAGGTCTAATAATATAAGAATTGAGATTTCACCACGATCGGATGTTAAAAGGAGGTAATTTGTAACTTTAATCAGTGCTGTGCTATGGTGGGGCCTGAATCCTGATAGGAACTTTTCATACGTACTATTATTCACTAGGAATGCACATAGCTGACTTGCCACTACATTTTCTAATATTTTAGAAAGAAAAGGGAGATAGAAAGAAAAGGGAGATTTTTAGAGTGTATAATCCACTATCTGCCTTCAGTTCCTCTTTCAGCATGTTTGCTTGTGCTTCACATTGTTAAACTTCTCTTCTGTGTTCATTTTAATATCTAGGTTTACGATTTTAATGTATAGGATCTTGAACTTCTGTGGAGTAATTAAAAACATTTACACCATTCAATTACTGTATGTTAATGTTGTTAGCCATAGTTGTCAGATAACAACTACTGAAAGAGTGAATAATTTTTCTTCTTTCATGCACGTGTTAACCATGAAGATTGTAAATAGTTGAATAAATTCTTTTGAGTAAAGTTTGGCCCTGAGCAGGGCAGGACTTACCAGGGTGGAGGCCCCTGGGCTTGAATACATTTTGGGCCCTACACTCTCAGAACAAAAGGTACAAAAGCTGTCAATGGGTCTTACCATTTAGGTACAGAAATAGGTACATTTGTACCCATTATATGCACTCTTTAGGTACAAAGGTGTACTATTTGAAAGGGTACCACCCCAGTGACAGCTTATTGTATTGTTTTGTAATTTAGCCTATTAATATTAGATCATTAACGTTGTGAAACCATCTCACAAGATACATTGAGTGGTACGTTTTACCACTCATTATATTCTGACTTATGTATATTTGAGTTTTAATAAGTTTTACTTGTTTTCTTAGCCATTTTATTCCATTTGATCCTTTTGCTATTTTATGTGTGTATAGGTGTGTTCGACATCGGCTGTAGCTGGATGTAACCGATCGGCGAGATTAGCCGCGTGCAGGCGGGGAGGAGTTGAAAACGGAGACGTGAAGTCGGACGCGCTGTGCTTCCCGTAGTTTGCAGCATTTACATCAGGCCTGGCTGATCACGTGCCGTTTGCTTGCTTTATCACAATAAACATGATTTGTAAGATCTAAACTACATAAAAAGTGAATTATACTGTTTTGAATGTCCGTGTATGAGCATGAGTGGAACTGAAGAGGCTTACAGCATCTGTTTTTACAGGAATAAATTTTAACATAAGCATATATTATTTAAATACCAATGTAGTGGGGTCTACGTTTTTTCATTTCTATTTCCATTTTATTTTGATGAAGATGACACAATATAACGTTTTCAGCTCCTCTTCGGGAACTGCGCTGGCTAACACAGGCGGCTGATCTCGAATCGCTCTCGCGGTACTTAAAAACCATATGACACAGTCACGTGCCTGCAGCGCCAGCTTAAGTCGGACAAAAGTACTAACCAAAATGCACTGCTTCAAGTCAGCCGCCGATCGGTTACATCCAGCCACAGCCGATGTCGAACACACCTAACGTCTTTTATTTTGCCTGGTCTGCCTGTCATGTGAGGGGTCACATGACATGGAACTTTGTATAAAAGGAAGGAGCAGGAGCACATGGTTAGCTGACACTATAGCTAAAACAAGCGGTTGCTGGTAGGCCTATGTGGAGTTTGTGTATTTGGGCTTACCTGTCCAGTTACATTTTATGGACTTTGGATATCACTTTCTTGATATACACGGTGGAAACTTTGCACATTTGGATTTCTAACATGCTTGGACTTTTAGATTGTTTTAGATTTGTTTTTGTTTTTTGTATTTCCTTCTTTTAACAGTCTTGAGTTTTTAAATAATTGTAACTCAACCTTTAAGGCTGACCATTACAACTTTATTTTAACATTGATGAATGTTTACAGAAAATAACTAACCAATCAAATGCTGTAGGGAAAACCACAATGAACTATATATAAAAAATATATAATCTCTGGTTAGTTACTTGTCAATGACTGCCAGTAAATTACTGTGGAAAAAAATCACAGTAGTTACCTGGCAGCCATTGACAATAGTTACTTAATGTAGAAAAGAAATCACAGTAGTTAACTGGCAGCCATTGACAAGTAACTTACAGTACGGCAAAATCACAGTAGTTAACTGGCAGCCATTGACAAGTAACTTACAGTGCGGCAAAATCACAGTAGTTAACTGGCAGCCATTGACAAGTAACTTACTATAGAAAAAAACCACAGTAGATAACTGGCAGCCATTGACAAGTTACTTACAGTATGGAAAAATCACAGTAGTCAACTGGCAGCCATTGACAAGTACTTTACAGTATGGAAAATCACAGTAGTCAACTGGCAGCCATTGACAAGCAACTTACTATAGAAAAAAACACAGTAGTTATTAACTGGCAGCCATTGACAACTAACTTACTGTGCTTTTTTAAAGTAAGTTACTTGTCAATTGCTTCCAGTTAATTACTGTGAATTTCACAATATGTTTTTTTCACTGACATGATGATAACACATTCAGTTTATGTGTTTTATGAGTACACTTTCAGAATGCTTTCAATTACATGAAGATGTATACATCTGTGAGTGTGATGCTGCTTATGGGGTGTAGCTCTGGGACGAGTGAACATAAGGGTGAGAGGGGAAAAAATCACATACTTGGTACAAAAATCTAGACTACACCACTGATTGAATCTGAACTGGTTGGGGACATAGATTCCGAATACATCATATCGTCGCTGCCTGATGAAACTCACGTATGTCCAAAACGGTAACTTTTCATAAAGTGAAAAAAAACACTGTATATCAAAAGCAGTTGAATGTAGCGTTGTCATACTTGGTACGTCATATTTACATGTAACCATATTCTTGCAAGTGTCATGATATAATCCACATTTGACCAAAATTGAGTTTAAATTGACATGCGTGCATATTTTACAGTAACTTTGATCGATACGCGTTCTTCCGATCATTAATTAGAATGGCCAAGTCGCGTTTCGTATTGACAGATGAATACGCTCAGTTTATTAAATAGCATACGTCTTGGTTAAATACGCTTACTTTATTTAATATTAATTATAAGTGTATTAAATGTCTCTTGCAAACCATTAAGGGACAATGAATCAATACACTGACATGGTAATGCTACACAACAGGGGCGTCAGTTTGTGTTGAAAAGTGGTGGGGACAAAAGATCTTATAAAAACATTACTGCAGGATGGGAAAAAAATTGAATAACGCGCATCAAAAATGGGCATAGCGTAGGCCAGTCAACAACAAGAAAATACTCAGCATAAATTTATAAACCCCCAACAATGTCGAATGCACACATCACACATGTAACAGTCCCTGCAACACCAGCTCAACCGAACAATGCCAAAGCACAATACCGTAGAAAACAGCAGCGCGTTTAATAAATTATTACAATGAATTTCATTACATAAACACACCATAAGCATACAACACAACATATGTGACACTAGACCACAAAACCAGTCTTAAACATCGCTTGATTTTTCAGAACATTTTAACCAAATGCTTTCAAAAAGTGGTGGGGAAATCCCCAGCGTAAATATCACCAATGCTAGACAGATACTTTGTTTGTACAGTCCTACCATAATTAAGTAACTCATAGATGTTAGTCTGGCATCCGGGGGAAACGTTTACCTCGAAGGAAAGTCATTGTAATGTTTATTCAGCTATATCCAGTGCTGAGGTTCGATGAAACTTTACGAGACCGGCGAGATGCTTCACAGGCGGAAGATATGCGGCGTGATTGACAGCTTTGACACCAAACGGGTACGTGAAAATCAGATGACATGATTTCACAAGTTTTCATTGGCTATTTAGGTATGTGACGCATACTGTATATGGAAATGAACCTGGACATTCAATCTGTCGAAAAATCTCAAAATCGGCAAAATGAACATACGTGAGTTTCATCGGACAGCGACGATATGTCAATTTGCTTGGTTAAAATCCAGAAAAGTGCAATTGTAATTTTTTTGAGAATTTGTGCATAATGTCACTGCAATTTTTTTTGTGTTGTTCAGAACAAGCAATGTAGCATTACACAAGTGAAATATTGTTAAATATGCTAGATTAAAGAGTTGTTTTTGTGTTCTATTTTACAAGTGTGACATTTTATTTTGACAGTTTCCTTGTAAAATGTAATACTTGCTAACTTGAATTCTTACAAAATCATATAAATTATTAAGAAAGTGGATTCCTGCATGATCATTTGGGAGGTGGGTCGAGGAGCACCTGTATGGAGCTGTTGCCCAGGGGCACCACTGCAGACAGATTTGCAATTGTGTTCACCTTCAACAAATTAAAGTAAGCATCTCTGTTTCTTTGAGGAAGAAATATTAGGATTCATTCAGTGTAGAGGAGAGTGAATGTTAGTGTATTTGTGATAAAAAAAAGATTTTTATGACTAAATTAATCTTCAGTTTAATAAATTTGTATTATAGATAATTTAAAGAGCACCTATTGTACGATTGACGTTTTTACATTTTCTTTGGTGTGTAAGTGTGTTTTAGTACATGTTAACGATATGCATAAGATACAAACCCTAAAGTAAACGATAACGGGAGTTATCGTCTCCAGCCTAAATCTCTTTTCTTGGACTACAACAAACACACAGATTGTAGGCAACAGTTTACTTCCTGGGATTGGTGATAAAGACAAGAACGATTCAGGGGCGGACTGGCAATCAGGAATGCCGGGAGCAATCCCGAACGACCGATCCATTTTAGGCCGAACCGGTCGGTGGTCAAAAAGTTTTTTTTTACGATGGAATACCTTATAACGAGCCGTTCATTAATAAACACGCAAGATCGCTGTGAAAATAGAGACCAGAAGTCAAAAGACAACGAGTGCAGCGCTGAAAAGGGGCAAAGCTACATAAGGTCTATAAGCAAGGAATCCCTGTATGGCTGTGTGTATATTAGCTGTTCACATGGTCAGTGATGGAGAGGGACAGATTGATATTGACCCCTGCAGTCATATTGATGAGGTGGGAGAGAAGGAGGAGGAGCAGGAGGAAGGAAAGCAGCAAGAGAAAGGAGAGCAGGAGGAGGAGGAGAATGGAACCACTACAAAAACAGTGACAGGTACAGGGGCAGTATGCAGGGCTGGGTAGGCAATCATATTATGCATAGATAGAATAAGATAGAGTAACTTCATATTCTGTACAGACAGAAGCAGGGTCCGACACAGGTGAAGATGCGTCAGAGGTAGACCTAAACAGAGCTGAAGATAAGGGCTTTGATTTTTATACACGCCTGGCCTCCAAAGATTTAGATCTTCTTTTTTCTTACCACCCTCAACAACCCACCAGAAAAGGCACAAGTATCTATCATACCAAAGATGGTAGTAAGTGGCTCACATACTGTACTGTAAGAAAGAAAACTCACTACTGCGCAGTATGTTTGGCATATGCAAAGCCATCTGCAAATGAAAGTGCATTTATTAAGGGGGGAATGACAGCCTGGAAGCATGTGCATCAAAGAGTAGAAGAGCATGAAAAAAACAAGTTCACAGAGACAGTGCAGAAGCACATTTTATGATGGCCAGTCAAACAGACATAGCAAGCTAACTAAGTGGAATACAAGTGTCTCTTCACCATGACCAAGTCAGAAAGAAAAAACAAGTCATGGACAGTGTCATAGAAGTGATAAAAGTCATCCGAAAGTGTGGTCTTAGCTATAGAGGAACCAAATTTGAAGCGTCATACACATGGGACAACATTGCTGTTTGATCATGGAAACTTCTCAGAAATGATTATTCCGCTGAGTAAATTTGATGCCTCTCTGCAAGAACATGGAAATGAATGTGTGCAAAAAAGCCAAAGCCTAAATAAGACTGGGGGTAAAGGCAGAGGATCTTTCATTACACTGCTCTCTAAAACATCCGTCAACAAAGTGATCAATGTAATCAGCCACTTAATCAAAGAACGCATTTCAAGGAAAGTAAGGCAAGCAGGAATGTTTTCTCTGCAGATTGACACAACACAAGATGTTACCTCCACAGATCAGTGTGCAGTTATCCTCAGATATGCGACTGATGTGGTACATAAGAAGCTCATAGTTGTGGTTGATTGTGAGTCATAAACTGGAGAATATTTTGTGGAGCTACTTAAAAAAAAACTCTGGCAAAGGTGGATATTGAGCTTAGGAACTGGGTTGGCAACTCAACAGATGGAGCCGCAAACATGCAAGGCCAGTACCAGGGGTTCTCTGCTTTACTGTCATCAGAGTCTCCTAACCAAGTGCACATCTTGGGCCTCATTTATAAATCGTGCGTACGCATAGATTTTATCGTAAAGTGTGTGTAGGCAAAAATCCACAGCAAAGTCCATATTTATAAAAACTGTCTTTGACGTGGAAAAGTGCTTAGCGCCACGTCAGGGTCTGAGCAGATGTACGCACTTTTGCTTGTCCGATTGCTGCAGGTTTTTGGAAATATAACCCATTCTTGACAAGCGCTCTTTTATATGTCTGACATTAATTACGCATCGTTTAAAGGCGGAGATCTGAAACTGCTCGGCTGCGTGCACAAGTTCAAGTTCATTTGCGATTTATAGATTTGAAAGGGGTACGCGCGTTTTTTGCACGTACATTCGGTTTATGAATCACACATACGCATTTTTGTTAAATGATCGTAAAATCAAATGTAGGATGTTTTTTACGCAGCATTTTATAAATGAGGCCCCTGGTGCTATGCATATGTGCTTAATCTTGTTCTAAACTGTAAAAAATGTCTGTAGAAATTACAGTATTAATGGGTATTACTGGCAACTAGCTGCCAGTAACTTACTGTAGATTTTACATTTATGTTATTTACTGGCAACATTTTGTTCAAAGTTAAATGAACATGAAACATTTTTTGACTTAATCTTCTACAGTAAGTTACTGGCAACCAGCTGCAAAATTACAGCAAATTTTTTAGAGTGTAGGAGACACCACGAGTGCTGCGATAGAAAGTGCATCCCTTTTCACCATAGGGAATGATGCTGCTGTATTTATCAAGGACTCATACAAGCGTATGAAAGAGGAAGTGAGTGATGACAAGCGACACAGAGGGCTGTCTCCTATCGGGGAGACAAGATGGTGAACCAAGGACCAGGCCCTAAGCAAGATATTTGGCTTCTTTTGTTGATTTAATCATTAGACTGAAAAGGATAGTGGAAGATGTGTCAATCAAACCACATGTCAGCGCAAGAGCTAAGGGGTATATGGAGTCCCTACTGAAGCATGAGACGGTGCTGACAGCGCAGGTATTCTTGAGAATTTTTGAGATTACCTCACTACTCTCCAGATACCTGCAGACCAGTGGCATGGACCTAATCACTGCTCATCCTGCAACAGGGACATGGATGGTGTCACAGAAGCTGCAAATGTCTTTGTTAAATGGGCTAACAAAGAGCTGGAGGAGAATGGATCTAAAGAGGTGGTTCAGGGGGCTCTACCTGAAAAAAAATCAAAAAGGAAAAGTCCATGCCAGGTGAAATAGCAGAGGAAGAACATTCGTTGAATACAGATGATCAGTACAGGATCAAGGTGAACTCAGACTCAGAGCATTCAGACTCGCTATTCTGCAAATGGAGCTCTGTATGATGATTTTGCATGCCTCGACCCAAGGAATTTTGGCACTATAAGAGATAAGGGGCTTCCATCTGAATCACTCAAACACCTCAGTAAATGTCTCATTAGGTTAGATGAAAGAGCAACATCAGGAAGGCTCAATGCCGAGCTCTGTAGTCTGGCTGCGGTCATCATTGAGCATCACACTGAACCGGAGATGGGTCTGTCAGTCTCTTCATGTCTCTTTGGGAACAAAAGGATGAGAAATGCAGACAAAACAAGTTAGTTTGAAGGCTGCTGATGTTTACAGTAAGATAGATGTGCGTTTGGTTCGGGTCAAGCTTACTATCAGTAGCGGAGTGGCCATCGGGAGAGTCGGGACATTTCCCGGTGGGCCGGTAGTGTTTTGAGGCTGCGATGGCCGGTCTGATTATAGTTATACATTGCAAGTTAACCCCGTCTGGCGGCCTGATGTGCGGCCGCTTCCCTTTGGTCAAACTGTGCAGCCTCTTTGCTCAACACAGTAGTGTTCAATACTAAAAGTGCTCAACCTGTTCGGCAGGTCCAACCATGTTTAGGATTTTAAAAATATTTAGGGGGATTATTGAACGGCCCCTCTCCAAATTGCATAGCCTGTCGGCCTTTGATGTAAACAGCCGCGTCGCCGAATGCCTGTTTATTGCAGTACATATGCGGTCGGATTGATCCATCAAGCGGAGACTATTTGATAGAAAGTGTGGATTAAGGATGTTTAAAATCTCTAGCCTGGTGGTCAGTACTTGAATGGATAAAATCAGCACATTTGCAAAGGTTTATCTCCATATGGCTATATATCATAAATAAAATTTAGAAGGGTAACTTTGCAGTATCACGCGCCAAACACGTTAAAATAAATAAGCAATAACCGTGGAAAAAACATTATTAGGCTATCTCTCAAAACTTTATATGACAAAAATTATATTTAAAGGAAATATTCTTACAGTTATTCAAAGATGCACAAATTATTCCATATTACTCAGGTTCATGAGCGTGTTCATTTCTGGTCTCGCTCTGTTATGTAATAGCTGATTGAGGTGCGCATCTCCGTCTGTCAACCAGGTATCATTTTGCATAGTTACTCATTTAGGAAAGTTAGCCATGATTTAATGATTTTATTATTATTATGAAAAGTTTTTTTTTTTGGGCAAATTGATTACAATTTGTATTAGCCTACCCTAGTTTTACTACAAATAGGCTACGAAACATGTTTTTTTTTTACCACGGAGGGCCGGTGGTATACGAAATTTTTCCGGTAGATTGTTTGGTCCCACTCCGCCCCTGGTTACTATTGAAGCATAAACATGTTTAGGCAATAAATCAGGTGAACGCTTGGTTAAACATACGAGTCTTTAGACTGATCAAGTGTGTAAAGGAAGGTAATTCAAAACTTTCAACAAAACAATAAAAAAATTAATAAAATTAATTATTTAAAACGAATCCATATAAATCAACTAACAAAACACGTTAATAATTCACTGTATAACACTTCCATGATGCACAATTAGTATTTCTGTCTGTCATGTCTTCACATAAAACGTCCAGCTTTGAGCTTCTTGAGTTAATGTTATTGTTATTGTAACTTTTTTCTCATTTTAATTTTACACGCTGTATTCAGAAAGCTCTTCATATCACACCATCCTCAACAGATTGCTCTTAATAACATGGAGAGGACCAGCTGTGACAGACTTCCCCCATCACCTTTGATACTGATAAGCTGTAATTATTGGTGAAGTAAACCTGATCCCGGACAGGTTTTAACGTTTGAATCTGTTGCTTGACAGCAACTACAGGATGTGATTCTAAGAACCAAATAGGTCAAATAACCCAAAAAATAACAATGAAATCCAGCTAACTGAGTAATCAAAGTTTTCAGGTTTTTAAATGATGCTTAATTGTATTGGGGGGGGGGGGGGCTTCATGGAAGCTTCCTGCTGCTGCTCCCCTCAACTTCATTTTTTCCGAACAGACAAAACAAACAGCTTTCTCTCCAGCCTGTCTATATCACTGCTTAGTGAAGGCTGTAAATAAAACAAATGGAGATTTAATGCATGTACATTACTCATTAATACATATGAAATATAACTTGACACTTATTATATTCAGGGCTCTGGTAAATTTTTATCTGTGAGACAGCAGCGTTAGAGGGAGCCTGGGGAGTTAAGCTCTATAAATACATAAAACAAATTTCTTAATGACCAGCAATATTCTTAATTTCTGCAAATAGTCAAATATAAACTATTGTTAAAACTGAGATTTTGCAAGACTTGCTGAGACTTACTTAACAGCCCGATTTTTTCTTTGTTGTTGCTCTCTTCTGTCTCTTTCTTCTTTTTTGCTGCAAAATAAACAAATAATGCATGTATATTACACTACACATTAGATATAAATTGGCAGTAGATATGTTTAGGGTTCTGGTAAATTTCTACCTCTGAAACAACAGATGAAGGCCCTGGTCTTGACAGCACAGCAGATGAAGGTCTCTATAAATACATAAAACAATATAATTAAGACCTGTTTTTACAAACATACAGACATTAAACAGCTGCTGTCTATAAAAATGTTAAAATAGCTAAACATTACATTAAAAATGAGAGAATTTGATAAACATACTGAGCTGGAGGGGAAGTTCTTCGCGCTTTTACTATTCTGTGTTATCTCCTGTAAATAGAAACAAACAAAGATTGAATGCATGTATATTACACTACATTTTACATATAAATTGACATTAGTTTTGTTTAGGACTCTTTTTACCTGTGACATAGCAGCAGCATGGCGCTTGTGAGGCGCACATGCTGGTGCTGGCTGCACTTGTGGAGAGGAAGGTCTATAAATACATAAAATAAAACAATATTGTTAAGAGCTGTTGCTGCAAATATTCAAACACTAACCGAATGCGGCCTATAAAAAGCATGTTACAAATGTTAAAGTTAAAACAGAGATTTTGCTAAACTTACTGAGCTATAGACTTTGCCACCCGTCTTCTCTTTCTTTGCTGCCTTCTCTTTTCTCTCTTTTTTGCTGCAAATTAAAAAATTGAGATTTAATGCATGTATATTACACTACACATTAGATATAAATTGGCAGTAGATATGTGTAGGGTTCTGGTAAATTTCTACCTCTGAGGCCGCAACGGAGGTTGAAGGCCTATAAAACACATAAAACAATATTGTTAAGACCTGTTGCTTCAAATATTCAAACACTAAGCAAAAGTTTTCTATACAATAACTGTAAATTATAAAAAGAGCATTTGTTAAACTTACTGAGCTACAGAATTGCCTTTAATTGTCATTCTGGCTTTTTTAGATTCAACCTCCACCTCATCAAATGTGTGGGGCTGTAAAAAAACAGAAATTTAATGCATGCATAGTATACTACATTTTACATATTAATTGACATTAGTTATGTCTGACTCTGGTAAATGTTTACCTGTGACATAGCAGCAGCAACTGCACTTGAGGGACACACGTACTGGTGCTGGCTGCACTTGTGGAGTGGAAGGTCTTTAAATACAAAAAATAAAACAATACTGTTAAGAGCTGTTGCTGCAAATATTCCAACACTCAACATTTGCTATTTGTAAAATTGTTAAAAATCCCTAGGAGGACCAGCCGAGGAGCGGCCCACGATGGAACCGTCAGAGGAGCGGCCCACGTTGAGACCTGCTGAGGAGCGGTCCATGGCGGGACTTGCTGAGCAAAAGCCGCTGCCGGACTGGCAGAGGACCAAGAATAAAAGCAAGAATAATATGACACATATTTGGAGTCATACACTGCAGAAGAGACAGAGGATGGAGAAAACATGGAACTGAATAACACCAGCTGCACCTCCTGTAAAGACTGTGCAATTTGTGTTTATCATATCCTCTCCAAATACAGTATTGTTCAAAATAATAGCAGTACAATGTGACTAACCAGAATAATCAAGGTTTTTAGTATATTTTTTATTGCTACGTGGCAAACAAGTTACCATTAGGTTCAGTAGATTCTCAGAAAACAAACGAGACCCAGCACTCACGACACGCACGCTCCCAAGGCTGCGCAACTGGGCAATTAGTTGAATTAGTTGAAAGGGGTGTGTTCAAAAAAATAGCTGTGTGGCATTCAATCACTGAGGTCATCAATTTTGTGAAGAAACAGGTGTGAATCAGGTGGCCCCTATTTAAGGACGAAGCCAACACTTGTTGAACATGCATTTGAAAGCTGAGGAAGATGGGTCGTTCAAGACATTGTTCAGAAGAACAGCATACTTTGATTAAAAAGTTGATTGGAGAGGGGAAAACCTATAAAGAGGCGCAAAAAATGATAGGCTGTTCAGCTAAAATGATCTCCAATGCCTTAAAATGGAGAGCAAAACCAGAGAGACGTGGAAGAAAACGGAAGACAACCATCAAAATGGATAGACGAATAACCAGAATGGCAAAGGCTCAGCCAATGATCACCTCCAGGATGATCAAAGACAGTCTGGAGTTACCTGTAAGTACTGTGACAGTTAGAAGACGTCTGTGTGAAGCTAATCTATTTTCAAGAATCCCCCGCAAAGTCCCTCTGTTAAAAAAAGGCATGTGCAAAAGAGGTTACAATTTGCCAAAGAACACATCAACTGGCCTAAAGAGAAATGGAGGAACATTTTGTGGACTGATGAGAGTAAAATTGTTCTTTTTGGGTCCAAGGGCCACAGGCAGTTTGTGAGACGACCCCCAAACTCTGAATTTAAGCCACAGTACACAGTGAAGACAGTGAAGCATGGAGCATGATATGGGCATGTTTCTCCTACTATAGTGTTGGGCCTATTTATCGCATACCAGGGATCATGGATCAGTTTGCATATGTTAAAATACTTGAAGAGGTCATGTTGCCCTATGCTGAAGAGGACGTGCCCTTGAAATGGTTGTTTTAACAAGACAATGACCCAAAACACACTAGTAAACGTGTCTAAACGTAGACTAAAGGTCACGCCCCTCTCAACTCTTCCACCTCGAGGAGTTTCCCAAGACCACCCCAATGACCAGCCAGACGAGTATACTACAGTTAAAATAAACTTTATTAAATATTTAAAAGGAAAAGGGGAAAGGGCAATTTAAAACTAATGTGGCTCTTCTTTGCCTCCAGGGCCACTTGGGGGAAGGACTGGGGACAGGGGCTCCTTTGGGGCTCTGGCCCAGCAATCCGTGGCGCGCTCCGCTTCTCCTGGAGGCAGAATCAAACAACAGTCAGACAGGGGTAAGGTACTTTATTATTGATCGCTGTTCGTTCAACACGGGACCTTCGTTGGAACGGTAAGTGATGGCTATAGACACAGGTCAAGTTCACTTCACAGGTTACGTTACTCACAGTACTGGAGGATCTTTGTTCACACGCAGAGCTTCACTTGTACAGGTAGGTAATTACTATAGCACGGAACAGTTTCACTTCACAGGTTATGTTCTCTCAGCACTGGAGATCTTCGTTCACACAAAGCTTCACTTGCACAGGTAGGTAATTGCTATAAGCACAGAACAGGTTTACTTCACAGGTTATGTTACTCACAGCACTGGGGATCTTCGCTCACACAGAGCTTCACTTGCACAGGTAGGTAATTGCTATAAGCACAGAGCAGTTTTACTTCACAGGTTATGTTACTCACAGCACTGGAGATCTTTGTTCACACAGAGCTTCACTTGCACAGGTAGGTAATTGCTATCAGCACAGAACAGGTTTACTTCACAGGTTATGTTACTCACAATACTGGGGATCTTCGTTCACACAGAGAGCTTTACTTGCAAACAGTGGATTTTCGCTACAGTGTTGGTGTACCGTATTCCTTCGCCCACCCACTCAAGCTGTCCGGGCGTCATAGGGACTAGTGGGTCCGATGACACGGAGCCGAACGCTTCCCAAACTCCCCCTCCTTCTTCCACGACCGGGGTCACGAGTTGGGGCGAACTTTCGTCGGGGCTCCGCTCACCACGCGCTTCTGTTGGAGAGATCAGTACACACACTGCTACAACCCACAGTCCGCACGGTACACTCTTGGTAATACTCACTGGGTTTCACCACTGTCTGGTCTATGGACGAACGAAGCTCTCGTTGACACACCCCGGGCACAGGGCTCAATTCTCTCGCTCTCCTTAGGACCCAGGCCACAACGGATGTCGTCGTCTCGCGACTCGGAGGCTAGGCAGTTTGAACGCTACAAGCACAGCATACACACAGCAAGTAAAGCGTAAACACCATCAATCAGTGAAACGCACCCACAGCACTCTTATACAACTTCACATGGTTTTTAGATCGCCCTTGCCACCTGGCTACGACGACCTCGAGAGGATGGTTGGGCGATAGCTGGACCGCCAAATGAGAGTGAGAGGTGTGTTATTCACAAGCCCGGCGTGTTGATTATCACTCCTCTGGCTCACCTGCGCTTCCTATTTCCCACAGGGCCACTGTTCTACTGGTAAACGATGCTTCCTACCAAGTGCTTCGTCCGTGCTTCCGGTCAACCCACGGCTCGCCCACGCTTCCCTCTCCAGTGGGGCCAGGGACCTCAAAAACACAAAGGAACACACCAAACAACTCTTCGTACAAATATTGCACAGATAAGTACCACAGCTGTTACTCACACTTAGTTGTCAACAACTGCTATTAGCTCCGCTCTTGATGGCTCTGTGTCCACTATTTCTCTAATGAAAACCCCTCAGAATTCCTTCGTCAGCTGTCTGTCTCTTTCTCTCTTCCCCAGGAGAGCGATCCGACCAGCGTGGTCCGTCTGCTAAGCAGCAACACAGCGTATACAAAGTACACCACAAGCACAGCGTTTGATTTCTACAAAGGTCTTTTTATGCACTGCCTCTTCTCCTCGTCAGCCTATCAGCAACCGCTGTGTAAATTATTCCCACCTGAACATAATCAGGCTTGATTTTGGTTTCGGGGAAACCCCGGAAATCCCGGTGTTCTAAATGAAGCGTCCGGGCGGAACCATCGACGGGCGGAACCCGTCTTCCACACTTTTGGTTCCGCCCTCACAAAACATCACCTGTGACAAAACGGGCAAAGTTTTGGTTCCAAACCTACAAAATTAATGTTATGGAGTGGCCAGCCCAATCTCCAGACCTTAATCCAATTGAGAACTTGTGGGGTGATATCAAAAATGCTGTTTCTGAAGCAAAACCAAGAAATGTGAATGAATTGTGGAATATTGTTAAAGAATCATGGAGTGGAATAACAGCTGAGAGGTGCCACAAGTTGGTTGACTCCATGCCACACAGATGTCAAGCAGTTTAAAAAAACTGTGGTCATACAACTAAATGTTAGTTTAGTGATTCACAGGATTGCTAAATCCCAGAAAAAAAAATGCTTGTACAAAATAGTTTTGAGTTTGTACAGTCAAAGGTAGACACTGCTATTTTTTTGAACACACCCCTTTCAACTAATTGCCCAATTGCACAGCCTTAAGAGCGTGCATATCATGAATGCTGGGTCTTGTTTGTTTTCTGAGAATCTACTGAACCTACTGGTAACTTCTTTGCCACGTAGCAATAAAAAATATACTAAAAACCTTGATTATTCTGGTTAGTCACATTGTACTGCTATTATTTTGAACAATACTGTACAACCTCCTCGCTGATTCCTATCATGTCATTGGACTGGCCTACAAGTTCTTGCTTACACTCTCTTTCAGTCAAGTTGCCTGTGAAAGGACCTTTTCTACACTCAAGTTTATAAAGATCAGACTGAGGAGCACCGTGACACAGGAGCATCTTGAGGCATTCATGCTAATATGCACAGAGAAAGAGATCCTAATGACTTTAGACAACGATGGAGTCATAGACAGAGTTGCAGAGTCGAGTAAACTCCTCCAAAGATTGCTGGTGATGTTAGGTTGGACAGCAGTAGGTTTTAGGAACACACACATCTTCTCTTAAAACATATTTTATTCTCAGGCTTATGGGTAATTTTGATATTAATTTAAAAATGTTTGGTTTTAATTATTTTGTTTTAAATTGTATGATGTCTTTCGGACTTAATTTTACTACTTTTATTCTAATTTTCTTTTGATATTTTATTATTGGTGTTTAAATTGTATTGTACATCAATGTTTTGTTTGATATGTTGTGCAGCACTTTGGTCAGCATTTATGCTGTTTTAAAGGGCTATATACAGTGCTCTCCACAATTATTGGCACCCCTGTTTAAGATGTGTTAAAAGCAATCAAATTAATTATTTCTTTTTTTGCAGAAGCATAATCTCTAACAGAAAAAATTTGAAAAATATACCCTTTAGCACAAGTTAATAATAATTTTTAAAAAGTCCACAAATTAGGAAAAAAAATATATATTATAAAATCACATGTTCCACAATTATTTGCACCCCTAAAAATTCCTATGAAAAATAATAAAAAAAAAGTTTTAAATATATTTTTCTGTAGTTGCTAAAGTTGGTCAAGGTATCTAGGAAGTTTTAATTAGTAATTCATGACTTTCTGTTTCCCTGGAGTATAAATATGAGTGACAAAGAGGTCTAATTCTCTTACCCATTTGTCATCATGGCAAAAACAATAGAACACACAATTCAAGTAAGGCAGATGTGTGTCGACCTTCATAAGTCAGGCAATGGCTACAAGAAATTGCCACTCACCTTAACTTGCCCGTATTTACAGTCAGTGGAATCATTAAGAAGTTTAAAACAACTGGAACAGTGACAAACAAGGCTGGAAGAGGTCCCAAGTTTATCTTGCCACAATGCACAGTGAGGAGTATGGTTAGAGAAGTACAATTTTTTCCTAAGCTTACTGTCACAGAATTGCATCAAAGAGTAGCATCTTGGGGTTACAAAGTCTCCATAACAATTATCAGAACCTCTATACATGCCAACAAGCTGTTTGGGAGGCATGCAAGGAAAAAGCCTTTTCTCACAAACGTAAACATCTGGAGTTTGCTAAGAGATACTGGAACTTCAACTGGGATCATGTGCTTTGGTCAGATGAGACTAAGATTGAGCTTTTTGACAAAAAACACTCTAAGTGGGTCTGGCGTAAAACAAAAGATGAGTATGCCGAAAAGCACCTCATGCCCACCGTGAAGTATGGTGTAGGATCTGTGATGCTGTGGGCCTGTTTCTCTTCCAAAGGCCCTCAAAACCTTGTTAGGGTGCATGGCATTTGGAAACGCTTTGAACTACCAGGACATTTTAAATAAAAACCCAAGGGCCTCTGCCAGAAAGCTGAAGATGGGTCGTCATTGGGGCTTTCAGCAGGATAATGATTCAAAATATGTGGCAAAATCTACACAAAAATGGTTCAGCAGTCACAAACTCAAGGTCCTCCCATGGCCATCTCAGTCCCCAGATCTCAACCCAATCGAAAACCTGTGGGGCGAGCTAAAGAAGAAAGTGCATAAGAGAGGACCCATGACACTGGATGATCTAGAAAGATTGTGCAAAGAAGAATGGTTAAAGATCCCTCTCTCTGTGTTCTTCAATCTTATGAAATGTTATAGGAGGAGATTAAGTGCTGTCGTGTTGGCAAAAGAGGGTTGTACAAGTATTAATATCAGGGGTGCCAATAATTGTGGAACGCATGATTTCAAGGTTTTTTTTTCTAAACGTGTAAATTCTTTACCACCAAAGTAATGTACTTAAATCAAAGGTTGGATTTTTGTCTTTTTTTGCATTTGGGTTCTATGTTGTTTAAATTAAAAGGAGAATTTTTAGAAGTCCACGAACAGGGGAAGCTGAGCCAGGGAGAGTTGAAAGTGAGTACACACACGCACGCATAATCTGATTCACTTTATACTATAAAAACACTATTAGAATTAAAATAACTGCAAAAAATCCTGCTCGTTCACCAAGGGTACTCGTGTAAAAGGCCTCTCCATTTTAAAGTCCCGGGCTGAATTTCAGTCCCAGTACGTCCCTGACCGACATTATCATAATTCCTCCAGCTTCTGACTTACAGCCTATAAGTTAACTCCTGTTAGCAACCGAATCTTTCAAACATGGTAAGGAGCACGTTTCCAGCTGACGCCAGATGTATTCAGGCCAATCACAAAGTACAGATAAGCTGGCCAATCAGGGACACAGACCTTTTTTCAAATCCGTGTGTTTCAGAAAGAGAGTGGAATCTGGAGCTACAAAAATGTACGGTATGTGGAAAATAATGTGTTTTTTAACCATAAACCACACAAATTGTATTATACAAAATACACAAAAAACAACACTGTTTTTGGATATTTGCCTTCTTAAAAAATTGCTAAAAGCAATGCAAAAACACAATAGATAAAACATGTAAAAAGTGTTTTTATGGTTAATTTATGACGTTTCGCTTCAATCCATGAGCTTGCATCAGTCCATGCTTTGGCTGCTTCTGATTTGCTCATGCATGCTGTATAAATGCAAACTTGTTAACATCTAAGGTGACGAAAACATGACAAGACGCTTCCAAGTTTTCGTTGACGAGACAAGATGAAACGAAAATTATTATAAGTCTGACGTTCTGACTATTTTGCGTGAAATCTGTCTGTTTTTAGCTAAAAAGTATCAGCAATGCTGCCGCTTCCTATCCCTGTTTTGGGTCAACACAGTCCCACTCACGCCCACCACCCGGCTGCCGCCATGCCGCGCACCAGATTTCAAACAACAACAACAACCCACCTGCGGCTGTGGCGAGTTCGAAGGACTGTAACGGTGACGCCAATAAACAGAAACGACGAGATGATTTATGGACATACTTTCAATATGATCCATCAGACAGAAAAACTGAATGCATATTGGGAGACGACGGTAAATGTGGCCACAAACTAGGTGGCAAGAATACCACCAACCTCAAGCGGCACCTGAAGGCTCATCACGCTAATATTTTTTTAAAGGTAACTAACAACTCACGCTGTTAACATATCATATACATTCAATTTTACTCGACATTCGGCTTGTGACACATTTCATGGTAAGCTTAAGGTTTTACTTGTATCTACTTGTATTAAATACACCACACTTTTTAACCTAAATTCATTGGTTAAAAAATTATTTTTTTTACTAAAATTGACTTAAACTTGACTAAAACCTTTTTGCATTTTCATCGACTAAAACTTGACTAAAACCTTTTTGTGTTTTCGTTCACTAAAACTTGATTAAAACTAAAAGAATTTTCGTCCAAAAGACAAAGACTAAAACTAATATGGCTGCCAAAAACAACACTGTTATTTATTTCTGGTGCAAAAATTATAAAATTAAATGTTGATATTTTTGACAAAACAATATATTTATTTATCTTTGTCTGCATTTATTTTTGCATTTAATTAATTACTTATTTATTTCTGCATTCATGTATTTATTTTTGTATTTCTAAATGTATTTATTAATTAATTTATGCACTTATGTATTTATTATGTAATTTTCATCCTCCATATTTTACAGATGCCATTGTTTGTGGAAAAACATAGTGCCAAGAAAAACTTTGTGAACCCCTAGAAATGAACTGCTTTTCTACAGTGATTTGCCATAAAATGATCTGATCCTCATCTAGGTCGCAACAATAGAAAAACACAATGTGCATAAGCTGACAACACACATTAATTCTAGTTTCTTGCGTCTTTTTTAAAAACACCCATTGAACATTCACAGTGCTGGAGGAAAACGTGAGTGAACCCATAGACTAATTACTTCAATGAAAGTTAATTTGTGTCAGAAATAAAATGAGTTCAAGGGTGTTATTTAGTGATACTTTGATTAGTAGAAAGACACTTAAACATTTTAAGATTGCTGTCTAAAAGGCTTCGCTGTTATGAACCATACCTCGCAGGAAGGAGCTCTCTAAAGATATCCAAAGAGTTGTTGCACTCCATAAGGCTGAAAAAGGATAGAAAACAATCCCAAAATGTTTAGACATCCATCAGTTAGACAAATTGTCTATGAATGGAGACAGTTTAATATTGTTCCTAGAAGTGGGCGACCAGCCAATATGACTCCTAAGGCACAACGCAGAATACTCATTGAAGTAAAGAAGAACTCACAAGTAACAGCTAAAAGCTTGAAGACATCATTGGAACTGGCTCACATCTCTGTTAATTAGTCTACCATACAAAGTCTGTAAAGAGTCACAGTGTCTATGGCAAACACTACACTGTAAAAAATAATATGCTCCATGTACTCAATAAAATTGTGGCAACAGATTTCAAGCAATATCATTAATTACATTCAACAAATTGTAAGGACCCACCCACAAGCCCAACGACGGATACAAGTGGAGTGGGTGAAGGGGACTCGTGTTCGTTCCTTCCTCAGCGCTTCTAGAAGAATAATTCCATAATCATGATTAAACTCATTTCTTTGATCTCTGTGTTTAAATTATAATCTGACTCCAATTTAATATACTAAGAATTTAGTGCATTATTCCAATTATCTGTTGATCATAATTTAGATGTTTGATTATTTATTAATTCCCATAGTCTTAGTTATTCGTTCATTAGGGACCCGGTATCGCACAGAGCATACGCCGGCCGTTTGCGTATATCTCACGGACACAAAATTGTCAGTCTGATCTTAGTCAGAGGTTACCGGGTAAACTAATATTTTTATGTCTGGCCGCTCCATGCTTGCTCCGATCATAAAAATAGTTACTTTAGTTTAGCGCTCATGCAACTTGCTAAGGCAGGTGATAAACATAAATCTGAGAGTTTTAATGAATGTGCCCCATGCTCCATTCGACCATCAAAACCTCAGTGTGATAATATCCTGACACGATAATCTTGCGGTAATACCAGACTCCTTCTAATCTACTGGTCATAACAATTTCTGAAAGAATTAAAATAAATCAATACAATTTCTGAAGAATTCAGATGAATCAAATGTAACAATTTATTATACCAGGCAGGTTTCAGCTTCAAACATAAATTAAACAATATCATACAGAATTTGATTCAATTCCAATTAATTAAAATGATCAACAGTTGCAAAAGTTACAAAGTCATACCTGGCAATAGACACTCTGGCTACAGAGTACTTCCATCATGAATATAATATACCCAAAATGGTTTAGAAAAATTCTTGTTAAAGAATACTTCCATAATGTCTGAATACACACACCCAAAGTGTGGGGAAGATTCTTGCTAAAGAATACTTCCCAGAGTCTCTTGCCAAGCCACCTTATATACACAGAATGAGACAAAGAATAATAAAATCTCAAAACAGGATTTGGTTGGTCGGTTCTCGTGACCTGAAGGAGCACCAAATGGGACTGTTAACCATCTGTAATCTAGATCTCCTCATGAGTTGACACCCATCACAGAAGTACAGATTATGTCTTAAGTTTTAAACTTTGATATACTTTCTCTTAGCATTATAGAAATTAGACCTTTTTAACCATCGCACCATGACCTTTAAAACAACACCAAACATGAAGATGAAACCTTTGTAGCATCACAACATATGATATATCCAATGTTACATGTGTTTAGTATATTTCCAGTAACCAAAACCTTAAAGGAGAAGAGAGAGAGGGGGTGAAATACAGATCAGTTCCTGTGTATCCGTGACCCCTGTGGAGAGAGACAACACGTCTCTCAAAAATAGACACAGAATGTGTTTTTTATTGTTTTATGGTCCAGCTCCAAAACCAAAACTTGTCCACCTGTCCTACATCTCCTCCCCTGACCATTGGGAAACTGTCAGAGTACCCAAGGGGTCATTTTGGGTGGACTTCTTGGGTCTCCATACGTCCTTTGTAAATGTAACAGTCTTTTCAAGATGAACACCTGTAATGTTAAACAATGCCTGCAGATATCAAAGCAGGAACTTAACTGTGCTGAACAGGTGTCTGTGATGGATAGAATCTCTGTGGTTCTCGTAGTTAGATAATCTCCCAAATGGATCTGGTTGAAATTTGTTGTACAAAGTCCATTGTGTCAGCCAAACGCATGTGCTCTGTTCATGGAACCTGTCTCCTCTCAACATTTAGAAGCATCTGTCTCTAATGGGGTCCTCCCCTGGATATTTTCCTGACCTTTTGAACAGTCCTCTGTTACCTATTGGCAGAAGGTATTTTTTTTTTTTTTAGAAAAGTCAGACCTCCGTAGGTGAAGGAATTCCTCACACTGAGAATGTACCACTGTATGAGAGGGAATTAGAATATAATACACATGACCATGAAATGACTGAACACTGATGAACTTGACTTTCCTTGAAAGGAAATAGTTGTGAATGATTACAATAACACATGACATTATTAGATGTTTCATGATATTGGTGCGAATGGTAAATAAGGTCTCCTTTCCTTTTTCAAAATAATTTGTCCCAAAAGGTGATCCCATTACCAAACTCTTCACTACTATGCATAATGAACATAGAGTGGAATTTTGATATAATCTGTGTATTTTAAAGGGAGAGTGGCAAAAGTTATTTTAACTAGCATATTTACCAGTGGTATACATCATTAAAGCATATAATAACAATACCATTCAAATATAATACAAATAAATGTAAATTATATGTATATAAAATACAGATATTTATACTAAAGTATATATAATATGATATATTTATAATTTTAATAATAATAGAATTATTCAAAACCTTGAAATGCAAGTTAACCATGTATATCTAAGAATTCAATTAAGTACTTAAAACATACCCAGACAATTTAAACTTAAATCAAATAATTTCTGAATTTCTTATTTATCCATTGTCAATAATTCTTTGCATGTTGTCAAATAATTCTGTACATATATGTTGGTTTAGTCACATTCAATGGTAAGGTGTCTGATTTATGTGATTGATCAGTAGAAGTGCCAGCACTTCAAATATAACCATTTTGTAAAGATTGAAATGTTTAGACATGTCTGCAGCCATGCTAGCCATTTCATTCTTCACTTACTTATTTTAATCTGAAATAGGTCTTATGTAATCAATTAATAGTTCTTATTTTACCTGTATTTGTACAATCAGAGACAAAACAATTGATGTGTGACTATAACCATACATATGTTCCATGCACACTGAAATGTTTCATGTAGTTCAAGAGAAAATTGACCCAATAGTTTATATTACCATGAAATTAAAATCATAAGTTGACCTTTAATTTTCTCTCCTATGTGTGAGATGCTAAATGGGTTTGCATGTATGACAAACTCTAGAGTTTGGATTGTAAGTCATTAATCATACATATGTGTGATGTTTTAAGCCTGGATAGTTTTAAAACTTATACCAGGTCGCAGTGTTATGTTGTTGCAATGGTGAAAATATGTGCATTACATGTTCATGCCTGGAAGTGGGTGGATTCTAACCTAAAGTAATCTGTGTTGCAAAATTTTAGTTCCGATGCTACATCGGGAGGTCATATAATGAATATAGTAGTTTATTACTGTGAGATGTGTATGACCCCACAAAGCATTATCACACCCACCTCCTGCATTTTAGGTTTGTGCCTGTATTTGGGCTCAGACACGTCTCTAGTGTCAGGACTCTTAAGGAGTCATAGTAATCCACCTGAAAGGAAAAAAGTTAAGATAACAAACAAAGAAACATTAATTTCTAAAATTTTGGGCAATTTGCATTAAGACATGGCATCATCTTTAGTTTAAAATGATGTCACTATCACACAGCTATCAATGACAGCAATGCATTAGGGTGTAAATTCTTCCTGGTAAGAAAATTTGTATCATTACTTTCTGCAAATTAATTTCAGAGGCCAGATTAAGTTGGGAATTTTCTGTTATATTTGACTATGTTGTTTCAGTCTGAGTGTGTATAACACCATAAACTGCATTTGCATTTAAACTGTGAGCAAGAAGTCCCAGTTTTGCTGGGGAAATTTTTGGATTAACTTTTTAATCTTAAACTTAAATGGCTTTACTCTGAGTTGTTCTCAGTACCGTCAGCTCACATGTTTAACTGCTGTGATGTCTGTTTATGGTACACACTATTAAACTTTTCAATCTCTGTGACCTGTAGGACTGTAATTTCTGATGATTTAACATTTCCCACAGTTTTAACCAACTATAAAAGTACATTGACTGATCAGATTCAGTTTAAATTGATGTTTCAAACATATAAAAGAGTTGTTTGGTTTGCTATCTTGTGCCATGATATTATCAGTGTTCCTGCAAAGCAAAAAACAAAACCAAACAACAACAAACAAACAACAATAAACAACAAAACGAACCACAAGCAAAAGCATTCACATACCCCCGTTTTGGCACGAGATAGTGGACCAAATAAATCTAAATCTAAATATTCCCTAGGCCTTTTTGTGGGTTTTAATCATGTAAGTTTGAAATGCATGTAATACATCATTTTTCACCATATTAGGCCTGTCTGGCCATTATAATATAATATATATTATAATGTAATTATAATATAAATTACATTATATTAAAAATAATATTAATTAAAATAAATGTTATAACTGGTCTCAAGGGCTTCTAGAATGATGGTACTTTTGCAAAATTGAGAGCACATTTCTGTGAATTGACCCTGCAGTAGCAGCTGCATTAACAGGTTTACTAACAGCAACAACCCTTTGTTGTTTTTAGGATGCAATAAACCGCAGCACATACTGGGTACAGAGCTTAACTCATTGCTCAGCTGAGGTTTTTTGTGACCCTCTGGAATTGGGCACAATTTTCGCATGTTTTTAGCTGATGTCTCATTAAGTCTTATTTAGATGTTATTCTATTTGGATATGAAAAGTAATCAATTAATAGGACGTAAGGCACAAATTTTATTATAGATTTTAAAGTCATAAACTTTTAGCCTGAAGACATACAGAAGTCCAAAAACACTTTTACTAGCTCCCACTGATTCACTTTAAACAGGAATTCTGTATTCCTGCTGTGATGTCAGGACTCAGCTATAAGCTCTATTTTTATGACTTTCACAATCCTTAGACAATTAGACAACAAATTGCTCTTTAACAATTATCACAATCTCATAGAGAAACAAAGACTCAGCTTCAACAATCTCTAGACAACTGGACTAAATTGTTTATTTGACAATTCCCATAATCTCATAAAGAAAGGACTAAGCCTAGAACTTTTAACACCACTGTACTGTATATCATGTTGTTAATCATCACCTTAAATCACTTTGATTGATTCACAAAAAATAATGATGTATTTTATTTGTTACAACCAAGCTAAAATATTTCCCTTGAAACAAGGAGAAACAGCAGATCTTTTCTGAGAGGAGGTTAAAGCCCTTTGATCTCAGTGGTGAAACTTTCTCAGTAAGATAAGATCACAGGTGTTTTATTGACCATTTTAGCAGTTTCATCATTATCTTCCCGTGCATCAGTCAAAGCTTTAGTTTAATTTACCTTATTTACACAATGAGAAATCCTGCCTGAATTTAGAAATTGTAACAAAACTTCCTGGTTCCATTCTATCTACACTTATCCAGTTCTGAGTGTTCTTTAACAAAATCACTCCTAATCATTCCATATCAATCGATTTGTTACAAATCTCTATCTCCCTACTTGCTTAATATCCAACATTTAGTTCCACTCTGCATGCACTGAACCTCTAACCCCAACAATGCTGCCTTCAATCATTTATACACTTCCATCTCTCCTTCATTCTCCATAATTACAATGATCTCCTTAACTCATCGTGTATAGTATCTAAACTGTATAGTTTGCTGCATTTCTGATCATATAAAGATTAATATGAACATTTGCTCTTGTCATATCAATCATGTAAACCTGAAATTCACTTCTCATATGCAAACACCTTAACTTACTCTGTAGTTTAAATGTATACAACATCCCTTTAATTAAATTAATTCTTGCTCTGAAGGAGTTTGTTCCTTTCAATGTTGCACATGTGCTGTGAACAACATAAAATCTCATACAGGGAGTTTAAATGTAGTTATTACTGTATTAATTCAATGTTAACCCTTATTTGAGAACCAGAATAAAATTTGGAAGATGTTAATCCATTTTAAATTTATCTTTTGTGTTTTAACCAACAAAAGATCTTTAATTTGCTAACAAAGGGAATTTATTCTCATCTACACTGCTGTTGTCATGCTGTGTATTTCCATTAACAGAGTTATTATCGCCTGTTTTGCGCAGGTTTGTTTACATACATGGACGCATTGACTTGGGCACGGAGTTTTGTCATCCGACTGGATTTTTATTATTCACGGATATTCTAATACTTTATGGTTTTCCGATATAATTGCGAGATCGTTCCACGAAGCAAATAGATAATCGCCACGGCGATGTTTCCACTTTTAGACTCAAATTTACGACTTTGTGTAATGTACCACGATACCATTTAGTCATTAGTCCATGTAATATTCACTCCTACTGAGTGTAAACACAGGAGATGATGTTTGATTCGAAGCGCGAGGAAATATATTATTTCCTTATCCGCAATGTTATTATTTCTCTGACAGCTGTGTTGTTATTCCAATTTTCATGCCTAAACGGATTTCTCCGGACTTTCAATGGGAGTTTAACGTCCCATTCTACAACATACGGGTGCGTTTATGCTCACCCTCAACATTTCTAATAGGCAAATAAAATCAACTTACCAACACAGCTGCAGACAGAAAGGTAGACGTTTAAAACTCCTATTTTGCGATGAATGGAATACTCTGTTATGGTTGAAATGTCGCGCTGGAAAGCTTCCTGGAGTACCACGTCACTTGTTCGGGTGTACTACGTCATCACGTCCCGTGGTATACGTCATCACGTCGGGATCACCAAGCTGTAAGGACCCACCCACAAGCCCAACGACGGATACAAGTGGAGTGGGTGAAGGGGACTCGTGTTCGTTCCTTCCTCAGCGCTTCTAGAAGAATAATTCCATAATCATGATTAAACTCATTTCTTTGATCTCTGTGTTTAAATTATAATCTGACTCCAATTTAATATACTAAGAATTTAGTGCATTATTCCAATTATCTGTTGATCATAAGTTAGATGTTTGATTATTTATTAATTCCCATAGTCTTAGTTATTCGTTCATTAGGGACCCGGTATCGCACAGAGCATACGCCGGCCGTTTGCGTATATCTCACGGACACAAAATTGTCAGTCTGATCTTAGTCAGAGGTTACCGGGTAAACTAATATTTTTATGTCTGGCCGCTCCATGCTTGCTCCGATCATAAAAATAGTTACTTTAGTTTAGCGCTCATGCAACTTGCTAAGGCAGGTGATAAACATAAATCTGAGAGTTTTAATGAATGTGCCCCATGCTCCATTCGACCATCAAAACCTCAGTGTGATAATATCCTGACACGATAATCTTGCGGTAATACCAGACTCCTTCTAATCTACTGGTCATAACAATTTCTGAAAGAATTAAAATAAATCAATACAATTTCTGAAGAATTCAGATGAATCAAATGTAACAATTTATTATACCAGGCAGGTTTCAGCTTCAAACATAAATTAAACAATATCATACAGAATTTGATTCAATTCCAATTAATTAAAATGATCAACAGTTGCAAAAGTTACAAAGTCATACCTGGCAATAGACACTCTGGCTACAGAGTACTTCCATCATGAATATAATATACCCAAAATGGTTTAGAAAAATTCTTGTTAAAGAATACTTCCATAATGTCTGAATACACACACCCAAAGTGTGGGGAAGATTCTTGCTAAAGAATACTTCCCAGAGTCTCTTGCCAAGCCACCTTATATACACAGAATGAGACAAAGAATAATAAAATCTCAAAACAGGATTTGGTTGGTCGGTTCTCGTGACCTGAAGGAGCACCAAATGGGACTGTTTACCATCTGTAATCTAGATCTCCTCATGAGTTGACACCCATCACAGAAGTACAGATTATGTCTTAAGTTTTAAACTTTGATATACTTTCTCTTAGCATTATAGAAATTAGACCTTTTTAACCATCGCACCATGACCTTTAAAACAACACCAAACATGAAGATGAAACCTTTGTAGCATCACAACATATGATATATGCAATGTTACATGTGTTTAGTATATTTCCAGTAACCAAAACCTTAAAGGAGAAGAGAGAGAGGGGGTGAAATACAGATCAGTTCCTGTGTATCCGTGACCCCTGTGGAGAGAGACAACACGTCTCTCAAAAATAGACACAGAATGTGTTTTTTATTGTTTTATGGTCCAGCTCCAAAAACAAGACTTGTCCACCTGTCCTACAAAATCAAAATTGATTTAGATTTACTCTATAAACTCCTTAATATTAACATATCGTCGCTGTCCGATGAAACTCACGTATGTTCATTTTGCCGATTTTGAGATTTTTCGACAGATTGAATGTCCAGGTTCATTTCCATATACAGTATGCATCACATACCTAAATAGCAGTGATGCCGGTAACGCGTTACTTAGTAACGCGTTACTCTAATTTTACCACTTTTTTTAGTAACGAGTAATCTAACGCGTTAATATTTCCAAACCAGTAATCTGATTAAAGTTACTTATCCAAGTCACTGTGCGTTACTATTTTTGAAATTTTCCTTAGTAAAATATATATTTTCTTGTATATTTCTTCTTGCGTCTCGGGAAGTGAAGTCAGGTGTGCGACAAGTCACGTTTTCAGCACGAGGACAATTCAGGTCACGTGTAAGCGACACAAACGTAAACAACGTACAATGAAGAGAGAAGAGAGTTGCAGCTACAAAAACACTACGTCAAATTAAAAAAAAAAACCTTTGGAGTCGCAGCACGGCGCAGACAGTCAAACTAAGAGCAAGTCCCACATAGTCCCACCCGGTGATTCGAAGCAGTGAGCAGGAGTTCATCCACTACCCAAACAACAAAAGCTGGACTTCAGTGCAAAACCAGTAAGTGTGGGAGAGTTGAAGAACGAAAGTAACAAAGCGATTTTCTCCGAGCCCTGATAACATCTAAATCTCACTATGACAGCATATTAGCACATAACCTCTGAAAGAGTTGACAAATATCGCGTTATTTACTCACCGATTTCCACGTGTAGATCCAAAACTGTGTTTTCAACCATGATAAGTACATTCCAAAAGCGGTCTTTTTTTCTTACAACGCGTTGTGTTTCTCGTTTCATGTGTTACAATACTGATAAATCTACAAGGTATTTAGTATATAACATCCTGAAGACTTCTCCGTTTTTCAAAATAAAAGTAAGTCGAGTTTATAGAGTAAGTAGATCCTGTCGGGTCAAAAGTAACACTTGTTAGTTTTGTCCAGCTGCTAATACTGTGTATAATATGGTAAAAAATTGATATTATTCTAATTTGATTTAATTTTATTTTCATAGTGTTTAAACTATTGAATTTTTTTAGTCTCAGCAATTTAAGTTTGTACTGTTGGTTGCTTTTGAAACATTTGATAAAACTGAAATTTAAAATAAAAATGTAATTTAATTATTTTTTACAAAGATAAATGACAAAATAGGTTTGCAGTTACATATTAAAGAGGTCATAGTAATATATATTTAATAAAAACAAGTGTAACACAAAAATCTATCATGTTTTGTTGTGTTACTTTTGACCCACCTGTGTGTTACTTTCGTCCCTGCTGTCAAGGTCAAAAGTAACAATTCACTACTCTTGTTTAAAGTGAAATTATACAGAAGTCGTTTTACATTTGTTCAAAATTCCAGCTGGTATTGATAGACCACACTTGTGAGTTATTGACCACAACAAAAATATATCTCTGTCTAAAACATTAACTTTTAAAATTAAGTTTTTCTGAAAATGGCCCCTGCTCACCCCTATTTATGTTAAGTGAAGTCAAGAAAGACTCATATATATATATTTTAGTTTTTTAAAACACAACAGTTCAACTTAAAATGTCAGGAGATACATTGTTGACGTTACTGTTAAAAATGCACTTCCAATAAAGTGAGTGTTGGCAAAACCGGTTGTCATTTTTAATGTTGAGGCAGTGGGGGTGTTGGCAGCTACTGGAATGTAACTAACAAAGTAACTTGTAATCTAACTTAGTTACTTTTAAAATCAAGTAATCTGTAAAGTAACTTAGTTACTTTTTAAAGGAGTAATCAGTAATCAGTAATCAGATTACTTTTTCAAAGTAACTGTGGCATCACTGCTAAATAGCCAATGAAAACTTGTGAAATCATGTCATCTGATTTTCACGTACCCGTTTGGTGTCAAAGCTGTCAATCACGCTGCATATCTTCCGCCTGTGAAGCATCTCGCCGGTCTCGTAAAGTTTCATCGAACCTCAGCACTGGATATAGCCGAATAAACATGACAATGACTTTCCTTTGAGGTAAACGTTTCCCCCGGACGCCAGACTAACATCTAGGAGTTACTTAATTACGGTAGGACTGTGCAAACAAAGTATCTGTCTAGCATTGGTGATATTTACGCTGGGGATTTCCCCACCACTTTTTGAAAGCATTTGGTTAAAATGTTCTGAAAAATCAAGCGATGCTTAAGACTGGTTTTGTGGTCCAGGGTCACATATGTTGCGTTGTATGCTTATGGTGTGTTTTCTTGTACATATGTAATGAAATTCATTGTAATCATTTATTAAACGCGCTGCTGTTTTCTACGGTATGGTGCTTTGGCATTGTTCGGTTGAGCTGGTGTTGCAGGGACTGTTACATGTGTGATGTGTGCATTCGACATTGTTGAAGTAAGCGTATTTAACCAAGACGTAGTCTATTTAATAAACTGAGCATATTCATCTGTCAATACGAAACGCGACTTGGCCATTCTAATTAATGATCGGAAGAACGCGTATCGATCAAAGTTACTGTAAAATATGCACGCATGTCCATTTAAACTCAATTTTGGTCAAATGTGGATTATATCATGACACTGGCAAGAATATGGTTACATGTATATATGCCGTACCAAGTATGAAAACGCTACATTAAACTGCTTTTGATATAGTGTTTTTTTCACTTTCTGAAAAGTTACCGTTTTGGACATACGTGAGTTTCATCAGACAGCGACGATATTCAAAAAGACAAACTGCAATTTGCAATTAAAAAATGTATTAAAATTTAAACAAAAATATTGGGTATATTAGAAAAAGATCTAGCACTATACAATAAAAAATAGTATGCCATATCTACTCAATAAAAGTGTGGCAACAGATTACAAGCAATATCATTAATTCAATTCAACAAATAAAAATTGAGTTAGAATCACCCCATAAACTCCTTAATAGTAACCCATTCAAAAAGGTTAACTGCAATTTGCAATTAGAAATTAATTTAAATTTAAACAAAATATTGGGTATACAGGACAAAGACCTAGCACTATACAATAAATACTATTAAATTATACTATTTTAATTTAACATCATGATTTAAAATGTATCCATTAATATTATTATTAGTAATGAGTATTATATCTGATTTCAGAATGACAGACAAAGATTAATCAATTCTTATTTTATTGCAGTCAAAAGAACAGGAAAGCATCTTCTTTTTAATGGTGTATTTGTAATATCAAAAAGTATTTTACAGTCTTTAAAGAAAACCGTCCACATTTCCCGACGAAAGGTTTCATGTTTGTGTTCTCAATTCAA
Source organism: Misgurnus anguillicaudatus (assembly GCF_027580225.2). Lineage (NCBI taxonomy): Eukaryota > Metazoa > Chordata > Actinopteri > Cypriniformes > Cobitidae > Misgurnus > Misgurnus anguillicaudatus. The sequence goes on from NC_073358.2 coordinate 20,247,315, forward strand.
TTCAATTTTATTTATATAGCGCTTTTCACAAGTGTTAATTGTTGCAAAGCAGCTTTACATGAGAAGATGTAGAGGACAACACAGAAAATCAATAGATAATATATGAAGTAGAGATAACGGCTAAGGTTAAACCGTACAAGCGAGCATATTAATAATGTAACTTATACAGTAAAGTGCTAAGTTAAGCCAAAGTTGGCTGACTCTCCCTGGGACGAAAAAAACCCCTAGGAAAAAAACCCAATGGGAAAAACTCCTAGAAGGACAAAAACCCTTGGGAGGAATTAATATATATTTATATATATAGATACGGTAGGGATAGGAAGCGGGTAAGCGGATTAAACTGGTTTAGCCGGTGGTCGTTGGTCGCGCATCGGCTGGGCATCACGTTGAAGGACAGCCAGTAGATCAGTGGTGCAATGACCTTCACCGCAGCAGGAACTGGGTCTGTTTGTCTCATTGTCCTCGGGGTCGAGGGCGAGACAGGGAGACAAAAACAGAGTTCGATTAGGGTAGGGGCGGTTCGCATGTAATGCAAGTGTCATACATTATAGTGGTTTAAGTCAGCTCGGTTCCAGACAGGCTAACTATTGCGGCAATAGCATATTACCCATATGAGGTATGTGAGTGCTTTGCTCTAGACAAAAATAACTACTGCGGGAAAAGTACATTTACTGGACATTTTAAGTGAATGCTTTGTTAAAGAAGAATGTCTTAAGTTTAGATTTAAATTGAACGACTGTGATTGATACTCGAACATTATTTGGTAAATCATTCCAGAGCTTAGGGGCTAAGTAGGAAAAGGATCTACCACCTTTAGACACTTTTGATATTCTAGGGATAATTAAGTGACCAGAATTTTGTGATCGCAGTTTACGTGATGGATTGTATTCTGATAGTAGTTCTTTAATATACGAGGGTGCTAGGCCATTTAAGGCTTTGTAGGTGATTAGTAATATTTTAAATTGTATGCGATATTTAACTGGTAGCCAATGTAAAGATGCCAGAATTGGACTGATGTGGTCATACTTTTTAGATCGAGTAAGCACTCTTGCGGCGGCGTTTTGAACCAGCTGTAGCTTGTTTACCTGATTTGCATGGCATCCCCCGATAAGTATCTCTGTCTTACTGGAGTTTAGCATAAGAAAGTTATGTGCCATCCAGTCCCTAATATCACTAATGCAGTCTGTTAGCTTAGAAAACTGGTGGGTTTCGCTAGGATGCGACGAGATGTAAAGCTGGGTATCATCCGCATAGCAGTGAAAACTTATGTTATGTTTCCTGATAATGTCTCCTAGAGGTAACATATATAAGGAGAATAGGATAGGGCCTAGAACTGATCCCTGAGGTACGCCGTATTTAACGTGGGAGTGATATGACTCTTCCTCATTTACATAAACAAAGTGATATTGATTGGTTACTGTAGATACGATCTAAACCAGGCTAACGCCTGACCACTGATGCCAACATAGTTTTCTAGTCTATTGAGTAAGATTCTGTGATCTATTGTGTCAAAGGCTGCACTAAAGTAATATAAGGATTGAGATCTCACCACGATCGGATGGTAATAGGAGGTCATTTGTAACTCTAAGCAGCGCTGTCTCTGTGCTATGGTGGGGCCTGAATCCTGATTGGAACTTTTCATATGTATTATTCTGTTACATTCACACCCAGAAAATCAGACAGCGGTTTAGACTTAATGTACTGTAATCAGTTTATAAACTTTGAAGAATCCAGCTCCAAGAAAAGTTTCTGAAACACCTGAAAAGATGCCTGGGATACTGGAGATTCAATGCATAGATCCAATCCAATCCAAGGAGGATAAAGCATGCCCTGGGAACACCTTTAAGGCCTCGATAACAATTCCAGCATCCCTTGGGCTGCCACTCCTAGAAGATCCATTCTTTACAATTACAGCCATCACAAGCTGCTCAAGTCCCGCCTCTTCATCTTTATCCTGCAACATTAAACAGCAATTATGTCTTACAAACTTTATACATTTTTACAGCTTGAACATTGAAATAATCCACACATTAAACTTGTATATTAAAATGTTTTAAAGAAAACTGGAAAATATGTGCAATGGAGTTCATCTGGGTTTGTGGCTAATTATGAATGTTTGAAATGTGCAGTAATATCGAAAACTGATAATAAATTCTCATTGGAATTACAAATAATTAGGGCCGGGACTTTAATGCGTTAATTAAGATTAATTAATTACACAAAAAATAACGCGTTAAACATTTTAACGCATTTTAATAGCACTTATTAATAGAGCCATTCGTAAATGCTGCAGACCCTGTTTTAGTTTGAGAACTCCGGGGTTGTGATGCAGTGTAAATAAAAGTAGACGGAACCTAAACGAACAGCTGATTTTAACGTCACAACGCATCAATTTCAAAGTAAAAATTATTTATTCTGGTAAATGGAGGTTTGCAACAGAGGTTTTGCCCAATAAACATCTACCAACAAACTACAGATTATTTTAACATGTATTCTAATGTCTGTTATATGTTAATGTTTGAGTATTGTTGGGTTTAAATATTGCTGTAATGTTGTTTTGTTTCAATTTAATTAGTTTATTACGAGTTTAATTTAAGTTTTGTTTGCTACTTTAAAACGAATTTCGTTTCAAATAATTTGTCTCGTAATTATAAACAATGTTTTGTTGTTAGGTTTTGTGAATATAAATTAAAAAGAACATTAAAAGCAACACCGTGCATCTCATTGATGCATATGCTACCGAATGCCAAAACATGCAGTGAGTAGCCTATATCACTTACTTTTCAAAAAATCAGCCTGGCAGTGCCCAGAAGTTAAATTTACACGCGCATTTAGAGCATACTGTAGCAGCACGTTTGATTTGCGGTGTGCTTAAGACTTATAAAAATCAACTTCATATTTATTTTAATAGGCTACTTTGACGGAGGACACGCACAGAGAACAGCGACGGCAGGTAAAGGAAAAAAGTTAAACGAATAGACCCCTTCACCGTTCACGTCACAGTCGGTTCCCACTGCGCATGTCAGGGTCAGAAAAGTCATTACAGCAGATTGAGTTGCGTGTTATTCGGTATCGTAAAAAATGCCTACTTACGTCGTGGGCTCTGAAAATCGCACCAGGTCTTCCGTTAAGTTTTCGTGATTCATGCAGAATCTCAAAAACAAAAAAATACAACATCTGCGGCTGCAAGCAATTAACGTGCAGACCGAGACAATGCAAATATCAAAGAGGCTTGTGTTTGTAGTGCTCACTTCATTTGAGGTAAGTCATCACTTTTCAGCCCTGTTAGATTAAATTTCAAAGCCTCGATTGTATGAACATTTTGACCCCATGCTGCGCGCGCACCCAATAGTCATTCAATGTTTACAAACCTTGAAGGGGTCTATAGAGTCAGTTTGTAAGAACATTTTTAAATTGACTATAAGATCATCAATATGAACTCTGAACAATGAACTATTATAAACATAACAGCAAGAAAAGCTGAAGAGGAACTCGCAACATTAAAGCAATAAGCATTTATGTAGGCTAAAGCTATATATCACCTCTTATTTTTTTTTTATTTAGTTAAGTTTCAATGGTAACACTAAAGGCGCGTACATTATGCAGCGCTTTTCACATCCGAATCCCACTTAAGAAACCTATAACGATGTGCAACTTAAAAAATATATTATGCACATTTTTATATATTTTAATTTTAATATAGGCTATATAGTATATTATGTTTTGTTGTTTTTATACGCGAGGTGGGGCATCCGCGCACTAGTGATGCGCGGGTCGTCTCGTAACCCGCGGACCCCGCGGGTAACCCGCGGGTCGGGTTGGGGCGGGTAAAGAAATTGTAACTTTAATGCGGGGCGGGTTGGGGCGGGTCATTAAAAACAAAATTTAAAAACTGATATGTTGCGTCTAATTCCCTGTAGCATATATATTAAATATTTGGGAATATATATTTTTACATTTAATTACGTTCTTTGATAAGGTTAAATTACGTAGGCCTATGTGGCAACGTAACTTCAGCAACGAAACTTGCGCAACGTAACTTGATATCCCCAAACCTTTGACGTCACGGAAGCGCCAAGTAGCTCCGCTGGCTGCCAGCCACAACAACAAAACAAACGGAGAATTAAAAGATGAAAGACGATCTGCAGGAGAAATTAAGGTAGGGAATTTGTGAATAGATAATACAAATGCTGCTTTTTTGTGTGGTGATCTACTTTTAAAATGATAAAGCCGACAAGTTCTACATGCTAAAAACACTTTAAATGCGTGGACTATACTGCATATATCTCTACATTGGATTTAGGGATGTCACCATTACTCTATTTTCTTGAGGAGTTAAAAAAAATCCTGGAGCACATGTCGAGTACGGTTTAAAATAGCGGAGATTTAGTGAAACAAACTTGAAAGAAAATTACAATAGTATCAGAAGCATATATCAGCACAACGCTGCCTCTCTCTCTCTCTCTCCCTCGTTCGCTCGCTCTCGCGTGCTTCAGCTCGTGCATGAAAGCAAGAAGAATGCGATGCAATTGCATGCTTGTAAATTTCGGAAGTTTACACGACTGAGCTGCAGCGGGCAGGCATAAGATTTATAAAAACACATATGAGAAGAAAGGCACAGCAACTCAAAAAGACTTAAGTGTTTCACAATTACTCATAATGCCAATTTTCCCATGGAGGCATGGAGCAGCATGAGAATACACAGTTAACTTTTGTGCGATCTACCGGCATTGCCTTTGCGATCGATGTATTGGACACCCCTGGTTTATCATTATCCTATCTCTATATTAATATGACTATGCTGGTTTCTATGGCTCATTGGTGTATGTTGTTGCCAGTTTACAGGGCGATGTAATCTAATGGCTGTTTCCAAGCACTCTTAGGCTGAAATAAAGCCTCTTTTTATTTACATTACAAATGCCTAATATGTCTATTTTAATGGTCGCGGGGCGGTGCGGGTTGTAAAAATAGATACAGTGTTGCGGTGCGGGTTGGGGCGGGCCAAATATTTCATAAAAGCGGGACCCGCGGGTTGGAAAAAACGCCGACCCGCGCATCACTACCGCGCACATAGGTACCAGAACACAGACAGTCAAAACCTGAGAAGTCCCGAACCCTGCAATATTAAACAAACTAGCTACTTTAAGAAATGCGGGCCAGGAAGCGGGTCGGGTATAATATATATATTTTTTTTCTTTGCGGTCCGAGTTGCGGGCGGGTTGTTTATACATTGACCCGCGCATCACTGGTAAGCGTTGATAAGAGCATGGTTGTGTGTAAGCTATGCACAAGGAATTCACCGCAGCACATCGAGCCTCAAGTATAATCTCAATGCAAAACATACAGCAGCTAGCGTGGACATTAGCCCGACTCCGGGTACAACGACTTGGTTGAACAAAAATAAACAATATTTTGTTAAGCTTATGTATTCAGTCATTATTCATAAAATCCATGTAAAAATACTTCTTAATGTTCTCAGGTCAAATATTTATATGAGATTAAAATGCGATTAATTTAGATTAATTAATTACAAAGCCTCTAATTAATTAGATACATTTTTTTAATCGAGTCCCGGCCCTACAAATAATATAAAAAAATGTTTGAAAAGATATATAATCTATATTTATAATAAGGGCAAATCTTTTCCCTACATTTTTTCTGTCACACGATAGGATACAGTCACATATTTATTTGTTAACCAAGTTACTCACGTGTATATACAAACACATACACTATATACACAATATAACATGTACAATATATTTATTTAATAATATTCCTCACCTTTTGTTGTGAATAAAGTTCTCCCTCAGCAATGTTTCACGTTGCCTGCAGGAAACTGCAGTACAGGCCTTCATGAACACCAGTGTTGGGTGTAACGCATTACAAAGTAACACGTTACTGTAATAATATTACTTTTTTCAGTAACTAGTAGTGTAAGGCATTACCTGTCTGAAAATGGTAATATTATTACAGTTTTCCCGAGCTAGTTACTTGCGTTACATTCGCCAGTAGCACCTTCATCACGCAAGGCACACAACACAGAGAACAAAAGGGAAGGGGAGGAGGGTGAATGGAACAGTGATTGGTCTAAGTTTGGCACGAGGTATCATTTACCATCACCGATTGGTCGACACCCGGCAGCCAGCAGGACAGAGCGGCACACTCAAAGACAGATCGGGAAAATGGAAGCATCAACAACGGCAAGCTCTTTTTCAGAGGAAGGTTCCCAGCAACAGAAAGCTAGTTTCGACGGGTGGAGATTCAGTAATTTTTTATTATGTTCAACGGAAGGAAAATAACTTGACGGTGAAGTGCACACTCTAATGTTTCTCTGAACGCTGTGCCCCACGTCCGGTAGCGGGTAAGGAAGCCAGCAGTAATTTTTATGATGTATTAAAAGGTGGTGTATTTACGGTGGGTTTTCTTGCCGTGGAGACCTTGATGAATGTAAGGTTATGCCACGGTCTCCCGGCGCTCTTTTCATTGTTTGTTTGTATGTAAACAGGGGTTGCATGCAGGTTGTTTATCCCATCAATTTTGTATATCAATTTTACCGTAATTGACGAAGGCTGTGTCTTTAGCTTGAGTGATATTAATTATATTTATTGAATTGATTGTGTATTTATTACTTTGCGGTGTTAAATTGATATATTTATATGTTTGGATGTTGGATGAATTTGCTGTGCATTGCTGTGTATAGTGGGTGGGTAAATAATGTGCACTAACATCATGGTATCCCCCTGCTAAGAATACAGGAAGTCTTTATCAGGAAATAATTTATTGTGAACCGTCATTCTTTCATCAGCTGTCCATTTAAAGGTGTCCATCTAAAATGAATTGCAACCTGTTGTCATCCCTGTATTTTGAATGAGTAAATTGCAGGCATGAAAATCCCTCACCTTTCGGTGAAATTCGCCGTTTTGAATCCAAAAAAGGTGACCCACGTGAATCATGTAGATTCGATGAGAAAACATTTTTTGGGGGGGGGTATGCGCGCGTTGTTTGAAGACGCGCCCTTCGCCGTCATCCAAACATGTATCCCAGATATTAGATTTGTTTGTTCATGCTGCGCTGCAAAAACCGACAGGCAGGCAGGTGACATCAAAGTATCACGAGAGTGAATCGAGAAGTCATAAGGAAGTCTGCTTTCGAACGGCTCTCGCGCTACTGTGATGTCATCCGCATTTCTGTGTTCTTGGTCATACAAGCTTGTTAAAGATGCGTAGAGCGACTGCCTTCGGGACGTAAAGTCAACACAAAACGCTGTAAAACTATCATTGTAGAATTCTAATGCGTCAATCAATTAAAACAACACATCTACATAGACTGACACTGCAAAGTGACCTATAAGATTTTTGTTGGAATGGATTGGAACGAATTATGGACGTACTCCACATTGGTCTACTAGTCTACGGCTGTAAGTACTTAAATGTAAATATGGTGAAACTGCAAAAATATTGCATGAAATGCTGTAATAAGAACATACTGTTACTAATACAGTTCATAAGAAAGTTTACCGTTTACAGTAACATTTAAGCGATTTTAGACTATTTGAGCGACAAAGATGCTAAAGTGAACTGTTTTCAGTGCGCATACGCGCACAAACTCAAAAATCACGCAAACGCATATTTTTTTGGGCTTGACAGGAGATATACGCACAAACTATATTGTAATACCACAGTCTCTGCAAGTATTCTCATAAAAACAGTCGTTTATTATAAGTGAGAAGTTGATCATGTGTCAGTGTATAGATCGCTTCTCCGTTGTTAAAGGGACAGTTCGTCTCATAAGAAATGCTTATGTTTGAGTCACAATGTTAATCAAACTACAAAAGACAAAAGGAAATCACTTTTATAGCTTTAAAAAGATTAATTATATTTAATTTATAGTATGAAAACAGTGTTATGTTAATTTGATACTGTTTTTTCAACCTAATCAATACTATTAGATCTTACTTTATTTGTAACTTTGTTCTTTTCTATTTTATATGCTTGTAATGTCTTGATTTGTTCTTATTTTATTTATTATTTTATCACTTTTTTGCTTATCAGAAAATTATTCAACCCATGACTCAAAAACCATAATGTAATTCATTTAACCAGTACTATATTGTAAAATTAAGTCATTTTAAATTAGACGTAGGCCTTCAGGTCCACTCTATTGCAAAACCAACTTAAAATTGTATGGCCTTGTGACTGATGGTCTGATTATGGCAAAATAAAATTATTGCAGATGTAAAATAGTAAGGGAATTCTACTTGTTACAGCTTTCCACATTTATCAACCCATTTAATTAAATATGGTTTCTGTTACTAGTCAAATGTATACATTTTAAATCTAAATTGTCCGTCAGAATTAAATAATTGAAATAATGGTCATGTATGTTATGGTGGGAATTTTGTTTCTGCGCATGTGGAGGGATGTTGAGTTCCTTCCTTCTTTTTTGTCCTTGGCCATTCACATGCCTGAAGAATAAATAAGTTAAGTTACAGCATGTTCCCTAATGAGCCCATAATATTTATTCTGGGGGGGTCCTCCCACCTCGCGGCCCCATCAGAGGCCACATCGCCCCTCGAGCGCCCTTCTCACCTTTTTCACCCCTGACCCGTTTTCATGCCTGAAATTGTTGTCAAATTTAATCTAATACAATTGTAACTTTTTATTGATTTGGGAGTTTTGTGTTTGGATGTTTTCTTGGCCGTGGCATGCCCAAATAAACATTCTTGTCCAGAATTTTTTTTTAACTAGTAATATAACTAGTAATATAACTAGTTACTTTCTCCAGGGAGTAATAAAGTAAAGTAAGGCATTACTATTTTTGAGAGTAATATGTAATACGTAATATATTACTTTTTTGAGTAACTAGCCCCAACACTGATGAACACACAATTTAGATAATAGGTCGCGAAATTAATAATAATAATAATAAATGTTCAATTTACATTATGTAGAAAGCTTAAACATTTTAAAAAGACAACTTATACATTTAATATCTTACTCACCTTTTGTGGAATTAAATGAATAATGTTATATTTCCCCTCAGTAATGATTTAAGATTTGGTGGGCACTGGGCAGCAGAAAACTCCAGTAAGAGGCCTTTGTCTTTCCGCGGGAAAATTCAACACAGGGCATCGCAATTGAGCACACAATTGATTTACAGCGGAGAATAGCTTTACATTACCAATTTATTTGAATACTTTGTGGATATAATTAACACAAAACTAAATAAACCGGAAAAAAAACGCAGTAAAGTCACATTTATCTTTAAAACACGAACCGAGTGAGCGAGCATGCAGAATTCGTCATAATAGATACATTCTATGAAAGTTAGTGATAAGAGAACCCACCCATTCAGATGAACAGTATGATTGGTCAGTTTTTCTGTCACTCAAAATGAGTTACAGCTGGACCACCAATCGCAGGCCGTTTCTGAATCCGAAGGGTGCAGACTGCGGAGGTCACATGCAGACTGCATACGCCATTAAGCCTGGCTTGTTTAAGTTAACTAAGTATTACATTCGCAAGTCATACGCATATTACAACAATTTATGATTAACTAAGAATAAAAGTCAACTTGTTAATATTCTAATATACTCGTCTTGATGACGAATGCATCCTAGATATGTGACCTCCTAGGTCATAAAGCTGAAGCTACGTCCAAACCCAGTTCATATTAATCCTTATTGTAATTAATTTTTACAAATTATACAAAGAAACACTGCTTATAGACTTATAAGACCAAAGATTGCCCGTTAAATTTACCCGAAATGAATTTTATCCACAGTTTAAACATTACATTCACGTCACAGCCAGTGGTGATTTTCAGCAAGATTGGCCGAGGTGAGGCGCCATTGTCCGGTATATATGAGCGCTGAGCGCCCGCTGATTATCTGGGGCTCCCATCGCCAAAAACTCGAAGGAAATGTTTAAATAGGCGATATCTTTATGAACCTACTGCAGATTCTTCTTTAAAAACATACATTCTCAACTGAAATGCTTTCAAAACTTTGAATTTTGGCACAATAACAGAAATATTTCCTAAATCCGTCTGGTCAGCGGTCACGACCTAAGTATCAACCTGAAATGGTTTTTAATTTAAAACAGCTCATTTGTATTACGTTGGATTTATTCAGTATTCGCTATATTTGCAGGTATACAATAAGAATAGCTAAATCCTCCACAAAAACAATAAGTAGTTTTTTTACAGTCATTTTTAAAGAATTTTAACACAAAAAAATTACCAAACTACATGAAATTAATTTTATTAAATAAAATTTACATATTCAATTTCATCAAATCTACAAGCCTGCAGAATTACTTTTTACAGTGTACAGAGGAAGCTGCAGCTCTCCCTAAAATTTAAGCTGCGAGCCTGAAGTTTGCAAAACAGCACCTTGGCAAACCCCAGTGCTACTGGGAAAATATTTTATGGACTGATGATGAAACAAAAGTTGAATTGTTCAGGAAAAATACTATGGTGCAAAAAAGGGCACAGCTTACCGATATCAAAACATCATCCCAACTGTGAAGTATGGTGGAGAGAACATCATGATTTGGGCATGTTTTGCTGCCTCAGGGCCTGGACGACTTGCCATCATCGAACTAAATATTCTACAGGATAATGTCAGGTTGGCTGTCCGCCAGTTGAGACTCAGTAGAAGTTGATTAATGCAGCAGGACAATGACCTTAAGCATTGAAGTAAATCCACCACAGACTGGCTTAAGAAAAACAAATTGTGCCATTTAGAGTGGCCTAGTCAAAGCCCAGACCTTAACAAGTGGAATGACATCAAGAGAGCGGTTCAGACCAGAAATCCTACAAATGTATCTGAGTTGAACCAGTTTTAAATCCAAATGTTCACTTACATTTTCCTCCAGCACAGTGAAAGTTCAATGGGTGTTTTCATAAAAGAAACTAGAATTATTTATGTGTTGTCAGCTTATGCACATTGTGTCTGTCTGTTGTTGTGACCAGATGAAATCAGATCACATTTTATGGTAAATTAATGTAGAAAACCAGTTCATTCCTAGGGGTTCATGTACTTTATCTTACCACTGTATATCTACTGTAATTACATCTACTGACTATCACTGCTTGGATTACAACATCACGCCTGCAATTTGAACATGATTTTTTGCAATGAGGGGAAAAATGGGAAACAGTAGCAGGGTGCACTGCAAAAAAAAGACTTTCTTACTTAGTATTTTTTTCTTGTTTTCAGTAAAAATATCTAAAAATTCTGAAATGAAGACTTTTCGTGATGAGCAAAATGACCTAGAAAAATAAGTCTAGTTTTTAGACAAAAAATATAAACTTTAAGGGGCGGTTTCCTGGACAGGAATTAGCTCAAACCAGGGGCACGTTCAATCTCACACCGTTGCGCAACGTTTTGCTACGGTTTCCGGGTTGAACGACATGTTTCCTTGAAACGGTGTGCAACGGAATGCAACAGGTTTTAGAAGCGTTTTCTCTTGTTTGGTGGGTGTGTCCGAAATGTCAGCCCAATCAGCGGCAAGATGTATAAAACCACGCGATAGTAAAGAGACAGCTCGCTCAATGGCTTCAAGTTGGAATGTTGTCTTTCATTCTGGACGGCAAGGTCAGTGACTGTAACATCGAGGGTATTTTACAGTATTAAACACACATTTATAACAATTTCATCAGGCTTTTAAAACATTTATAAAAGATAACAAAGAATGGCCTCTCAGCTACCGTAGTTGCAACTCTTGCGTCATCACAACAGAGTGTTCAATGCATCACCGTTTCAGTTTAATAAACGTTGTGCAACGTTTTGTCGGGGCTGAACGCAGCCCAGGACTAGGCCTTAGTTTAATTAGAAAATATAACTAAATTTTACAAACATGCCTTACTAAAAACATTACTTCTGTGCATTTTGAGCCAAAACAAAGAGTACTGATGTATTTTAAGATATGTCAGTGAAAGTTGTTTTCAGTTTGGGCAGCTGTTAAATTTTTTTTGTCTGGAACTAGTCTAATCCCTGTCCAGGAAACCTCCCTTAAGTAAATTAGTGCTTAAAACAAGCAAAACAATCTGCCAATGGAATAAGAACTTATTATCCTAGGACATTTTGCTCATCTTAATTTTCAGAATTTTTAGATAATTTTACTGAAAACAAGACAAAAATAAGAGTCTTTTTTTTTGCAGTGTATTTTTTAAAATAAGCCCAAAAAGCCACACTGCAAAAAGTTATTCATAAAAACAAGCAAAAAATCTGCCAATGGGGTAAGCAAATTTTTAAAACTAGACTTATTTTCTTGGGTCGTTTTGCTCATCAAGAAAAAGCATTCTTATTTAAGAATTTTTTGATATTTTTACTGAAAACAAGACAAAAATTCTAAGAATTTTTTTCTTGAAAATCATTTTTTGCAGTGCAACCCACAAACTGTGACAAAAGCCCAACCCCAACCTAACAAAAAGCCCAAAGTCAAATATTATAAGCAGATTGGCAACATTCTTCAAATACTCTGTTTTTGTATTCCAAGAGCATAAATAAAAATAATAAAGTTTTGTTTTTGATTAAACTGAATTAATTATATTTGTCATGTTCAGGAAGCCTTATGTTGATGGTTCTGTATTACTAAACAAAGACTTTTCCTGAATAAATAATTAAGATCTCATTGACTTTGTCAGATACTCCAGACAAGAAAGAAACATGGCTGGATTTACATTACAGATCTTGATGCCCAATTCCAATTTATTGACTATATATTTTTTGACGAATTGCTTTTACATCACCTTTTAAAAGCAACTTGTATCTGATAACTGCATTTACACTAAACACTTGGCAAAACAACAGCAGCTTAAAGCACAGAGGGAATAAAATGCAATGGACCTAGATGGTTATACAATATTTAAATTCAAAATATAGTTTTATTCCTTGAACAAGACATGAAGCTTCACTATTACGTCACTAAGTGAAGCCATCATACTGCATTGTGCTGCTAAGAAGAGTTGACGTCATTTACCAATGCAGCTTTTTCAATGACATACAACATGTCTTGAGATGGGAATATCTGATCTGTTTGCTCACATTGCAGATGCGAATACATGTGTCTGGTTCAAGATTTATTTCCACATAAAATCTGAATTTAATAAATGCATCCTCATAGTGCCCAAGTTAGTTTTTAATGAATGCAATCAACACTGTTAACTACAGATGGAACTTGACCTACAGTAACATATTACACAATGCTACTGTTTCAAAGAGTGAGGTGACTTTAAAAGATGTTAATCAAATTGACAATTTGTTATGGCAGTCGTGGCACCAGCTGACATGTCTTGCATCATTGTAGTTGACATTTTTGAGCTGAAAAGATTATGTTCACAGATGCAGTGGGCTAAGATTGGTTTTTAACATTCTCTGTTTTTTCTCCTGAGGCAGACAGATTGCATACTTTATCAGGTGACTTTTCCTCCTGGCAGGAGCTTAGAGTGACATCTTTATCTGTTGTTTCCCAAGGTTAGAGACGAGTGATGAAAGGTTCCTTTTCTACCCCAAGGCCCGGCCTTAGAGAGCTATAAGTCCAGATAGAAATTTCCCAGACTGAGTTTCAATTTTAAACACATAAACTTGAACATGCTGGAAAATAAAAACATAACCACCTTACTCACCAAAGTAATACACAGAGTTTCTGTCTATTCCCTACACCCATGCACCATCCATGCAAAGACATAAAGTGAATGCTTGTTTATATCAACATGTATTGTGACGCAAACGAAAACCTAGAGCTACAAGACCACATGTGGTCAGATTTTAATCTTTAAAGTGGAATGAGGTAGAAATGTGTTTACAGTTGTCCAGCTCCCAGCTGGAAATCAGACCTTGGATATGATTAAATTAATTGATGTTCGAAAAAATAAGGACTTTTAAGGCTTGTTTGCCCACAATGAGCAGGGACTGCAAAATAGCTGTGTGGGTGATGAAAGTGCACAGTTGATTTCAAAATAAACTTTTCTGGTCAGTTAACAGAATATACAGAAAAGATTTTGTGATTACTGGGTATGACATTAGGCAGGAACTTGTTTACACTTTGAAGTGAAACTGGAATATAAAGCAAGTATGAATGGGACCAATGAACAGACCCATCAGACTCATCACGGGAACTCATTAATAGATTCAGGGTACAAAAATAAGTTTGTATGTTAAAGTTACCCACAGTAAATACTCAACTAGCCAGCTGTGAGACTCTACAGCTTTGAAGCTAGAAGTTTAATGAAAACACGATTTCATTATGTAGAACATCAACAGATGCAGACTGGGTTTTAGTTTTAAGTTTACACTTAAAAGTCACGTTCTTCCTGATCCCATTTTTTACCTTAGTTAGTGTGTAATGTTGCTGTTAAAGCATAAATAATACCTGCAAAAAGTTCACTGCCAGGCGATGTATTTTCTTTAACAGAATTCTCCTTTCAAAGCCAACAGCGAACGACCAGTTTGGACTACAGCCCTCTACTTCCCGGTTGAATGACGTCAAATAAAAATAATAATAATAATAATGCATTTTATTTGAGGCGCCTTTCAAGCCACTCAAGGTCACCGTACAACAAGAAGCAACAGTAACACTAATATCAGAAGTAACAACAAACAAAAGTATCAATAAAAAACAAAATAAAACTACTAGACTTGAGTGTACAAAGTAATCAAGACAGATAAGCAATTCTAAATAAATGAGTTTTAAGTTTGACTTTGAATTGGTCTAATGAATCTGATATACGGATGTTAGCTGGGAGAGAATTCCAAAGACGAGGAGAAACTTCAGACCCAATGAAGAGGAGCGAAGAGTTCGGGAGGGGGTGTGGGGCTGTAAAAGGTCGGAAAGGTAAGGTGGAGCGAGGCTATGAAGAGATTTGTATGTGATGAGGAGAATTTTAAATTCAATTCGGGATTTGATTGGAAGCCAGTGCAATTGTTGGAGTGATGGGGTAATATGTTGAGTAAGTGAGGTCCGGGTTATAATGCGAGCTGCAGATTTCTGAATCAACTGAAGTTTATGAAGAGATTTGTGTGGTAAACCAAATAATAAAGAATTACAGTAATCAATACGAGAGGTTACAAGCGAATGAACAAGAATAGAATAACTATGTGAAGTGAGAAATGGCCGGAGACGAGTGATATTGCGGAGATGGAAATAACAAGACCTGGTTATATTATTAATGTGGGCTTCAAATGAAAGGGTGCTGTCAAAGATAACCCTCAAAGTATTTATTAAAATAAAAGAGTTTTTGACTAAACTCCGCCTACAGGAATATGTCAGTCGCCAGCTAAGCTCAAAAGGCTCTGCTAAGCTAAGCTGCTGTTGAATGACAACACACTAAAACTACACAATCACAACTCATTGCTAGGGATGTGCCCGAAGCCGACTACGTTATTCGAACGGGCACAGATAATGGCTTCAAAATGAATAACGAATTCATCTGAATCTTAATCTTAAAAATGCTCTTAATATTAAACTTTGTTTAAACCAAAAAAATCTTTTCATTTTTTTCTTTTTATTTAAATACACAAGACCAGAAAAGCTTGGTAAAATGCTGCACTCTGATAATAAAATATTTGTTGATAACTCTGTGTCTCCGTGTGACTCCGGTCACAGATGATCTTTTAATTACTTCAAGTTAAAGCAAGCTTTATTGTCCGTCTAGGTGAATATAAAATAAACAAGTAAATAGATAAAAATATGAAAATGTAACATTTTAAAAGCAAATTTTAAACTGAATTACTATGACATCAATTGCAATGCACATTAAAATAAATAAATAAATAAATAAATAACAACTAAACCATTTGAATAAAATGTTTGATGTTATTAATTTGCCTCATTGTTTAAAATAATGTTGCTTGTTTTGAACTAATGGTCAAAACCAATTTTAAATAATACTGTTATTTAAAATTTTAATCAAATATTTGATTATTTATTTATTAAGATGAAGATTAAAAAAATTTCTTATGTTCGCACAAACGTTGTATGGACATAGTTAATAATGAGCTCAGCGATTTTATTGTAATGCTTATTATGCTTTCGTAAATTCTTGTCAAAACTGATGTTTTTGAACTATATTCTGTGTATGTGTGTATATATCCGTGCTCGTATCTGTGCATTTCGGATCTGTCAGTCAGCGCGAGTCTTGTCGTTCTTAACAATTTTAACATAAATCTGTCAGAATACTGTCAGAACCTTGTCCTGTTTTAGTATTTAATCCAGTATGGCAGGGTTCTGACAGTACAATGTTTTGTGTGGGGAATACGTGGTCTGTATTGACTATACTAAACCATGTATTTCCTGTGTCTTGTCACTTTTTACTCGCTCCCTTACCTGTTATCATTATCACCTGTTCCCCTCGTTATTTTCTCCCTATATAAAGTCTTTGTGCCCAGTGTTCTGCCTGTGATCGTACTGTGTTATCCAGATGTGTTCCTGTCTGTTTCTATAACTAGTAAGCCAAGTTGATTGGCTTCGTGAAACACTGAAACAGTTGAATCAATTGTGCCGTATGTTTCGAGGCTTCGAAACATCAATCCGAAACCGCCTCCACAGTGACACCTAGCGGTCGTTTGCATGTCTTTACATGAAGCAGCCTTTACAAGATTTTAGACGAGCACTGACAAATTGTATCCCACATGTTGTTTGATTGACACAAGTGATAGAATGGGAGAGTGGATAGTGCTCTCGACTCTCATGCGTAGATCATAGGATCGAACCTGGGAAATGCGTGCGCTGCGTCATCATAATAAAATGGTTTTTGTTGTTGTTTTAACATCTGTTTGACAACTACATGAGCTTTTAGGCTCACAATTGTCGATAACTATAGGCTATTTGGGTCTATTTAATGAAAAAAAAAAATCAAATAGAGATATACCAAATAAATAATAAGAGATTCATAAAATATATCAAGCCATAATATGCCACATTGTTTACATTTAAAGATCTTTATTCAAATATATAAATTGTTCTGTGTTGATAAACTCAACCAGCTACTTTTTTACATATAATTTCTCCAGCCTTTGAAAACATTCTCACACAAGGGACACTTGTTGCTGGCATGCATTTTTTGTAAGTAGCCTAAGTGTTACATACCAATGAGGAAAAATTACTTCTTTTCAGTAATTTATAGTATTTGATCTTGCCAAAAACGCATCTATGAGGTATTGTCAGTTTTGTTTCCTACCCTGTCAGTTTAAGATTCGAAGCAGATTCAACAGGTACGCCACCTTTCGAAATACTTGTGAAATGCACCGCTTGGTGTTTCGAATCACTTCATCACGTGACATGGGTGTTTCGAATCACATTTCGGAGCAGTGTTTCGAAACATTTACGCTTCGGGATCTCGACACAGTGTCGAAACGTCAGTTTCGCGGGAGCCATCCCTAGTTATCAGTGTTTAGTCAGCCAAAGCCTGGTTTAGTGTCACAGTCTAGTCTAGTTTAGTGTTTATCCGGTCCTGTGTATATTGTCTTGTTTTACCCCCTTGTGGGTTTTTGTTTTCCTGTTTTTGTAAATAAATTGTTCAGTGTTCTATCCATGTCTGCGCCTGGGTTCATCCGCCTTGCCATTCCTGACAAAATCAGGTTCCGAACTTTATCTATCTTAATAACTTTTTAAATATCAAGCAAGTCTTGCATTTTATATTCAAATTCCTGCATGTTTTTAAACTGAAACCAAAATGTGGATGGACACCCATCTTTGTAGTATTTGGTTAATCATGTAGGATGGTGCACCTCTTAAAGTTTGTTTTCCATGCATAGGCTATTAGTAACTAATCAAGTTTGTCTTTTTGATTAACATTTTGTATTATTGTTTTTAATAGCATTTTAATAGATATTTAGGTATTTAAGTGATAAATGTAATAAAAAGCAAGAATGCATTTAAAATGCCATTTTCATGTAGTTTGACAAACTTTTGGCTTAAGACCCACCCACTTCCGGTTCCATCCAAATACAAATAATTTGCAGTGTTGTTTTTGTCAACGATGACGATAACCAAATTTTGTTGACGCACCTTTTTTTTATGACGATAGCGCGACGATGACTAGCTAAAAATGGCTCTAAGGTGACTAAAACATGACGAGACGCTTTCGAGTTTTCGTTAATGAGACGGAACGAACATTATTATATGTCTGATGTTCACAATGCATGTCATTTCTGCCTATTTTGTTAAAAAGCATCAGCAATGCCGTTTCCTATCCTTGTTTTGGGTACGCCCACCACCCGGCTGCCGCCATGCCGCGCACCACATTTCACACAACAACACCACACCTGCGGCTGTGGCGAGTTCGAAGGAAACGACGAGTTGATTTATGGACATAGTTTTAGTATAATTCATCAGAAAGAAAAATGGAATGCATATTGGGAGACGACGGTAAATGTGGTCACAAACTAGGTGGGAAGAATGCCACCAACCTCAAGTGGCACCTGAAGGCTCATCACGCTGATATTTTTTTAAAGGTAACTAACAAGTCACGCTGTTAACATATCATATACATTCAATTTTACTCGACAATCGGCTTGACACATTTCATGGTAAGCTTAAGGTTTTACATGCATCTACTTGTAACTTTTAACGTAAATTAATTTGTTAAAGACTTTTTTATTAAAATTGACTTAAACTTGACTAAAACCTTTTTGTGTTTTCGTTTTCTACAACGTGACTAAAACTTTCAAGTTTATAAATGACTAAAATGTGACTAAAACTAAAAAGCATTTTCGTCCAAAAGAGACAGACTAAAAAGGGCTGCCAAAAACAACACTGCTCCGCTGCACACCCCTACTGATTACGTATTTCTGGGACTTCATAGAACAAGGAAGACATCAGCCCGTTTTTAGGACAGTGAAAACAGCGGTATAGAGAAGTAAATTGTGTCAAATACCACATTTTTTTACACGTGAAATATGGACCCATGTTATTTTGTGCACTGTAAACACAATCAAAGCTTCAAAAAACGGGAGGGGACGGGAAGAACGGGACCTTTAAAGTTGTTATTTGGATTAGATATTGAGTTAATATCTTGTACACTATTCATATCAATCTATTATTTTCCTTTGGTTTAATTTTGATTAATTCAAATAAAAATGGCACAGTGGATTTTAGCAACACAGTTGGCTTTTTCTTGATTGAGTTTTAGTTTGCACTGTAAAGGTGTGTCTGTGGATTAAAGTAGCCTAAAAAATGCATCAACTTGTTACATTTAAATGTATTTAAAGTTTACATTGAACAGTTGAGAAAAATTAAGTAATTACATGTAACAAGTTGAGGCAATTGTTTTTCTTTGACAACGGACAAACTTTTTTCCAGTGTAGAAGTTTACAAATGTTTGTCTCCATGCTTTTTTATTACAAAATGATCGAGCAAATGATCAGTGATAATTTAACTCTGATAGAGGTAAAATCAACTCTAAATGAGTCTACATATATTGTCCCAATATTTACAGAGTTAATTTAAAACTCTAAAGTGTTTCTTGTTTAACACTATTACAGAGTTGCAGCAACACTGTATGGAGCTGAAAAACAACACTGGCGGACACCACAAAGAGTTATTTTTCTTCAACACTAGAGTAAAGTGTGACAATTTAACACTAATGAGATCTATTTTAACTCCAGACATTTTTAACACCGGTGTACCCCATAAAAAACACCAACCTGATCTCACAGAATTCCGTGTAATGTGCACAGACCCTTAACTCAGAATCTGTGGTGGCATCACGGAATCAACGAAAATTCCGTGATGGGTTCACGGAAGTGATACCAATGTAAGTCGAAATCACGAAATCTCCAATGATGGTGTCACGTATCTTTCATGATCACCACAGTTTCACTCATTAGGCTATATTGGCTACAGTAGTTTGTACATTTTGACACTAGAAGTCTTCAGGACTGTGTATACAATTAATCTGTCAACCTCTCATCTACCAATGCTTTCATATAATTCATTTAGTTGCTTTTTGCTTATTGTGAATTTCTGTGTGCAAAAGCTTCAAAAGACATCAAAACGGTACAGTGTCTGGCAGCTGGTGGTGCTTGGACAGTAATGGTAGTTCAGAAGGTCTTTCACTCCCGGAGTCCATTCTGCTAAGCAGGTAGGGCAAACCTTACGGGGCAAATAGACATCGTATCGTCCTGTGGAAAAAAAGAGGTTGGACATTGGACTAAGTATGTTTTACAGATCCAACTCTTTCAACTCACCTGTCCATTCTTCATTTAATACAGAGATACAAAACAATAAGCTAGACTTTTCCAAACTTACCATCCATGGTGACCACTGAAAAATATGCTTCCCAGTGGTGACCTCAATCTCATGGGTGCACTCACATATTGCCCTCTGTGTGGGCAAGGGCAAGTGACGTACTGCAATGCAAGAAGTTGTTCAATTTTTATATCTATAGGCTTTCATATTAGTAATTCAAACCCAACATTGACAAAATGTATATGTCATTATCACTGTTTTCTGTCAAAAAGGAAAATGCTTTAGCACATTTCAAAGCATAAACTCAAAAACCAGCAAAAAAACATTTCTTCAGTCAGAGTGATTCCAGTTACCGTACTTTCCGGACTACAAGCCGCATTGGAGTATAAGCCGCATCATTCAAAAATGCATCATTAAGACGAAATTACATATATAAGTCACAGTAGACTATACGTCGCGTTTATTTACAAAATTATTTCACAAAATCCAAGCCGAATAACCGACATTTAATCTGGAAAGGCAAGTTATTCAACTAAACAATAGCAGACAGAACAGCAGGCTGAATAGATGTCTGTACGTTAAAGTAATATTTTCAGTTATTTAAACAATAAACCATAGCATACAGAACTTACCTGAAAGGTTGAATAGTCTAAATTATTCGAACAAGCCAACTAGCGTGAAGTTCGCAGACTCGTCATTTCACATTACTGAATCTATTGAATTACATAAATACAGCAGCAGCATATGGCGGATTCTCGTGGCTGTAGACGGTAATTATGTCTTTTGCCTCATTAATGTCAAAATTTATTCATACTCACAAGGCGCAACTGAGTATAAGATGCAGCACCAGCCAAGATATGAAAAAAATGCGGCTTATTGGCAGAAAAATACGGTAAGAGTTTAAACTTTTTCCATTGACAAAATCTAACAACTAAGAATATTTGTGGAATTAATACAATTACTCTTTACTAGTCAACAACAGTGGTTGAATAAACATACCCTGCTCACAAAAGTGAGGCTGGCCATTTCATCCAACACCACAGCCTTTGTATGGGGAATAGGCTCCAAGTAGCCATGAAATATTGCCTCCCTGTTATAAAAGACATTCTTTTTGTGGGCCTCTATGTCACAGCTTCCACATAGAAAGGAACACAATCCAGGCACCTAATGAAAGCCTCTCCAGCATGGCATTTGTTGCAAATATGCTTGATGACTCTTTCAGCTGAGAGTTTGGCATCAAGGAGCACTGGCCTAGCTGTTTTTGCTCTTACATCAGCAAACACCTGTCGTTGTGCCCACACCGTCTGTTCTGTTGCCACAGGATACTCAAATGAGGTAAGAGCACCCCTCAACTCTTGAAGACATATTTCTGAAAGAGAAAAAAGGATGTTACGTCTGACCAAGTATGGTGACCCATACCTGGAAAGTGCACACACACACAGCATTGAGTAGTGAATAAACATGCAAACACACACCCAGTCAATACCCAGCCCTAGTTACACCACACTTCAACTGAGCAAAAACATAATAAAATGACTTAACACAATGACAATGATCATGACTGAAAATTTGGCTTAGACTATGCCACACAGTACTGTGGCAACCGTTCAATGATGGTTTAATGTATTTGGACATGCCCATGGTAAACACTTAATGGAATCACAAACCATGTTATCAAGTGATACACCAGTATGAAGGTGGACGAATAGGAAATGTAGTCATAGGGATAATACAGACATACTCACCAAGACTTGCAGTCAACTCTGGATCTTCAATCTGAGGGACATCCTCACACACTGGGTTCCCTGTAACTTCAGAAGCTGAAGAGGGCAACACATTTGGTAATCTAGTCTAGCATGGTCTTACATTATCATATTTTAGTCTAGAAAATTCACAAAAAGTCATCATTCATCTGTCAAAGTGGGCTTACACCATCTTTACATACACCAACATTTAGTAAAATATCATTATTGAATTATGACAGCAGTGCAGTAAACAACAAACCCAATGCAGGTCTTTGTGCTCTCTGACGTTTCTCACGCCTGCATGTGACCGATTTCTTTCTCCTAGTCGTCTTTCTTTTTTGAGGAATGGCAGAGCTTTGCATTGCCATTGCAGCCTATATGAGGATAAAAGTAAATTTCAAATACAATATCAGCCTACCTTATAGTTATGATAACTTGGTGGATGTTTTTTTAAACAATTCATAAGAGCACTATCAATAGTGATTTTCATAGAAATGGGAATAAGTAAATTTGTCTCACCTTGGCCTCACGGAGAAGAGCATGAATGATTTCAGCAGCCATATGGCCTCTGATCTTACTGGGATCATCAAAGACCCTTGGGTTTTTAGACATGTTTCACAAATAAATACAAACAAACAAACACAAAAAATAGACACACAATACAGATATGAAGGTGTGTGTGAAAATGAGAGAGAGAGAGAGAGAGAGAGTAAGAACAAGTGAGAGAGTGGCTCTTAAAAGTGCCTTTGTTTTTCATTGGGTCTTATAATCTGTAGAACAGTAAGCAATCTGTGGAACAGACAAAAAAACATTATTAAAAAGACATCTGAGAAAAAAAATAATTTCTACATTGACAAACATTTGAGTACACAATAGTCATTTACTTGTTACATTTAACCAAAACAGTGCAAAGAATAAATAATGTAATGATTTTGGAGACCAAACAATAGTGTTAAAATTATTGTTTTGTACTATATCATAATGTGTGTAAAGCACATGGGTGCGCTTCCCACACCCAAACTATTTCTTCAGTGAGAGTGGTTAAAATTTAGAGTTTAAACCTTTTCCATTGACAATGTCTATGTTAAAGTGAATTTCCCAAAGAAAAAATAGCAGTGTGTAACAGAGTGCCAACACTGTGGTTGGGTATGCTTTCTCGTACCACATAAATCAGCCTAGCTCTGGTGTTGTAATCAACCTTTTTCTGGACAGTGCTTTTTATTGTCTTCCTTTTAGATGTTGCGTAGCCTTAATTATTGATGTTCTTTCCGTGGTCTGAAATGCCCATTTTAAACTGCTTAAGCATTATGTCAACTAACAGACTCAAAATCCCCAGGATGAAACCGACACTTGTGCAAGTTTTAGGTGTGACAACAATGTTGTTTGGCGCGGGAATAAACAAAGTGTTGTAAAAAAGAATTAATAACACAGACTTGAGATACCTACAGTAACGATCTGTGGACAATTATCCTCGCTGACGCTGTAAAAGACGACTTCTAGGGTTTTAACAGCGACTGGTAATCCTCGTAATATGTGTATTACCGCCACCTTCTGCTCCGGAGTGCGGAACAGACCGATTTATATTCTATTTATCAGTCCCGTCTCCCTAATAAAATCAAAGAAAGCTTTACTATTTATTTCACTTGACCTTTATATTAAATCCTTAAACTGTAATTCTTGAACTCAACTTTTCTTTGCCACTTTTCGCAATAGACACCCGAGTTTGTCCGTGTGTCTGTCTACCACGGAAGGATCCGTGGTGCCTCCACAGAAATTCACAATAAGCAAAAGGTAACAAACTGAATTATATGAAAGCATTGGTAGATGAGAGGTTGACAGGTTAATTGTATCCACAGTCCTGAAGACTTCTAGTGTCAAAACGAACAAACTACTGTAGCCAATATAGCCTAATGGGTGAAACTGTGGTGATCATGAAAGATACGTGACACCATCACGGGAGATTTCGTGACACCATCACGGATCAGCGCTCAAACGACCACAGAAAAATGCTTCAGGCAGGGTTAAAAAGTATTTCACCTGAAGTATTTTTAAGAAGGTCTAAGAATATTTAAAGTGATAGGCTTACGTTTCCAAATCAGAAACCGACGTTAATCGAGGCAGCGGGTGTTGAATCAGTCGATCCGTGTGGGGACCACGTAAAAAGAGTGACTGCGGTGCAGTTATAATTGAATCCGGTTATCCGTGGGTGGACCACGGGTGATGCCTGTCATTGACTTACATTGGTATCACTTCCGTGAATGTGCACGGACCATTAACTCAGAATCTGTGGTGGCATCACGGAATCAACGAAAATTCTGTGATGCCACCACAGATTCTGAGTTAAGGGTCCGTGCACATTACACGGAATTCTGTGAGATCAGGTTGCAAACACTAACTAGTGTTGATCTTCACTGCGGAGAGATAATTGCCAATCCCTTGGGTGTACATTTGCACACTTTGCAGAGTTACAGCAATAACACAAACGCTGCATCCAAATAATCTAGGGGTTTAAATTGATCTTTATCCTAACAAATACAATAGTAATCTTTACAATTTATTTAAAAAAATTAAACCACTTGCACAATGTTTTAAAAATTAAAGTGCAAAAGAAACAGTTGCTTATAAATACACAGACATTTATTAACATTCATTAACACAGTTAATACAATAAACACATGCGACAATAAGTGCAGTTTTAAAATAAGTGACACGTTGGCACAATATAGGCATTTTGAGTATCTGCCGATACCGAGTCCCGATCCTTTACTTCTATAATACATAAAAAAGAATAAATAAGAGCGAAAAAAATTCCGCACGCGTTGCTGTTTCTGTGTGGAGTCAAAACAGTCTAACTCTGTGCCAGCGCATAACTACAGATGTGTTAAAAAATAATGAGAATATATATAGTATATGTACAGGGGTTAAATTGGGATTTGTTTTGTGGGGATGCTCTGTTGGGAGGGAGGGTTCGAGGGGTAACTTGTTTAATCCTGATGACAGCTAAGCCACTGGTGTGTTTCAATGACATTTTGGACCTCTGATAGGATTTCATAAGTTTCAGTTTTAAAGCTGTGCCACATGTTGACCCAAACTTTAAAACCTGAACTTTAAATTATGCAAATCTATGAGTCTGACACCCTATATGCATTAGTTGCACATGTCATTATGCACAATTGATCAAGTTATAAGTTATGAATCAACCTCCTTGACTAATTCTAGGCATAAGATTGGCTACCCAAAAAGACTCAATTAACAAGAAAAACAACATACCGATTCAGCAATATATCTTATAAATTAGCCATAGAGATTCCCTAAGCTGGTCAGCAGTTAGTTATAAAATACCTATAGTTAGGTCGTAATTAATCTGTATAATCAAAATACATTATTTTATTAAACAAAGCGTTGTTTAAATGAGCGGTAAAAACCCGGTTTTGTCGTGGGTTCCTTGCACGCACGAGTGTGAAGCTTATGAATGAAAGCACGTCAATAGGCTTGTTCGACTTCATGCGGCGCCGCAACAATCGACAGCCGGGTGACGTCAAACTACCGCGAGAGTGATCTGTGAAATCAAACAGAGAAGTTTGCTTTTAAATCGCTCTCGCGGAACTTTGACGTCATCCTGCTGCCGGTTCTTGTGGCACTGCATGAAGTCGAACAAGCCTATTCTCTTCTCATCAGTTCACACGCACCAGCGCAGCGCGTACACTGGCGAGGAGCAGAGTGAGACCTTAATGGATTTTAAACCCTGCATATGTATCCGAGTCCTGATCGGGAGGTAACGTCCGATTCCGATCGAGTCTGAAACCACGTGATCGGGGCCGATTTCCGATCACGTGATCGGATCGGGACATCCCTAATTTCTATCTTAAGTTTTGTATGAATACTGTTTATAAAATGGCCTGTAGTAATGCAATTCATCAAATAAAAACACAAAATAAGGACCAATTTTATCTTCTATTACAAATGCATGCAGGTGCTCATCCATTTCTACAGTATGGACATGGCTTGTTAAAAGAAAAACTGCCTCACCTTTTACAATCACATTAATAATTTTTTTTTAAACTGGAATTTCAAATTCAACACATACATGTCAATACGATACTCAGTGCCATAAGTTTTTACCCAATTGGTTGTGTGTACATCAGAATAAACTGATACATTGAGCTTTCTGCTTAAAAGAACACCACCTTCTAAATCATAAGCCAACTCAGTTTTTAGAGGTCCATACTGAAGCCTTTGAAAGTTCAAATTCTCCCAATGTAATGCCATGTCATGTGTGTCTGGTGCATTTTTACCAAAGTTTTTGTGAGATTTTTTAAACTTTTACTGACTGTTTAAAAAACGTGTTTTGCCTCAAATCTCATGCACCAGACATGTAAAAGAGGACCAATTTTACGAATACACCTGGGGTAGTGTATCATAAAATGGTGTTTAGGTAACAGATTCTTATCAGGGAACAGAGAATTAAATAAAGGATCAAGTGGCTCCGGGTTCAATGAAGCAGAGCTGAAGGTCATTTTTAATAGCTGCCTTAATTAGCCACTCAAGCCCAGTGAGCAGAGGATGCTGAGACCCCTGGGCTTCCCTGCCATGATTAACTATCTGATGAACCGACCTCAGCCCAGGGTCTCAGCCAAGGCCGCAGCCCCGAAGTCCTCGATCCCAGAGGGCCGCATCATTGGAGTGGTGACGCGGGAGGATCCAGCGCTCACCACCTCGGCCCCCGGGAGCTCGTCCCAGCCTGTCAGCCTCCGCGGTAACGCGAGCAGAGGGTCTTGTGGGAGTTGGTGTCTGAGGGGTCCTCCACAGAGCCTGTCACACCCACCATGACCACGACAGAACCCACCTCACCTCCCACAGTCTCTGCACCACGGCCGCGGAGGAAGAAGGGGATCGCCTGTCCTCCACCTCAGCCTCTGCCAGGGCTCACGCCACAACTCCAGCCTGCCACAGACTCGGCTTCACAGTCACAGTCCCGGGCGTGCCTCCGCTGCCAGATGCAGCACCTGCTGTCTTGGTCCCTATCTCTGCTCCCCAGCTGGCTGCAACACCCCCTGTCTCTGCCCCTGTCTTGCCTCTGCTGCCAGTGGCAGCACCCCCTGTCTTGGTCCCTGTTTCACCTCCACTGTCAGCTGCAGTGTCTCCAGTCTCCGTACCTGTTTCGTCTTTGCTGTCAGCACCCCCTGTCTCACCATCAGTGTCTGCCTCTGTCTCCATGTCTTCCCTGGACTATCTCTCCTCCCCTGGTAGCCCAGGTTCGTCTTCCCCTGTGCTCATTCCTACCCCTTCTCAGCCTGGAAGTCCTGTTTCTTTCCCATCTGCTCCCCCTGTCATGCCCATACCTGTCCTACCTCAGTTTGTCCCCCCTGGAACTGTGCCCCCTGTGTCTACTGCCAAGTCTGCCTCTCCTACATCCCCTACTAAACCTGCCCATAGTCCTCGCTCTCATGCCTCTCCCTCACCCCCCAGCTCAAGGACTCCCTCCCCACCTAGTCCCTCCCTGCCTGGACTGCCCCCCAGAACTTTCTTGTGCAAGATGGATGTTATTTTTGTTATGTAACCCCAATCCTGTTGTTGTATATTTTTTGTCTGCCTTTGTGTTTAGTTGTCATGTTTGTTGGTTTGTGTCTATTATCCAGTCTGTCTTGTCCCCTATCTAGTGTTCTTTGACGAGCGCCTGGGGGCGTTCCTTAAGGGAGGGGTACTGTGATGATTCTGCCCTCTTGTTTTTCTCTAGTCTTGAGGCAGGATCATAACAGACCCATGTTTTGTGTGGAAGCACACAGCCATTGTTCACTTTCAGTGTGCTGTGTTTCCTTGTCTTGTTTCTTGACCCTGCCCCCTTGTCTCCTCGTTAATCATCTTGTTATTGTTTAATTCATGTCACCTGTTCCCCTCTTGATTTGCTTCCCTATTTAATGCCCTTGTGTTTGCTGTCCCGTGCTTGATCGTCTGTATATATGGTGTATGTTCCACGTGAGTTTTTGTACAATCAAGTCAAGTCTTATATAGTCTAGTTAGTGTATTCAAGTTGATTGTTGTCTAGTTTAGAGTTACCCTTTAGTCTGTCTGTTTTTGCCTTGTTTACCCCCTCGTGGGTTTTGTTTGTTAAATAAACCTGTTTTTGTGTAAACCTGTGTCTGCAATTGGGTTTTGTCTTACCACATTCCTGATAATAAAGATTATTAAAATGCTAAGCAGCATTCTAACAAAAAAAGAGAAAAAAAACCCTCAATTTTTTTGATCGTTTTTGACGTACATTATGTGTCTTCACTTGCATATCTCCTTTCGGCATTTGTGGCATTTTCTAGTTGTCACTCTCTGCTTTGTCTATGGTCCTGTATGACTCTTTGATCTCTCTGCTGCGCGTCTGAGTCCTCACCTGTTTTTATCTTTGGATTGTTCACTGTTCTGACTGGACTCCCCTAATAGTGAACTGGACTGACTCTATCCTTGTTTCTCTGCCCTCCTGGAGTTGTTAGCCCGTGCAGCAACCCTGATTTTCAGCTTTATTGTAAAATCTGATTTATCTTCGCAGTTCGCTTTGAGGATGATCGTGACAGCGACATTCCTAGCTCGTGTGAGTTGCATTTAAAAAACGAATGTTTAAAACAGGCTGAATCATCAACACTGCAAAAATGACTTTCATACTTAGTTTCTTTTTTCTTGTTTTTAGTACAAATATCTAAAAATTCTTAAATTGAGATGCTTTTCTTGACCTATGAAAACACAATTTAAGTGAATGTGTGCTTAAAACAAGCAAAAAAATCTGCCAATTGGGTGTGAATTTTTTTCTTTAACATACTGTTCCTTTAAGTGTTTAAGAAAAAAGTAAACTTATTTTAAGATTTTTTCTCACCTCCCATTTGCTCACACGAAGAGGGTGGGGCTTATGACCTATACTGCAGGCAGCCACCTGGGGGTGATGGTAATGCTTAACTTTTAAATTTAGGAATGTAATGCCTATGGCGTGCCTGGTCCAAAACATATAATCCCCCAGGCTGTTGATATTAATGCCTATAGGGAGCAGAGTTGTGAAGACACATTTAGGCCACTTGTACTGGGAGATAGCAGGGTTTCCAAATCAACATGTCCCTCAATAAACCTCATAACACAATTTTGCCAAGGGGATTCATTTCTATTAGCTAAGTCTCCTGAGGCACTCCAAATGAAATCATGCAACATTCATCATGCAACATTCTCAATCAAGGATTAAATGGCAATCCATATGCAGCCGTGACAGGCAGGGTGTGTAATGCCTTCAAATGGACTCCTCAGGTGTCTCACAGATGTCACCCCACCTCATCTTTCTGTTGCTGCCCATCTGCATAGAAATTGCTTTCAGAAGAAGAGACTGTTAGTATTACATTTTAGAAGCAGATAATATCTGTCATTACAGAGCTTGAGATAGTTTGCCCCTTTAGGTCTACTGGAAACATCAACAAAGTCAGTCAGGCTAGACATTTAAGACAAGGTCTGCAGACTATTAATTAAAAACTGAAATGTTTTCACTAGCCACAAGCAGAGGCGCCAAAAAAAAAAAGTGGGGAGGGTAGGACAATTATAAGGCCCAAAGACTTTTGGGCCCCCCCAAAGATCATTTTTATTAGTAACAGTAACAATGGTAATGTAATAAAAATTATAAATGTACCAAAAAGTTACCACAATTAAACAAAGTTATGGCTTATTTTTGTATTTCCGGCAATATTACCCCCTCTCCCCTTAATTGCATCGTTTCATCCAGACTTACATAGCCTTAAGACTAGAGTCACGTCCATGGGCCGCGCTAGAGGTGGGCTAGCGGGGCTTGAGCCCCGGACCTATTTTGTAAAGCCCTGATTGTTATAATATAGGCGTCACTAATTTTAATCTGTTAAAATATTTTCTATTACAGCCGAACTGTAAATCTCTCGTCAAGAACTGTCAACTTGCTTGTTTGATTATTTATGTAAACGGTTAAAAACGCGTGTTATAGACCTTTCTTTTCCCTTCCAAAGCCCGTGAGAGGTAGCGCGTCTTTCGTTGCTGCGCAACCATGAGCGCGCTCTCCGTAACAGCGAGTAAACTAAATGTGTGATCGGATTTAAATTGCTCATATGCACCACACGTCAATCATATCATTGCCACCGTGCAATCAGTGTCGGGACTTTGGAGTTTTCGTCTAGAGAAGATATGTTACTCTGTCTGTGGGGTTAATCAGCTGTTACTCAAAGAGCTGCGTGGGGCTAGTTCACGGCACGCCAAGTCACAGCTTTAATGGCAACACCTCAAATACTGTAGAAATGGAGGTATAACACATACTAAACCACGGATTAAAAATAGAGTCATCAGTTCCCAGGTTAAGAAAAGAGGAAAGATGAGGAGAAAGGTGCAAAGAATAAAAGACGGTATGCTATGAAGCTCACTCATCTCAATATAAGAATTGTATGAAGTATATATCATTATGTTGCTTGCTGTGTCTGTGCTTAAGTTACATATAGCAGTAGCCTTATTCATTTTTACAGAGATTGAACATAACCTAAATAAATCAAAACAGAAACACTACCTGGTTGCAGAAAATGTATTATCATTAATACATTCATACTTATGAATTTAATGTGTTAGTTTAGAGCCAAATTTTAATATAAAGTTATTTAAGATAAGGTTAAGAAAATTTTATACTGTTAAATATACAGTAACAGTGCAATATAAACAGTTCTTTCTGTGGTAAATAATATAAAAATATGTAATTTACAGAAATATTGTGTATTTTATGTTAAAATAGCTTTGCAGCCCTGCAACGAGATGTCAATCTTGGGTTTGAGTTTGAGATGCAGGAACATATCCTGGATGAAATTTGTATTTATCCTGGATGAATTAAGAGATGAGTGTGAAGGGGGGGGGGGGGGATATGACATTAAAAAGAAATCCAACAAGAAAAATTGAGATGTATATTAAAGAGAGAACAGTTGTGGATAAAATAAAAGAACAATGAATTAAGTGGAGTAAAAAAAGAGCCAATATGTTAAAAAAACTGTTAGCCCCCCTTTGACTTACATTAGTCAAAGTCATTGGGGAGTAGTGTTCAGGTTACCAATATTTTTCAAAATATATTATTTTGTGTTCTGCAGAAGTCATACAGGTTTAAAATAACAATTAGGGGAGTAAAAGATGACAGAATTTTCATTTTGAGGTGAACAACTTCTTTGATATCAGTGTAAAGTGTTCTCAGTTTAACATTGTTATTTTAATGAGCACTATTAAAAAGTTAATCTGGCAAAAATAATACCACTTAGAAAATGTTTATCATGTTTTAGCTATTAAAAGTGTATTTTTGACACATGCTTGGATGTCTTTGGGCTAAGCCCCGGATATCCAATGACCCTAGAAGCGCCCCTGGTTACGTCCGTTTGTTTAGACCCGCACGCAATCAGCGGAGCCTCGCGGTGCGGAGGAAAGCCGGAGTATAAACAAACCTCAGTCAGTCATTGAGTGAGATCAGATGGTTAATAGCCAAATTAGAGATGTCTTTGATGAGGAAGTATAAGTCTGGTCATAGAGAAAATGGGCTGACAATAAGTATTTTTTAAAAGAAAGGTAGAAATAATTTATCCACAGAGCTTTCTTTTGCCATAATGTTAACGTAATTTACCTAACAGTTACCTGATAGTCAATTTAATAGGTTACGTTTATCACCCCTGAAAATGAGAAGGATGTAATAGATATAGATATTCATCTTGAATTTGTAGCCACTTGCCAGCATTCTCCTATGCTAGTGGACTCTGCCTGTGAAAACCAGACTAAAGTTTCAAAAATGTGAGATAAAGAGCATCACAATTTGATATCAAACATTTATATTTCAATCGCTGCCATGATCTTAGTCAATATTAAAAATGTCAAGTTTACATTTTCACAGAATGTTCTTTACATTATGTAAAATGATTTTATGTGGAAAACAGTAAACCACAAACAAATGCTCCAGCTGGGTTTTCGCAGGCAGGGTCACAATTATCTACAGTGGATGAAGATGAATGTAGGTTTTGGGGTTAAGGTTTATACACACCATCAAGCAGGCTGGACTTGGACAAAAAAATCAGCCCTGGCATTTTGGTCCAGCCTGGCCCACTACACAGGATCACAAATACCACCCATTTTTGTGCAACCTTGAGATGTATACCAACTCAAAGCCTTATATTGATTAAGTAGAAAAGTATAAGAGCTGACACGTGACATTAGAATAATATAATGCAAGCACTGTAAAAGGCTTTGCACGTTTTAAAAATCTGCTTATTGTCTTAGAAAGTGTAAACTGATCATCTTATAAATGTTATAGTGTAGCAAAGCCACGAGTTCAGTGTGTGCAGAATTATTAGGTATGTTGATACTTTGTTCACATTTTTCTGAATACCTTTTACCAATTCCAAACAACAGCAATCTTAATAACTACCATTTTTTTGTATATATTTTTTCCTTTCGTCTTATTTTTGTGACCTTGCTGTCCCAATCAGGATTTCTTGTCGGTCACACCTCAATTTTTTTAATTTCTATAACATAGCGTCTTTCTTTATGGACATTAAATAATGAATTTTCCAGTGTGTGTTAAACCTTTTTTGGCCCATTTTACCTGTAAAAGAAAATGTGTTTAAAAATTCTGCACACCTGAATACAGTCTTATACAAAAGTTTGGGCACCCCTGAACATTTCCATGATTTTCATTTATAAAAGTTTGGGTGTTTGGATCAGCAAGTTAATTTTCTGTGACCCTGCCTGCGAAAACCCAGCTGGAGTATTTTGATCTATCAAATAACTGGAGCACACAATAAATATGTCAGAGGTCGGAGTGGACCACTTCCAACGTGAGTCACGCCCCTCCCTCAGTTTTCACCCCGAGGAGGTCCCAAAATGCCCCAATGACCAAACAGACGAAAGAGCAAGGTAACATATAACAAATCTTTATTAAATATTAAAAGAAGGGGAAGAGGGGAAGGGATTCTTAAAAGGGTGAGTTCGGGAACTTTGAATAACTCCGAGTCGCTTCTGACTCTCAGGGGGATCGCAGGTAAGTCCTCTCAACCTGTCTTTATCTTCTCGTGAATTGTAAGGGGATATTCTTAACTTCCACTCCTTGTGTCTTTCAGGTGGGCTCCCGATGGACCTCCAACCTCCCTTCCTGGAAGTAAAGCAGAGACAGGTACACTGGGGGGTAGGTAGGAACATACCTTAGCAGGCCACCTTCAGCGTGTAGAGGGATACGCTGAGCTTACAGTACGGCATCTAGAAGGTACACCAGTGGGTGCCTGGACGTGGAGCTGGAACGTCTAGAAGGTATACAGGTGAGTATACTGCCGTCCAAAGCCAAAGCGCAGTAACTACACGCTTGGTCAAAATTGAGTTAAGGCTTGAAATGCTTTATGGCATCTGTTCTGTCTTGTGACAAAGTGTCCTGGTTAAATTTTGTCCCGTTTCAGAGAAACGAGGGTGTCAAAATTGCAGTAACTACAAAATCCATGCTAATACCAAGGCAAACCGCAGTAAGTGACGTTACTGCGTTCTGACTTTGTTTCCCCGGCTTTGACACCGCAGATACTGCGGTTTCCCCCGATCGTAACACACAACAACAAACCAACCATGGCACAATGCCGTGTCCAAATGATGGTTGAACTCGCGTTACAACGCAAATAAACTAATACGGGCAAGGAAGATAGCAAAATAATAACTTGTACTAAGGCAAATTACAGCTTTATAAGTAGTTAACTAGCCAGCTGCTAGCTCGTCCATTGAAGGCAATATCCTCCGACAATAATGATATAATCCGATTCAGTCGCATTGGTGTTTGTTGATTCGAACATCTCTCCACTTTTTAGGCAGCTAATCCAATTGTATTGACAGGGGTTACTCCTTTGTTTGATAAGAGTCTGGTTAAGTTATATTGTTAGGCAAAGTTAACGACGCCCAGTCAACCTGATGAGCGCAGCCGGGCCGGCAGAAAGCACGCTAGGTGAAAAAGTACACTTCCATAATAAGTGCTCTTTTTCCACGAACTAATTTTGTAGGCTACTTAATATTAAAACATTTTGTTTAGTACTTCTTAATCTATAATCTTAAGAATATCTAAGTTTACATAACTGTGCTACTTTGAGACAACATGAAAATTAACTAAAATGTGCATACTGTTAGTTACAATAATGTCTTTGGGACAAACATGTTCTTCTATTTTTAACTTGTGTTAATTTTTAACTACTGTTTTTAAAGCAAACCTTGTATAATGTAAATTAATAAATAAAAATTAATAAAATAAGTAAAATACTCTTTGTGGTAAAAGGAGCATTTTTAGCATTCACAAACATCAATGAAAGTATTACAGTTATTAAAAACAATCAACATGTATTAAGAAGCATGAGAAAAAGCTGAATGGACACATTTAGTTCGTAGATACTGCACTTTGCTTGTGCAATAGTGTTTTAGTTGTTTAAGGTCATCCAAAGGCAGAGTGCAGTGTCTGCATTTTGGGAGTCAAGGGTCACAACGGTGGTCATGGTTTTTATCTATAAAAATTTTCTTCCTAACAAGGCATTACATCATACCTTTCAAGTTTTGGATTTGAAAATAAGGGAAATTTTCCGGCGCCCACCGCAAACACAAACAAGCTCCAGCATTCCTTACATTTTAAGACTGGTGAGGGACGGATAATATTTTTTAAACCAGTGCTGATAATTGTGTTAAAATGAACTAAACAAACTAATTCATTAGCAAGAAAACTAGTGAAACACACAGCTCTGTGAAAACTACATTTCATAAGTCACACTCAAACTGTACATACTATACACACAAATTTGCATCTGTACAAAACTTATGTTGAAAAGCCTTAATTTAACTTCTTTTGCATTATACCTTAATGACAAAATTATTTTTAAACCATTCACTTTTCTTTGTAATGAGAACAGTCATTTAGAAAATAAATCCGTGCTAGATGGGGCAGTGGCCCAAACCAAAAAGGGCACTACGGGGGTGGTACTATTATGGTTTTAATAAAGTATTATTAATAAATAATGTGTTACTATATTACTACTAGCATCAACTTAGACAAGAATTAGTGTGACAATAAATATTCTATATGATTTACCTGCTGGCTTGATAAAGCTTTGAATCCATGTTTGCAATGTTGAACTGCCTTTACCAGCCTCCCGTTCCGTTCTCTGTCTTTATTTTGTGAAGCCATTGGTGTTTTTTATATTTTTTGTATACAAAGTGTGCCAACAACAGCAAATTTAGTGTTTATGTTAACTTAGATCTGACCGGGAACATTTAATTCATTAGACAAGCATTGTAACGATAATAATGTGGATATTTTGTTGCTGTGTTAGCACTTTTAGAACACCGACAGCAAATCATTAACCGAAGAAATACATAAACAAACTTCCAAATTAGTAATTCTGCGGTTTACCAACTGATATAATGTAATAAATCTACCTGTTGATGCAACAAACTTCAGACAGAAACTGTCGTCTTCGCTCTCCAGGTAGAGAGTGCACACAGAGATGCTGCGGAGTGGGTGGGAAAACACGAAGTGGATTAGCGGAATCAGTGGACCTTTAGCGATCTGGGATTGGGAATGTTTTTTTATTACTCCGCCCGGGCATTATTATTTTTGTAATAACGCAGGTTAAAATACGGGAGATTTATGGGAAAATACTAATACGGGAGGACAGCGGGAAAGAAGGGTAAAATACGGGACTTTCCCGGCCAAAACGGGATACTTGACAGGTATGCATTACATGAATGCATTACCACTAATCTACCCACAACATGTTTGGCTGGCTAGTGTAAAAACTTTAAAGCCATTTTTCTCAGTTTCAGTGTTTGCGTAGATACTGCACTCTGCTTTTGGAGGGCAGTATACAGGAAGGTACACTGGGCGCTTGGCTTTGGGCGTACAGGTGAGTATACAAGGAGGTACACGGGGCACTTGGCTTTGGGCGTACAAGTGAGTATACAGGGAGGTACACTGGGCACTTGGCTTTGGGTGTACAGTTGAGAATACAGGGAGGTACACTGGGGACGTGGCTTTGGGCGTACAGGTGAGTATACAGAGAGGTACACGGGGAAAATCTTCGGTTGCATGGTTGCATGTAAACTGAGACAAACAGATGTTTAAGCAGGCAACGTCACAGAGTATGCGCCAGAGCTTGCACCTACATCAAAAGTGCGACCTATGTTTACATGTGACTGCTACTCTGAACGCTTTCAAGATCACATTTATATTCATGCAAACTAGTTTTGTGTGTTTGTATTTGCAAATACAGCTGCCCCATTATGTCGAGGAGCAGAGATGAGTGCTCGGAGGTCAGCAATTTTATGCGTGTTTGACTTCATGCGGCGCTGCAAGAACCGAAAGACAGATGATGTCAAAGTACCGCGAGACCGATTCGAAATTAGACCTCTACGTGTGATTCCTCAACTCGCTCTCGCGGTACTTAGACGTCATCGATCACCTACCGCAACAACTCCTCCCTCCAACATGATGAACCAGTTTGCGTCACCACCAGCGCTGCCGGTGATTGGCTTACGTGGGCTTGAGCTTCTCTTTACGGCATGTATGCATGGGTATGTGTAAATAAACACTTTTCTGAAAACTGACATGTGTGCACCATAGTATTTTTGAAACTGGAGAGGTTGAAATGTTTGTTTATGAAAATAGCCGCCCACGTGTAAACATAGCATAAGCATAGAACTTCATAGACAGGTGCATCCAATCATGAGAAAGGGTATTTAAGGTGGCCAATTGCAAGTTGTTCTCTTTGACCTCCTCTGAAGAGTGGCAACATGGAGGCCACACACACACACACACACAATAAAGAACTACACTATCAACAATTTTAAGGGAGGTGACGATTACAACAGCACCGGTCATTATGAGACCTCCTACAGGGGAATATAAGTTGTGTTTGACTTTAAGCTGCACTGACAGAATGACAGGCTGATGACATCAAAGTACCACAAGGGCAATTCGAGAAATCATACGGAAGAGTTTGCTTTTGAATCCTGTGGTGTAGTAGCATGAAGTTCAACACACATGTAAATTATCCCTATTAGTAATGTACTAATGTTCAGATATTTTCTTCTAAACATTTTTAAATGATCTTTAATGAGCATCATTATAGCCTGTTAATTTCTGCTGTTTTGTCTGAATGCTAAGGTATGGCAACTGCAAACACCTCCCCTGTAGCTGCCAAATAACTCTGCCCATATTGTATTTTATTTCAGTGTTATCACCATCATTTTGCAAAATGGTCTATCACTTGTGTTGTTGACTGCGTTTTATCAAAGTGATGTCTAACAACAGTGTTTTAAAAGCAGTTCTGGCTGCTTACCCCAGGTCCACTCGCTTCTCCCTCGTCTCTAATTACTAGAGATTAATCTAAATAATGATATAGTTATTCAAGAGCAAATAACCCAGCGCTGAATTGAACGGACTGTGGGTGGCAGAAGTCGTCATAGTTCAAAATTAGTAAGAAGCAGCAATGCACAGTTGATTTATCAGATTTATCCACTACTTTTCTTCATCTATCCTAAATTTGTGAATGTCTTGTAAATGGTGTGAATCAATTCGGCCCTGACAGCCTGGTTGAGGAATCATTTGTATAAGAAATCATTTGTGTCGAACGTACGCAGCCATCCGCACTTGTCCTTAGTTGAGTATGCTTTTCGAAGCTGTGCGGAAACACACTCGCGAGATGGAGACCGACTTGGAAAGTTTGTCGAGTTCTGATGCCCACCCTCCCACTGCATCTCTGCGCAGCAAT
This sequence comes from Misgurnus anguillicaudatus, assembly GCF_027580225.2. Lineage (NCBI taxonomy): Eukaryota > Metazoa > Chordata > Actinopteri > Cypriniformes > Cobitidae > Misgurnus > Misgurnus anguillicaudatus. The sequence continues at coordinate 20,285,040 of NC_073358.2, forward strand.
ACAGCACACACATTGCCAAAAGACAGATAGACAGACAGCTGCTCACAGATCCTATTCCAGCAGTGTTTTTCTGGACTTGTGTGGAGGTGAGTGGAGATCAGATGACTAAACTACCAGTACTTAAACTTTACTGTATTAACTGTTAACTGTAATAACTGTTAATACAAATACAAATCTTAACTGTATTAGTATTTTGGCTAATTAGCTATTAAGTTAGCTAAAGTTTAGTTAAGGCAAAAGAAACAGATTTTATTTCAAGACAGTTTTTCTGTGAAATTAACAAAATAGCAGCAACAGTACTTTTATAAAGGAAAAATGTATTTTTTTAACACCAATATTATTAAAAAACATTTTACTGCATTGTACTGTATATATATATAGTATTTCATTTGTGTTCACACCTGTTGCTCATTTCTCCTTTATTAGCCTCCCTTTATATTACCTGTGCTTTTCCTTGTCCTGTGCCAGACCATTGAGTGGACGGAATTTGCAAAAGGAAGGACTTCTCAAAAGAGGAAAAGTATCTGCATTCATCATTACTTTAAATACAGTTGAAAGAAAAAGTATGTGAACCCTTTGGGCTTACTTGGATTTCTTCATAAATTGGTCATAAAATGTGTTCAGGGGTGCGTTCTCCGATAACGTTGTCTCTTAGCACGCTAGGAAGACTCTTAAGTTAAACCTTAAAGGCGGAGTCCATGATGTTTGAAAGCCAATGTTGATATTTGAAATCACCTAAACAAACACGCCCCTACCCCAATAGAATCCGGACGTTCTGTTGATAGACCCGCCCCACACATACGCAACCCGGCGTTTGATTTGATTTTATTGGCTATAAGTGTGTTTTGGTAGTCGGCCCGTCTCCTTTTCTAACGCGTTTTTCAAACATCGTGGACTCCGCCTTTAACTACAGGTATACCTTTCCTACGTGTGTTCTCCGAACTATACCTTAGGATGTTGCTTAAGGTAAACCTTCTTAAGTTCGACCTTAGCGGGTGCTGTCCATGGTGGAGGTGTTGAATAGGTTGATATCATTGATATTCATTTCATGTAATAGGTTTTGCTGCGTTATGAGATAGCGGTGTTCTTTATTAAATAAACATTTTAGAAATAGTTCAAGTTCAATTTATTAGGAATATCTGGTAAAAAATATTTCAAATGGCAAACAACTAAATTCAACCTTCTATATTTTATATCAAACCCGTGCAAAACCCGCAACTTTATTTCCAAACGTATCATGTTTAAACTGCTCCAATTCATCCGCTATGCCTTGAAAGGATAATTTATATTAGGGGTTCCCAATAAGTGCGTTGCGCAAGTACTTGGCTGTGCATTACACTTAAAATATATAAAAACAAACTGCTGTTGTTCATTAGTTCACGCGTTTATTGTGCTTGGACACTGTATGCACAAGCAGCGCATTATCAATGCGGATAAAGCTTAATGGACGCATTTCTGCAGCCTGTCTGTCTAAATATAACATATCAAATATTATATAATAGCCTATAAATTTATAGTATGATTGCTTTAGATTTTAGATTTGATTAGTTTTAATGTGGAAATTTTATTGACCTATACAAGCAGTAATCAAGTGCACAGTTTATTTTGAATGTTTATAAAGAATATGGCATGCAGTTGCCTCAAAGTTATAAAACATTAAAAAAATTAAATGCAAAGTCGAATTAACATTAATAATCATAATAATTTTTTGTAATTTTACCCGATTTATTTATGCAGCTAAAATACTAGCCGGTAGACTACGATTTAACGGATATGAAATGCACAAATGAAATCGTAGGATTTGCTGTATAGCTGCCAGTTTCACCAACTCCATAACCCAAAATATATTTTTTAAATAGTTTCTTAATCCTGTAGCATTTAATAGTTCGCAGCTGATGTCCCTTTGGAAAACATAATTAAAAATCTAACAACCATCAATGTAATGATGTCTAATTGTGTGAATGTTTAATTCTTTAAATCTAAAAATATTTGCCTAATTAAACACAGAGTGTATTGCATTTTTTTTTTTTACAAATATTTAGTTATATAGACTGCAATGTAAGCTTTTATGAAAGTGATGGCCCCTAGTGGAGTCATGTGGGATAAGGTATAGCTAAGAGTGCTCCAGACCAACCTTCCGAACGAATGACTTACAGAAGTGATACGTAACTAAGAACGTTTCGGAAAACACGTATTAGCAATAAGGTACAGCTTAAGGTACAACTTAAGAACGACGTAGCGTTAAGGTAGTTTCGGAGAACGCAGCCCTGATCTTCATCTAAGTCACAACAATAGAGAAACACAGTCTGCTTAAACTAATACCGCACAAACATTATACGTTTTCATGTTTTTATTGAACACAACATGTAAACATTCATAGTGCAGGGTGGAAAAAGTATGTGAACCTTTGGGTTTAATAACTGGTTGACCCTCCTTTGGCAGCAATAACCTCAACCAAACGTTTCCTATAGTTGCAGATCAGACCTGCACAACGGTCAGGAGAAATTTTGGACCATTCTTCTTTACAAAAGTGTTTCAGTTCAGCAATATTCTTGGGATGTCTGGTGTGAATAGCTCTCGAGGTCACTGAAATTATCGTTACATCTGAGGTATGCAGCAAACATTTGTGAAGCCACAACACGCACAACCTTGAGGCGGATGGGCTACAACAACACAAGACCCCACCGGGTACCACTCATCTCCACTTCAAATAGGAAAAAGAGGCTACAATTTGCACAAATTCACCAAAATTGGACAGTTGAAGACTGGAAAAATGTTGCCTGGTCTGATGAGGCTCGATTTCTATTGGACATTCAGATGGTAGAGTCAGAATTTGGCCTAAACAGAATGAGAACATGTGTCACAAGGTGACGATCTTTTAGGGGGGCGGAACCAAAGTTGGGGAAGTTTGGTTCCACCCGGAAGTGTTTCCGCCCGGACCGGAAAAACAGAACACCGGAACTTCCGGTAGCGCCGTAAGAGGGAAAATCAGGGAATTCGATGCACCTGTAACTAGTTAGGAACAGCGGTTGGCGATTGGAGGATACGCCAAACAAGGCAGTACTTAAGGCCAAGTTTATTCACAGTCTGGGAGCTTTTTGGTGTGTGTTGAAGCGCTGTGTTGTGCCCGTTTGGTGCGCTGCTGGTGGCTGCCTAAACTCTCTCCCTCTCAGGCTGGAATCGAATTGTTGTGGAAGACATCGCGAACCTTAAAGTTTGAGAAGTGAACGGAGTACATTTCAAATGGAGACAAAGCGAAAAGGGGATTGAACACGGCATTGATGTGAGTACAAAGATCAAGTTGAAAGCGTCCTGTATATTTACCTGGCTTCATGTTGGATTCCTCCAGGAGAAGGAGGGCGGCCCTACCCCTAGCATAGCGTGGTGGGTGAGCCGAAAGAATACTATTGAAGCAGTCACAACGACGACATCACTAGCTAGGCTGCATATTTCATCGCCAGGTCCGAACCAAGCAAAGTGAAGGAAGACGGGTGTCCTTTTTGTACACTGAGCGTGGTGGGTGAGTCTTTGTGCTGTGAACACCTTTAATTTTGACGTGGTGCTGTATATTGCTGTGGGTTGCTGTGTATTGCTGTGTGTCCTGTCAGATAAACCCCTGCCTTCACGCACTTCGTTGAGGAAGGACAAAGAGGCTGCTGGTCCTAGCCTAGCTCAATACAGCATATGTTGTGAGCGTGCTTCAGATCTCGGGAAATAGCACGGTGCCTTGGGACGATCTTTTCCCGTCTGGACATCGGACGGATGTGAAGAGTGGCAGTAAGGAGCTGAAGAAACAGCAGAGGTGTGAGTACGATTTGGGGTCATTATCATTGATACTTTCAATTGCATGAATATTGTTGTTGCAGAGAGAGAGGTGAAGGAATTCCATCATCCCGTGGCCTCTACAAAGGGGCGCCCCGTCCAGAGTTCGAACGCCTGACGGCAGCAAAGAGAGGGCAGCGCTCGGCCCGGTGAGACGTTGTGATATCCCACCCCTCTGCCACCACCGAGTAGTCGAGAGGGTTCACCCCCGACGCCAAGTAGGAACTACTTACCCCATCAGACGCCTCGCAAAGTGCTGTAAGTCCGCCACTGCTGCCAGTTGTAGATATCAACCTCCTAAGCCGTCGATTCATAAGGACGGAGCACGCACTGTACCCGTTGATCGGTGAGGAGCACCCTGAAGAGAGAGATCGAGTAGAACCTGTACTTACAGTACGCTGAGTCCAGCCAAGAGGTGAGAGCCCTTTAAAGCAAATTAACTGTGCTTTTGTGCCCCAGTTGATACCTGTGGAGAGAAAAGGAGAGAGAGTGAATAATCTGAAGAGAAATCGAGGAAACCTGTACTTACGGTACACCGAGCCCAGCCAAGAGGTGAGAGCCATCCAAAGCAGAGTAACTGTGCTTTTGTGTCCCAGTCGATACCTGTGGAGAGAAAAGGAGAGGGAGTGAATAATCTGAAGAGAAATCGAGGAAACCTGTACTTACGGTACGCCGAGTCCAGCCAAGAGGTGAGAGCCATCCAAAGCAGAGTAACTGTGCTCTTGTGTCCCAGTTGATACCTGTGGAGATAAAAGGAGAGAGAGTGAATAGTCGGAGGAGAGAATCGAGGAAATCTGTACTTACCGTACGCTGAGTTCGGCCGAGAGGTGAGACCCATCTAAATTGAACTAACTGTGTCTTTCCGTCCCAGTGGCTACCTGTGGAGAGATAGAGGAAAGTAGTGAATGACACGACAAGAGCGGTGCAAGTACGAGGAAAAAGCCTCCATCAGAGAGATTCAGGTACGCAACCAGAATAGCAACCCCCCACACTCATTGGCTTTTGATTTTGCCTCCAGGAGGAAGAAGGAGCGCGCCACGGATAATAAAATCCAGGCCGGAGCCTGAGTCCCACGCCCCGGACCCCCGTTGCCCCCTTGCTCCCCGTCATCTCCCGGCTGAGGCCCATCTGGAGGGCAGAGCCAGAATTTAGTTTTAATTTCCCTTACCCCATTTCCCCAGTACATTTTAGATATTTATTCAATAAAGATTATTTTATACTTACTTGTTCTCGTGTTGTTTGGTCATTGGGTTGGCTTTGGGGACCTCCTCGAGGTGGAAGTTGAGAAGGGGCGTGGCTTTGGCCATTAGTAGCCAGCCCCTGGGTGTGACACATGGATCCATCATGCCTTGTTACCACTGTGCAGGCTGGTGGTGGTGGTGTAATGGTTTGGGGGATGCTTTCTTGGCACACTTTAGGCCCCTTAGTGCCAACTGGGCATAGTTTAAATGCCACAGCCTACCTGAGCATTTTTTATGACCATGTACATACCTTTATGACCACCATGTACCCATCCTCTGATGGCTACTTCCAGCAGGACAATGCACCACGTCACAAAGATTGAATCATTTCAAATTGGTTTCTTGACCATGACAGTGAGTTCACTGTACTAAAATGGCCCCCACAGTTACCAGATCTCAACCCAATAGAGCATCTTTGGGATGTGGTGGAACGGGAGCTGTGTTCCCTGGATGTGCATCCCACACAAATCTCCATCAACTGCAAGATGCTATCCTATCAATATGGGCCAACATTTCTAAAGCATGCTTTCAGCACCTTTTTGAATCATTGCCACGTAGAATTAAGGCAGTTCTGAAGGCGAAAGGGGGTCAAACACAGTATTAGTATGGTGTTCCTAATAATCCTTTAGGTGAGTGTGTGTGTGTGTATATATATATATATATATATATATTACTAGTGAAACTATCCTCCTCATCTTGGTGCAGCCGTTTATTCTAAATATATTTGAAATATAAACTAGAAAACATGCACATTTTTGGCATATCTATTCTGTCTTCTGCTCTACTCTACTGTGACACCTACTGAATGATAAATAAGACCATGGCCCTTGTGTGAACTGATTATTTTGTAGAAATCTGTTGAGTATAACAATTGCATGTGTGTGAGGGAAATAAAATAAACTGGTAAAGAAGTTGTGTGTAACAATGATTCAGGCAGAGTTGGATCCATCTGCAATGATTTTATAAACAGGAGTTATATTATGTTATATTATTATATTACCCGTAAATGTGCTACACTGAACCGACCCGGACCCGTTTTGAAAGCTGGACCCGGAACCGACCCGGACCCGTCTATTATTTAAAAATTATTTGTCTCTTTGGTGCGAAATGGGTGTGATCGGAGCCCAACCTCATATTCTTTCGAATCAAAATTGCTAGTGACGTCCCTGGCCACAGGTTTCAATGAGCTTTTGTCAAAACCCAGATAATAGTATTTTTTTCAATAATATATCTGCTTTTAGTAAATTAATACATAATGGAATCTATATGCAATAATTTGTCACATTCATTAAAAACTATGAAACAGTCAGACAGCACCAAACAGCAAGGAATAAATTATGAGACTTGATGCTGTGTGCAGATATTTCAGATTTATAAAGCCAGAAATTGCTCAGATGCAGCGAGTCCAACATTGAAAGTGAATTATATGCATCTACACTCATGCATCATGAAAGCACAAAGTGTACAAAGCGGCGAAGGCGAGGGATTTGGGTACTGGGTGGTGATTGCATATATATCATTGCAAATATCATTGAAATCTTATTTGTTATTATCTATAAATTTGATAACAAGGGCAGAACCTTTTTGAATGTTTTCATCTCTTTATTGTAGTGAGTTCATGGAGAAATGAACACCAAAAAAACGGGACTGTCCCCGGAAAACGGTGGTCATCTGGTCACCTTATCATACATGCCTATCAATATTAATGACAAACAAAACAACCGTGTGCACATTATTGTAATTAAACATTTATTTGACAAATACCACCCAAATTGATTTGTTTTTATCCCGACGGCTGGGTAAATATAGGACAGAACACATGCTCGGCTATCTTGACCCATCAAGTTGCGCTGTTTTTTGTTACTTTATTACACATGTCAACAAAACCATATTAAAAACACATGCCAACATTGTATCATGTTTACTTATTAATTAATAACATTACATGTTTCATAATTTACATTACATTACAAGTGAATGTAATGTCAAAAAAATATATTGGATGTGTGACATGATGAGTACATCGTACAAGTTTCTGAAGTTTTTTTTTCCGAACATGGTTGGACAAACTGATTAATCCAGGTGTGTCTGATTATTGTTGTTGTGACTACTGAGGTCAGGCACACCTGGATTAATCAGTTTTTTCAATAATGGCAGACAGGAAACAAGAAGCTGGCTGAAGTTCAGGAAGTAGTGCAGCTGGGCATAAAGCCTATTGTCTACTGTGTTGAGAAAAAAAGAAATAATTTTTAGTGTTAAAACCTCTTTATTTAATGCTTTATTTTATTTTAACAGCAAACAAAAACAAACAAACAGACAAACAGTCTTAAAAGGTCTACATGTCCAATACTCACATGTGACAACCAACCCCGCAAGCTATGTGACAACCATCCCCAACTGACTTCTTGACAAACATGATAAGCTAGCTGCCACACGGCTTTAACTTGATTGCTAAAAGATGACTCAAAATAAAGCTACTACTTTAAGCTTTTTAATGAGTGTTTTGTTTTTGAATGACTAATATCCTACAAGATTTCAACACAAAAACAACGCCAACATGAAAATTTACTCTGACCCATAAAAATAAAAAATTGTCTCCTAACATCAAAGTTTTGTGTCTGCTCAGCAAAATTTCAAATGCAAATGAGTAAGGTATTAAAGGCTAACAAATTGATATCAAAATTGTACCACAGCGCCATGTAGTATGTCTGGAATAAGCAGTGTGACAACCAACCCGTGAGACAACCAGCCCCGGTCTCCCCTACAGCTGATCTGTCTTTTATAAGTCTGATCAAACTAAAGACTTTTTGGAGATATGAACGATGTAATACTACTCTTTAGGTACTCAAGATTAACATGAGATGAGCAGAAACAGCGTGTGTTATGGGAGTTTTAAACCAAATAGTGTGTTCCTGACATTTGAATGTATGGTCTTATGTTAAAACTGAAAGTAAACTAGTTTCTTTGCGCAAGGTCTGCATTTGTTAAAAATAAAAATAAAATATCTTAAATCAATATATAATGTTCCTTACCTTACTTATCAGGTATGTAGTGTAATAAGCAGGATAATGTACAGGCAGCAGGTTGTTATCGCAAAATAAGTCCCTTCAGTTTTATGATCACACTGTCAGGACTTATTTCTGCGATAACAACCTTCTTGCCTGTACATTATTGCTTACGTCAGAACCCTGCAATACTGGGCTAAATCCTAAAACAAGACAAGGTTCTGGCAGGATCCTGACACCAATTAGGTACAAATATGTATCTTTGACCTGCCAATATGTACCTTGAAGTACTAAAATGCACTCTTGGGTACAAAGGTGCACCTTTTGAAAGGGTACTGTCCCAGTGACAACTTTTGTACTTTTATTTCTGAGAGTGTAGTGATTCCAAATACACTGGCATGCTCACTACATTTACTGCCTTTACATAGTTGAAACTGGAAAGTTTGTTGAATAGTTATGAATTTAAATATTTTAAGTCACTTATGCAGGCTGAATTTGTTATTGCAATATATACACAGCCTTGTTTGCTTGCTTGATTAAGGGTTGATTTTTAATCAGTAATCAAGGCTAGAACTGGACTTAGATCTTGGATGAAAGTACCACATTTCTTTGAACCCACTTAGAGATTTATACATAAAGAGATCTCTTTGAAAGTTCCATCTATTTGAAAGGATGGAAAATTTTAATGGAGACTCGCCTAATACTGTGTAAATCCAGACTTCCTTTCATTTGAGTACAAGGACTTTCGAGAGGAAAGAGCATACTACAGTGTAAGACAACAGCACACCATCCCAAGCAGTCTCAGTGTTGGCAATACAGTACTTGCACGCTCTTGTCCTTTTAAGTGTCTGTCCACATAGTTTGACGAAACTTGTGTTCGTCAGCAAAGAGGACGTCCCAGTACAGTCTTTTGGAAAGGCTGTCACTTCTTTTCTTTGTTTAGCATTACCTACTCCCAAAGGATAGCTGAGCACTTCTTAAACCTGTCTGTGGCTGTCAGTAAACTTGGAGCCACCTGAGCATTATGGTCAGGAATATTTCATGAGTTCCTCTCTAAGTCTACATCAATGATGCAGCATGGTGGTCGTGACTTAATCTCAGTGTCTTAAGATTATTCTGTGTCTGGGGTAAGCAAAATATGACCTTGTCAGCTTTCTGGAGTTAAAGTCATGTCGTGGAACTAAAGTATGGCAGCGATGACACTGACTGGAGCTAGTAAATCTTATTATATGTAGCTTATTCAAGCAACAGACCAGAATAAACAATTTTTCTATGTGCTTAATGGTAGCTGTAAATGTTTAACACGCTTAATAATAAAGATTCCTAAAACTTCTTTGTTGGGCTGTGTAGTTCCAACGTTTAACATCTACCTTTCTGTTGCATAAATGGTTGTTTATATTAGATAACTTATCTACTAGGACTGCATAACGATAAATCGCAAATAATTGTTTGCAGAATAAAGTTTTTGTTTACATCATATTTGTGTATAATAATTATGTATATATAAATACACACACATGCACAGTGGCATGTTTACCATTTTGGGGGCCCTAAGCAAAGTCCAAGAACCGGGGCCCCCCATGCCCCAGCATTGCCCAAGGTTTTTGAATTGCACAACAATAATATTCAGTATATAGAATTAAGTGATATATATATATATATAAACCGGGTTTGTTTTGTTTTACACTGCTTAAAATAACACAACATTTTTACAGTTTAGTATGACAAAAATTCTTGGTTAAAAAATTTTTCATGCCCCTCTCAGATATATCTTTTGTCTTATAGGATGTAAAAACAATGTAGTTAATACTGCAACTTCAGTGTCTGACATCTTACTAAAAAAAAAAAAATGAGGAAAAAGAGGAAGCATTAGATTATGATTCAGACTGATCTAACAAACTGAACTAACAAACACCAGCAAACAACATTTTTGGTTATTGCTTGAATTTATGGATGGGAATCACATAACTCTCATGATCATATTGCAAAAACAAACTTACTGTGAGATACAACAAGCATATAGACTAGACAAACACTAAAGATGAGATTTTAATGACAATGACAGAATATGATTTATGTATTTTTGACGTGATTTAATCCCCTGCGTGGTGTCTTTATCATGTTTATACCTGTACGAGCGTGAAACAAAAGATGCGTGTCATTGATCAAACCAAACCACCAATCACAGGTGTGAAGCCCAAAGTCTTTAAAGTAAACTTGACCAGCATTTGTGCGCCCTGAGCAGAGGTGCGCTTTCCCGTAAAGTTCGCTCATGAAGTAGCCTATATGTGCCCTCGCGAGGATGTGCGCAAATATTATTCTGCGTGCATATTCACACTTCTCTCCCTCGCACGTGCTTTATCCGTACCTTAGATTTAGGTCTGAATAAATGTAACATACTTTCGCACACCTTGTGGCCAGTAGGGGGCCCCCCAAGCCCACGGGACCCCACGCAATTGCATAGTTTGCGTGGTGGGTAAACATGCCACTGCACATGCATCTATAATTTTAAGAAAAACATTTTTATATATTAAGAATTCATATTTATATAATAATATTAATTATATATAAATATAAAAGGTATATACAAATGTAAATATTTCTTAAATATATACTTGCATCTGTGTGTATTTATAAATACATAATTATTATACATTGTACACACACACACACATACAGTACTGTGCAAAAGTCTTAGGCCACCATGCCAGAATTAGATTAGTTGTTTTTGCAATGTTATAGTAATCATATTAATAGAATACATCCAGAAAATACAGGAAATGTGTATATAGTTTTAAAAACTGTATAAAAACGTAAACAGATGTGTCAAGTTTTAAGGGTAAATTCCCCTTCCACTTGAGCAATAGCAGGAAACTGCAGGATATCTTAAACCTAAATGAAATGGAATTAATTAATTAATTAATTATTTAATTAAATACAATCCAATTTAATTAGTCTTCTTTCTTCAATCTGCCTAAAAACGCTCAAGATGTGTTTGGTGCCAAGAAAGGTCACACTAAACACTGACGATGCCTAAAGCAGACATATATTTGTACATATTTTCTGTATTTTTTGTTTGTATCTTAACAAAATAGATTGAAAAATAAATATGGATGGACATTAAAACTTCTAAAACAGCAAGTCTGGTGGTGGTGGCCTAAGACTTTTGCACAGATGATGTAAACTATGATGTTTTTTACTTTTATTCTGCAAACGATTAAGTGCAATTAGTTTTCATGCAGCCCTAGTTTCTGCAAACTATAAAAAGGAGAGAAAACTGTGCTTTTAAAGTACACCTATTTCATTGCTAAAAACAATGATATTTTGTGTATTTGGTATAATCCAATGTGTTTGCATGATTTATGGTAAGCGCTGTGTCCCTCATTGGCCAGATCATCTGTACGTTGTGATTGGCCTGAAGACCTCTGACGTCAGCCGGTAATGTGATGCTCCTTACCATGCTTGAAAGATTTGGTCACAATGCAATGCTTACAGGAGGAAGTTTACAGGCCTGGTCCAAACGGGAGGAATTATGATAATTGATGAATATATCATAATTATGGCATTTTAAGGAAGTCGTGTCACTTTGCCGCCATATTTGCAACACTTCCAGGTCTTGTTAGAACAAGACCTGTTGATTGTGCGCATGTGTAAAGTCCCTCTCCCAGAGGATTCAGATTGGCTCTTTTTACTAAGAAGTGGGACTAGAGCGGCCATTCTGACCGTTGCGATCCCCCCTATTCCACCAGTGACACATCTTGTTTATATTAAATATCTTTGTTATAGCATGGACCACATAATAAAGCACAATTTTATACACTTCATTGTATCTGATGTTACTCTGAAGTGGCTGATCAAAATGCTTTGCCTTTCTTTAAAACCCTGAGCCCACATGAATATTTAACATAATTTATGTGTATTTTTAATCACATACTGTACATTTAAAGGCCCTTTTGTATTTTTCACAGTTTAAATACTTTATAATAGCCAGTGAAAATCCATCCCGGTACAGTACATATAAAGAATAATAATGATGCAGTACAGTAAGGGTCGATTAAACCGATTTCCATCCCTGGTCATGGCTGAGGGGTCTTCCTTCAGACTCAACCTTTGGGAAGGAGGGAATGATGGTGCGATGAAGCAGGGCAAAAGGCAGGCCCCATGCGAGAGAACTTGAATTAGATACTGTAGGGTCATTGCCAACTGATGCAGTATTAAATGCAGCAAAGTTAATGCTGAATCAGCCACTTTGAAAACTTCACATTAAAACTTTTGTTTTATCTTGTCCATCACTTGACATCTTGCAGTCACAGACTCGTAAGTGACAAGAGGAGAAAAGATGTAGCTCTTGTATTCACTAGTTTAAAGTAAACATATATAGACAAACTCTGATACGCTACTCCGCAAGCACTTTAATAAATGTAAATAATGTTATGATAGTAAGCAAACCCTTTAAATTATTTATAGAAGCAAAGTTCTGCTTTATAACGTGTTCCCTCTGTAAAATCACAACACTGATATTAGTACTACATCTTCTTGAAGACTGCTTTGAAGCACTACTTTCATAACAGCATAACACTGCATAAATACTGGATTGCTCCCATGTAAAGGTAAAAGTTTATGTGAAACACAAGCCACTCTTATGTGGGTTTTATTGCTTTGCTCCTGCAGCTCATTGAATTGCACAGCAAACAAAATATACAAATCAAAACAGCTTGCGTTGCAAATGTCCTTTTGTAAATTGCCTTGTTTTCTGAGGAAGATAGAGTGCCTTGAATTAAAGAGTTAGCCCACCAGTGTCCTTGATCTTATCTTTTTAAAGTCGCAACGTCCTGCTGCACATAATCGTGCATCTCTGCAAAAGCTCCTCCTTTAGCATCATGTAAAAGTTGAATTTAGACCCATAATGGATGATGAAAAAAAGCAGGCTCAGCTGAACAGTGAGTAGATAATCATTTGATGCAGTCAGCAATATGTATGGAGGTTGAGTTTGGACACCAAGATTGAGATATAATATTAAATCACAAAGCATGTCATCACAAATAGTACAGTCCACCATTTGTTTAGGATCTTAACAGTGGCTGAGAAACAAGAAATGCATGACTGATGGATTGGATCAGAATGGATTCATTTTTTACTGCTGTTCTAAGAACTTCGAAATTAGATTTTTCTCATCTTGGTTCTCAGTTCTGGGCATCCATGTATAATGCCTTGCAACTGTGAAAAAGAAAATGACAGCATTTATTTGCCTGGAGTTTATTTATATTCTGTCCATGACAACGTTCATAAGATTATTTAGGAAAGACATTTCATTCTTTATTAATGCTAATGCTGACAGTTTAAAACTTCCATCCAAACCATCACGCTTCAGTATCTGTGAAATATGCTGTTCTAAGAGAAAGTTACAAATGCACTTGTTTGTGATTATGTTTTACAAATGAAACAAAAAGGCCTAATGGGAAAGAGCTTACAAACATTGTGATCTACTTTTCAACCTAAAGCTGGAGAAATTAAATAATGTTTAATAATAAATGAGTGAAAATTCTCCTTGTACACAAGAAAACATTTGTACACAATAACTTAACCCCAAAGTGCAATAAATAGTGCTGCACTAAAATGTGAAACACAGACCAAGAGGAAAGGTGGGTTTGTGAATTAAAGGTAAATGTTGTTAGCACATGCATCTTAGAATTTTTTTTAGCAAATTAGGGGATAAATAATCAATAATGTCTATTTACAAACACCTACATCTCAACACTCTACTACAGTGCTTATAACAAAAATATATGTTATTGACAATAATGTAGAAGGACATCAATAATTTAGTTTAAATAACATGTTATGCACAATATTATTAGTAATTATTTCATTCAGTAATTATATATGGCTTATGAAAAACATATATAGCTTTAAGAAAATGCTGGAAATGCAGTGTAGAATCAGGCTGCATATACAATTGGTCAATCAGTCTCTTGTGGGCAATGGGCCAAGCTGTTTCTTATGCTTATGCGCCCACTGCTACTAAATATAAATAATTCATTCAAGCTTTTACAATTCAATATTCCCCTTAGGAGGTACAATGTCAAGATAGAGTCATATTTTAATAACAACAAAAGTGATTATATTGCCTTTTATTCATAGTGTTTGCACCACTTTTGAAGGCTTGGAGTCATCAACTCATGCACACTGTTGCTACCCTGTTATCATTAACTTTATGTTTTCACTTTTAAGTGGAATGTTTCAAGTTTTTAACTATATTATGAATAAAGTATATTGCACTAAAAAATTGTCAAGGTTTGGGTAGTTTTTTCCCCTTTTAGTCTTTGCTGGTATTACACCATTTGGCAATACCCTATCCAAAAGTGCCATATGTTTAGGTTAAGTAATTGAACTTTAAAGGCAATGAAAAAGTTATAAGTAAGCAACTGAAATGCCTTATTTTCACAAATGTCACTTATTGGTATTTAACAAATTTGACTTTTATTGCAAGACCCAAAAGTACATGCAAGCTTCAAAACACAAATGCCTCTAGAAACATTGCAAATGATGAAAATCAGAATGTAAAATGAAGTAACTGAACCACACATTAGGGGGCACTGTGATCCATGTGGCTGCCACATTCGGGTGGTGTTCTGGTCCAAGTACTTACAAGGGATGCAGGTTTCAATATGATTCACATCCACATTCATTATACGCGCTGTCATTCATCCAATTTAACTTCCGTCCACATAGAGGACTTTGCTGAAAATGCTGTGCCATTTAGTGGAGTCTGCCAACAAAGCGGTATTACTGAATGGCTGGGATTGAGCAGATTTGAAGCAAATTCTCTCCATTCTAGCATGCGCTCTTAGAACTCTGCGGTACAACAATTGCAACCATTTCAAGTGCGAAATGTTTTAAGACATTTTGGCAATTCCAAAAATGCGCCAATTGGAGTGGTAATATCAGCGGGTTATTTGCTAAAAAAGTGCAAATTAAATAACACAGAACAATTTCCATAATGACTGATTTCCATAATGACCAACGCAATCTACTAAGATCAGCACAAATGAGTTCAGGGTTGCAAATAAGTGGAGCTGATGAGTTAACGCGTGATGTGGTTGAGTTCAGCACCATGGACATCACAGCTAAAGAAGCCATTGAACATTGAAAAGTGAAGGTTTACAATAAGTTTTGAAACACCTGGGGCCTCATTTATAAAGCTTTTTTACGCACAGATTTGATCTTAGACCGTGCGTACGCTCAAATCCACTCAAACGCTCAGATTTATAAAACTCGTCTTTGACGTGGAAAAGTACTTACTCCACGTCAGGTTCCGACTTGACGTACGCACGTTTCCTTGTGGCAATATTGCAGTATTGCAGGTAGGCATATTCGAAACTTTTTGTTTTGTACCTTTTGTGGTCAACATACAGAAACATTTTTTCATTTGTTTTTGAGTTGTCCTAATTAAAAAAAAAATTAAAAAAAATTGGTTTGATTTGTGCTCTTTTGTTAGAATTCATATATTTTGCTTAATACTTTGTTTGGAAAATATTTAATTAGTTTTTTCTATTATGATATCTTATTACATAAGAAATATTATTTGATTAATGTGTTACTTTTGTTTGCAACGTTTATTATTAATAAATGTAAATCTGGGGATTATAAACCATTATTCCGTATTTTTCTATTAGAAGTTAAGCAATAGGCTACCTAAAATCTATTAATAATCTGATAAACAAGAAAGCTAACGTATGTCAGCATTTCCATGTTTTTATTTAATTCTTTTTCTCTTTCATCCCCTGGCTAATGTAAAAAAGTGTTGAATATGTTTGATAAAAAATAAATACATATTCGAAACTTTTACAGCGTCAACATCATCTGTATTAGAGCTTAGATCGAGCACAAAATCCATAACCGAAGCCCCTGCACGTTGTGTCCGAGCCCGGCCCGACCGACACATTATCGACAATGTTTTAATAGTGCGCCGTGACGTTCTCAACTACAATTCAGAGTTGTTTAAATTACAGAAATCTGTTTAGAATTATCTTAATGAACTAATGCAACAAGGACGAAGCATGTAAACTGCGCTGTTTGTTTATTCAGAATAGAAACGTAAAAACAGGCAACCATGATGCACACAGAAAATGAACAAGAATGAACTGTGGAGAAGGCCTACTAGGCTACTCCAAAATAATTTAAGATGTCAATAAAGTTTCCATGTTAGAATTTAGAAATATTAAAAACTTAAGCAAACGACAACAAATATGTTTTCTTACCACTCGCCATTGTAGCAGTCAGAGAATTTGGCCTTTGAAAATGTAATAGTTATATGCTAATGAATTGAATTAGGGGCGTTTAGAAGGCGGAGTTCTAAGAGCATTCAGCTGCACACAATTTTAAGATCATTTGTGATTTATAAACCGCACATCTGGAAAAGAGGCGTACGCACGTTTTTTTGTGCATAAGCTCCTTTTCTCTGAATCACACTTACAATCATTTCAGAAATGGTCTGAAGGCCGGGATACACTGCACAATAATTGGCTGTCCCAGACGAAAGATTGCCATCGTGAAACTATCGTCGCGATTTCTGTGATCGTGGCTGTCCATCGGTGGTCCTATGTCGTACAGTGAGAGAGGTTCAAAGACAGCCGTTTTCCTGGTCTTGCGTCCAAAGATAGCCTACGATAGTTTTCTGGCAGTGTCAGAAATTCGGCATGATCACCGCACAGTGTGTTTGCTGCTACGACCTGCGCGCCGGTATTTGTTTACCACGAGCGCATGCTGGTGACGTTGTGCAACGTGTGACGCAGCCGCCGAAGCTTCCGTGTAATCATCGTACAGTCTACACGCCTCTCGTACCCGAGTTTAAACGATACATGTCGCACAGTGTGATAAGGTAATGATCTTATAAGAGGACAAAAATCGTGCAGTGTATTCCGGGCTTTAGATGAAATGTAGGACAGTTCCTACGTCGCACTTTTATAAATGAGGCCCCTGGGGCCTCATTTATCAAGCCTGCGTACAAACAGAAGTGTGCGTAGGAACAGTTTTAGCAGCCATTTCAAGCGCTAAGTAATTTAAGACTTTTTTTTGGCCTGAAATATTTAAATCATTTCCCGTCAATCATTTAAATACTCTCCTCACCAAAATTTTGCGTCTGAAAGAGAAACTCCTAGACATGCATATGCAATAAGGTCAACTCGCAAACATAACTAGAGCACACCTTTTCAGCGCTAATTATCCAATGCACGTCTTTAGTAAATCCCGACAGTTGTTATTTAACGCAAAATGATGGTTTGCGCTTGTGCAAGCTGTTAGTAAATCTGGCCCTAAATATCCACTGCAGGTTATTTAATGCCAAAACCATGCATTGTGTTGGTGCAAGCTGTGAGTAATTCTGGCCCTATTTTTTATATAGCACAGGGGTCTCAAATGCAACTAAATACATTTAGTAAACATCAGATATCTCATTACATTCAATGAGCATCTCATCGGACTGAAGACCTTTATTTGCCATTGTATATTTTATGCTCACTGGCCTTAGGCTTTATGGTACAACAACTGAGGAAGGGCTAACCAGTCAAGCACAACTTTGAAATAAAACACTTTCTGATTTTTAATTTTGCCAAGAAATAGAAAATCATTACAACCCTCTGTTAGCCTAGCAGGCTAAATTGCATTCATTGTTTTAATGCAGATGATTATTTCATCTGTTGCACCTGCTTTAGCATTCTACTAATGTTGGAAAATGCAAAAAAAAAGGAAAACCTCCACAACTCTGAAAATTTCCAGTCAAAACATTATTACAATTAGGGCAAAGTTTGTAATGGAGAAATGAATTATTCAGTGTGTGAATTGGTCTGAACTGTGTCCAGTAGGCACAATCAATAAGAGTTCTGCCGCTTTTTGGCTGGCAAAGTCTATTAACCATCTAATGCAGCTAAGTGGCTTCTGAGCAGAAAAGCAATTTCCTGTTAATATCTCAAGGGAAAATAGTCACATGCTAAAATCAAAACACCAGGCGTGTTTGCGCGTGTAGCCACACATTGCAAAAGAATTTCAGATGAAGAGACACTCTGATACTTTAAGCTAACTCATTTATCATATGAATATACAAAATAAGCTACAGTATTCAGACTAACATCATTTAGGCTATTTTATTCTGAATTGCATTCTGGTTGGATTATTGAGGACAGAATTTGTATTATTTTAATTTTACAAAGACTGAACTGGCATGTTATTGTAACAAGCTGAGACTGTGGTAGAATCCAAGTGCAGAAGTTTATTAACAAAGCCAGGCAAACAATACAAAAGGGTAATCCAAAGACGAAATCCAATATACAGGCAAAAGGTCATAACATGAAACATAAACATGAAACTATGGCAATACAATGGCAATAGGATATGATTGGTAGAGAAAGGGTTTAGCTGGCAATACTTAGCAAAGTAAATGAGTACGTGGCATGGTTAAATACAGAAGGAACAGGAAGTGAAAACAGAAGCAATGTGAATGTGTCCGTAGTCCAGTTAGTGGAGTGGGTGCCACCTGGTGGTGGGATGAATGGTATCTTACCATTCATTACAGTTCCTTCCCCCTAGAAACACCTCCTGGTGTTCCTTAACAAAAACAAAATATAATCATGAAGGGGTGGGATGGGTGGGCCAGGACAGTGAAGCAATGGATCCAACTGTGGGTGGGCAGGCGTTTCAGGACCATGAGGCAGTGAATCCAACTGTGGGTGGTGGGCGGGTCAGGACCGTGGAACCGTGGCAGGCCTCGGACCATGGATAAAGGGCTCGTTATAGTCGTGCGTAGGTCCTACGGCGTAGCAGCGACGGCGTAGCAGCGACGGCGTAGGTTCCGCGTCGGTTTTCATTTATACTTTTGCGTCGTCTTCCGCGTCGACGTGCAAACGCACGCGTGACCGCTGGTAGGCAGTATCCACGCATGTAACCACAGTAGCAGCACAAACATGAAAGAAGAAGAAGCTTAGCAAGTTAACCCACAAACGAAGAAGAAACAGCAACTTGTTGTGTATAATTTTAGAAGACCAGCAATGATGGAAGTAAATAAACAGCAACTTTTGATGCAGTTTGAGTTAAATCACTCCTCAACTTGGCTCATCTTTGTTTTCACCGTCACAAACGGAAATACCTATGACGCAGTTTTTTTACCTGAAGGGAGGGGTTCTGGTGGACCAATCACAGCCCTTGCCGTCCGCGTAGATCTGACGCGCTGTTAAATTTTTTGTGAGGTGCGCGTCAGGCTACGCAGAGCTACGCACAACGTAGCTACGGCGTAGAACCTACGCACGACTATAAATCCCCCTTCAGTAGAGGACCTCGGCCGTGGTGCAGAGGCGGACCAGGGCAGTGGAGCAGCAAGGGACCTTGGCCATGATGCAGAGGTGGACTGGGGCAGTGGAGTAGCAGAGGGCCTTGGCCGTTGCTCTCGGCCTTGACCTCATCCCTACTTACCCCCCCAAAAAAATACTTAGGGGATCATCAGCCATCCTGAGAACAGGCGTAGAACATCGCAGTAAACCATATGGCACTGGAAACCAAGGTGTTGCTGGTGGTGTTCTGGACTTGCAAACAGTGATAGAAGAGAAAGAGGCTGGCATAGCCAGGTTAGCAAATGACAGGTCATTCAAAGCAGATCATATTTTGAGTTCAGGAACAGTCATCTTGGGTCAGGCAGAGAGCTTATAGTGTTCATGAATGGCCATCATGGAACAGGCAGAGAGTTCATTGTCAGCCATCTTGGGCAGGACAAAGAGTCTATGGGAGTTGTGGACAGCCATTTTGGCAAGGGCAGAGAGTCTATGGAGCTTGGGAGTGCCCATATTTGCTGACCTACAGGACACAGGGAACTCAGGGGTAACCATCTCAGCCTCTACAGGAAACTCAGGGAACTTAGAAACAGGCCTTATGTTCATGACAGGAAATTCAGGAAGCTTAGGCTCAGCAGACTTGGTCGAGACGAGAAGCTCAGGGGACTCAGATTCTAACCCTTCAGCAGAAATAGGAAGTGCAGAGAACTCACGTGACTCTGGTGACTCTGGCGATTCACATGACTCAGTTTCATGGACTTGAGGATCATCACATGAAACAGATGAGCAGAAGACTGACCATGCACACCACAGGGCCATAGCAAATACAGGGAGCACAGAATTCAAACGACATACCTCCGGGGCCATCCTAAGAATAGGTGCCGGTATGATGACGGCCTTGTGAAAAGCAGGTGTGGTTGTGGCGATGGCCATCTTAATAACAGGTGCCGGTATGAAGGTAGTCATCTTAAAAACAGCAGCATACATGGTGACAGCCATCTTAGGTACTGGGACAGGCATGGTGGCAGCCATCTTCGGTACAGGGACAGGCATGGTGGAGGCCATCTTGGAAACAGATATAGACATGGCGAGCGGCTCCTCATCCACAGCTCCAACAGTAAAATGAGAGCCACTAAGCAACAATGCAATGTCTATATATTCCAACAGAGTCTTTACCTCATAACCCCAGGGCATCAAACATGAAATTCTTTCATTCAGTGTGTGTCTAAAAATGTCTTTGGGTGCAGCATCATTGAAGTCCAACTGGTTACTCAGACACAGGAAATCCTGAACATAATCCTCTACAGGGCGGTTGCCCTGGTAAAGATCAAAAATCAAAGCTGCTGGGTCCATGGCTGTTGAAACTTCCGCTGGATTCTGGTTAGGCTAAGTATTCTGTAACAAAGGGCTGCTTACACATAGCGTGAGAGAGCGAGAGAATCCAAATGCAAGGAGGTTTTATTAAAGATATTCCACATAGGCAGGCATGCACATCCAAAAAGGGTAATCCACAATCAGAATCCAATATACAGGTAGAGGTCAGAATCCAAAACGGCATGAACGCTTAGTGAAGCAGGTTACACTGACAATACTTACCAATGTGATGATGTGATTGAACCGGCTTTATACTGACAAACAAACAGGAAGTGAATGGTGAAGTGAGACATGACATAGTTTCAAAATAAAAGACCAGAGACATGACTTCAACATAAAAGACCTTAACAATAAACCACACCGAACACAAGACAAAACCAGAGCCGGCGCCAAACCATAACTGACAGGGGGGCACAAGGCTTCCCACGGGGGGCACGCAATTAGCACCAATAACTTGCAAAAACTAGGCATTAAAACAACAAATACAGTGTAAGCACACACTCATACAACTGGTACAGACTATCAGCTCATTTCCCATATAATGTGCAGAAGATCACAAACTATGCGCAAAAGTTAAACTATTTTGAACTTTGACCGCGCCGTGAGAGCGCAAGCTGCTCGACAAACCGCCCGTGCACGGCGCAAGCCATTGAAATGACTGAGTTTCATAGCACAGCGCACACCGCCTCCTAAAAGCCGCTTTCCCATAATCACATCGTAATGCTGTTAACGGTCTATAGCCACACTTCACATTTAAGCTTACGTTAATTAAAACAACGCTAACTTACCTTTAAAATAGCTGAAGCCGGCGTGTACGAACATTAAACTTCCTTAAAACAGTGTCCTGTAGATTTGAAAATTCCACCTCGACCTCTAATCTCCGAGTTTGAGCCAATTGGTGTTTGCATGAAGTCAGATGGAGCAGGCGGTGCTGGTTCGTTCTATGTTCTAATATCCATATTTTATACGATCCATAAAATGCCGCGAAAAAACACGTTGCTAGTATCAAGTCACAAATATGCTAAAGACGTCAAGACGAATGAGACCTCTCAATAAAACCAATCAGAGAAACTGGTCTATTTTAATTAAAGAAAACATATATCAACTATATTTTCCTCATTTGATTACATTAAAAGTCATGAAACCTTCAATGTTTGATTTATTTGAATTATTCTTGAAATATATTAAATTAATAAAATCTGTGTAGGGGGGCACAACAACCTGTTTGGGGGGCACGGCCCGTGAATGCCCCCCCCCTGGCGCCGGCCCTGGACAAAACCCTTACAGTTATAATTTTTATACTGAGTTGTTTGTGTTTTGATTCTCTAAGGCTGCTTAAAGCAGAACTACATACTGTACTTTAGACATGCATACTATATAATCTCTAATACTTTAGCATCATTTCACATTCTGCCTACATTCACTTTCTGTGATATTTATCTAAACTAGGTGCATTCAAAGAATTCGTATGAAGCAGGTTGTACAAAAATGTACCATTATTGGAAAAATATAAGAATAGCCTATTAATAAGATTGTGTTGTTTTACCTCATGTTATTCCAGTTTACTTTTTCACTTTCAGTGGAAGCACCATCATATTGCCTGACCAACAGACAGTTGTAATGGTCTAATCATTATGTCAGCAATCAATAATAGCAATAATAATTGTTAGCAATCAATGGAACTTGATGACAAAGTTTACTTTGCTGCCCATTTTGCATTAAACAAAAAAGTTATGTCTCTATAAATATGTTCATAGGGTTTTCCATCAAATCATTATGATGAATATCAAAATGTTTTATTCTGGCAAGTAGACCTATTCAGAAGCTCTTCCATTGCAATTCTTCAGAATGTACAAAAGAATTATGGCATTATAAATGCAGAATATATAACTATAAATCTGAATATATAGTTAATCATTAATCATTGCTTGCAAATTTCACTTGCCCTGGACCAGAGATGGACGGGCTGTAGAGGGCACTGAGACATTTTCTGGTCAGCTGCTCCACCTCACTTCTGTTATCAATAGGTCTATCACCAGCTAAATCAATATGTGATATGAAAT
The DNA here is from genome assembly GCF_027580225.2 of Misgurnus anguillicaudatus. NCBI lineage: Eukaryota > Metazoa > Chordata > Actinopteri > Cypriniformes > Cobitidae > Misgurnus > Misgurnus anguillicaudatus. Next base: position 20,307,863 of record NC_073358.2, read on the forward strand.
ATTATTCTAGATTTTATTTATTATTACTACTACCACAACTCAACTATTATTATTCTTATTATTAAAAGGATAGTTTACTCCAAAATGAAATTTTTGTCATTAATTACCCTCATGTTGCTCCAGTCCACACCTGCTTTGTTAATCTTCGTAACAAAAATTTAAGGGGACATTTAACAAAACTTTTTTTTTAATGTCAAATAATTATTTGGTGTCCCCAGAGTACATATGTGAAGTTCTAGTTCAAAATGCCATATAGATAATTTGGTAACACCTTACAATAAAATTCATTGGTTTATATTAGTTAATGTATTAACTAACCTGAACAAACCGTGAGCAATACATTTGTTACAGTATTTATTAACCTTTGTTCATGTTCGTTCACAGTGCATTAACTAACGTTAACAAGATTTTAATAAAGTATTAGTAATTTTTGAAATTAACATTAACAAAGATTAATACATGCTGTATAAGTGCAGTTCATTATTAGTTCATGTTAACTAATATGGTTAACTAATGAACCTTATTGTAAAGTGGTAACGATAATTTATAACAACATTTTAAAATGGCCACTTTGTAGGTGTAAGCAAAAATGTGCCATTTTAGGGTGTCCTTTTAAAATCAAATAAGCTAATCTCTGCACTTAACTTAGCAGTGCTGTGGTTCAGGGGCGTCGCCCCCTCACCGGCACTATCCCGCCCCCTCAGATCACCATAATTATTTAACAAAAAAAAATCAAGTGTGCATGTATTCTACCGTGACATTAATAAACACACGCACACTCCATGGCTTGTTACACTTCAAGCAGCGCCACTAGAACTGTGAGGCGATGACGTCAAAACGCTGCGAGAGCGAGACGAAATTACACTTTGCATGATTTCTCGAATCGTTCTCGCGGTACTTTGACGTCATCCGGCTGTCGGTTCTTGCAGCACCGCATGGAGTTGAACAAGCCTTTTGTGTTGACGGCTTGATGCACGTCGACAATGAGCCCGCGTTCTCAGTCTCAGCGGGAAATCAAGATGTCAAATATCAAAAGTTACAGAAAGGAGTGATAGAGTGACCCGGGCCTGCCCTGTAGCAATGGATATATATAAAATATCACTGCAAATTCTGCAAACCGGACTCCGGATTATCACACATCAATTAATGCCGTGGCGTGGATTATTATCGGAGCATTTCAGGTGCACAGAACCAAATGTTCGGCTGCCATGTCAATTCTGGCACCATGAACTTCAGCCAGACTGTACATAGTTTTGAAAGTTCAGATGTTTATGTTCTTCAGCATCCTTGCAAGTTAAAGTACAACCAACCTATTATTGTTCTGCATTTAACGTTAAAGGTAAGCATACGATCTCTCTCTCACACACACCTGTTTATTAGAAGTAAAACACATGTATTATTATTAATATTAATAGATAAAAAACAGACATGGAATTTATAATTAACGAATAGGTATTTGAATTAGCCTATCCTAAAGCAACACATCCTCACCCCATGGCGTCAATATTTGACGACACTTGACCATGCGTCAATATGTTACAATATGTTTTTGACGAAGTGGGGACTTCAATACTATTACGTCCGTTGCATTCTCTTTCCTATTTTCTTACCATTTTCGCGTCAGTTTAGGGTTAGATTACGCAAAATTAAACAGTGTTCGCGAAATTAAACAGTTGTCACCTGGCGTTGGGGTTAGAGTTAGGTACGACAGTTGTCACCTGGCGTTGGGGTTAGAATAAGGTTTGGGTAGGGATGTCATTATGTAAATCTAACCCTAAACCGACGCGAAAATGGTAAGAAAATAGGAAAGAGAATGCAACGGACGTAATAGTATTGAAGTCCCCAGTTCGTCAAAAAATGACGCGAAAGGTATACCCTCCGCGTAACATATTGACGCATGGTCAAGTGTCGTCAAATATTGACACCTGGGGTGAGGATGGGTTGCCTAAAGCATAGCTAAATGTGTAAACGAGTTATTGTCATTTTGCTATTGTGGTTCTCTATCTGCTGGTGTTTAATCGCTAGCTTATGGTGCATTACTTGTGTCAGTTAAAATAACTACGTTAATGATCAAATTGAACCAAAATTTTGATAAAATGTTGCGTTTGGACCGTTTTTGCGCTAGAAACCATTTGCAAACACTGTCCCCCACATTACGTAAAAATTATTTGCACTACGGAAAGCAAACACGAAGTACGAACATTTCATAATTTCAGGGTTTAATATTGCATTAACTAATTTCACCATGGACATTCGAAATGGATTAAAAAGAAACTACCTCTGGGTCTGAACTTCAAATGAGCAGTGTTGTGCTGTTAAGGAACGTTAGGTATGCTTTTTTGTTGTTGTATATAGTAAAAGTGTTCAGGGGCCTCATTTATAAACGTTGCATACGCACAAAAGAAGGCGTACGCCACTCTCTACGCAATAGTTGTTATTTATAAAAAGCAAACTTGATGGGAAAATGTGCTGTCCATCACGCAAGCTCTGACCCAGGCGTACGCACAAAAACGGGTGAAATGAGAAATGGCGACACCGACGGCAGATGGAAGAAACACGTGAAAGTAAAAATGACAACACTACCTCTCATAAATAACATGAAGACTTCACAAAGCAAGTCTTACAATTAACAGCCTACACGAACACGCGTTTGATCGATCAGCAGTGAAACAAAATAAATAAATAAATCGAAAATTACAACAAAAATTCAAATGAACACATATTTGCTAAAAGAAAAGTGAAATATGTTCTGCAATAATATTGGCATGTTGTGCATTTCATCCTCATAAAGAATATAGTTAACAGAACGAAATAATATACAAAACTGATATTCTCGTCAATGTGTCCGTCTGGCGGAGCAGATATAGATGCAATTACATAGACAGATAGATAGATAATTAAGGAGATATATAGTTAGATAGATAGATAAATAAATAGATAGATGTATTAATTGTCCACTGGGGAAAGTTGTTGTCATAGTAAACCATATCTTCATAATCTATGGAATTATGGTATTCATGCATATGCCTTTAGTGTGTTTTATTTTTAATAAAACAATGTATGGCGTATGTCTCAACCATTCAGAAAGCAACAAGAAATTACATTTGCGCTAAACAATGTCCTATTTTCACGTCGATTATTACCGCCATCTGTAGCTTGTCAGATGCAATTAAATGGATGGAAATAAAATGCCCCATCACAATGCGTAATGGCCACAATGTGCCCTCCAAACATCATTTTCTCCTCTTTTCCACCTCGCCAACGATAACTTCTACTTCACATTGAGTGAAGTTACGTTTTTTTGATTTCCTCTCTGTGTTTGCCATGATTTCGCAATCAATGCATATTAACTTGTGGGCGTTTCACGGACTATTTATGGGCAACTATGGGTGTGTCATGAAGCCGCAAAAGCTGCGCTACATTTAGAATTGATTGTGATTTATTAAGGGAAAAATGCGTAGGATGTGCGTGCGCACGGTTTTATAAATCCGTATATTTATGTGCGTACGCGCGTCCTATGTTTCATCCGTACGCCACTTCTGACGCAAATCCTATGCAAAGTTTTATAAATGAAGCCCCAGATCATGTACGTTGCCCACTATAGCTGTAGTTTTTGTGGTTGTATTACAGAGATGTTTGTTTATAACACGTTAAAGCTTAAAGGGACACTTCACCCATTTGCATTAAGATTTGTATAGTTAGAACCACAGTCATGTTTTTGAATGGTCATGCATCATTTCCTCAGTTGCCGTTGAGACAGGAGAAATACAGATTTCAGTGTTGCACTTCCTTCTTTCAATGACGTAAAAATCATCATATTGCATCATTGAAAGAAGGAAGTGCAATATCTTTGTTGAGGGAGTGAGACTACAAACATCCCTTTTCTTTGTCAAATAGGCACCAAATTCTAAATGTATGTTACATTTCGACTACAAATATGATGCTCTTTCAATAAAGATTAATGTTTCTACGGGAGAAATGCCCCTTTAAGGGACGTACCAAAGCTATACGTATTTTCTAGCTTGGGGAATTAAATGCATTTTTTGGTGATCGCCCCCTCATCAGCGCTCGGCTGGCGCCGGCACTGCTGTGGTTGGATAGTGCAGATTAAGTTGCGGTATTATCCCCTACTGACATTACAAGGGGAGCAAAATTTCAATGACCTATTTTTTTCGCATGCTTGCAGAGAATGGTTTACCAAAACGAATTTACTGTTTTTTCCCCCACATTTTCTAGGTTGATAGAAGCACTTGGGACCCAATTATAGTGTCACAGGTCGGAGCGGACCACAGTTGTCGTGTGTCACGCCCCTTCCTAGTTTCCATCTCGAGGAGGTCCCAAAAATCACCCCAATGACCAGACACATTAATGTAAAGCTGCTTTGAAACAATTAACTATTGTGAAAAGCGCTATATAAATAAAATTGAATTGAACACACAGAGAGCGTAAGAATAATTAAAACAAAACTTTATTTAAATATTTTAAAAATATGGGGGAGGGGAAAGGGGAAAGCTAAAATCCACTTGGCTGGCACAGTTCCGAGTCTCCTGGACTCCGTCGCAGGCAAATCTCAGGTGGGTCCTTTCTTTGCTTATCTCTTGGCCTTGCGACGACAAACAGTTTATTCACTGGTTTTCTTTGTTCTGCTTACAGCGGCCCGGGGAACTCTCCTCTTCCTGGGTATAAAGAGTATTTGTGAGTATTTGGAGGCTGGTGAATTGGTACCTGCGCTTGTACGTGTCCAACTCCAGGTTGGCCCCGTAGGGGTGTCCCTACTCACCCTACGGCCGGATGAGCAGCTCCACCCGTTGGTTGGAAAAGTGAGAGGTTGTTGCTGTGATCGTTCCGCCGCTCCCTTGGATGGTGGCACAGGTAAGTACTGCAAGAGGGAGGTCGCTCGATCTGCGATGGAAAACACAGGTAAGTAAACACTTTGTAGCTGACTGGGGCTTTGGTTTTCTCTCAAGCGGCGTACGGCAACATCTGCTAGTTCTCCTGTGGACTAAGGGTAAGTACTATGCAGACGACTGGGCCTTTGCTTCTGCTTCGGGTAGCGTATAACTCAAACTGCAGGCTTTTAACTTTATGCTGAAGGCAAGTATCGTACAGAGGACTGGGGCTTTACAGTTACTTCAGGTAACGTATGACTCAATCCACCGGCTCTTAGCGTTAGGCAGAAGGTACGAAATTCACAGGTGACTGGGGCTTTACAGTTACTTCAGGTAACGTACCACTTAATCCGCTGGCTCTCAGCGTTAGGCAGAAGGTAAGTAACTTGCAGATGACTGGGGCTTTACAGTTACTTCAGGTAACGTACAACTCACTCCATTAGCTCTTAGCTTTAGGCAGAAAGGTAAGTAATTTGCAGATGACTGGGGCTTTACGATTACTTCAGGTAACATACAACTCGATCTGCTGGCTCTTAGCTTTAGGCAGAAAGGTAAGTAATTTGCAGGTGACTGGGGCTTTACTTTTTCTCTAAGACTTCTCAACAACAGGCGGGTACTTCACATACATAACTCTTCCTGGGCGGTGGACTTTTGGTAAGTAGACTGCGAAACAGTGAGTAAATGGAGCTTACAGACCTTAAACAGCAAGAGCGTCTTGCATGGACCATGGTTGAGCTGGGAACTGCTGTGCCGAGCCGAACACTTCCTTCTCCTCTCCTCCAGCTGACAGGACAGAGATCTAGACAGGGGCGAACCTTTGAAGGGGCTCCACAACAGGTAAGGTTATCCACACAGCTAACTTTCCTCACGCAGCAGCCAAGCTTTCTCCTTGCAAATATATACTTCCCGCTTTACTCACACCCGCCTTTCATGCGTGGTTAGTTCACCACCGCCTCCGCAGGGACAGGAAGATCCAGGATGTCGATGCAGGGCTTCAATGGCATGTGAATAAGATGTCACCTCACCAGCCTCGACTTCCACTTGTTTCACCATGACTCATCCAGCCTAGAGGTGGTTACTGACAGCACAAACACAGCATAACACTGCAAGTCTTCAAGTGTACACACTCACTGCAAGGACAATGACTCACCCACTGCACTCCACACACTCTAAGTGAAATAGGGTCAGAACCACAGCTGACTAGGACTCGTCCTGGGATTCACTGGGCGCTGATTGCAACGGAGGGTCGAAATGTGACCGTCGCGGCCCCCTGCGTCCTCCTGTACTTGTGATCCCTGGCTTACCCACAACTCCTTTCTACAGTGGGGCCGCTATCCTGTATGCTAGAAACTCACTCGCTAGATGGTTTACTCTCCAATATGATGTTATATACAAATGTTCAGAGTTACTCACAAGTGGTGATAACACTCTTCCTTTGTCTCCTTCTCCTTTTAGCTGTCGGATACTCTTCACACCACCGGTTACCAGTCGCTGGCGACACTTCAGGTAAGTATTCCTATGACTGTTACTCAGAGTGTATTATTGGTTTGCATGTGTTGTTTCACAGATCGTCATTTAAATGTGATATACTCAGCCCAATCACTGATGTCCTTAACTCCTTCTTCACCCAGTCAATAATCTCCTCTGCCTTACCAACGCTGACTTCGCCCAGACACTCAACTCCTCTCACCAAATCGGCTAGAATAAACTGCCCCATTTGCAACTTCTGAAGCTCTTTATATACTCCTCCTCTTCTCCCCGTTGTCCAATCCCTAATCGCCACGCTCCCTTAACACACCTGTGCCTGATGAAGCCTGATTTCCCTCCGGGAGTTTCCCGGAAGTGCCGATGTTTGTGTGTTACGGTCCGGGCGAAACCAATTTCCACCAACTTTAGTTCCGCCCCAAAAAGTCACTCTGTGACAATAGCACTTAAATATGGAAAAAGTCAGATTTTCATGATATGTCCCCTTTAAGATATTTTTTATAAGGTCTTTCTGACCCCCGATTGCAGTGGTTCAATCAGAGAATGCTTCATGTGTGCAAAAAACAAACAAACAAAATAATGACTTTCCATGTCAGTCTCCAACAAGCGTTCACGAGAGCATCACGGTGCAGGCATGTGGCGCTGACAACAACATTGAATTGAAAGGAGCTGCTATATGGTCCAGGCATAAGCGCACTATAAACATATTCAAGTGAATTTGGGAGGTACATAAACATCACAACATGCATTGCAGTACATCAGAGTTTACAACATGTGTGTGTACACGTGTTGGGTACTGACACAGAAGAGAAGAAAATGTGGAGAAAAGTTGTTATTTTGTTGTTGTTTTGCACATAAAAGTATTCAAGTTGCTTAATAAAATGAAGAATAACCACTGTATGAATGTGGCAGTTGCGTGCTGTCAAATGGGGGTCAGAAAGCTTTTGAATTTATTCTTTTTGGATTTCATCTTTTTGGATTTCATCTTAATTTGTGGAATGGGTAATTAATGACGAAGATTCATGTTTGACTGAACTATCTCTTTGAGATATTCCTTTAATATTTGTATTAATATTCTAATTACAAACCTTTTGGAAGCATCCCACTGCCTTTCTGACTGGATCTGTCTTCTCCCCACAACAGTGCTTAAGGCTATACTCAGATAATATCTACTACCAGTTTTTTTGAAAGGTTAAATGCATATTTTAATTCCACCCTCTTCCTTCTGCAACAGCTTGAGGCTCCTCTTGTCAAACTCCAATTTCCATGACCTTCCAGCCTTACTTACAACCAATTGCTACCCACTCCCTGCTCCCTGCCTAAAGAACAGAACGTATTTCTCTCAGTAGAAAACCATAATTTCTGTCCATTAAAGACATCCTCTGCAAATGTATTTGTAAGATTTCTCTTAATTATTGGGTGGGCTGGCTAGCATGTATAATTGAGGGTAATCATCTCAATAAAAATGGCTGTAAAAATTCATTCTGAATCCAAAAATCTGTTTCACACATCTAACGCCTCCCTGTTTTAGTCACAACCGAACCACAGCTAATTTAAATTCTCTGCTCTTTTAAAATCTCATTCATCTGGTTTATTTTACAATATCCATTGTTGCTAATTGTGTTTGAATAGCTTTACAATATATTAATGCTAATACTAATACTACTAAAATATTTCAACGATATGTTTTGAAATTTGATCAGTGACATTTGCTCTTACTATACAGTATATATTTAAAAACCCTGAGTATCCACACTTTAAAGACTCCACCAGACTTGATAATCCTTGGCTCTTTCCCAGAAGACCTGTGCAGTGCCTTAAGCATTTAACAAATGTCTGTAGTTGAACTCTAATTGTACAATGTACCTGGAAAAGGTCAAAACTTGAACTGAGTAATCAAGGCAATTTATTTTTGTTCTTCAAGACACAAGGGTATGATTGAAGTTATTTCTTAAGGACATACTGTGAAATAAAACCATTTCTTTAATAAAGTGTAAAAGCTAGATGAAAATGGCTTAAGCCAGCAGATTGTAGCCTGCAGTAATTAGCTGATGACAGTTTGGAATTCATTTTTATTTGACAGAATGCTTATTGTAAATTTCATATGGAGAAGACAGCAAATTACATTATAATGTTCTCTTAATATAATATCTATAAGGCTCTTTATTAATAAAACTGTCTCTCTAAGCACATGAATGAACACTTACATTAACTTACTGTTCATTTAAATATAAATTATAGATGTATGAAGAAAAGAAACTATACCAGTGCAATATGCACTTTTAACAGAACTCACACAGGAGAAACCACATGTGGAAGCTGTCACAAGAGCTATGACTATGGGCCCTATTTTAGTTATCTAAGCACATGGTCAGAATTGCAGGGCTGAATCCCACTAGTTTAATGACAGGAAAAACTTTCTGTGCACCAGGCGCATGGTCCAAAAGGATCGTAGGCCTACCTAACTCATGGGTGTCAGGTCCCTCGTCTGATCACCTGGGTTCTGTTGTCCCATGTGCATGTTATGTTTTGTTTTGACTGCCTTTTCCTTGCCAGTGTATCTTTGTGTGTTTCAATAAACTGAATTTCTCTGCACACCACTTTTGAGTTCGGCCATTTATGACACATGGGTGTGTTTTGGGAATAACTTGTAATAAACCAAACTCATCTCCAATTTCCTTTAGAAGCAATGGCGGAATGTGCAATAGGAAAGACTTAACACTTCACAAGAGAGGAAACGTATCAGCATTCATCATTACTTTAAATAGGTAATTCTGATAAATACAATGACTATACATTATGTCATGTAAGCATTTTTATCTTAATGTACACCTTAATAACCTTTTGTTTTGTAATCCTTTCATTTTTAATATTTGGCACCCATGTGCCTTTTACTCCCATCATCTCAGCCCCGCAGATCGTGATTATGAAATCAGCAACCGAGAGCTTTTGGCAGTGCAACTGGTCAGTGGCGTCACTGGTTGGAGGGGTCAGCGCAGCCCTTCTTGATTGCCCGCTGAACGTTCTTCTTTGCCGTTTTAACTTCACCCTCTCGTACTGACCTAGGTCCAAAAATATTTTGTTGGATGCGCTGTCCTGTCTGTTCAAGCCCCCGCAGGAAATGCTTATGGCTGAAACCATTTATCCTCCCTAAAGGAATGGTGGGCTAGGCTCTCACCTAAGGGGTCGAGCGGCGAGTAACGGAGGCTGGACTAGGGGTGCATGTGCCTGAAGAGTGCCAGGAGGGTCAGTTATTTGTACTGGCTAATGTCCTTTGGGGGGGGGTCATTCGTCCAGGTAAATCCCCATCCAGGGATTCAGGGAATGCTGGCCGTCATCCGTCAGCATTTTTGGTGGCCCTCCATGACCATGGATGTCAGACAGTTTGTGTTAGCCTGTACCATTGCGCTCAGTGTAAGCCTGCCCATCATCCTCCTGCTGGTTTGCTCCGCTCCTGCCCGTCCCCTCTCATCCTTGGTCACACAATGCCCTTGATTTCAACACTGGGCTACTCCCATCTAATGGTAACACTGTAATCCTGAGTCTCTTCCCCAAAGCGGCCCATTTTATTCCCCTGCCCAAGCTCCCCTCTAAGTCTTTCCAATAGGGGTCTCCTGTTTTCCTTTTGGTCCTAGGGGGAATTTTGTATCTTCAGATTTTTACCTTTCACCTCAGAACAATGGGCAGTGCGAAAGGGCTAACCAGGATCTCAGACGTATGTCTGACATCCAACAACCTGAGCTCTTGGATACAACAGCTCTCATGGGTTGAGTATGCCCACAATTCTCGTACCATGTTTCAGCGTGAGGTATGTCCCCATTAGAATTAGCTGTCGGCTATTCACCCTCCTTTTTCCCTTCTAGGAACTCAATGCTGCAGTTCCCTCTGCTCTGACATTCATCCAGCGCTGTCACCGCACTTGAAAGAGAGCCAGAGTCATCATGACCTGAACCTCTTTGAAGGTCAAAGCAGCAGCTGACTGCCACCAATCCTCTAGTCTTGCCTATGTATGTGGTCAGCAGGTATGGTTGTCTACCAAGGATCTGCCTCTCTGAGTGCCTTCTCCTAAGCTGGCACCCAGATTAATTGGCCCGTACCTAATCACTAGGCGGTTAAACAGTGGCCGTTCGGCTCAAACTCCCTTCTACCCTCGCTCTAGTCCGCCCTGTTTTTCATGTTTCCAGGATTACACTTGTGTTCTTTTCCCAGATCAACCCTGCCAAGGTCCGATCTACCCCACTCCCCATCGTCTTGTGGGTGGCTCTCCGTATTATACTGTCAGTAAGTTACTTGACATTCGCAGATGGGGCAGGGGTTTTCAGTACCTCATGGACTGGCATGGGTAGTGCAGAGGAGGGGTGTTGGGTGCTGTCCCGTGACGTCTTGGATTGCTCATTGATCATGGACTTCCATCAGCAACAAGGTGGGCCCCTCCTAGGATGCCCGGTGGCGCCCCTGGGGGGGTACTGTCATGTTCCCGATCTGATGACATGGGTTCTGTTGTCCTGTGTGCATGTTATGCTTTGTTTTGTCAAGCACATGGTTTTGTTTTGACAGCTTGCCGCACACTCTGTGTCTGGTGCCTTCGCCCCTCTCTCCTCATTTCCCAATTCATTTTTTAACCTGTTGCTCATTTCTCCTTTATTAACCTCCCTTTATATGCCCTGTGTTTTTCCTTGTCTTGTGTCAGACCATTGAGTTGACGGAATTTGCAAGAGGAAGGACTTCTAAAGAGAGGAAAAGTATCTGCATTCATCATTACTATAAATAGGTAATTCTAATACATATAATGACAATCCATTATGTCATGTATGCATTTTATCTTTATGTACACAGTAATAATCTTCCTTTTTGTAATCCTTTCATTTTTAATATTTGGCATGTTTGTTTACATAATCATTTAAGTGTATGTACACTCTCAGTAAAATAGTACAAAACTTAAGTTGTACCTTTTTATCACTAGGACAGTGTTGTTTTTTAAAAAAAGTCCTAACATGTACCATTCAGGTACAGATATGTACCTTTGAGGTACCACCAGTATGTACTTCTAATGCCGCTTTTCTTTCGGTTCAGGTTAGGACAGCTCACTTTTGAGGGATTTTCCACCATGGGTACGGTATGTTGGATCCAATACTTTTTTATGTGCTCTACCACCTGACACAAAAACACTGTAGATCACTGATTGGTCTGAGGGAATCGTCACTACCAGCATCACTGCTAAATGCAGATTAGCATCTTATTGCCTTTTAGCAGTGAAAAATATTCACAGGCTAAGAATCAGAAACACCATTCCAATGAATTCCAAAGACTTGCAGTTTGTGGCGGCACATTTTTGCAACTTAAATGAGGCTCAGCGGAGCGAGTTGACTGATGCCACAAGTGTTTGTACAGGGACTGTCATGTGAGACAGAGGTAGTGATAAACAAAAAGTGCAAAAATCTATTTGTGGTGGCCAATTTAGGTTTTGTGACGGACTGACACAAATAAATTAATGTGTTGGAAACACTGCATTCCAGTGCAAATATAACAACATGTCTATAATCCCACCCCCTCCAAAGCAGTACTCAACTCAATGGAAAGGCAAACCGAGCCCAGGTAAGGCATGACAAGTAGAGCTGCATGGTACCAATCCAGAAAATGGAAAAGCAGCTTAAGGTACCAGTGTGTACCTTAAAGGTAAAAATATTTAAATTATGTTTTGTTAACAAAGTTAGAGAGGAGCACGTTCAAATAATCTGCCAATCGATCTAGTAATTACGACCAGCTGTCAACAATCAGCAATCAGGCGTCCACCTGATCGGCATCAGTGGAAGCATATATAAACATGCAGCCAACTCACCTACGTTCTTCGATAGTTCTTAGCATCCCTCCACCACCCCGCCTCCCCACACTGGTTACTTCCTAACCTGAATACGGGGGGGGGGGGGGGGGTTCTGGGTTCGGGCCTAATACAGAACGTATGTGACCCTGCCTGTGAAAACCCATCTTATGTCATCTTATGTTTGTTAATATTTTATATCGAAAATATATATATTTAATATTGACTGAGTAAGGCCATCAATGACTTAAATCAAACTTTGATGTTCCAAATCTCATAATTAGATTGAGACTTTGGCCTGGATTTCACAGATGTGGTCACATATGTGCCACTTTTGAAACCATGTGGACATAAACCTTAAAGGTAATATGAATAAATATGCTTATTCAATCAAATGGAATAAAAAAAAACATTTTGACATAATTTTTTAACCCATCCTCCAACCCATATGATTGTTTTGGTCATTTGTCTATTCCCCCAAATACAACATATATGTGTTTACTAAATTAACGCCTCAACCGGTTGTAGGTAAAAATGTAACATATTTGGATATGAAATTATATATTGGGGTATCATTTTGCTATGATAACAATGATTTTCAAATAATGTACCCATTTATTTATTATATGATTGCTTGTAATACGTTTATACTGTTGTTTTTTGGTGATTTTATGCCACAAATAACTGTGACTGTACTTTTACTTGCATGTTGTTTTATATGGTTGAGAACTGGTTGGGTTTACGGTAAGGGTGGGGTTAGATACTCCAAAATATCTTTAAAACCATAAATGTTTATTAAACTATTTACAAATGCAAAAAATGAAATGCGTCTAATCTGATGTTTAACGCAAAAAAAGCTGTATAATGTTGTATACGCTGGGCGCTAATCGTTTACACGTACTTTGATGTTATATGTTGCTTGCACAAACAAACCATTAGGTTGTTATTTTTGTAGGACCATTTTTCTCTTTTTTTTGGTTTCTTAAAATATCTTCTCTTTTTGCTTTTCATCCCAAGCAAACAGCAAAATAATGAGCAGGGCTTATGCATCATCATACATTCACAATATAGTCTGTGAGATTGAAGTGTTCATTACATGCTAAATGAAAGTGTCAATAACAAGCTTTGACAAACAGTCAAGTCAGACAGATACAACTGTCTAGACGCAAGTCTAAAACAGAACATCTTAGAGCTGTCTATCAGGGGTTTGTTAACTGAACAAAAAGGAGCTTGGCATATTAAAAAAGAAGCTATAACTTTCGAACCTCTGTGGAGTGTGTTAAGCGATTGTGTTAATTCAGTCATCTTCTGGAGTATCCAATATCTCTTATCCGTTCAGTAAGGTTGTGTACCAGCTTTAGTAAAGATGTCAGCTAAAGCTAGTGAAAATGCCTCCTGTAATTCAGTTAGTGTAGTAAAACACATGAGTAGACTTTCATCAGAAAAATGCATATTGTCTGTGATACTTCCACATGACAGTTGTAGGTCAAAAGGTTGATGAATAGCAGTTGGTGCTGAAATGTTTTTGAAGCTGTCCATTCAGAACCCATGGCAATGTTCAGCCAAATATATCAGCACTAAGGAGAGTTCCACACTGCCGCTACCCATCAACCCACTCAATTACAGATGCAGATGTGTCACCACCACATGTAGCACTGCTCACAGCAAGTTGGACTTCCCTCAGAAATGTTCAGGCCATTTCAACGACAAAATATTTGCATGTTTGGTATTCATTGTTTTCTTTTTGATTGAATGTTCCGCAGTTAGTTTACTTTGATGTTTTGTTGTATGCACTGACCAAGGCAGTGCCGGCCTGAGCCTCTTGGGGGCCCTAAGCAGAATGTGTTTGGGGGCCCCCCTCCCACCCCGCGGACACAAATGTCACGCTCTAATGGTACATTATAAATGAATACAGTGAGGTTAAATAATGAAAAAAATCTATACTTAAATAAAATACTTTATTCTTCAATGTGTCATGTCATATTAACAGGCTATGGAATGTTAACATTGGCCAGCAAGAAAAACCTCATCTGCTGCATCATCAGCTGTGGAGGCACTGACACTTGATGAAACATCAGGGGCGGGTAGAGTTGGTTGTGCTCCAAAGTACTTCAACAGTGTTCCTGAAAAAAATAGCATTGGATAAGTGCATAGTTGATCGAGCAGAATGAGTTTATTTTGCTAATTTTTCATTACTTACACAACAAGCAATAAATAAATAAATATGAGGATAGCACTGTTACATCACTACCCACCATATAAATAAGATTGAAGTCTATTTTCATCACAGAAATCTTCCTACCCAACATGGTATTGGTATATATTCTCATAAAGTCCAATACCATCTCTTACCAAAGATCTTAGACAGAGAGCGCATGTGCTTTGCCTATGAAGCTGGAACGTTACCGATGTTGGAACGTTCACTTCAACACATACAGCAATGCTAGCTAGGGGTGTGATGGATCACAAAACTCACGGTTCGGATCACATTATGGTTTTTGAGGCACAGATCTGATCATTTTTCGGATCAGCAGAATAAGGGGTTGGAAAAACTAATAAAAAATGAGGAAATTACTTACAAACATTTATAAAAAGAACAAAGTTGCACATTAAATAAGGGCTAAAATTAGCATTAGGTACAGAAATCAAATCAAATGAATCATAACACTTTATTGTATGAATTAAATATAATTATTCTTTTTTAGAGCTACAGAAGTGATTTTCTCTTTGTCTTGGAAGGTTTGATTAACATTAATGACACAGATTTAAGTAGGTTAATTAAGGTTACTGTCTCTTTAATAGAAGCACGGACCTGGTTTCTGCCTAATCTATACATAAACCGCCCAAAGACATAAACAAATGTTTTTATTGGAAAAGAGTACTGTGGAGATCACTTTGTTTGTATGTGCCCTGTCAAGAACAGAAAGATTTTATGTTCGTCTCTCCATGTGTGCCCTACTAAGTGCACTTATACGCGGCGCGCTCACACAGACGGAAATACAGACGGCGGAGCATAAAAACGTTATGTTATTTTCAGTGCTCTATTCCTCAAATGTATGTTAATGGACTACAGTATGACACAAAATAGCGTAACTCTCTCTAAAGTTTAAAAATCAAGTGTTAGTGTTCTGATCTCTGAAGGGAGCTGGGCTGGACAATTTAAACCGCATGGGCATGCAGAATACTGCTCACTTTAGCGCCTTTTTGCGGGATAAATTTTTTAAAATCACTTGAAATGTTAACTTTTGCAAGCCTTTGAAACACGTGCAAATGATAAACTTTCGCTATTTGAGCGCATGCGAGCCGAACCGTGGGTCGATCACGGTCACGGATTAACGTCGATCTGTCACACCACTAACACAAATTAAACATAACGTTACTGTATATAATCATGCAAACATACCTTTATCTTGCTCTTTTTTTCCTCATCCTCGGTCCTTTTCTTTGTTCTCTTTTCGGCCCCAGAGGGATATATCCTTTTTTGTGACATGTCAAATGGCTCATCATTGTTTACAGTGAGTGACGACGTCGTGCACTTGCGCGCTGACGCGCAGGTGGCGCAGGTGTCTATGTTGCGCCTGACTAAAACGGTAGCACTGCAGACACATAGTTGTCTGCAAATCAAAATTTTCTTGTCTTTAATTATTCATTTATAAATTCGTATTCATTCATTCATCCATTTATATTACCTGTTTAAGTTATTTAATTGTATAAAAAATAAAAATTAAAAAACGATTGGGGCGGGGGCCCCCTGGTGGCCAGCGGGGCCCTAAGCAGCCGCTTGGTTCGCTTATGCCTCGGGCCGGCCCTGGACCAAGGTGTATACACATTAGAATCTTCCCTAGTCCAGAGACCACCACGCTTCACTTTTCTGAAAAAAGTGAGCTTTTTAAACAACTGCTGATGTGTGTATGCATACGAGAGAAACCCATGCTGTGCGCTGTGAACTATTTCCTTTCTATGTATATATGCTCTCACAGTCGGATTCTCTACTACAACATGTTTGAATTGTGTCAGATCTAAGAGTCACATTCAATTTCAATTTACTCTTCAACTGCAATCATGAAGTAATATGCACTGTTATCTAGCGCAAAGACCACCTCGACATCAGGTAAATGGATATACGGTATACCGAGAATGTTATAGAAATGGTCTTTAACCTTTTGATGTCCTTAAAGCAATGGATTTTTCTTATAGCCTGTTGGGACAATGACCTTTTCTGTTATTCTCACTTTTATATCAATTGTGAGAATTCGGAGATTCTCTAAGGTGGAAAGACGTAAAACACCATATCTATTATCTTGACTCATTCTTAAGCTATAGAGAGGAAAGGGCAACCGTAGATGAAAATTCTTCAAAGCACACCAGTAACCTTGACCTAATGAGACGTGAACTGAGGAATATCATGTTGGTAATAATGTCAAGTCACTGTGATTTTCTGTGTATTTTCTACTCATGTCACATTTCATTTTTTTTCAGACTGAAAGAGAAAGCCATCAGATCTTCTGGCTTTATACCTCTGTGCTCTTTTGCATTACAAGGTTGATTTAGCATGGTCCCTGAGGATTAGCAAACCATTACACATGACTCTGAAATGGACCTGATCACCTGAGGCTGATATGAAGCTGTTTTAAGGCTGAACATAGCAGAGTTATTCTTTTTACTATGTGTAGCTACTAGCCTATGGGGATTTCTTTTATAAAAACATGTTTCTGACCAATAATTGCTGATCACAGGATTAGTGCGGCCATAGGTTCTGTGTTTATTGCACAGCTCTCTTAAATAATTGTGACCCGTCACGGAAACCAGGGACACAAGTCGGCAGCACAAGTTTCGAGAAAATGAGAAACAAAGTTTTTTTTTTCAAAATTTGTGATTTTCGTTTTATTGCAGAATCTGTTAGTTGAGATCACAAAGAAGCCTCTCCATGTTTGAGATAGCAGTTTTTGTATATTTAAAAGCGTACATTTTGCGGTTAAAATAGGCTTGTTTTTCCGGAGATTCTAGCGTGCAGCAGGGGGCGTCATTGTCTGTGTATATTTACATACTGTATAAGCTTGTGTTTTCGCCTCCGCCCCCAAAGGGAACAGCGTGACTACTAAATAAGGATAGTTCGCCCAAAAATGAAAATAATGCAATTAATGACTTACCCTTATGTCGTTCTAAACTCGGAAGACCTCCGTTCATCTTCGGAACACAGTTTAAGATGTTTTATCGTTAGATTTAGTCCGAGAGCTTTCTATCTCCTTCATTGAAAATCTATGTATGGTTTCCATGTTCAGAAAGGTAATAAAAACATCATCAAAGTAGTCCATGTGACATCAGTAGGTCAGTTAGATTGTGTTGAAGCATCGGAAATACAGTTTGGTCAAAAATAGCAGAATTACGACTTTATTCAGCATTGTCTTCTCTTCCAGCTCGAGCGTAAAGCCACGTGACTGTAGTGACGCGGCTGCCCTGTCCCTCAGACATGTTTGCTAAGTTTTTTTTCAAACTTATAGCGTGTATCTCCCCAGACTGTAAAGCTCTGGCGCACAAAAAAAAAGAAAAATAAAAGAAGCTGGGGCGGAACAAATAACAGTCAGCCGCATCGTACGTTAGCCGCGTCACTGACTTTATGCGCCGCCGCAGTCGGATGACGTCAAAGTACCGCGAGAGCTCTTCAAGAAATCTTATGGAGTAATTTAATTTCGACTCGCTCTCGCGGTACTTTGACGTCATCTCTATGTCAGTTCTTGCAGCGCAGCATGAGTCCAAACACACAGAAGTTACACAGAGATCGTTGTAGTCTTTATATAATTGGCTACATGCTTTGTCTATCAATATTTTCCATGAAGTTATTGGCTAATGGAGGAACGAGCGAGCGATTGGTTACATCCCTAAAGGACTTCACGTTTTCGACGGCGCTGTTTGGATGATCTATGATACTACCTCCCTCCCTATTTTAAATACAAACTTTGAAGGCGGGTTCATGTGTTTAACGGAGTGTAATCTCATATACCCTTACATGTTACGTTGTAAATAGACTTCAGATTGCAACCCTATATCACGCAAATACGTGACTATTTCACGTATGGACCAACGTGAAAATGTCACGTTTTGCCGGGTCATGCGAAATCTGATGTAAACAATCTATATTTCACGGATTATATGCATTTGTGGACAAAATGGTCATTGGATAATCTGAAACATACTGGATTCGACTTGTGATCCCCACAAAGGTAAAAAGAGTCATGTTTATTTTTGCATGTTGTTATTTGGTTATAAAATACTACATATCATGCTATAACATCTGTATCTCAAAACGGCTTTACATGGGGTATGGCTTAGCTAAATGAGATGTAAATGAGCCCTATTGTCTCCCTCAGTTGGAAAGAAGAGTCCCTTTCGTCTCGATTTTCTCGGTTTGAGTATTTCTGAGTTCCTATATTCAAATGGCCACAACTTCTCCAAATCTTATCAGATTTCCACGTGTAACACATCGTTGGAAAGCTTAGAAACTGCACTTTCAGAATCTGTGAATAACAAAAAAAATCCCGGATCCGACTTGTGTCCCTACTTTCCGTGACTGGTCACAATTATTTGTCGGCTTTCCGATTTCGATGTCTGTTAAAAATTAGGTACTGCAAGTCATGTTGACCGGTACTTCTTATTTGTTTAATGCTTCGCGTCGGGTTCCTGATCGGGGTCCCCTTCCTGACAGGTTGAATGTACTGTATATTATTCCTCCTTTCTGTTCTGTTTGGGGTTTTTAGGTTATAAAAAGGCTATTTTACAAAATGCACGTAATTTTAAGGTATCAGATAATACTTTGACTTCTAATATTATAAGAACTAATTATAAATATAAAGAATAAAAACGGAAAACAGAAACCTAGACCTCTTGTCTAAATTAATTGTAGTACCCTAGATAGGTACTAGTATTTTCTACAGTGTGTTGCTAGAGTCAGTCTGACCCTTAAAGGAAAAAAATGTGAGATGGAGCTAGTGTTCTGCTAAAAGCATATGGTATTACGATGCATTTTCTCCTTACCCAGGCCTAAAAAGCATCACAAGATACTTTGGCCATTTATTTAAAAAATGCAAAAAAAAAAAAATGGGGCAGATCATTAGTGACAATTAAAAGACGTTTATAAAAGCTGGAATGTCAACTGAAAAATCACAGACAGGTCTTAAATAAGCCGTTAGCCACATATTACACCCAACTCAACATTTTCTTAACATTTAAAAGCACCTAATGTACCTTCTTGTGCACGGCTGACTTGCTTGCAAAGCTATGTTTATGAAAGCCACACAAATGACTCCAATCTTACCTTTGGCGGCTTTTCAAAAGGAAAATGAAACAGTGAAAGGAGGGTGTAATGAGTTAATAGAAGAATTGTATAGGGTTCATTTCTGCGGAAAGATTGCCCGCATCCGGCTGGTTCTGGCCACTGTAATAGAGGTGGTCCCATTTCAGCGAGTCTAATATAGGGCTTATCTGATCCCGGTGAGTCCCTGATCCACACTTTTCTACAGCAGACAGTGCAGCTTATCTCTGGAGGATTAGACTGTGACCCTCTCACTTAAAAACTCCCACCTAATGTGTGTGCGTATGTGTTTGAGAGTCATGAGGAAAATCACAGAATGCACACCTTCAATGCTGGATCAGAGCAATTTTATACTCATAGAATGATAGGCACTTGTTTAACATAAATTTAATAAAGTCCTTGGGCCTCATTTATCAACATTGCGTAGAAAATGTTCTATATTTGTACCTACGAATGAAATTTAGAATGTGCCTAAGTACAAAAAAATCGGGATTTATCAAACGTGCGCACGTGGTTCGTACGCACATCAGTAAGAAATCCTTGATGATAAATCCCACTTGTTCTTAAGCACCATGCTCGTGCACGTTCATGTTCATTTGCATTTCGAAACGCCTCCAATGAACCATATATGGTGACAACACCTCCCGTTATAAGTCACGTGGTTGTGCTTTTTCCCTCGTCGCAATAATGGCAAAGAGAGCATAAAAGAGAAACTTACAGACGCAGAAATTGAGTTACTGGTGGATGAGGTTAAATCCTAATAACACATCCTGTTTGGTTCACTTAGTATGGGAGGAATGACTAACAAAAGAAAACAAATCTGCATGGGAACATGTTACCAGTGAGTTTAATTCCGTTGGGTATAAGAACACTTTTAGAAATAAAAAAGTCGTTTGACATTAAATTATCAGCAAAAAAAAAAAAAAAACGCGTCACAGCACACCGACGTGAAACGAGTGCAACTGGAGGAGGACAGACAACTTTCCACCTTGGACAGCAGCATATATAACCAGCATCATTGGCGCGATCTTTGAAAACGCGCTACCGGCGGAATGGATTATTTGCCAAGTCTTCCAATAACGCAAGATAAGCCATTGCACTGTGTCAAGCATTTGACGGAGACTTCATTAATACAAATCACATGTGCTTTCACAGATACAGATACATATCACAAATAAATCATTAAACTTATTTGCTGTTACCATACTGACATTAATCATTTTTAACACCTGCTTGTGGATAATAAATAGACACTTCTTTATACTCACTGGAACAGGGTGCTGTGTAGTATCGCTATTCTACCACTAGATGCTCTGCGTACGCATACTCCGAGGTGTGCGTATATTTACACACATTTCTAAGTATAAGTGCAATTTGATAAATTCCACACTTTGCGTAAAACTGTTCCTACGCACACTTTACGCACACTTCTGTGCATACGCACGCTTGATAAATGAGGCCCCTTATATTTACAACATTTAACACTCAAGGATAGACAAAACTTCTTCACCTCCATATTTTCATACTCCCTATAATGGCTGAAATTTAACAGAATCAATTTTTGCAAACTGCAGTCCTTTAATCCCATTCCTGTGCACATTGCCTAAACCTCCAAATACTAAAGTAATTAACTTACAGTCATAATCAAGTTGATGGATGGCTTAAACCAGTGGTTGATCCTTCAACAGTTTTAGTCCAGGCAAACTAACTCATTTTGGAGCAAAAAATAGAAGTAATTGTAAAAGAATTTTTTTCAGCCTAGATCATTTCTATGAGGTGTCCAGAACAACATACTAAAAGTCCTAAGAAATCCTAGTTGAGGAAATATGTTAATTTTTCATCAATCCGAAATGTGTGCCAATAAGGCCAGACTACAATACACCCCAATGGGGCTATTTTTTTCCTTTACTCCTATCAACATGAAACTTTACACAATTGAAGTACCCATGAAAAGTAATTTTTTTTGTATTACAAGTTGCTTTGAAAATTAAATTTAATATGCAAATGAGCTATACACTAATGGAATATGCCCAAAATACACCCAAAATTAACTTTTTGGTATTACAAGTTTCTTTTGAAATGAATTTGAATATCCACATGAGCTTTACACTTATTTAATATGTCCTAATTTGCATAGGCAGAAACATCATTCATATGTATGATAAATATATCGGCCCAATGTTCATCCAATCAACCTGCTGCTTTCAAACTGGCCTCTAACCTGAAAACTGCCTGGCTTAGTTCCTGCCAGCTGTATAACCCCCGCCGGTATTATCTTCAGGGTCACGGAGGAACACAAACCTGAACAGAAGGGGAGGGTTGTGTTTTTTTGTGTGTGTTTTTGTTTTTTAATTTTTTTATGTTTTTTATCCAGCCTGGATCCTCAACCCCTTCTTTGTGGCTTTTGGTTCGGGCACCCCCATATAATTTCCTGGTTTGTTCTTTACTTGGTTCTTCCCCTCTGGGTTATATTCATCTTATAAAATTGCCTCACTAAAGCAATCTGAATTGCAGCACTAGCAAAATCTGTACAATTTAAATGCATGTTAAGTTAGAAAATAGATCAACACAGTAAATCATTAACAAAACACAAGAAAGACTGATACCTTTTTTCCTAAGGTCACGAGTATAACAGCATAAATGTACCTAAAGGTTTCCTTGCAGCATTGATATGGGTAAAAAAATTGCATTGCAAAATACATTCATTACAATGCAGTGCAATTGGCCATTTATTTTGTTGGGGCACTATTATGGGTCAGTGCTGAAACAATTTATATAAAATCCTCTTATGTTTCAGAATTGAAATGACATTTTTATTAAGAATGTGTAATTGATTGTTTTCCATACTTACATACTTAATCAGGGAACGAAAACACTACTGTATTATAGATATTTATTTAAAAGCAACTAAATGATTTCAGACTTTAGGGATTGTTAATCACTGCTATGACTAAACACATACTCATAGGTCTAAAAGGTACCAAATTGTGAAAAGCGCTATATAAATAAAATTGAATTGAAAAAAAATTTAGGTTAGGTTAGAGGCCTGTCTAAAAGCAGCAGGTTGATTGGATGAACATTGGGACGATATATTTATCATACATATGAATGATGTTTCTGCCTATGCAAATTAGGACATATTAAATAAGTGTAAAGCTCATGTGGATATTCAAATTCATTTCAAAAGAAACTTGTAATACCAAAATGTTACTTTTGGGTGTATTTTGGGCATATTCGATTAGTGTATAGCTCATTTTCATATTAAATTTAATTTTCAAAGCAACTAATACAAAAAAAATTACTTTTCATGGGTACTTTCATTGTGTAAAGTTTCATTTTGATAGGAGTAAAGGAAAAAAATAGCCCCATTGGGGTGTATTGTAGTCTGGCCTTATTGGCACACATTTCGGATTGATGAAAAATTAACACATTTCCTCAACTAGGATTTCTTAGGACTTTTAGTATGTTGTTCTGGACACCTCATAGAAATGATCTAGGCTGAAAAAAATTCTTTTACAATTAGTCTGTCGTAAAACGCTATTTTGCCTGGACTATTTGGAAAGAAAGCAGTTCAAAGCCTTGTTTAAATCAAAATGTCAGGAGTATTTGGTATGTTAAAATAATCTCTGTCCAATATGTTGTGAAAGAACAGTTCAACAGTAGTGTTCTGGTAAATCTTACTGTCTTTATGTAATGATTTTAACTCCTCTACAATCAAATCAACCAGGCAATCGTGTCACACACACGCACACACTCTCGTTTCCATATTTTGTGGGGACATTCCATAGACATAATGCATTTTATACTGTACAAACTGTATATTCTATTCCCTTTCCCTAACCCAAACCCTAACCCCAACCATCACAGAAAACTTTGTTGTACCTTAGATTTTCAAGAAAAATAATTCTGTTTGATTTATAAGCTTGTTTCCTCAAGGGGACCTCAAAATGTCCACACAAGGTCGCAAATTTACTGGTATTCCTATCTCCCACAACGTGATAATTACCAGGTGCACACAGACACACACACACACACATACTTAAACAAACTACACACAGCTGTTGATTGCATGCCACCCATCACTTGTACTGTTTATAGTGTCTCTTTAGAAACTGAAACTCATCT
Organism: Misgurnus anguillicaudatus; assembly: GCF_027580225.2. Lineage (NCBI taxonomy): Eukaryota > Metazoa > Chordata > Actinopteri > Cypriniformes > Cobitidae > Misgurnus > Misgurnus anguillicaudatus. Next base: position 20,331,489 of record NC_073358.2, read on the forward strand.
GAGAGATCCTTTAGGCAGTGTGTGCGTGCTTGTGCATGTTTCCGAATAACTGTGTTTACAGTGGCTTTGAGGTGTCACCTTACATGGCTTTTGCTCCGTGGTAGGCAAACAGTCTTTGTAGAGGGGAGAATTGCTGAATTATAAATTGAGCTGAATCACATCACAGTCTAAGATGAATTGTGAAACACTAACACATTCTGCAAGTGCTAGCTTTGTGTGAATGCTGTGAGATGACTTGTGAAAATACCAATTGCGGAGGAAGAGGACAATCTTCAAACCTGAAGAAAAAGATATTTTGGTTGGGAATATACAGCCTCAGTTATAAATGAGAAGGTTTCTGGGATATATACACCAAATAAGTTATTTTTTGGAAGAACAATGTCAGAGAAGAACAATTTTATTATTTGTTCAACCAACACCTGCACAGAATATCGTCCTTTAGAATTTAGAACTGTTAGAACTGTTAAAGTCATTCAATAACAACCTGAGTAGACTCATCATTTTTTAGATATTATGTGTGGTGATGTTTTAAATATGTATTAATTTGATAAAAGGCTACTATCGTGACAGGCAATGTAGCACATTTTAATGTAGTCATTTAGTGTAATAGCACGTTTTTATTCACCTGCTAAAATATATGTGACTCAGTCTGTAAAACCCATGCTGAAGTCATGTTTTTATGGTTTATTGTATCCTACATAAAACGATTCTACATAATGTAAAGAACATTCTGTGAAAACAACTTTGATATCTAAGTAAGGACACTTGAAAATTTGAAATTAAAGTAAAATCAGTAACTGAAATCTTTCTTTGATGCTCCTATATCATCATCAGATGGACTTTAGCCTGGATTGCACAGACAGGGTCACATGTTTAAATTCAGTACTATGGCGAGTAAGGAACATCTTGGTTACTTGATTACGCCAAGGAAAGACGAACTGGGAATCTCACCAGAGAGACCAATCTATTTTGAGTGTAACTAAAATTACCCAATGCACATTGGCATGTGTTTGAATGAATTCAGGCAGTTCAACAATGACTGAACACGTTCCTCTGTGAGGCTTGCTGTTCGTTCGGCAGAATCCAGTTCCATACCGAAACAAGGGGTGAGTCTGGTTTTTCCCAGTTGACCCAAAGACTCCAGTCCCTGTGTTCGTACAACTGAACTCATGATTGTGCTAGAATAAGCAAATTGTCTAGGTAGTTAAGAAAGCAAATACCATGTTCTCTCATGGGATCAAGGGGTGCCTCCACAACTTTTGTAAAGACGTGGAGAGACATGGACAGTCTGAAAGGCAGAGACTACTTTCTGGTATGCTTGCCCCTCGAATGCAAAGTGCAAAAAGGGCTTGTGTCGAGGGAGACATGAAATACGCATTCTTCAGGTGGATTGCTGCATCCAATCTTGGAGAAGATGCATTCAAAAAATGCATTTCTGCGTCAACATTGAATGGATGGTAGCCTTCCGAACTCACAGATCCAAAAATAGCCATAACCCACCGCTCCTCTTAGGTACATTGAGGTTCATTGAGGCGCTGTAAAATCCCCATCTCAGATCGACTGGAGGAACCAGCTTTATCGTGTCCTTCGCCAGTAAACTGCAGTCTCTGCATCCCCAGCTTTCACTGAAGTGAACTGTATGCCCCTGATCCTGGGGGGGGATTGATGGGCAGTGGGTGAACTGAATCGCAGAGCTGAGTCTGATGGTGCAAAGGAGACAGCGGCATGGGTTTGGGAGCACTAACCAGGCTCCCAGAGAGCGCACTAGCATGACTAGGGGCACTGCAGATGTACCCGCAGTGGGAAGGCAAGCTGGACGCAGGTGCCAGACTTGATAGGCTTTGTGCCTTCCCAAAATGGGTTGTAGTGTGTGATGCAACACTCCCCTAGTTCCATAGTTGGACAGAGGGTGCGCAAGGATACCTGGTTGTCTTCTCAAATAACCCACTCTTGTCCGTTGTCAAAAGAGAAGGATGAACATGGTACACTCTGCCCAGCCTATCATCCTCCATGCCATCTTGAGACTCAGAGATAGAGGAAACTGCTATTTTACTGTAGTTTTGTGTACGGACGGCTCTGAAGTCATAGCTTCAGTAAAACTTCAGTACCCAAAATGTAAAAGAAGAAAGAGGGGAACAAAAAGCAACAAAAGGTTTTCCTGATGACCGTCCTCTGGAGGAGGAAGTGGTGCAGTCACCATCTTCTGTTTTTCGCCGGGTTTGGCAGGGGCAGTCAAACATGGTTCATCCCGCCAGGTGGCAGCGTTGCTCGGAAACAGTTGCTTCACGGCCGACTGGGATTGTACCCCTTGACTGCCCCCCGTCGAGGGTGGTAAGGGGGGAAGAGGTACTAGGCCTGTTTCTGGCAGTAAAAGGTGCCATCAACAACCTAGTTAGCTTTGGAAAAGCTGAACGATACACACCAAGAAAGTCCAGCCCTGTTCCTCCGTCATCTCCACTGGCTGCGGAGTGCATATGAAGTGGGGTTTCCGGCAGGGTTGGTTCCTTGCAGGAGAAGCTGTTATCCATATTTAGTCATAGTTTGCAGTTCATTTACACAACAGTTCATTACTTATTTAGAATTTTGACAACATAACAAATGGACAACATCCATTCTCTGTATAGTACTATATGGAATATTGGGAGATATTCATAACACAGCTCTAAGTACAGAGAACAAAGAAAGCTCAGAATCGGTGCTGTGTCAGAAAGCAAGCAATCTACAGTGTGAGGAGTCAGTTTGAAACTGTTAAATAAGGTGTTGATAACAAGGTAGTTGTGAATTTTGTGCATGACTATTTTTGGTTTTATGACTTTTAATTACTTTTGAAAGAAATAAAATGTGTGTGCCGATCAAATGTGTTGTTGTAGTGATGGGCTCTAACCCTGTGTCAGCGTGATACATTGGTTTCCTCCCAGAGATCAAAAACATGCAGGTTAGGTGAATTGAAGATGCTAAAATTGCCTTTCGCTCAATGTGTGTATAGATTAACGTGTGGATTAGCTTGTGTATAGGTTAATTGTTTTTTATATCGAATATACACTGTTAAACCTTAAAAGGCTTTTTAGGAGTAAATTACTGGCAACACTGTTGCCAACTAGTTACTGTACAGCATCTGTAACGGTGACTTACTGGCAACAGTGTTGCCAGTATAGTACTGTGTCTATGACAATACAGTGAATAACTGGCAACAGTGATTTCAGTTAATTACTGTATGGTACCACATGCTTCAGGTATAATACTGTATAGTATATAAAATGTCGTACTCATTGTGGTACTCTAAAACTTTTGAAAGATTCTTTTTTATGTTACTTTATTAAAAGGGAGAAATAACCCCAAAATATTTAGACAAATACACTTTATTGCTGTGGCAATAGATGTCAGGATCAGAGGATGGATGAACCAAATCGCAGACGAAGTCAGGAAAAACAGAAAACACTTTATTTACTAACATAAAACAAAACCCATAAGGGGGTATACGACATGAAACACCATAAGCAGACAGATAACACTAAACTTGACAAGATAACTCGGCTAGATAACCACATGAAAACGAGAACAAAACAAAATTAACCTGCACAGAACTAAGGACACAATGACATTTGCTGCGTCCGAAAACTCAAGGCAGTGACTCGTTGCCTCGCTGCCTCATGAGGAAATGACTTCGGAGGCATGAAGGTAGCTCAGAGAAAGACTTTCGGACACACTTCTAAGGCAGCGTGTTTGAAATTTAAACAGAGAGCGCCTTTGTGATAACTAATCACATATTTGAAAGCTACAATACTAATTTCTCGCTAGAAATGCAATTAAAAGGTGTAAAAAGTGAAAATATACCTTTATTTACACTAAATTGGTGGTCCAGTCGCGTCCTTGGCCGCCATTTTATTTTTTCGAACTCGATCGGACTCGACCAATCACATTCTTAATGTACGTCCACGCATAGGTATCTCAGGAGACAAGAAGTAAACCAAACATTGAATTCGGACATGCCTTGATGCCTTGCAAAGCTGCCTCAGAAGGCAGCAATTTAGAGTTTTCGGACGCAGCCATTATATAGAAAAAAACAAAGATAACGAGGGGGAACAGGTGATGGGAGAAAACCAATGATTAGTAATGAGCAGGAGAACGAGGGGGCGGGGACAAGAGACAAGACACCGCAGGCACATGACCCAATAAACAAGGCCATGAACCTCCACATAGATCAGAAGTGGGGAACCCTGGGTCCTGGAGGGCCACTGTCCTGCAGAGTTTAGTTCCAACGCTAATCAAACACACCTGAATTTAATTTCCAAGTGATCGTGAAGACTTGAGGTGTGTTCGACATCGGCTGTGGCTGGATGTAACCGATCGGCGAGATTAGCCGCGTGCAGGCGGGGAGGAGCTGAAAACGGAGACGTGAAGTTGGACGCGCTGTGGTTCCCGTAGTTTGCTGCATTTACGTCAGGCATGGCTGATCACGTGCCGTTTGCTTGCTTAATCGCATTAAACATGATTTGTAAGATGTAAACTACATAAAAAGTGAATTATACTGTTTTGAATGTGTATGAGCATGAGTGGAACTGAAGAGGCTTACAGCATCTGTTTTTACCAGAATAAAGTTTAACATAAGCATATATTATTTAAATACCAATGTAGTGGGGTCTACGTTTTTTATCCATTTTATTTTGATGAAGATGACACAATATAACATCGCGACTACATGAAAAGAGCTTTAACTGTTATAAAAATACAGATTTGTGAGCATTTGTGGAACTGAGGGCGTGAAAATACACACGAAACACACGTGATTGTTGTCATGTAGTAAATCCGACCAATCTTGAAACAGCTGTGTCGTCATTACAGCCCGTGCAGCTCATCTTCGGGAACTGCGCTGGCTAACTCAGGCGGCTGATCTCGAATCGCTCTCGCGGTACTTAAAAACCATATGACGCAGTCACGTGCCTGCAGCGCCAGCTTAAGTCGGACAAAATTACTAACCGGAATGCACTGCTTCAAGTCAGCCACCGATCGGTCTGCGCAGCGCCGCATGAAGTCGAACACACCTTTGAATTAGATTTTTCAGGTGTGTTTAATTAGGGTTGGAACAAAACTCTGCAGGACAGTGGCCCTCCAGGACCAGGGTTCCCCACCCCTGACATAGATCATGGGACTGCCAGAACGCTGCCAACATGACTAGACATGAATACAAAACAAGACTCCTTGGCAGGATCCTGACAATAGAAAAATACAAATAGACAAATTCTTTTAAAACACTTAACAAAATCATGTCAAAACCCACCCTAAAAAAAAAAAAAGATCTCAGTCACCGTTGACCCTCAGGTTATTCCAAACCTGCAGTAATTCAACATAATTTAAATGACCTTTTATATCCTTACAATTCAAGTATTAACAAAAATGCTCCATATAACTCGAAGTAGAAACCAGAATTTAAGCTCTGTTTTTTGCACAGACCTACTAAAAGGTTAATGGTGCCACATGGTGATCAACAGTAAAAATGACAAATTTTACCTCTTTGCAAAAGGAAAAACCACCAACAATCAAAAATGCATGATAATAAGGTGTCATGGCTTTGCAATCAAACATTTTTGCTATAATGGAAGTCAATGTGGCAAAAACAGCCACTAACAATAAATGAGGAAGAAAAGAATAAAATCTGATGCTGCACAAAAACTAAAAATTCATCAAAGCCAATGTTTTTTCTAATATTTGAAATGCCAAAGACTGTGAAAATGGATTTAAAAATCCAGTCCAAAATCACTTTTTATATTGAAAATAAGTCATTTTGGTTTTTCACAAATAAGTAACATCACTTATAAACTTGGCAATTAAAGAGTTACAGTCATGGAATTTTTGTTTGTAATTTTGATCAGTTCTGAGGTTGATTAACAGATTTATTTATTTATTTTTAAATATTAATCTGATAAATTTTTACAACAGTTTCAATTAGTGGCATTTTTTTTGGGCCACAAACAACATGAAAGGGCAGTGAATTTGAACAATGCACAATGGTTAACGTTAATAGGAGATGCTAAAAACTTGCTAATCAGGAAGCTATTTGGAATCTTACCTTTAAGTGTTTTAAAGACACAAATATTTTAACAAGTTTACTTACTCATAGTTGTGTGATCCATTTTCAGCTTTTAAACATACAAATCCACTATTATATTGTTCAACACGGCACGCTCCAGAGTAAACAAACAAACAAACAAGTTTATCAAGGCAAATTGATGATACCTGCACCTGTGGATGAACTGTTTATATGCATGCACGTATATGTGTGCGTATGTGTGTGTTAATGCATTAATCCTTGTTTTCTGACTGAAGATGTAAACAGTTTTCAATCAATTGTGAGGTAGTGCATCATGGGGACTGTAGAGGACAGTAATTTACCAGAAAATATTACAGTTATTTCCCTTAAATGGTGCAAAGAGTAATTTACTGTAGTTTATCATTAGTGCATCATAACTGCACCTCATATCACAGTAAAATACCTTTCACCGATGTTAAAGCTAAATACTGCAAATTTTACAGTTATTTACCCAGAAATCTACAGCAAGGTTTAACAGTGTAGCCATATGCTAGAATGGTGTAAAGAATAAATAAATAATTTTCAACCCAGCATTAGGTTGCTTTAACCGATTGTTCTGTCAAATATAATCATTTTCTGAGTAAATTTAACCCAACAGGCAGCGTGGTTTGTCTCTTTTTAATGCATTTGATTATTTTTGGGGCATTTTAAGTGCAACACTATTCAGAATTATTTGCATTTTTTGCAGAAAACTAAAACTGGACGAACTAACAAAAATATGCAATGTTTTCAGATCTTAAATACTGCTGTTATGGTAATGTTCTGTGGTGTTCTTGACTTTTAAAGACACACTATGCAGTTATTTTACCTTAAAGGTGCAGTGTGTACATTTTAGTGGCATCTAGTGGTGAGGTTGCAAATTACAACCAACAGCTCAGTCCACTGCTCACCTCTCGTTTTTAAAACATATAGAGAAGCTACGGTAGCCGCCACCGGACAACCATGTGTCATCATCGGAGACAACTTAAAAAAGTTTGGGCTTCTGTAGAAACATAGCGGCACAAAATGGCGACTTCCATGTAAGGGGACCCTCATGTATGTAGATAAAAACGTCTTATTCTAAGGTAATAAAAACATAACTGGTCATTATGAAAGGTCTTTATACACCCCTGATAATATAGTTTTGTATATTATTTTGCATTTCGGTCAAGAAATCCTTCTAAAAATTACACATTGCACCTTTAGGGCCGATCCCATTTCTCTGTCTTACCCCTTCCCCTTACCCCTACCCCTTAGTTTTGCACGTTCACGTGAGAGTAAGGGCTATCCCAATTCTCGTTTTGATCAAGGGGTAGGGCTAAGGGCAAGTGGTAGATACCCCTTAAAACCAAGAATTTCCGCGAGCTTACTTGAAACCAAGGGGTACCAGGAATACACTGCGCAACCGGCAAAAATGGCGGCCAGAGCGTCCAGAGAGTCCCATAAATGTAAGTATTTTCGGCTTAATAATTAATTAAAAAATTACTAACGTCTTGTTTTGTGCTCTACACAGTCCTGTTCATATATATTTGAATTATGTTCTTAATTTAAATGTTTTAAAATTTCGCTAGGTTGCTACGCTAATGTTACGTTGCTGATTTGCACAACATTCCCGTATTTGCTGATTTGCACAACATTCCCGTATTTCTCTAACTAGCCATGAATGGACTGCATGCTTGTCTACAGTTTTAACTGGCAGCCAGCAAACGACGATGTATGATGACGTAACCGTAACCAAGCGGTGTCTCATTTCATAGGGGTATGTTTTCACCCCTAGCGCTTAACACTTGGTTTTGAGGGACAAGGGCTAGGGGTAAGACGAAGTGGTAGGGGAAGGGGAAGGGGTAAGACAGAGAAATGGGATTGGCCCTTTATATAACAGCTTCAAAGTTATTTCAGTGGTAAACAAAGTCAAAGTAGGGCGAATCATCCTGCTGTTGAAGCTCGGGAAGGACGCCGCTAGCAAAACCACCAATGCAAGCTTGAGAGAACCACCCCTGACAAATCTCGCGAGAATCACGACTTGCTTTACGGCAACGACGTCACACACATTAGGCTTGTTCAACTTCGTGTGGCGCTGCAAGAACCGAACGCCGGATGACGTCAAAGTACCGCGAGAATGATCCGAGACGGCACTTTGACGTCATCCGGCTGTCGGTTCTTGCAGCGCTGCATGAAGTCGATCAAGCCTATAACAACAACTGCACGCGCGAATTTGAGACGTGAGGCTAAACGATTTAAAAGTTAAGAGCGTGTTTGGAAGAGAGTAGGAAAAGGAAAAGATAATCTGACCGTGTTAGGAACCGGACAAGAGTCCCACTCGGTCAGGCTTTTACTCGTTAGCGTGAGCTAAAAGACAGCACTGGATGGGATGCTGATCTGGCGATCTTGTTGATGGATAGTAAGTAAATCTCTCATTTGTAAACTTGTTTGCAGTCTATGTTGTATGTTGTTGCACTTGCTTGTAGTATGTCATGCGATTATCATGACAACAGTTGTCAATATTTCACATAATTATCAGGACATAAATAAGCCTTGAGGTTGTAAATAGTGTAAACATGCACAATTTGCAAACTATTATGATAAATAGCAATAATCATGTATAGTGACATTATAACGAACAACGTTATGAAATAATGCAACTTACACAATTAACTTTGTCATGGCATTTTGTAATGTTTACATTACAATAAAAGAACACAAATGAAATGATACAGTAGACATAGACTAGACTGTTTACTTGTGATTTAGCTGCAATCATGTAAAAACGTTATAAGCTAGCAAACGCGGTACTTTATTATTATATGCACTCTACACTTGGAATAAACTTCTTATTATCCTATTAACATCATCTGTAGTTTAGTAGACTAAGCAGTAGCCTAATATTTGTATGAAATTGTGAAACATTACCTGGTCATTATCTTCGGAGTACTAGAGTGGGAAATTACAACAGTTGCAAGTATTCTCCAGCGACTCTAGGGGTCACTGTTTGACAAAAACGCAGAAAATGCATAGAACGGCTTTAAGCCCAAGGTATACTCGGGCCGTCCGCATACAGGTCTGCATGCAAGGCCGCCTTAATGCACGGGCTTACCTGGGCTGAAGCCATTTTGTAACTTGTCAGGTTTTATGTCAATCACTCTAATTTCACGTTACATGTCTGCTGATTGGTCCGTGGTAACTTACTGTGATATAAAATGTCAGACGTAACAGTCAGATTTTTCTATTCCACATAATGTAATTAAGTGGGCGTGGTCAACTTGGCATTCCTGCATGTTAGACTGAGTGTGACAGAGAAACGGGAAATAATCCACCAACAAATGAAAGAGTAATTTCTGAAATTTCATAATAAGCACTAGTGAGGTGCAGGTCTCTCTCTCTTTTGCGCGCGTGCGTGCTCGCTCTCTCTCTCTTTTGTGCGTGTGCTCGCTCTCTCTGTGCTCGTGCAGCTGAGTCTCTGGCATGCAGAAGTCTCTCCAAACGTGCGCAAGAAACTGTGCCGTCAAATAAAGAAAAGAGTTCCCGCACATAATGCTGTTAGTTGTTATAAAGTTTAAGTTTACTCGCGTTTATATCAGTGACGCGTGCGCAGCTGGGGCGATGTAGTTTGACGTGACATTAGCTCACAGTACACACATCTGTTGGTTTATATTAGAAAAACTACAAAGAGACGCCAGGTGAAAGTCTTAGAAAGTAAAGAGCGACAAGACCATCTCAAATGATCATCCCCTGATAGCACCATGAATTCATATTTATAATCTCCTTATCTAAAGATCTTTTATACAGGTATGTTCCCTGTCTGCTTTGTGCATATTCATGCTTGTTCGTTTTACATGCTTATGTATGCATAAATACTAAATACAATGCATACTATATCTTCAATAGCCTACAAAATAAATAACTGTTTAAAAATAAGATTTTGTCTATAAAGACTTATCTTTTGTTATCATTAATGCATTTTCACAAAACTAACTTTAACTTATTTTATTTTTAAAACTGTGCTGAGCATTTGGTTAGTGAGTGGCAATGAATTTTCAGCAAATTTGTATATTCCAAAAACTATATAAACATAAAGCTTATAAACATATATACTTTCACACATTTTGGTTTTATTATCACCACAAGTTGCTGTGTGTGGTTGTTATAAAGTGTCTTGTGTTTATGCTCAAGTAGGCTCAGTGATATGTTAATAATGATATTATGGTGTTTTCTGGGTCAAAGAGGAAAAACTCACTGTTGTATGTCTCGGAAGAAACTAATGCATTTTGTGATGTAGATTACCTAGATATTACACTTAAAAAACACTTAAAATCCCCCGTAAAATATTACACTTAAAAAACATGACATAATTTTCGTCATCAGGAGGGTTCATTGTCGTCCACATACCTCATCCGCGTGCAGCCCACTTTTTAAGACCACGTGGACGGACTGCGTGCAACAATGAATTTACAAGGAAAGTTTGATACAGGACACTCCTCTATAAACAACATGGATTTGATAAACCTTTTTGCTGCATTTTGATCTAGCCCCAGTCTCATTACATCTGCAAAGAAAACAAGTTTATAATAATTTATAAACAACACAATGCTAATGTTTTAGGAAAAAAGTGATGGAATAACAATGTGATTTTAGTCACATCTTTCATGGATCAGGGTTTGCGCTAAGTCTTTTACAGTATATTGCTGTTGGGTCACTCCTGAGGTTTGCTTTTGTTGGAATTCAACAGACACTGAACTGATATGGTCACAATACATGTAGAAATAATGATTAAAGGCAAACTGGAATGGTCTCCAAATTTTTCCAAGACTGTATATTCAAACTAAACCAAAGTATGGAACAGATTGTGTGTTTGAACATATAAGAAAACTACAATGTTATAACCCACAATCTCTCTTGTTCCAGATATGAATACAGATGACATTAATTCAAAAAGGGACATGAAAATTAAAAGAGGTTAATAAATATTGAGGATACTAAAAATGTGCCCAGAGTAAAACCATACTGGGCCTTTCAAGCATAAGAATGTGATTTCTCATGAAAATGACAGTGTCAGCATTTTACTCGGGCTGTGTGTACAGTGTGTGCTCACTGTGAAATGAACATTATTTCATTATCAAATCAATCTGCTCTGACATTTATTGCATTTTTAATGAAAACTCAGAAATGTGTCCACAGCTATAGCCTCTGACTGCCTGCGACTCTTAATTCTAAATTTTCATGACTTAAAGCAAAAATGACTCTCAACAGTATTAGCAATAAAATTAATGTTACTCAACCCTTAATGTGCTACGCACTGAGCTTATTCACACCCCTATGGTCAGCACTTTGGCAGGGTATTAAAAACTTGTGATGTATAAGCTCCAAAAATTTCACTCTTTAGTCAGTCTAGTACAGATACAATGAGGTATAATGAGGGAGTTTCTTGCATGATTTTTCATTCTTTTCACCGCATATTGTCTTGTCTATTTTGAATTTCGAGTGAGACTGCTATCCATCTACCACCAGACCACACATAAATAACACAACTCAAAGACTGCCTCTAAATGTATAAAAATTGGAAACGACTAGATTTGTTAACATGAAGCTGAGATATTATTGATCTTAAAATTGATTTCCAACCAGAAGGGAAGAAATGTGGGAAAAATATCTGGCAGTCTGCTTTAAGAAGCCAGTGTGTGTCCATACACAATCTCCTGGAACATTGGAAGAATGCCTTTAATCTGCTTAGGATCTTTGGTGTAATGTATAACCTAGTGGATTTCAACTATAAGGTCTCACAAATTTTGGTAGATAGTGGTATAGCAGGGGGAGTATGATGGTGATGCTTTGTGTACAGTAGATACATAGTCCATAACTTAGCAAATGCTTAAAATAAGTATAAAAATAAGTATTTTATTTAATTTAATTAAATAAAATACTTATTTTTATACTTACTCGCACTTGTGTTGTCTGGTCATTGGGTTGGCTGTGGGGACCTCCTCGAGGTGGAAGTTAAACAGGGGCGTGGCCTAGTTACATTTGTGGCCACCCCCAGCTTGTGACAGATTTTGGCGTAGTCGGCAGGGTTTCACCTCGAGTTGAGTAACCAAGGTCGCCCAATGACCGACAACGAAGTGCCTGCGGCCCAACCCCGTGCAATGCCCGTATTCATGGGTAACCCATGGATACAGAAGTATGGAGGAGCAGAGTCTGAGGTACGACTATCGGAATGGAAAGCCCACCTAGAATATTTGGCCGACCTGCAAGGCCTGAGTGCGGCCCAGCGGTTACAATTTGTCCTGAATTCCCTAGAGGGAAAAGCGCGGCGAGAAGTGCAGGCCGCCCCCGAAGCCGTTAGAACCACTGCTCAAACAGTCTTTCAGTTCCTCACTGAGCAATATGGTGACCACACTCCTGTAGCTGTCCTCCGCTCCCAATTTTTTAATTGTAAGCAGGGCCCCCGTCAACCCATTAGAGCTTTTGCTTTGAGACTGCGAGAGCAGTTCACCCGACTGCAGGGCCGACGTGACCATGGGCTGGGAGATGGAGAGGCCCTGTTACGTGACCAGTTCCTCTTGGGGATGCGAGAAGGGCCGGTGAGGCAGAGCCTGCGAGTGCAATTTCGGAGAGACCCAGTTCTCACATTTGAGGACTTAAAGAAGGAAGCAGTGGCCTTAGAGAGCGATGAGACTGAGGTTAGAGAGCCCCCAGTGTGTGCGGCGGTGAGCGAAGTAACAACGGCAAAGCCTGAAGGTACAGACTGGAAGCAGGCGTTAAGGACGGAGCTCTTGAAGGACGTCCGAGACCAGATGTCTGAACTGTCCAAAACCCTCTTGGGAGAATTGCGCCAGGGACGGGCGCGGGAGGAGACGAGAGTACTCAGAAGGGGGCCGAGAGCTGCACCGACGCCCAAACCGATTCAACCGACCTCGATTCGAATGGGATGAGCAAGGGAGACCTATTTGTAACCATTGTGGAGAGCCAGGCCACTACAGCCGCCAGTGTGGGCCCCGCAGAGGATCTGAAGGGTTTTTTTAGGTCGGCCGACCACAGTGGGTCGTGTGGCCGGGACCCCCATAGAAGACCCTTTGGGAGGAAATAGCTTTAGGAGCCAGATGATCGGCCATAGCCCGATAGCAGAAGTTAAAGTGTGTGGTAAGAAGATTCAGTGCCTGGTAGATACAGGCTCGCAAGTCACTTTGTTTGCAGAAAGTCTCTCCCAGGAGATATTTGGAAGACAAGGAGTCTGTGGAACAGAGGCCCCCTGGCTCACCTTGAAAGGTGCGAACGGCCTAGACATCCCTTACATCGGCTATCGATTGGCAGACCTGGAAGTCCACGGCGTGGTAGTCCCCCAGAAAGGAGTGATTATCGTACAGGACCATTGCTTGGGCACACACCGAGCCCTCCTGGGGATGAACGTCCTCTCAGAATGTTGGGAGGAATTTTTTCGGGCAAGGCCCATTCAGAGGATACCACCCGCAGAGCGGCCCAAGTGGGAACGTGTGGTGGCCGACTGTCGACGGTTACAAATGACCCAGGTCCGAAGAGATCGAGAAGACGTAGGTAGAGTGGCATGTTGCTTTGCATTGTCTGTTCCAGCAGAGAGTGAGGCTATCGTATGGGTGCGAGTGCCGCCGCGAGGAGTTGGCCCCGAAGAGTGGGTGCTGGTAGAGCCCCATGGAGATTGCCAGCAGGTGGAAGTGGCGCAGGGCCTAGCGGCGGTCCGACGAGGACGGGTCCCCGTAAAGGTGCGAAACGAACACCCCTATGTAGTGCATCTGCACCAACACCAACGATTGGCCCGGCTGACAACAGTCACGTCCCACCAGGTACAAGAAGGGAGAGACGTGAGCTTCCGTCAGGTGTGCCCCACAGTCGTTGAGGTGGCCCTGACGCAGATGGACATGCCCCCCAACGATGTCGAGAGAGGCGTGCCTGGCCACCTGAAGAGCGAGTCCCTACAGGGGGAAGATTTAGAGCAGGCCCAAACACAGAAGCTGCAGGCACTACTCCGACGATGGCAACACGTATTCGCAACGCATGATGAGGACTACGGGTGCACCCAGGTGGCGGAACATCACATCCCCACGGGGGACGCAGGCCCAGAAAAGGTATCCGCGGTGAAGGATTGGAGCACCCCGAAGACGGTGAGACAAGTACGATCCTTTTTGGGCTTTGTGAGGTATTACAGGCGCTTTATTAAAGACTTCTCCAAGGTCGCCAAACCCTTAAACCAGTTCCTGGTTGGTACAGGCCGCCCCCGGGGCCGAGGGTCACCCACTATCGAATAGAGTACAGACTGTGAGGCTGCTTTTCGAAGGCTGAAGCAGGAATTACTGCAGGCCCCCATCTTGGCTTATGCTGATTTCTCGAAACCCTTTGTTCTCTATACAGATGCCAGCAACCTGGGACTAGGGGCAGTGTTGGCCCAACGACATGACGGAGCTGAAAGGGTCATCGCATATGCCAGTCGGAGCCTCCATTCAGCGGAAAGAAATGATGCGAATTACAGCTCTTTCAAATTGGAGCTGTTGGCACTGAAGTGGGCGCTCAGCGAAAAGTTTAAAGACTACCTCTGGGGCGCAAAGGTAACAGTAATCACTGATAATAATCCCTTGGTGCATTTGCAGACGGCGAAATTGGGAGCAGTAGAACAGCGGTGGGTGGCCCAACTGGCAAATTTCGACTACCAACTGCAGTATCGCCTTAGACGAGAACACACAAATGCAGATGTACTCTCGAGGCTTCCCGAAGCAGAGGGCTCAAGGGGCCGGGCCGGGCCCGAAGTGACTGGCGATGAAGGAGACTGTATGGTAGGAGTAGTTGAAGCACCGGGAAGCCAGCAAGAGGCTGTGCCCGAGAATTGGGGATGGGACCCCCGCCGGTGGAAGGAGCGACAAGCCAAGGACCAAGAGGTGAGCCACGTTCGAGAGTGGTTGGAACAGGGCCGACGGCCGACACTGGAGGAGAGAAAAGGTCAGACTGATAGAGGGAGAAGGCTGCTGGGACAGTGGGACAAGCTGGAGTTACAGGAAGGAGTGCTGTGTAGGAAGGTGAGGGACCCGAAGCTGGGCGAGGAGGTACGCCAGATTGTGGTGCCCGAAGACCAGGTGACTGCATTGATTACGGCTTACCACGACCAGTTGGGACACCAAGGACAGGAGAGGACTGTGTCCTTGCTGCGGCGATATTTCTACTGGCCTGGAGGCATCGGTGCACGCCCTGATCCAGGCATGCCTCAGGTGCACGCTGTTTAAGACAAGACGTGAGGCTCGAGCGCCCATGGTACCCATTCATGCCAAGGCTCCCCTCCACATCATGGCCATGGACTTTCTGACGCTGGGTCGACCTTTGGATCGCTACCAAAACATACTGGTAATCACTGATCTGTTTACGAAGTACGCATGGGCTGTCCCTACCCTTGACCAGACAGCGACCACCACTGCCACGGCCTTATGGAGGGCTGTCTTCCAGACGTTTGGATGCCCGGAGTTTCTACATTCAGACCAGGGGGCGAATTTCGAATCACGGGTAATCCGGGAGCTGTGCCAACTGTATGGTTGTACAAAAACACACACCACATCCTACCATCCCCAGGGGAACGACAGTTGTGAGAGGTTTAACCAGACCTTACTGGGGTTACTGGGTACCCTGGATCAAAGAAGACAAGACGACTGGGTGAGTGCATTACCAAATCTTCTCCAAGCGTACAATTACAGTGTACATAGTACACTGGGGTATGCTCCAACTTACCTGATGTTTGGCAGACATGTCCGAATGCCCACCGACCTGGTGTTGGGAGTGGTGGCGAATCAGGAGGAAGTGAGTGTGACCGAGTGGGTGGGACGTCACCATCAGCGCCTGCACTTTGCATACGAGCAGGTGTCCAAACGGATACAGATGACAGAAGAGAGAAACAAGCGGTTGTATGATCGGACCGCTCGAGACGCCCCCCTTCTGCCTGGCGAAAGGGTCCTGGTGAGGGACAATCGGAGGCAAGGTAAAGGGAAACTGAGCGACCGCTGGGAGACCGTCCCGTATGTGGTCTGCAGGCAGCAAAGGCCAGGGCAGCCCGTGTATACGATCCGGCCAGAAGGAAGGCCCGGGCCCGACCGGGTGGTACACCGGAACATGATTCGCCCATGCCCAAATTACTCCTTCGGAGCCAGCACCCGTGGCCCCCTGGATTGGAGGTTGGGCTGTAATCCCGAGAGGACCCGCAGTGGTGCCACCCCCGGCTGCCCCGGGGGAGCCAGAAGCTATGCCAGCACAGGCCGAACCTGACTCACCCCCAAGGCGATCCCATCAAGAGACCCGTGGCCGCCCCCCTGCCCGTTATGGTGAGTGGATGACCCGAAAGTGTTCTAGGGACTAGAACGCATTGGCGGGGGAGGATGTCACAGGGTGACGATCTTTCTAGGGGCGGAACCAAAGTTTGGAGAGTTTTGTTCCGCCCGGAAGTGTTTCTGTCTAGACGGAAGATCATGAACACCGGAACTTCCGGTAAACTCCGCGAGAGGAAAATCAGCGAATTCGATGCAGGTGCGTCTGATTAACCCTAGCGGTTGGTGATTGGAGGTAACAACGGACCAGGGAGTATAAAGAGATCATCCAGAAACACAGTTAGGAGTTCGTTGCTGGAGTCATTGTTGGTGTGTGTTGACGCTGTTGCTGTGGTGTGTATACTTTCCAGGCTAGGCTGGCGTGGCTGTGTGGGACGAAGGAAAGCATAATTGCTGGGACCTGAAACGAAAGGTGTCCAAATGGTGTCCAAACGGATACAGATGACAGGAGAGAGAAACAAGCGGCTGTATGATCGGACCGCTCGAGTCGCCCCCCTTCTGCCTGGCGAAAGGGTCCTGGTGAGGGACAATCGGAGGCAAGGTAAAGGGAAACTGATTGACCGCTGGGAGACCGTCCCGTATGTGGTCTGCAGGCAGCAAAGGCCAGGGCAGCCCGTGTATACGATCCGGCCAGAAGGAAGGCCCGGGCCCGACCGGGTGGTACACCGGAACATGATTCGCCCATGCCCAAATTACCCTGAGACCGTGAGAGTAGCTCCTTCGGAGCCAGCACCCGTGGCCCCCTGGATTGGAGGTTGGGCTGTAATCCCGAGAGGACCCGCAGTGGTGCCACCCCCGGCTGCCCCGGGGGAGCCAGAAGCTATGCCAGCACAGGCCGAACCTGACTCACCCCCAAGGCGATCCCAGCAAGAGACCCGTGGCCGCCCTCCTGCCCGTTATGGTGAGTGGATGACCCGAAAGTGTTCTAGGGACTAGAACGCATTGGCGGGGGAGGATGTCACAGGGTGATGATCTTTCTAGGGGCGGAACCAAAGTTTGGAGAGTTTTGTTCCGCCCGGAAGTGTTTCTGTCTAGACGGAAGATCATGAACACCGGAACTTCCGGTAAACTCCGCGAGAGGAAAATCAGCGAATTCGATGCAGGTGCGTCTGATTAACCCTAGCGGTTGGTGATTGGAGGTAACAACGGACCAGGGAGTATAAAGAGATCATCCAGAAACACAGTTAGGAGTTCGTTGCTGGAGTCATTGTTGGTGTGTGTTGACGCTGTTGCTGTGGTGTGTATACTTTCCAGGCTAGGCTGGCGTGGCTGTGTGGGACAAAGGAAAGCATAATTGCTGGGACCTGAAACGAAACAGAAAGAGGGTCAGCGTCAGTGTGAGTAATTAATGATCTGAAGAAACCAAAAGCTATTGGAATCATTGGTGTAAATACTGCTATCAGTGTGTAACGCCGTATTGTATACAACTGAGAATACTGACCTACGTGTGTGTAAGAGGAAAACAACGGAGCAGATTTTACGGTGGCTGTGAGTACAACAAATATATTTGGGACATTGTTTGTTAACCCGTTGTGTGACAGACTGTTTTAGTGAAGGGAGGACGGCCCTACCATGGAGCAGTGTGGTGGGAGTGCCAGAAGAGGACCAGTTCGGGTTGCTACAGCCCCATGAACGTAGACTGAGCCGTGTAAACAACGGCAATCGAACTCCGGTGAAGGAGGAGAAGACGGGGTCTTTCAGTGTTCACTCGAGTGCGGTGGGTGAGTCTGTATTGTGTGAAACAATTCACTTTGAAGTGGTGCAGTGTCCTTTTTGCTGTGTGTGTGTATTGTCAGCTAGACCCCCGCCTCCATCCTCTAGATCGTGGAAGGACGGAAAGGCTGCCGGCCCCAGTCGCTGTACTTTGTCTAACATATGCTGTAGGTGAGCCCCAAGTGGAAATACTTATCGTGGTGGAAAATCGGCGGACTTTCTGTGGACTTGGGTCATGTGGTGGAAAGGTGGTGAAGCGTTTGACCACAAGGGACTGTGTGAGTACTACCAAGGATACACGGTTGCTTGTATGTTGTTATTCATAACCTTTACTGTTGCGGAGCGAGGCGGAGTCGATCTCACCTAGCCTCTTCAAAAGGGTGCCCCTGTCCAGTGCTCGATAGTTTAGGAAGTGGAAAGGAAAGGGCAGCGCTCGGCTCGGTGTGACAGAGTGAGTTGTGCCCTACGCAGGGGCAGCAGCCGTCGAGAGGATCTGTGCCCTGACGCCATCATTGTCACTTCATCTCGAGGCTTCGGGCGAGCTGTGAAAAGACGGTCACTGTAAGTCCACCCATTTCCACTTACCCAAATGAAACGTACACATGTATTGATTGTCGATTAACCACGTGTGAAAGAACGAGAGAGAAAGTGAAGCTTCACCTACACCATACTTACTGTATGTCGCTTTCCGCTGGAGAGGTGAAAGAGAACACCAGTTGTGTACAGTTGTGTTCAAAATTATTCAACCCCAACTGAAATTGATTGTTTTGGCCGGTTTGACATTGATTTTGATCATTCAGTCATCCTGCTTACAATTATATCAAAGAGGCATGTGTAGGTCAGACAAATATAGCATAACATTTATAATGAAATAACCACAAATGTCTTTTCTGTGCTCACATCATTTTCAGTTTTATTCAACCCCCAAGTGACATTCAATCTTAGTACTTAGTACAACATCCTTTTACAGTTAAAACAGCTTTTAAACGTGAAGCATAGCTTGACACAAGTGTCTTGCAGCAATCTACGGGTATCTTCGCCCATTCATCATGGGCAAAAGCCTCCAGTTCAGTCACATTCTTAGGCTTGCGCACTGCAACTGCTTTCTTTAAGTCCCACCAGAGGTTCTCAATCGGATTTAAGTCTGGTGACTGCGATGGCCACTTCAAAATGTTCCAGCCTTTTTTCTGCAACCATGCTCTAGTGGATTTGGAGGTATGCTTGGGATCATTGTCCTGTTGAAAGGTCCAACGTCTCCCAAGCCTCAGGTTTGTGACGGACTGCAACACATTGTCATCCAATATCTCCTGGTACTGAAGAGAATTCATAGTACCTTGCACACGCTGAAGTTTCCCTGTACCTGCAGAAGCAAAACAGCCCCAAAGCATGATTGACCCCCCACCATGCTTCACAGTAGGCAAGGTGTTCTTTTCTTCATAGGCCTTGTTTTTCCTCCTCCAAACATAGCGTTGATCCATGGGCCCAAACAGTTCTAATTTTCCACAGACAACTATCCCAAAACTTCTGTGGTTTGTCCACATGACTTTTGGCATACTGCAGTCGACTCTTCTTATTCTTTGGAGACAGCAAGGGGGTGCGCCTGGGAGTTCTGGCATGGAGGCCTTCAGTACGCAGGTTGCGCCGTATTGTCTGAGCAGAAGCTTCAGTACCCACATCTGACAAATCTTTTCTCAGTTCCTCAGCAGTCACACGGGGACTTTTTTCCACTCTACGCTTCAGATAGCGCACAGCAGTCGCAGTTAGCATCTTTTTTCTGCCACGACCAGGAAGCGTTTCAACAGTGCCCTTTGCCTTGAATTTGCGAATGATGCTTCCTATGGTGTCTCTTGGTATGTTTAACATCTTTGCAATCTTCTTATAGCCATTGCCCTTCCTGTGAAGATTAATCACCTCTTCTCTTGTCTTCCTGGACCATTATTTTGACTTCACCATGTTTGTAACCACACCAGTAAATGTTTAGAAGGATTTGAGTATCACAGTCATTTTAAAGCTGCCTAATTGGTGCTTATTAGGCTTTATTGCTGTTCCCTGACATCCATAGGTGTTTTCAATACCTGATTGAAAACACTTCAATGAACCTCTGTTCTTCAGAGTGGTAGTTCTTTAAGGGGTTGAATAATTGTGTCAATGAAGAATTCACAAAAGAAACATTTACTACTATATTACAAAACCAATTGATGTCATTTTAGTTGCATATGGTTCTTTAAGTCATTGTAGGATTTCATTCTGAATACAATTACAAATGTACACTAAATTCCCTAAAACCCTTAACAGCATTGGGGGTTGAATAATTTTGAACACAACTGTACTTAACTAATCTGTGTGTCCCAGCCAGAAGCCTGTGTGGAGCAAGAGAGAAAGGAAGCTTTCCCTACATCATACTTACTGTATGTCGTCTTCTGCTGGAGAGGTGAGAGAAAACCCCCAGTTGTGTACTTAACTAATCTGTGTGTCCCAGCCAGCAGCCTGTGTGGAGCAAGAGAGAAAGGAAGCTTTACCTACATCATACTTACTGTATGTCGTCTTCCGCTGGAGAGGTGAGAGAGAACCCCCCCAGTAAACAATTACGGTCTTTCAACGTTGAAATATGGTTGAAAATAAGTCGGTCCGCCTTGGACTGGTTTACGACGTGATTTCAACTAAGTAGTTTTGGCTGGACTGTTTGACTACGTGTTTTCAACTGACCATGTTTTCAACTCATAATCTACCAGCAAACAATTACGGTCTTTCAACGTTGAAATATGGTTGAAAATAAGTCGGTCCGCCTTGGACTGGTTTACGACGTGATTTCAACTAAGTAGTTTTGGCTGGACTGTTTGACTACATGTTTTCAACTGACCATGTTTTCAACTCATAATCTACCAGTAAACAATTACGGTCTTTCAACGTTGAAATATGGTTGAAAATAAGTCGGTCCGCCTTGGACTGGTTAAGACGTGATTTCAACTAAGTAGTTTTGGCTGGACTGTTTGACTACGTGTTTTCAACTGACCACGTTTTCAACTCATAATCTAAGACAGCTAGATAATCTGTTATACATGCTAAAACAACGGAGAATACAAATTACCAAACCATGTTTATTATTATTGTAGATCATTCTTGTTAATGATTGCGCTTGCGTACTCTATGGACACTGAGAGACACCGTACTAGTGGAAGTGCGCATGAGTCCTGATGGCGCTGTTTTGTATTCCCCTGCCGGGTTGAAATGTTTAGTTTCTGTTTGTTGCCTGTGGCTGTGTAAGCTGTAAATTGAATATACACTACAGATGTTTATGTAATAAATACGGCTGGTTTGGATTTATCATGGACTCTTCACTCATTTCTACAATTATCTTAAGTAAATGTAAAGAGTTTTACATATTACGTCAAAGTTATAAAAAATTTGAAACTGCGATTGAGGTGCAATGAGGATTCATGATATAATTACCCCACCCCACCAGGTGGCGGTAATGCACCATTAAAGGTAGTTGCCAACCGCCATAAAACTTAAAGAAGAAGAAGCGAAGAGGCAGGTGAATGTGACGCGAATCTTCCACCCATCATCACAGAGAGAAGCCCAACCAACTGCCAGATTACAGAAAGCTCTGGACTGCTCATAGCAGGTATTTTCGGGGCTGTCCTGGAGGACCGCTGGTGCTGCACATTTTGCATGTTTCCCTTTTGTGACACACCTCATTCAGTTACCTTACACACCCAGTTCAAGTCTTGCAGTCTTTACTAATGAGCTGAAAATTTAAACCAGGTGTGTCTAATGAGGGAGACATGCGAGTTGTGCAGTACTGGTGGTCCTCCGGGACAGCTTCGAAAACCTCTGGCTCATTGCATTGGACTGACCTATGTTTACTGCGCTCTGAAATCTGTGTTGGAATATGTTTATTGCACTCTGTGTTGGTTACTGGACCGACCTGTTTATTGCAGACTGTGAAATCTGTTGGTTACTTGACTGTTTGCACTATTTAAAATGTGCTGTTTTATTAAAGTTCTTATAACCCTTTAAAGCTTTGTTTCATTTTATAAAATGTTATTTGGTATGTTAATGTGGTCCTGTTTTCAACATTGAAAAGATGGATGAATATGGACCAAAATTAGACGTTGAAGATCGACCTGATTTGAACGTTGAAAAGATGGACGAATATGACGTCTTTTCAATTTTCATTTTCAACCTTCAATGGACCAAAATTAGACGTTGAAGATCGACCTGTTTTCAACGTTGAAAAGTTGGACAAATTTGACGTCTTTTCAATTTTCATTTTCAACCTTCACTGGACCATAATTAGACGTTGAAGATCGACCTGTTTTCAACATTGAAAAGTTGGACAAATTTGACGTCTTTTCAATTTTCATTTTCAACCTTCAGTGGACCATAATTAGATGTTGAAGATCGACCTGTTTTCAACATTGAAAAGTTGGACAAATTTGACGTCTTTTCAATTTTCATTTTCAACCTTCAGTGGACCAAAATTATACGTTGAAGGTTTACGTCTACTCAACGTCCAATAGACGACTTTTTGCTAGCTGGGCCCAGTTGTGTACTTAACTAATCTGTGTGTCCCAGCCAGCAGCCTGTGTGGAGCAAGAGAGAAAGGAAGCCTTACCTACATCATACTTACTGTATGTCGTTTTTTCGCTGGAGAGGTGAGAGAGAACCCCCAGTTGTGTACTTAACTAACCTGTGTGTCCCAGCCAGCAGCCTGTGTGGAGCAAGAGAGAAAGGAAGCCTTACCTACACCATACTTACTGTATGTCGTTTTCCCCTGGAGAGGTGACAGAGAACCCCCAGTTGTGTACTTAACGAATCCGTGTGTCCCAGCCAGCAGCCTGTGTGGAGCAAGAGAGAGAAATGAAGTTTTACCTACACCATACTTACTGTATGCCGTCTTCTGCTGGAGAGGTGAGAGAGAACCCCCAGTTGTGTACTTAATTGATCCTTGTGTTTCAGCTAGCAACCTGTGGAGAGAGAAAAAGAAAGAAAGTGGAAACTTACCTGCCCCATACTCACTCTACGTCGGTCCCGTTTGGAGAGATGAGAGGAATCCCAGTCACGGGCGAAGTCGATCCCGTGCGCCCTTGTGAGAGATTTGGGAGAGAAAGGAGAGAGAGAGAGAGATACTCGTGATTTGGGGAACATCAACATAGGCTAGCCACCCTACCACGTACTGGAGAGCTACACCACTAAATCGAGGAAAGGGTACATTAAGGAATAAGCGCCTGTTGACCAGCACTTATCTTTTATTTCCATTCTGCCTCCAGGAAGAAGAGGAGGGCGCCACGGGATTACAAGCCTGGCGGAGAAGCCTGAGGTACACGCCCCTTGTAGCACGTTGGAGGTGAGTATACATTACAATACGCTGGCTTTAGCTTTGGGCGTACGGTGAGTATACAGAATGGCAACTGGATCTTCACATGGGCATACAGGTGAGTATACAAAACAATACGTTGGCTTTAGCTTTGGTCGTACGGTGAGCATACAGAGGGGCACTGGGTCTTTACTTGGGCATACAGGTGAGTATACATTACAATACTCTGGCTTTATCTTTGGGCATACAGTGAGTTTACAGAAGGGCAACTAGATCTTCACGTGGGCATACAGGTGAGTATACAAAACAAAACGCTGGCTTTAGCTTTGGGCGTACGGTGAGGGAAAAAGGATCAGGAGTCACAAGCGGCATATATGTGAAGATGGTCATTCACCAGCACCAATACTCAATCTCTTCAACAGGATTTCCGTCCGGCCTAAAGAGTGGTTAGAGTGGTTAACAATATCCACAGCACTTCTGTTCTCTTCGCTCACCCAAACACTCCGTCTCACCCGCCGTATCGGCTAGAATAAACTGATGAATGCAACTTCCCTCTTCCTGTCTCCTTCAGCCCCGTCTCTTTCCGCTCGCGTCCGTGTGACCGCCGGATCAACGGGGCCTTACGACTCTTTAGAGGGCAAGGATTCCGTCCGCCCTTGGCGGAAACAAGTTCGCCCGAAAATCAACCGCCCCTTCCGGTTTCTCAATGCCCTTATGTATGTGCCTCCTCTTTGTTAGATCGCCCAATCATAAATCATCACGCTCATCTACACACCTGCTGTCAATAACGCCCAGATTTCGGTTGCCCGGAGTTCCCGGAAGTGACTGGTGTCCGGGGATTGCTGTCCGAGCGGAACTGATCTCCATCACTTTCGTTACGCCCTTTAAAAGTCACTCCGTGACATCAAATAGCATGTCTTTTTCCGGTTGCTTTATGCAGCATGTTTATTTTTACTTTAATTTTGTATTTGAACTGCGATTTGGACGCAGTGCACGTCAAATATAGACGCGTATCTTCAAGAATTAAAAGGGAATTTAAGAATAGAAATGAAAAGAGATTGTGTGTCTTGCCAAGTTAGTCTATAGGTTGCATTATAGTGGGCTCTAGCTCTACTGTGTTTGGTAAGTTACCAGGCTTTTACCAGATCATTTGTCTATAGCACTATTCGGACTGGATTAGTTTTCCAAACAACGTTTGAGTTTCAACGTGTCCCCCAGGACGTCTGTTTATGTACCGATTCGGACGGGATTAAATGATGCAGGCTATTCCAGAGATGGGACTGTCTGTTTCATGCATTTGGGCGTTGCAGAAGAGCGTTGCAAACACAGACATTTGCATTCGGACGGGATTAAAAACACAGAGGACCTCTGAGAAGCACGATTTTCTCAGAGGTCCCCCTGTAAAACTAATCCCGTCCGAATAGGGTTTATGATTATAATTCTGACAGTGATTGTTATTTTATTATGCCATAAGTCTTCACTGTGCCTATTCAAAGCTCAAGGGCCAACACACAACTTCTAGATTTATAAGCAGCAATAAACTACATTTTAACATATTATAATCAGTGTTGTGTGTAACGCGTTACAAAGTAACGTAACTACTTTTTTGGGTAAAAAGTAGTGTAACGCATTACTACTGAAAATTTGGTAACATAACGTAGTTAATTTTCCAATTCAGCGCAACGTTACTTTTGGTTAGATTTGACAGCGACACTGCCATCTGCGCACTTGCGCAATAGTCACAAGGTCCACAAACATGACAGAGGCTCGTATCAGTCTGCAAAGAAATCATGGCAAGCAAGAAGCAGCTGACGCTAACTTTTGAGGGATGGAGGCATCTTAATTTTAACTTTAATTTCAATCAATGTTTTATCAACCAATGGCCTGATTTTAATAAAGAAATAAATTAAAGAAAACGATCCAGTTTCATATTTATGTTTAAATGAAATAATTTTTTTAAACATAAATATAAAACTAAATCGTTTTCTTTTATTTATTTATTATTTATTTATTAATTGGTTGATAAAACATTGATTGAAATTAAAGATACAATTAATACAAAACGAAATTCACTTTAGAGAAAGGTTTCTACGAAAACAAACTTAATAAAGTGGTCAAAATCATGTCTACCCACTCCGTTTGTCTCCGAAAATATTGCGCAATATTATGATCCTATGCATGATTTTCACTTTTCATATAATGAACATAGATGAAATACATTTTTTATTTATTTTATGTTGATTTTATGAAAAGTGAAAAGCATGCATAAGATCATAATTTTGCGCAATATATCCGGTGACAAACGGAGTGGGTAAACATGATTTTGACCACTTTATTAAGTTTGTTTTTGTAGAAATCTTTCTATAAAGTAATTTTGGTTTTGTATTAATTGTATCTTAATTTAAATCAATGTTTTATCAACCGATTGCTTGAATTTAATAAATAAGAAATAAATAAAAGAAAACAATTTAGTTTTATATTTATGTTTAAAAAAATTATTTCATTTAAACATAAATATGAAACTGAATCGTTTTCTTTAATTTATTTCTTATTTATTAAAATCAGGCAATGAGACAAAGCAGCGCCAATGAGAAGGACTTTTTTCTTTTGATGATGAGGAGGAGGATGATGCAATGGCCTTTAGTGCAGACTCGGAGGTACTAACTTGAGTACATGAAATCGGGCTTAGAGTTAGAAGTTCTCAACCGTTTCCCCCAAGTGAAAGCTGTGTTTATGAAATACAACACTGCCACAGGGCTGCACGATTACAGGAAAAATGATGATCACGATTGTTTTGCTCAAACTTTTGATCACGATTAAAAATACGATCATTCTTTTAGTGAAGAACTTCTATTTACTTCAGCATTTTTATTACACTTTACAGTAGGGATGCACCGAATCCAGGATTCGGTTTCGGATTCGGCCGAATACTGGGCTTTTTGGCGGGGTTCGGGTTCGGCCGAATCCTAGATTTTTTTTCCACCGAACCGAACCCTAGGCTTGCGCTACGCTGGTCGACGTCACGCAGCCGTTGATTACACACATCGGGTGCTGACGTGGAGATGAGCTTTTTCTTTCGGTCAGCTGGACACACCAAAACTTTTAAACACCGCTGAAAACGCCTTGAGGACCCCAAATGCCAGCTGTTTCTCAGCCGAGCGCTTGGTAGCTGTGATGCTTCAGCTGTGAGCCGGTTGGTTGCTGTGGTAATGTCCCGCCCCTCCTCCACTGTAATTGGACGGCCGTGTGAAGACTGACATTGACGAGCGGAGCTTCTCACTCAAAGTTAAATATAGTTTTCAGCGCGGAGCTGCTTGCTTATTGGAAAAACGAGCGTGTCGCAACGCATCGCTTTCATTATGCATAGGCTTGGTAATTGTCAAAATAGTTTTTCCAACTTGTCATCCTGGCATAATGTACAGTTAAAATTAAATAAAATGAAAAATACACTGCTGTGGATGTTGTTTACTTCATTAATGTGCTTTACTGTGTTAATGGAATAAGGATGCAAGTAGGATTCGGTATTCGGTTTCGGATTCGGCCGAATCTTAAACGGTGGATTCGGGATTCGGCCGAACCTAAAAAATCTGGATTCGGTGCATCCCTACTTTACAGCCATGTATATAATATTATATACATTTTATAGGCCTATATTATAAAATATTTTATTGTTTTGTAATATCCACAGCTCCCATTCTCTTAGATCTTTTTAAAACATTTAAAATAATTCCTCAAAATTCCGCATAGATTTTGCAAAAGAAATCCGCAGAAATAACAAAAATAACTCCTTACACAGATTCCTTACAGCTGTACGACTATTGCAGCAATTAAAGCAGTTCAGTTTTAAGTGTCAAAATTATAAAATATCTTTTATTTATTTTAGAGCCTTTTTTGTTTGTTAAATTAAGGTTTTTGATAATGAACAAGCGGTTAGCGGCCGACAGCTAACGTCATGTTGACGACTTGTTTGATCAAATGAGCCCCTCAAATCAACAATTCACTTGCCTACAATAACGTCTATTTAATATATATTTTTTTCAGCATATAACAATGTTAGTTTAAATGTTTATTATCAACACATTATGGGGAGCTGCTCTGTTGCTTGCAGTTGCGGCAGGGTGCAGAAAAATAATGAATCAAAACAAAACGAAATAAACATGAAACGAAATAAACATGCAGGTTGCCTTACCTTATACATTCGCTATGCATCAATTAAAATTCAAGGCTTTACACTGCATTTTTTACATGACTACCGAAAGAAGTCTTTTATAGATTATGCACAGTATTTAAGGTTTTTATTCAGTTCTCCATATTCCCCAATGCGTTGAAGGTCCTGCTGCTGGCGGAGACGCTAAACACCGTTGCAACAGGTGCATTGTAAATGTGCGTGGTGGACTCGTGCAATAGGTTTAACGTCTTTCTTTTACAATTTATCAATGTCTCAACGTTTCTTTTAATTAAATTATTATATATATATATATATATATATATATATATATATATATATATATATATATATATATATATATATATATATATATATATATAAAGGTGGAGAAGCCTAAAAAATCCAGAGGCCTGGCCGCATATCAACTGTGATGTTAAAATTGGTCCGAAACCCGACCCAATGGGCGTAAAAAGGTTGAAATGCAGGGCTCTAATATATATTTCTTTTCGGACTTTCAGATAAATCTATTTTGAGACATAGGCTATGCCTCATTTTGAGGTTACCATGTTGTTCCTAAGGAACTTATTGATACTTTTTTATAATAAAGAGCACAAAAAAAATACCTGTTATGTCCTCCATAGTATAACTTTATTTAGGCCTACACATTTAGTAACAGATATTGGGTTCTGCCCAAAGTCAGGCAACATAAAAGTAACGTAAAAGTAACGAGTAACGTAAAAAGTTACTTTCCAAAGGCGGTAACTAAGTAAAGTAATGGATTACTTTTTTTTAAAAGTAACGAGTAACGAGCAAACACTACTTTTTTAAAGTAACTTCCCCAACACTGATTATAATGCCTAGTCATACTTTTGTTATTTTGATGAAAGTAACTCAAAAGTAAAGCAAAAGTCGTGTAACTCGTTACAGTTCAGAGACAGTAATATTGTAATGTAACTAATTACTTTCAAATGACAGTAATTTGCAATATATAATGTATTACACTTTGAAAGTAACTTGCCCAACACTGAAGTTCAATGAACATTAAACATTAACAAGTCTTTAACTTTACAAAATAAGAAACACCATCATGCAAAACATTCTGGGAACAAAACAAACAAACAAACAAAAAACAGAAAAAGGTTGATGAGGATTTCTGGTTCCCGTTATCTTATAGTTTAATTCTGTAAAGACAAAGACGTGTTAATGTTCATTTAACTTTGAACAAACTGTTGCCACTACATAACATAAATTTCGTAAGTAACTGGCAAACTGCTGCATAACTACAGCACTTTTTTACAGTGCACAGTTTAACTCTTCAACTATAACTTTTAATAAGAGTACAAAGTTACAACATCTCTAAAATTCTTTGGACTAAATTCCCGCAGTGCGGGACCTTGGAGTATTTATTCATCACAGCAAGGATTTAGAACTTTCCTGGTAGCAGTCGATGATAGCATTACAGACGATTCCTATTCAGTTACTTTGACAAGAAATGTCTATTGTGTTTCAAGTTTCCATTAACAAAGAGGTTCATTAACTTACAACATTAGCATTTAAATAATCATCATTCATTCCTCAGCAAATACAAAGAAACTAGGAGTGCTCATCGGGTCTCTTCAATCCCTTAAGACATTCAAGTTGAGATCTTTTAAAAGTAAAATTCCCAGTCACCATGCTCCAAATTAGAATTGATTTTAAGAGAATTTTATACCTTTATAGACAGACCAGCTTGTGAGCTCGGAAGATTTTAATTGATGGTATATGCCATTTTGGTTAGTTATTAAATTTGGTATTCATTGTGTTTCCATATATTCATTAACATTACCTCACAGTACTGTAGTTGATTCCAGTGGCGGTGCCAGGGAGGAGCTAGGTGAGGCTGTAGCTCACCCTATATCCATAGCACCCGCCCAGCACCCCAAATTTATATTTATATTTTAATGTCATGTTTGAACAGTCTTTTTCATGTTGTTAAAAAAGGAATTAAATAATAATTTAATAATATATATTTTAATCTAAAATAACATGGCAATCTTCTTTGGCCAATGGGCGCAGCGCCAGGTGAACCTTTGACCTTAACGCACGGCAGTGTGTTTTTGATAGTGAGTTTGGAAATTTAGCAGCAGTGGAGACACTAGGACCAGTAATCTGGCACTTTTGGCTATAAATACTGAGAGAACGAGGACCCTTGACTGCGACAACATCATTGATGCCTTCGCACTCAATCACAGCAACAGACGTTTTGTTTTGTGAAGACATCTATGGTAAGTGCTTGATTTTCCCCTCTGTTGGCTATTACAAATTTAATTAATTTGGTGGTTGAAGCACAAATCTTGGCTCTTCATAATTACATATATGATGGTCCAACAATAGGAACACTGCTGATTCATCATTATACTATTGTTCGTTACTGGCTGTGTGATTTCATGATCTGAGCATTTTAGGCCAAAGCATGCACAAGGTCTGTCGCCTTCTGTGGCTGCTCCGTTGTATTTAGGACTATATATATATATATAGAGAGAGAGAGAGTTTGGTTCCAAAACGCAATATATCCATTTTGACAAATTTCGGTAAAAACGTGTTTTCTATAACAAGAAAATGACAAGATGAAAACCACTATTTTCTGTTACAAACTTTCCCATAGCATCTTTAGGTTATAAAAACAAAATCCATAACTTGATTTTCAAAGATTTATTATAAAAACGAATTATTTTTTCCACAAAATGCAATAAATCCATGACAGTTTTTGTTTCAAAATGCTAGAAATCTATTAATTCAATGTACAAATATGCATTCATCTTTACCATTTTATATTCATTTAGTTGACTAGTTGTACACACTGACTAAAAAAATAAACATTAATGTCATATAATCAAAACACTTACTTTGTCATATTAAGATCACTGTCATTCCTGCGGTTATACTTGACGCCGTTGCTTAGCATTTTTCACAACGATCAGCTGTAAAATGTTTTGGTCCTGCTCGATTTTCGTTGACTGAGTAAAATAATGTAAAGTTTTTCATAAGATCCCCTGGGTTCAATGTGTTAGCATGAGAAACTTGATGCTGTCGGGAGATAAGCACCAGTCTCCTGAGTGCTTCGCATAAATTATTAGATTTTGATGACAATCTTTCCCATCACAGAAAACAACCACAGGTTTATCAATGCCATTAAAGTATTATTTTGTTTTGTTTGTTGATCACGAAGTACAAAGTAGATGAGGAAAACTAGGACTCCGTGTACTAAGCGCGCCGCCATTGTTTGTTTACATTGCAATGCGTGAACGGTGGGCTGTAATTTCTGGAATGGATTTATTGCGTTCTGTAAAAAAGGAGGAGTGGCGTTTATCGCAATTTGGGAAAAAGGGGAGAAAAGATGACAGAATAACACGGCGGATATTGGATTTTGCGTAAAATTAATTATTTACTTTTAAATACTGACCTGATATAATACTGATTTTGGCAGTAACTATTTTTTTTTCAAAAATGCCGTTTATCGCGTTTTGGAACCAAACTCTACATAATAATGAAACACGCCAAAATTCAAAGCACCTTATCTTAAGTGTCAAGCATCCCCATAGCACCTGCATCAGAAAATCTCTGGAGCCGCCACTGTTTGATTCCTTTATTAAAGACAAACAAAAGCCATACATTTTTTGTCCAGTGTTTTAAAAATAACTGTTTGGCTCAGTGTTTGTTCAAAAGAAAATAAAGTTTAATACAACAGTTTTCAATAAGTTAGCCCTAGCATTAAGTACACATGCTTAAGATGCAGTGTATGGTGCTCTGGTGTAATGGTGTAGGTTTTATTCTGATGGATGATGTAATCACCCCGTTTCCCCTCTCAAATTACCTCCGTGTCTTCATTCTCACAAGCTTCCAGTCTTGAATTGTGTTCCAGATTTTGGCATGCAACTGGAAGCACGTTGCCCTGGCAGCCTCTGATGACTGATTGACCGATACGCAGTGCAATCAGCCTGCCCACATTACCACCTGTAATCAGCCATATTCTACAGGGAGAGGCGTGACCTCTTCCACTATTTCATCAAAACTAACCGCTTCATTTCTGCAATTAGAAGCTATTGTTTCTGGATGATATCTAAATTTTTCTGTGATTAAAGAGCCCTGATTGGAACCATTGTTATGTCACAAGAACATAGACTTTGTATGATCATGCCAAACAAATGGAAATGCTGTTGGAATGTCCAAGTCTTTAAATATTCCAACAAATGTGGCTTTGTCAATGTACTATATTTTCTGTCAGTCTAAAAACACTCACTTCATGCATTTGTTCTTTCATTCATGTTCTGTATTTAATGTAGCATTGACTTTTCACATGTCACCCCAGCTTCAAATGAAAGCAAATCATATGTTGTGGGGAGAACAGAACAGTTTTTTTCTGCAGCTATTTAATTTTGAAAGACTTTTGCTTGTGCTCACCTAGCCAGCCACTGACCTTTAGACAGAGAAGCCAAGCAACCTTAGCAGAATAGAACTGCATATGACGGCAGAAAGGCTGGCACATCTGGGCTGGTAATTGCTTTGCTGTACCCAAAAGCACCTTTTTAATGCGGCACAGCAAAATTGGTTATTTAACATCCCACTGAATCAATGTGTTAACTGTCTTTCTACTACTAAAACTTAACAATGGTTAAGATCATTAGAAGCTTTAGTAAAACATTATATGAACTTAATAGAAAGAAAAACAAAGGAAACAAAGATGTTCTGACTTTTAAAAAAGTATGAATCATGGGAAACAAAATTCTCCTACTGGTTTCTACTCTGCATCGCTCACATACGTATGAAGAACAAAAGTGTAGCATTAAAGTTTTAAATATCAGCTGTTTTGAATCACATTTGTTAAATAAGATTAAAGGGACACTCCACTTTTTTGAAAATATGCTCATTTTCCAGCTCCCTTAGAGTTAAACATTTGATTTTTACAGTTTTGGAATTCATTCAGCTGATCTTTGGGTCTGGCGGTGCCACTTTTAGCATAGCTTAGCATACTCCAATGCTCAAAAATAACCAGAGTTTCGATATTTTTCCTATTTAAAACCTGACTCTTCTGTAGTTACATCGTGTACTAAGACAGACGGAAAATTTAAAGTTGCAATTTTTTTGCAAATATGGCTAGGAACCATACTCTCATTCTTGCGTAATAATCAAGGACTTTGCTGCTGTAACAGTTGCAGGAGGCGCAATGATATTACGCAGTGCCCGAAAATAGTCCCCTGTTATTGAAAGTTACTAAGGGGACTATTTTTGGGCAGTTATTTTTTAGGCGCAATGCTAATGGACAATAGGGTGACCACACGTGCCATTCGGGATTTCGGTGCGTCTTCCGGAAGTCGTATTTGTTGACCGCATACACCATTCAAAACATATGTTAGCTTATGTTAAAAACATAAGACATACAATCGTAGTTTCATTCTTA
Organism: Misgurnus anguillicaudatus; assembly: GCF_027580225.2. Classification (NCBI taxonomy): domain Eukaryota; kingdom Metazoa; phylum Chordata; class Actinopteri; order Cypriniformes; family Cobitidae; genus Misgurnus; species Misgurnus anguillicaudatus. The sequence goes on from NC_073358.2 coordinate 20,364,519, forward strand.
CCTTAAAATGTAACGGTTGCTTTTCTGTAATAATAATAATCCTCTATGATGTATGCGGTCGACAAATACGACTTCCGGAAGACGCACCCAAAATCCTGGCCAGGACGCGTCAGGGAAAAATGGCACATATGGACACCCTAATGGACAAATCAGATTCTATGGATTGTGTTAATCTATGCTAAAAGTGCCAGACCCGGAGATCAGCTGAATGGATTCCAAAACGTTAAGAATCAAATGTTTAACTCTAGGGGAGCTGGAAAATGAGCATATTTTCAAAAAAAATGGAATGTCCCTTTAACTGACAGACCCAGTTCTATTCATAGATCTCTCCCTTAATGAGCTGATCTGAATCAAGTGTCTTAGATAAAGGAGTCATGCAAAATGTGCAGAGCAGTGGGTCCCCTGGGAACAGTTTGTAAGTTACAGTATATGTGAGATGTAATATACTTACAAAGCATCTCAAATTGGGATACTTGTCAAACCAATACACATCTAAGGTCACATTCTACCTGTCTTGTAGGAAGGAAGATGAAATGGTAAGAAAACATATAGTAAAATACATCTACATACAGTCTTCTTTGCAACAAACATTTGGCCCCAGAAAAAAAGAGGTTTTAGATTTTTTTTGGAATCAGCAAGATTAGAGAGTCTAACACAGTGCTGTCGGGGTCTGTATTAGTTACAATACCAGACCTAAAGGTCAGAACTAATAGCTTATAGTGGTTTGTTGTGGCATGTTTGCAGTGGGATTGCTCTTTCACAAAGCAGCATCACAAACTCCGTAATGGACCTGTCAGTTGTCATGCTGAGCTCGAAACACAGAAATTTCCTAAATGCCACAGTTAAGTAAATAAGGGGCTCTACCACAAACCCATTAGCCAATTCAAGGCAGTTGATGTAACTCCACAGGGCTCGACAGGATAGCCTGATTGCCCGGGGTCAGCGTGAATGATGCTCGGGCCGTTGACAGAACTGTCACTGGCCTGATTGGGCCACTGTGGCACAGTCACGAAAATGTATCATTTTGTGTTTTGCGGCTCTGCCCATTTAAATATTCAATCAAAGAAGATGCTAAACAAATGAGCATTAAGCACTGCTCAAGCTCTGTTTAACAGATATACAATATATCAAATGAAAGAACAGACCTTTTGGTTAAAAAAAATTCATTTGTTCTCTTTTTTTCACCTCTCAAATATGGGTAGGTTTCTTTAAAAAATACCTCATTTCAAATAAAAAGCTAATAAGAATGCATTTTCTGGTCTGATGCATTCTCATGCGTTTGAATGGAAGTCAATGAAACGAAAAGTCTAGTGTAACTGTGGATTATGACTATAAATGAACATTGACATGTAAATGTGCTCAGTCCAGGAGTCATTATTAATGTGAAGTGTGAGGCAGACCATGGCCGTACTCACAATTGAGGTCCCCAAGGGTCGGACCTCTGTCATTTTCTGATGCTCGTCTTATTTGATTCAATGCAGCGCTCGTTTGGCTTCTTGCGGCGTCGCGCAGACCGTTCGGCATGTGACGTCTTAGCACCGCGAGACCGATTCAACAGTAAATGACTCAGTATGCTTTTAAATTGCTCTTGCGTTAGTTTGATGTCACAGGCCAACATGTCTGCGCTGCACCCCATTAAGTAAGATAAAGTCAAAATGATTCCGACCAATTAAATCAAACCAGCCAGACAGAGGTGCAACTCAAAGGAGGACAGATGCACGATGCCTCAGTTAGTGGAAATGCAAGAAAGATGTAAGTAATCAAACACTGACCATTATACAGCAGTTTGATGACGAGAAATATGAAACTGCAGTGATTGTTAAGGTGACAAAATAAGAAAAAATACTGCAGTTGAACCAGATGGGTGTCCAAATTTAATGCGCTATTCCCTCCAATTTCACTTTCCGTTATTCAGCGTGTTTATTAACAAAATTCAACGCCACCCTTTTATTCTTGAAGTGATCTTTTTTACTGTATAATGCTTATATTTATTGTGTTGTACTGTTGTGCTGCTAAGCTTGAACTTGAAAACGCGACGCATCACGTGCGTGGTACAACGCTTCATCCACCGGTAGCGCGCGTGCACAGAGTTTAAATGAGCCCATGTTTATCTATTGGCTTAAACATTTTATTGCATTCAGTCTTAAAGCCTAATAAACAGTACCTGTTGAAGTCATTAAAGTTAATTAAATAACAAAAGAAAAGAAAATCACTCACTGGTCCTGATTGTTACTTCTTAGTGTTGAGCTCTGCTATTTGAAGTATGTTTTATTAAGTGTGGTTTAATTTTGATTTCCTGAACAACTTTTACAAAAGTTACTGCAGTTAACACGAAGCCTTTTGCTTCATTAACAGACAGTAAATCAGAAGTGAGAAGTTACAGCCTTGCATTATGTTTACATCTTAAAGTTAGTATAATCCATGCAGTAATGCATGCAGGGCAAGAGGAATATTTATCTAATGTAGTGTAATGTGAAGTAATCGTAGATTCATTTATGCTTTTTAAATATTTACAGTGTTCTTGCATGGGTTATGGACCCCCTAAAGTATCCTTGGCAAACCCATTTATAAAATTCTAGTTCTGCCACTGCATTACTGATGTTGTATTTCAACATAAGTTTATAATAAGTATGTGCATATTGTGTTTAATAAACTAATTATTTATAGTCATTAGTTAATTCACTAAAATGATCCTATATTCAATTAGCCTATGTTTATTTTACTGACACAGCCCAGTGTGCCCAGGATGGTAAAATAATTATTACAATGTATTTCTTATGACAAGAAGTCTTATGCATTCTGACATGGCTTGAAATCTATAGTTATTTAATTCTTTGGTTTTCTGATTTATTAAAATTAATATATGGAGAGCAGAGAAATAAGAATTGTTTTTTGTTTATTCTTGGTGCATGCCCTAGAAAAATACTTATATGGACCTCTGTATTTATAAAATCCTGTGTATGGCCCTAAGGCAGACTGGACATTACATGTTTGAGTTAGAAAACTGCTTGCTGCTGTCACAGTGTGACTTTTGCATAGGCGGAACTAAAGTTGGGAAGGTTAGTTCCGCCCGAAGATGGTTTCCGCCCGGACGACTTACCCGAAACACCGGAACTTCCCATAGTTTTTCCAAGAGCAAATCCAGCCTGATGGGACACAGGTGCGTAAAATTAACACAGCGGTTAGTGATTGGCTGAAGAGGAGGAAGGAAGGAGTATAAAAGGAACTCTGGAAATACAAACGAAGTGTTGTATTGTGGTGTTGTGTTGCTGCGTTGTGTTGTGTTGCTGTGTTATAATAAAACTGACCCGAGTTCACTGAAACATATTAGACACTGGTCATATGATCAACTCCCCCTAGTGGTGAACCATCGGATTTTCGAAACGTTTCGAAACAGTTATGACGTAATGAAGCCTCGTATGCTAAAATCACGTGACTTGGGCCAGTTTGAAACACGCTCCGAACCACTGATTCGAAACAAAAGATTCGTAAATGTTTCGAAGCCTCATGAAGCAGTGCTTCGAAAACGACCATCACTAGAACAGAGGAATTTGAGTTGGATTAACTGGGTGAAGAAGCATCGCTAAAGCGAGTTACTGGGTCAAGTAAGCTGAAGACAGTTGCTGTTTTGATGTGAATGTACCGACCCGACATGCCCTTTTTGAGTTAAGGAATATTGGGAGAGCACTTACCGTAGCGGACGGCGAAGACCATTTACAGCGGAACTCCAGCTGTGAACAGGACCAGAAATAGCCGAGAAGCCTCAGAGTGTGAGTAAACGAACTAAACTATTGGGAAGAATTAAGCAGAGTGTATTACCTGATCTTGTGTTGAGAGTTTACTACGTAGCATTGCGGCCCCACTGGAGAGAGAGAAGCGTGTGGTGAGCCGGGGAGGAACACTGGAAGTATAAAACGCACGTGAGTGACATTGAAGCCTGTATTACGTATTGTGAACTCAAAGTGTATTACCTGATCTTGTGTTGTGAGTTTACCACGTAGCCTTGCGACCTCACTGGAGAGAGAGAGAAGCGTGGGCGAGCCGGGGAGGAACACTGGAAGATTAAAACGCACGTGAGTGGCATTGAAGCCTGTATTACGTATTGTGAACTCTTTGTGAACTCAAAGTTATCTGATCTTGCGTTGTGAGTTTACCACGTAGCATTGCGGCCCCACTGGAGAGAGAGAAGCGTGGGCGAGCCGGGGAGGAACACTGGAAGTATAAAACGCATGTGAGTGACATTGAAGTCTGTATTACGTATTGTAAACTCAAAATGTATTACCTGATCTTGTGTTGTGAGTTTACCACGTAGCGTTGCGGCCCCACTGGAGAGAGGGAAGCGTGGGCGAGCCGGGGAGGAACACTGGAAGTATAAAACGCACGTGAGTGACATTGAAGTCTGTATTACAAACTGTAAACTCAAAGTGTATTACCTGCTCTTGTGTTGTGAGTTGATCACGAAGCGTAGCGGCCCCACTGAGGAGGGAAACGTGGGTGAGCCGAGGAGCACCAGTAATAACTACAGGGGGGTCCTGTGTCCATGGAGGCCTCTTGGAGGCCGTAAGTCGAAGCACATTGTGTTAAATCTCCATCTTGTTAAGTCCACTGCCCCAGAGTAAAGTTCATGTGGAAAGACCGTTGTGTTGAGGGACATTAGGAAGGAAGTAAAGTCCCAGTCTTGTAATACTTACCTCTGCTTACAGCACGAACCTGAGGAAAAGAAGTAGAAGCCCAGCCTTGTATAACACTTACCTCTGCTTACAGCACGAACCTGAGGAAAAGGAGTAAAGTCCCAGTCTTGTAATATTTACCTTTGCTTACAGCACGAACCTGAGAAAAGCAGTAAAGTCCCAGTCTTGTAATATTTACCTCTGCTTACAGCACAAACCTGAGGAAAAGGAGTAAAGTCCCAGTCTTGTAATACTTACCTTTGCTTACAGCACGAACCTGAGAAAAGCAGTAAAGTCCCAGTCTTGTAATATTTACCTCTGCTTACAGCACAAACCTGAGGAAAAGGAGTAAAGTCCCAGTCTTGTAATACTTACCTTTGCTTACAGCACGAACCTGAGAAAAGCAGTAAAGTCCCAGTCTTGTAATATTTACCTCTGCTTACAGCACGAACCTGAGGAAAAGAAGTAAAGTCCCAGTCTTGTAATACTTACCTCTGCTTACAGCCCGAACCTGAGGAAAGGAAGTAAAGTCCCAGTCCTGTATAACACTTACCTCTGCTTACAGCACAAGCCTGAGGAAAGAAGCGAAAGCCCAGTCTTGTGTACTAATCATCTCTGTTTGCAGTGCGAACTGGAGGAAGGAAGAAAATGTCCCTGCTTGCGTAATACTCACCTCCACCGGCGGGATAGCATTCATTAGACCCTCCACCAAGAGCCTGAGAGGAGAGAGCAGAAGATTAGCCACCTCGTCGACATCAGCCGTTGGAGTACCCCCGGCACAGAGTAAGATTGGTGGACAGCACACTAAATACCTTTTCTTGTGATCTGCCTCCAGGAGAAGAGGAGCGCGCCACGGGTTCAAGGGACCAAACCGGAAGGAGCCCGTCCCCCTGTCCCGTGGAAACTCCACCTGGAGGTGTGAAGGAGTTGTTGTTTTAATTGCCCCTTTTCCCCTTCCCCACATCATTTTAAATATTTAATAAAGTTCATTTTAATATTATTCATTCCTTGTGTGTCTGGTCATTGGGGTGGCTTTGGGACCTCCTCGAGGTGGAAACTAGGAAGGGGCATGGCTTGCTACAATTTGTGGTCCGCCCCGATCTGTGACACTGATTCGTTAAAACTTTGTAGATTTTGGTATTTTCCATGAGGTATTTGTTCCAGTTTAGCCACCAGCCAAACCATTAAACAAACTGAGACCAGAAGCGTAACCGTGGCAACCCATGTGCGTCTGATGAAACCGTCTATACCAGATGTTAATGTTCTCCACTCTTAATGTGTGGGCAAAGTATATTGACAAATTCAAAATGCGATTCATTTGGGAAAATAATAATAATAAATAAAACTCTAAGAGCTCAAATAAAAACAAAAGGGCTTCTAATAAAATAATTGCAGATCAACATTTTAGTTTACCAAAAAATATTGCAAATTACAGTAATAATCCTTAATAATGTCCTGGCTATTATAGATGTAAATAAGGACAACATTCAGAGCTCCTTTTCCATATTACTTCCCTATAATTCCCATAATCTAATTATTATTTATTTTAATCTACAAAATAAAACCTAAACAATACACAGAATTGCTTGATTGAAACTAGTTTATTATGGAGAATTGAGATTTGTGCCTAAAGAATTGAAACTGTTCTTCTACAACCATAACACCACAGCTACTTCTGATCCTCAATTGATTATTCTTTCACATGTCCCTGTATATATACACGTTGTGGTAGAAAATAAATATATCTAAAAAAAAACAATAGGTCACCTCAGGGCACCACTACGATCTTATTGGTAGCTGACAGTATAACTAAATTAAAAAGCTCTGCAACCACAGAGTATATATGGGCCAGTGCAGAGAATTACTTCTATTAGTTCCCATTTGCAGAGCAGATTTAGAATGGCAAGCATTCAAACAAAGTAGTTTTGATGTCACCCTTGCAACTTGTCCAGACACAACAAACTGCACTCTAAATTCTGCTAGGTTATTTCTAACCCAATGCTGGGTAAATATTGGACAGAACACATATTGTGTTATAAATAAATAAATTTTCTTAGAAACTCAATACAACAATACACCAGTCTTATGTCAAACTCAAAGGTGAGAAAGTAGAACTCCAGTTTAGAACTCCAAATAGTCAAAACAAAATAAATATCCAAACAAAGGATTAAACAAAGGAGGCAAGAGTAATGGCAAGACAATAAAACCTTCAAATATTAAGTGCAGTAATTACGCAAACACTGAAACTGAGAAAAATGGCTTTAAAGTTTTACACCAGCCAGTCAAACATGTTGTGGGTAGAGTGGTAATGTGGTAATTAGTGGTAATGCATTCATGTAATGCCTTCTTAGGATTAATTTTTTTATAGATAAAACCATTATGACCGATGTGATCTTTGACCACCAAAATGCAGATACTGCACTCTGCCTTTGGATGACCTTAAACAACTAAAACAATATTGCAAAAGCAAAGTGCAGTATCTACAAACTAAGGGTGTTTTCACACCTAGTTCGTTTGAGCCCTCCAAACGCTCTCAGATCAGTTCAGGGTGTATATGTGAACAAACTAAGTGATCTCAGACCCCCCTAAAAGGACCCAGAAGTGAACCGAACTCAGACCACGTCAGGAGGTGGTCTGAGTACGGTTCGCTTTTGGGTTCTTTTGTGATTCGATTTCTTTTTGATAAGTGAAATCAATGAGGTCCCGGTCTGCTTTGCGTGTCGTTTGGACATTGTATCAAAATCAACTGCTGCACAGAAAGCTGGGGTCTGAGTTCTTATGAAGATGTGATGTGAACAAGAAAGGGTCTGAGATCACTTCAGTTCTGAAGAGGACCAAAAAAAGAACTGGGTCCTCTTTTGAGTCCACTATATTGTGAGCACCAAAAGGACTGAGGTCACATTCAGCTAATTCCTTTTCTGGTTCACTTTAAGTGAACTGAGTTTGGTTCTTTTAAAATGAACTATATGTGAAAACACCCTTAATGTGTTAATCTTTTGTTCATGCTTCTTAATACATGTTGAATAGTTTTATTGATGTTTGCATGTTGTGAATGCTAAAAATGCTCCTTTTACCACAAAGAGTATTTTAGGCTACTCATTTTATATATATAAAAAAATACATTTGACCAAGATTGCTTTAAAAACAGTAGTTAAAAATTAACACAATTTAAAAATAGAAGAACATGTTTGTCCCAAAGACAGGTTCTTTAAATTTAAAGTACACTATATATGGTTTTATATGTACTATAAGTGGTAACTAACAGTATGCACATTTTAGTTAATTTTCATGGTGTCTCAAATTAATATGCAGTGTGTACGGGACTACACACTGCATATTAATTTGGATGTCACTTCACCTTTTAATGCTTAATCCTGTTCTGTACACACACATTTCAGTAATTTATGGGACTGACAACTGCATTCTACAACCGAATGAACTCCCGCAAAATGCAGGTATTGACAACTGCATTTATAGAAACTCTGCATAGTGTGTACATAACCAAACTGAACAACTAGTAGTTAATAAAGTGTTTAAAGGTGCATCATTGACATGACAGGTCTCTCTTCTGAAAAAAATAAATGCCTAGAAGGGGAAAAGTCTTCTTTACACTTTAAAAATGTCTGGGTTATTTTTGACCCATAATGGGTAAATATTGGACAGAACACATGCTGGGTTAAAAATTGACCCAGTGCTGGGTTATTTTAACCCAATTGCTGGGTTATTATACCCCATGGTTGCATACAACAACCCATCACGTGTTCTGTCCAATATTTACCCATTATGGGTCAAAAATAACCCAGACAGTGTATTTGCTGTGCAGAAAATGACAGAGGCACGAGCGTTTGCTGACTAGTGTTGCCAGATCTTGCATGAAAAAAAGGAAAATCCAATAATAAACCGAAATAAATCCAAATGCTATGCCTCAAAGATCAAAATATTGAGACCGGAATCTTCACACTTTAATAACACCAAAAACTTGACTGCTTCATGAGCCAAAAGCCATAAACGTTTAAGTGGCAAAATGGTATGCGAGTACAAAAAAGAGAAGGACCTGGCAACACTGCTAGGCAGTGCGCTGTGGAGCAGCCTCACAAAAGCATACAATACTCATTGTCAAGATGGAGGTTTAATTATTTTGGTCAAAGCTGTGAGTGATGAGCACGCGTAACGGCAGAATGTGGCTATGGTTACCTCTGTGTCAATCATCACATTTTCGGGAGTGAGTCTTGTTCGTACAGACATGTAACGCACATTTATGGGATTCACTCCTGCATTTAAATGCGGTTGTCACTCCCGAAAGTTTGCAGTGTGTACGAGGCCTTAAAGTAGCACAGTTGAGTACACTTAGAAATTCTTAAGATTAGCTTAAGAAGTACTAAACAAAATGTTTTACTATATTAATTAGCCTACAAAATGAGCATGTGAAAATAGAGCACTTTCAGTATGCTACATTATTGAAGTGTACTTTTTCACCTTATGTGCTTGCTGTCGTTCCGGCTGCGCTCGTCAGGTTGTCACTTGAATGGGCGCTGCTAACTTTGCCTAACAATATAACTTTACCAGACCCAGCTAACTTGTGAAGGAATAACCTATGTCAATACAATTGGATTAGTTGCCTAAAAAGTGGAGAGATGTCCGAATCAACAAGCACCAATGCGACTGAATTGTATTATATTATTATTGTCAGAGGATATTGCCTTCAATGGAACAGCACAGGTAGGTCAACTGATTGTGAAGCTGTCATTTGCCTTAGTATGAGTTATTATTTTGCTATCTTCCTTACCCGTATTTGTATATTTGCGTTTCAACGCAAGTTCAACCATCATTTGCCCGTGGGATTGTGCCATGGTTGGTTTGTTGTTTCTGTGCCTTACGATCCTGGCAAACCGCATACAATCCTCTTTGTGACAAGGCTACCAAGGCAGACCGCAGTATCTGCGGTGTCAAAGCTGGGGAGACAAAGCCAGAACGCAGTAACATCACTTACTGTGGTTTGCTTTGGTATTAGCATGGATTTTGTAGTTACTGCAATTTTGACACCCTCGTTTCCCTGAAACGGGACAAAATTGAACCAGGAGACTTTGTCACAAGACAAACGGATATCACAAAGATCATTTCAAGCCTTAACTCAATTTCGATCAAATGTGTAGTGACAGCGCTTTGCCTTTGGATGGCAGTATTTATGAACAGATGCAGGGATTTATCCTCAGGAGTTTCTAATGATTATCATAAATGAACTCATATGGAGCACACAAATGTGCATGATACATAGTATGCAGGATTAGAAATAGTGTGAGACATATTTCTGTCACTATTTTTCTCTACAATTATGTTTTAATCACAATCTGAAGCGGTTCTGTCAGTGGTGGCAAATTAAGTCTGTTTTGGGTAAGTCCACAAGCATATTATTGGTGTATAAACAACTTCAAGGCAAAAGCCTTGTTGCAGCTTGAGCAAAATATCGCTCCTAAACTTGGTCCATTTCTGGGATAACCGTTGTAAGCAGAAATTAGGAAATGCAATGCAGGTTTTTTTTTTTACCTGAGGGAGGGGTTATTATTAACAATCCCACATACACTCGCACAACACAGTATTTTCAACATATGACAATTAATCTGTCAAAAGTCTTTAAAATTAGTCTTTTAAACTGTAATATTTTTGGTCAGTTTTACTGCGGTAACAATTTCTTTGAAAAGATCTCCAGTAAATGGTAGTTTTGTTTTGGTAAGTCTCACTAAGGTCTTTTTATTTTCAGCTTCTCTTTATTGATGAAACTAGAACGTAAATGGCAACAATCTTCTTTCTTTGCATTTCTAGCAAACTCCTTGTCAACAGAAGACATGCCATCTGTTTTTATTTTCTTTGTGCACCATTTCAAATTATGGTCTCTTGCTGTTGTCAATTTAAGTTTCCTTATTTTCTGACCACACCTCATACACCCCATTACCCATCACAAAAGAAAAACAAAAACTTTTGTTGAGAATATGTGTTGTCCCAAATTGCATTATTAAGCAACATTACAATTATTTTAATAAAAATAATGTTTTTTTGCCTTTTTGGAATCATAGCTGTCCATATTCCAAAATATATACAAAATCATTATATTCACACAAACAGTTGAACAGAAATACTGTATTTCCATTAGTTGCCTTTTCCATTAGTTGCATTTTAACTATCTCTACAAATTTCTTAGCAGCATCTCTTAACATTTCTAAAATAACACGACTAAAGAAAATAAGGAAGAGTATAATATTTTTGTGCCTACTGTCACTTAGTATTCATATAGTAAAATATGAGGTTGATATTGTTGACAAATTTAGTAATCATCCAGTCCCATGAGGTGCATGCTCTTTCTCCTGACTCCCATGAGGTGCATGCTCACTCCCAATGTCTCCGCGAGCTACATGCATGTTCTCCTCATCCCCACGAGGCGCAAGTTCGCTCTCCAAGTCTCTGCGATGTACTATTGTGAGCAGCTGTGCTAAAGGAGCATGGCGATTGGGCATTATTCAGAAGAGGAGGCACATAAATAAGGCGTCAAGAAAACCGAAAAGGAGAGTTGAGTTGGCACCGCGAGTTCGCTCTGGGTGCCCGCTGGGTTTGTTACGAAAGGGGGGCGGGTAAGGGGATGCCCGCAAACCGAAACTGAAAGTGAAGATGAGTGTCTGGAGGACGAGGCCAATGGCAGAAATGAAGTAGCCTTCAAGGAAGGAGGAAGTTTATTCCAGCGAAGTGCTGTGGGTGAGATGGAAGTGTTTGGTGTGTTGGAGAGACGTGTTGAGGCGGATATTGCAGACTGGGCAAAGTTAAAACAGAGGATTGGGCTGAAGAAAAACGGAGTTAAGTGTTGAAGCATTCCCTTTGAAGTATTTGTGTTGACATGTGCTATTCACCTTGAAGAGCTTGTGTACATTGAGAAATCACCGGAAACGCATTGCGAAGTGGAAGGAACTGAGAAACTGTTGTACTATCAAACTTGGATACACCAGACATCTGGAAGAGATGGGGAAGTATTCAGTGTAAACAAAACTGTGAGTTACGTTGGAATTGTTGTCTTGCCAGTGACATCTTTGCTAATACTGTATCCCAGTGTGTTTCCTTGCCTACCTCTATTGTGAAACTGCACGTTCTCCAGAGATCTCGCATTGATTCAAGCGTTCAGAATATAATATCCATTTGCAGTTTTGTGCACAAACGTATATGAGAAAAATTAATATTCCATCAGGTTTAGTATCAAATAATACTCAGTATAGTTTTTCAATACCGTATTCACGCAGTCAGGTCAGTCAGATTAGTTTCTGTCTAGTCACGTGTGAAGGCAATTAAACACGCTTGGGCTGCCCTCTAGTGGTAAAGTCTAATTGAAATTTTTATTTTTACATAGGGTTCAATTGGATATTTTAAAGTGAAAATAACATAATATTGACATGTTACTGCAATGTTTTTTTTTATCTTGGGCATCTTCACATTGGAGTCCTGAGTTCATATAAAAAAATTCGTTTTAGATATGTTAAACAGTTCCTGAGATATGAACTACTTCCTGTTTGGCGACTACGCCACAGGTATCTTTTTGGCTGTGATGGGCAAATGCTTCTGAAAATCAAAAATCCTTCTAGTAACTTTTGTGAGGCTTGGTCCAAGGATTGCTACGTACAGTTTTGTGAAGTTCTGACAAAATTTGTGACCTGTGAATCTTTTTTAAGGTTTTCTGTTCAATCCAATATGGCGGAAGAATGACATGGATTTGTGACATCAGGTTTTCAAGCAACTTAGACCAGCACTGCCTGAACATTTTAAAGTTTGAACGGTGTCTCTGTGTCAAATGGCCTAGTCACAGGTGCTGGCCAAAAATTAGGTCGGAATAATAATAATAACTAGAAAATGCACTTCCAGAGGAACCGCAAAAGTGTGCTTGCTCTGGTGCGGTCACTAACGTGATTTGTGAAATGTAAAATTTTAGAATGTTTTTTATCTTTTGCATCCTCGCATTGGAGTCCCAAGTTCATGTACAAAGTTTGGTTTCAATACGTGAAAGCATTCCTGACACACACACACACACAGAAATGTATACAGGCTTGTAACCAGGGGTGTTTCCAGCCTTGAAGGCCATCCGGGGCTTAGCACAGACCATTTTATGTAAATACAGGGATCACAAGCCTAGATAACCCGCTCTAGCTAGCCTAGAACCAACTATAACGGCTGTGCTGTTCAGTGTTTTCTTATAATTTTTTTTAGAATTGTAATTTAAATAATTTTTATTTTTGGGTGAACAATCCCTTTAAAGTGCCCTATTTTCACACACTAGTTTTGTACATAATATACCATAAATTCTTCTTTAGTACTTAAGATAATCTTAAAAACATGAGACTTAATGTAGGCCAGAGTTCACGTCACCAAAAGCAGCAGATATAAGCTGCATTTTATTGATAATAAGCTCATTTTTAAAATAAGCGATAGGAGAGAGCGACAGCAGCACTGATAGCCTAATATCATTTCATTTCTTTACTATTTATGAATTTGATTGTGTGTTGAGCGTCTACAACAGGGCTCGGAGCCGGCCCAGACCCAAATTCACGAACGGCATTTCATTTTTTCAGGGGGAGCACAAATGAGATCAACCTCACTGCAATGCATATCATTAATTATTAATTAAATGGACAACAAAGCGAGGAAGAACTAACATACCTCTCCAGTAACGCAATACAACGGAGAAGTCGTAAAGATTGGACCTAGCCTAGTGGAGCATTCTAAACACAAATAAAAACACGTCGCTGTGCTCGACATCAACGCTTGTCTGCTTAATATCAGAAACAAGTGGATTTTTTAAAAGGCCAAGTGAAAGAGAATTTTACTTGCTCGACCGAACAAGTTGCCTAGTCTGATTAAAAACGCCAATAACAATCACCAAAACAGGATAATGATTCTGCATCCTTTAGTCTCAATGGCGACCGAAAGTGCATAATGTAATAACGCTAAGTTAAACAAATAAGCGCAGCACAAAGTGAGTTAACAAAGTGGGTTAAACATACTGTGGTAAAAATTTGGAGTTTTTAATAACATGATACAGTTAAGCAGCATCACATCACGGTTGAAAATGTGACAGATTTAATGTCAGTTCACTAAACAAGTAATTAATATTAAGCCACTTACATTTTAGACGCAATGTTGACTGTTTTTGTTGTTTCAGCAGCGAAAATAGTTGAAAGATATCAGCAGAGCATAATGTGTCAGTCTCACTGCAGCACTCAATCGTGTCTTAAGCGGTGGGGCGCTTAGCAAACAACCACACATTTCCGCGCTCACTATTGACAAACCAATCAAATAGGTTTAAAATATATATTTTTTAAAATCAACCAAACTCATTTTTATTTTTATTCAGGAGTTATATATGTACAAAGCAATAACTTTTAATTAATAATAGTGGCCTATTGATAAAAACATGGAGCTGGTGAACAGGTGAAGGGAGACCTTAGGCTTGTGCAGGGCGCACGTAGGAGTTTTCCTTACTCAAACATGTTCTGAGGGCAGAAAGAAAATGATTGGTTTACAAAAACGACCAATCAAAATGCTTGTTACTGGTTTAAGCCCTCAGCAGAGCCTTCAAGGCACCTTCTGCAGTGAAGCAGTTTGAGCTCACCGTTGGTCAGGTGAGTAGCGCAGATATGGTAAGATAGGAATGAGACTGTTTTTGAATTCAGCTCGAAATGTTTCGAGCATTTAAGTGACGTGTTTTCGCGTTTTCACGTGTCCGTGGCACGACTTTCTTTTTCGTGCCAGTTTCACGTATTGGTTATTCAATTGTTTTTCCTATTTTCTTACCATTGTCGCTTTGGATTGGGGTTAGAACAACTTTCTGTTAAATAAAATGACATCCTCACCCTAACCCAACTCTAACCCCAACTCCAAGCAAAAACAGTTTAAATTTCTGACAAATGAACTTATAAACCAATGCCATTCTAACCCAAACACAACTTTATCCTCGCGCGAAAACAGTTTAAAAATCTGACAAAAACCACAAATCTAACCCCAATCCCAAGCTTTCTTATCTGAAGATTATGTAAATGGCATATACGCAGTCTTCTAGCTGTGGCAAGCTGTGTTTTAATGTGTCATAAATTTCTCAAAGTCATGACTGTTTAAATACACTTGGCATCACATGCATGATTTAAGGTAAAGTGACACTTTTTCGCGTCAATTCACAAACATTTAAACCATGCAGCTGTCATAGAGCCGATGCCAAACGATCACTGCTACGCGAGGACGCGAAACTGATGCGCGCGGATCCTACGCGTCTTTGCAAACTAATACGTTTACAATGTATTACATTGATGAAAAACGGAATTAAACTTGTCATGCCATATAATACTGAAATAAAAGAAAGGGTTTTACGTCTGAATCCCTGAAACATTCCTACCTGTACTGCAAGTTCTCCAGAGAGCTCGCGTTGATTCACGCCTTCAGAATATAACATCCATTTGCAGTTTTGTGCACAAACGTATATGAGAAATATTAATATTCCATCGGATTTAGTATCAAATAATCCTCAGTATATAAAGTTTTCAATATGCACGCACTTAGTTTCGGTCTAGTCACGTGTGAAGACAATTAAACACGCTTGGGCTGCCCTCTAGTGGTAAAGTCTAATGGCATTTTTATTACATGTGTTTTTACATAGGGTTTTATTGGACATTTTAAAGTTAAAATAACATAATATAGACATGTTACTGCAATGTTTTTTTAACTCGGGCATCTTCACATTGGAGTCCCGAGTTCATATAAAAACATTTATTAAGATATGTTTCAGAGATCCTGAGATATGAACTACTTCCTGATTGGCGACTACGCCACAGGTATATTTGGGGCTGTGAGGGGCAAATGCTTCCGAAAATCAAAAATCCTTCTAGTAACTTTTGTGAGGCTTGGTCCAAGGATTGTGTACATGGAATTTCTTAAAGTTTGGACAAAATTTGTGACCTGTGAAACTTTTTAAAGGTTTTGTGTTCTATCCTATATGGTGGCCGAACAACATGGATCTGTGACTTCATCTTCTCAAGCAACTTACACCGGTCTAGTCGCTAGAGCTGGCACACTTAATAAAACTTAAGAAGAACAATAAGTGTGCTTTTGCAAGCACACTTAATAAGAAAACTTATGAAGAACAATAAGTGTGCTTTTGCAAGCACACTTAATAATAAAACTTAGGAAGAACAATAAGTGTGCTTTTGCAACACACCAAAACACACCAAAACTTTTAAACGCCGCTGAAAATGCCTTGAGGACGCCGAATCCCAGCTGTTTTTCAGCTGAGTGCCAGCTTTCTTCAGCTGAGCGCTTTGGTAGCTGTGATACTTCAGCTGCGAGCCGGTTGGTTGCTGTGGTAATGTCCCGCCCCTCCTCCACTGTGATTGGGCGGCCGTGTGAAAACTGACATTGACGAGCGGAGCTTTTCTTCCAAAGTTGAACATCTTTCAACCTTTCGGCGCTCGGCGCGGAAAAAACACCGGGCGCCGGTTTTCAGCGCAGAAGAAAACCGCTAGCTGCTGGCTTATTTGAAAAACGCCGAGCTTCCATTGGAAACAATTGAAAACATGCGCCGGCCGCGGGCGTAAAAGCGTTGGTGTGCACGCCCCCTTAATTTGTAAATGTCCTGTACTTTCAAAGCGATGCAGACATGTGTGTGTGCAAGATAGACGCGAGAAGAAAGTACTGTACCTTTTCTGTCTGCTATGATCCAGGCTTTAATGCTTGTGCTTTAATAAGGCGCTTATCGTTGTTTGCAATCCATGACGAGAAACGGACGTAAGTCCAACATTACACAAAAGTACTGATCAATCCATATCGAGTAAAAATGTCCGGAGCTTATCATCGTTATCGATTTAAATTTCATCGCGATTCGACGTGATATTGTTTATCTGCACAGCCCTATATTCATGACATCTCAAAATAACACAGATAAGGACGCTTATGGTTTTAAGATTATCTTAAGTCCTAAAGAAGAATTGTTGGTATATTATGTACAAAACTAGTGTGTGAAAATAGGGCACTTTAAAGCAGTGGCGGAGCCAGAGGGGTGTCCAGGGTGGACACCCTTGACATGTCACTGGCCACCCCTTGTGCCACCCCAAATTTAATGCGCTACTTTCACTTAATCGCTATGTTTATTTTCGATGTGCGGCACCGCAGCATATTGTTAAAAACAAAAATTATGAATATTAACCCTCCCTGCGGTCGCGGCGCAAACTCTTTATTTTTCAATCACTGCTCAAAGAGACTTGGATTACTCTGCTGATTTTGGACATACAGATATGATTTATACATCATTTAAAAAGTTAAAGTGTCATTTTTTTGTGTGTCTATAAAAACTGAATGTTGTGCTTTTCACAAAATTAAGAAAATATACATAATGCGCGTTCTGTTATCTCTCCCTCAGTGACGTCTTTTCAAAAACGCGTCAGAAAAATTACTGTAACTTAACGAATACTTTTCATACAATCAGAAGATAAATGTCATGTCTACATAATGCTTGGAATTTCTTTAAAATGATGTAAGTGAAGTCGTACATTTTGCTAATACTACACGATTTCACCGTATATTCTGGAAGTGTGGTAATTTTCTTATGGACTGAATAAAGTCTAAGATTGCCAATTCTTTTTACAACAAAACCCAGAACCATGTTTTCATTCTTGACGTGATCTTTATAGGCTACTGTATGATTGTTAATTCGACTGGATTGCCACATTGAACTTGAAAGCGCGACGCGCATATCCGATAGTGCGCGTCCACAGGCAAAGCTTAAACGACTTCATGTTCGCGTCTTTTTGGCTTAAACGGACAAATGCTCATATGTCAAAATAACTGTCTTGGTGATTTTCATACTAAACATTTGGTTACTGTACGTCTTTAACGAATAAACATTTTATTGCATTCGGTCTTAGCAAAACCTGTTGAAGTCTCTCTGTCATTAAAGTTAATTAAAC
Organism: Misgurnus anguillicaudatus; assembly: GCF_027580225.2. Classification (NCBI taxonomy): domain Eukaryota; kingdom Metazoa; phylum Chordata; class Actinopteri; order Cypriniformes; family Cobitidae; genus Misgurnus; species Misgurnus anguillicaudatus. The sequence continues at coordinate 20,382,169 of NC_073358.2, forward strand.
ATCAAAAGAAAAAAAACTGTTGCATCTTCTCTATCTTCGTAAATAAAAATTAATCGTAACATCCTTTGTGTTGAGCTCTGCTATTTGAAGTAAGTTTATGGTTTATCATGGAGTTTAGATTTTCTGAACTTTTGCTTCATTAAGGGGATAGTTCACGAAATGAAAATTCTGTCATCATTTTTACATCCTTATGTTGTTTTAAACCTGTACGAATTTCTTTTTTCTGATGAACACAAAAGAAGATATTTTGATAAATGATGGTATGCACACAGCTGTTAACCATTGACTTCCATAGTAGGAATAAAAACAACATAATGGAATTCAGTGGATATACCATTAATTGTGTGCTTACCATCATTTATCAAAATATCTTCTTTTGTGTTTATTAAAATAAAATACAGGTTTAGAACAACATAAGGGTGAGTAAATGATGACAGAATTTTCATTTTTGGGTAAATCCAGTGGGCCCTATTTTAACGATCCAAGCGCATTGTCTTAAGCGCACAGCGCAACCTCTAAATGGGCATGTCCAAATCCACTTTTGCTAATTTAACGACGGGAGAAATGGTTTTTGCGCCGAGCGCATGGTCGAAAAGGGTAGGTCCTATTGTAATGGGAGTATTTTGGGCGTAACGTGCAGTAAACCAATGAGAGTCACAGCTCTCATTCCCTTTAAAAGCAAGTTGCGCTGGCGCTATATCTAATCCCTATTTAGATGACTGACTTTGTAAACTGAAAAACTAAGCGGAGGAAGAAGATCCCCAGTTTAAGATTAATGTTAAATAATTGTGTTTTTCACTTGTATTGAAATTGTTATTTTTTTATTAAAACCTTTAAAACCCGTTTTCTTTTAGTCATGGAAGTAAAAAGCAGGCTTGTAATTGCTTTAAATGTATGGCTATCCAATATCATCAAAACATAATTTACAAGTATGTAAGATAAGGTTTGTACTCTAAAAATACTTTATTTGTAACAAACAGGAGATAAAGAATTTACAAACGGCTCTCCTCACGTTTCAGCACTTTGGACAGCGTTTTTTTAGCAAAGAGTTTTTTTAAGCATTACTTAAAAATGTTTCTCATCTCACCATATCCACAGGTACATCATATACAATAAATCCGTGAGGTAGCATTAAAAAAAAACTTTTAAAAACAGACGTATTTGTTCAAAGCAAAGCATTTATTTACTTACCAGGCTGCAGGTGAAGCAGCTCTTTGCGCCTTCTAACGTCTCATAATTAGTCCTCATTTATGTCCAAGAGACTCAATAATAATCTTTTACATTCAATCCTTTAATCTTTCATATTTAAAAGCGTTTTTGTGCTGCTGCGAATTCATGTGTGATAAGCAAACCCGCGGTGTCCTTCTGTTTATAGGCGCATATTACTAATGCGCTCTTTAAATAACATAAACATATTGCGCCATTGACTTTAGACTTTAGACCAGGTTTTTGTTGGTCAATGGCGTAGTCTATTTTAGTTGCCTCAAAATAGCAACGCGCCAACAATGCGCCTGAACACACCTCGTTTTTAGACCAGAACGCCCATGGGCGCAAAAGGGGGCGCAAATGCATTTGCTACTTAAACAACGCGGCGCTAAACGTGAAAATTAGGGTGGAAACTAGCGAAAGACACTTGCGTCGCGCATTGCGCTGCATTGCGTCGGGTGTAAGATAGAGCCCAGTAAATCAGATGTAAGAAATACAGTAAATCAGATGTAAGAAATACAGTAGAAAGATTTCAAATTCACTCTTATTATGTTTACATCTAATGCGATCAAAAGATTCATTTATGCTTTCTTGATACATGGTTACACGTCATTTTCTTTTATGGACTATGGACCCCCTAAAGTAGCTTTGGCCACCCCATTAAAAAAATTCTAGTTCCGCCACTGCTTTAAAGGGATTGTTCACCCAAAAATTAAAATTATTTAAATTACAATTCTAAAAAAATTAATAAGAAAACACTGAACATGTGCAGCACAGCCGTTATAGTTGGTTCTAGGCTAGCTAGAGCTGGTGATCTGGGCTAGTGATCCCTGTATTTACATAAAATGATCTGTGCTAAGCCCCGGATGTCCTTCAATGCTGGAAACACCCCTGGTTACAAGCCTGTATACATTTCTCTCTCTCTGTGTGTGTGTGTGTGTGTGTGTGTGTCTCAGGAATGCTTTCACGTATTGAAACCAAACTTTGTACATGAACTTGGGACTCCAATGCGAGGATGCACAAGATAAAAAAACATTCTAAAATTTTACATTTCACAAATCACGTTAGTGAACGCACCAGAGCAAGCACAATTTTGCAGTTCCTCGGGAAATGCATTTTTCTAGTTAAACGTTAAAATCTATTAAAATGCTTTTTCATTCAAATCAAATGCTTAAGCTTTATTTTTTAAGATTTGTGTTAAATTTATTTTTATTCATTTATGACACATAAAAATGGATAATAAACTATACATTTAACAAAAAAAAAACCTATTAACAATTGTCTGTAGCAAATAACAATTCTTACGTTTTACATTAACTTACATACATACGTGTGTGTATATATAAAATATAATTTATCTCAAATGGCAAAAAGAGCCTCAGTCATTCTGAAATTGCCCTATATATTTATAAATAATATAATAATATACAGTTGCATCTCAAATATCGTAAATATTTCTTTTTAAATTAAATCTTTTTAATACATTTCTTAAAACAAGCACAACATGCACTCTGATCTCACGGTACTTTGATGTCGAGTGAATTGCTCTGTGAAAGCCCTGAATTTTTTTTCATCGACGTGGGTCTTGATCACAGCTCTTGATATAATGGGTATGATTTTCTAACAAAGTTAGCGTCCGTACGGAGCATAAAAGACAGAAAACCCGCATGCCTGCATAATCATATCACCGTATTATTTACAACGACACAGAAGTAGCGGAATGCAAAAAAAAAAAAGAAGTAGCAGAATGGTGCAAACGTTACCAAACGTTAACAAACACTCCTCACACGAGCTGGAACTTCTTCAAAAGCAAACTTTATCCACGCATATTGCTAATGTTATGTTCCAAGCCTCCGAATTGAAGTATTTAGCTTCTGTGTTGTTCCCACGCGGTTCTTCCACAACCGAAAATGCGTTTCCATGGTATCATAACAGATCACCGCGTCAAAATAAAAGTCTCTCAGAAAAAAATGTATTTAAAAAGTAATTTTGGTTAAATTTGTCAATCTTTAAAGACATGTTTACTTACTGAGACACACGTGTCTCACGCGAAGCTGTGGGCGGGGCTACAAAAGTAGACATGTCCTTTTGGTTATGGGGAGGTGTTTCAATTCTACTTTGACGTCATAGATTTCCGAATTCCACACTGGAGTGTTTAGCTGGCTTGGTGCCAAAAACTGTTATATTTCAGTAGCACGGACGTTTTCAGTTCTGAAACTTGCAGGATGTTCATTTAAGTATGATGACCTCTTACAGTATATAACAAATTATCAAGTTAAAATTGAGTTTTTGATTCACCGCTCCTTTAACTTTACCAATGAGATGTGCCTTCATGCTCCTCCTCCCCACGAGGCGAACGCTTCTCATGCCCACAAGGCGCACACTTGCTCTCCAAGTCTGTCTCCAGGTGTCCCACTCAGCCGGCTCCTCCATGTCTTCCTGCTAGGCTTGCCCCTCCGTGGATTCCTGCTCTGCTGGCACCCCCATGGCATCATCCTCCACTCTTCCTCACCTGATAGTCATCGTCAATCATCACCTGTCAGCTATTTCTTATCATCAACTCCATTGCATTTATGCCCTGTTATTTGTCCTTTGTGTATGCCACGTTTATATAGTGTTGTATATTTCCCACTCTTTGTATAATAAAGTTCTATGTTAATTGTCATTCGTCGTCTCTCCTTCATCCTCCACCACAATACTGTAACAGTCGCGAGTTACATCCAAACGGTGTTTAATGCATACATTCTTACAAATTAATACAGATTAGTTTGTCATTCCTTAGGATCCAAACAGGGATGAATTTAGAAGCCACCAAACACTTCCATGTTGTGGCACTTAGTTTGCAGCACTAGTTTTCTAGTTTTCTAGATGAAGTGCACGCATTGAAAAAAGATAGGTATGTATTACTTTGTCTAAGTTAAGGAAAGAACATAGTAAAATATTCATGAACATTTCATTGGGTTAATAAGTAAACTCTTTCAACCTGTTAACCTGAATCCCCGTTTCTGAACCCCCCCACCAAAAAATATCATACTAAAATATATATAGTTTATGAAGTCTTTGCACTAAAATCATAAGTTTGGTCTCATTTGAAAGCAGACACTTGGAAGTTTATTAAGAGGTCAAAATGAGCTACTGTCATAAATAAGTCAGACAATATGACTAAAAACATGTCATTAATATGAGTAAGGCACACCAATGCCCACAATTTTATATATTTTAATATTTAAAAATAGAAATATGTACAAATTTGTACGTCTTTAAAGCTGTTAATACGTAAATAATTAACGTATTAGTACTGTCAACATGTCAATATTAGACGTTTTAGTGTGTATAAAAATGTAGTACAACCACACTTTACGTAAAAAGACACACATATTCTAAAGAGATCACATTGAATTGTTGGCGATTAAGTCTTTTGACAGATATTAAGATTTTTGGGATCAGTGAGGATCGGTAAAGATATTATTGCTGGGGTGAATTTCTCTGTGAATATTTCTGCTCTATCATTATTGCCATGAGCTTCTCACATAAATGTGGGAAAATTAAATGTGTTGCTCTGGGACTATTATGTCATTCCGTTTTAGTTGACATGCATGAATTGTCAAAGGCTGTGCATAACGAAAGCTATAATATGCAACACAGCAATTTAATGACTTTATCTGTCCTTCTGTGTGGAATATTATTATTATGTCATTCAGATATGATACATTATTGTGAACTACAGCAGTCTGGTGTCATTAAAATTAAAGTCTATAAAGCAAAAAATTATTAAGGATAATGTTTCACTGCTATCTGATTCACATTTTAATTAAAGCTTTCCAGTTGCATGCTCACTTACCATTTTTAAATACAGACGTTAAATATAGCAGTAATATGAAATCAGTTTAATTTCCATTGCAATTGCTGCATTGCTGACATTACAAATAAGACACTGTCCTTTCAGAAAATAAGATTCAAGTTTTTAAAACATAGCTGTGTTCACACACCATGTCGTATTACAGTAATTGCAAGATTATGAGCATCCACATCCTCAAAAAACTTGTAATTTATAAACTCTAAAGATCATTCACACTTAAACTTTTTTTATAAAAAAGTTGTTTGTTTCAATAGTGTCGCAAGGGTTTTGGACCAAAAAACGCCCTTTATATTAGTTTAAAATTTTTTAAATTATATATAGAAGTTTAAGATGTCCGTGTCCCTGTCCGTGCTCGCAGGTCTTTCTTGATGGTAATTACAGCATGGTGTTAACAAACCATGTCTGACTGATTATGTAAAGATTTAAAAACTAAAAATACAATGTAAGTTACATTGCTCAGTGTTTCTTTGGGCTTTGATAAAATGTTCACAAAGACGTGTACTGTGATGGTTGCCATGTCTTTGTGACATGTCATTAAGTACCACAAGAGTGATTTGGGAGCAGCTGTCTGGCTCAGTCTGCACAGTTTCTCCAGAGTAGCTGCACAAGCTCTGATGATGACACCGCTATCTCATTATTTGCTAGTCTCACTAAAGAGTATATTAACACTAATAATTTTTATTCAAACATTGTTTGCAGTTAGTCACACATTCAGCATAGTATGGGTAGTCTCCTTTTAACTCTTTTCCCCACAACTGGAACTAACAAATCTTGCCAGTAAGGCAGGCAATACAGTACTGTATACAATCAAACGCACACTATGAATAATGCAATAACCAGGACCTAGTCACAGCCTGGTTCTTTAGTTGGTTACCTTTGAATTTTATAAAAGCACCAATTCAACAGGCTACAGTTGTCAGGATCCTGCCAAAGAGTCTTGTTTAATATGTATGTCTTGTCATGATGGCAGGGTTCTGGCACTCCCATGTTCTATGTGGAGGTTCATGGCTTTGCGTATCGGGTCATGTGCTTTCGGTGTCTCGTCTCTTGTTCCCGCCCCTCATTCTCCTGCTTATTGTTAATCTTTAGTTCATTCCCATCACCTGTTTTCCCCTTGTTACGTTGTTTAGATTTCCTTATTTAATGTCATTGTGTCCTTAGTTCTGTGCAGGATCATTTTGTACCGTCTTATGTTTGCCAGTCGTGTGTATTCCACTCAAGAAGTCTAGTCTAGTCTAGTCTAGTTTATTTGTTAAGCTGTATATATCTTGTGATGTGTTTTGCCCCCACGTGGGCTATTGTTTTGTCTTGTGTTCGTACTTAAAGTCTTTTGTTTGATAACAGTCTATCACAGTTCAGTGATGTTCTCCACAGAAATTAACGACAGCTGGAAACCCTCTTCAATGCATATCATGTATTTGTCACTTATATATATGTTTTAGGGTACGAACATTTTTACCTTTTGCCTATTCTTTCTATTCAGGGTTAGGCAAGGATTGTCGAATCTGAAATTATTTCCTAAAGTAAACCAATCACATTTCCTTAAGCAAAGTAATACTCTAAGATTAGATCATACTCACATATAATTTTCAGAAGACTTCCCTGTGGTTGATTATCTGAGCTAAGTTCACGAAAGCAGACTTCTTCTTGTCTTTTACAAAATTTATTAATACAAATTAGGTGTTTGCGATTACAAGTTTTGGCGAATTAAAAAGAAAAATAAATAAAAATACCAAATTAGATAAAAAGTATCTGAAACAATACTAAGTCTAGAGCACACAAGATTTCAGGCTGTCAGACACCAGAGAGGCTGCGGCGTCCAGATCTGAATAAGTTCTGCAGCAGCATCAATTTATAGGGAAGGTCTCAAGGCCAAATTCCAGGAATCATATTCAGGGCCTCATGACACGCCTTTGATCCTTTCGTTTACAGGGAAATTCCCCTAATATCTAATATATATATGACGAAGTTTCTTTGTTGTTCTTCTCCGAGCTTCTCTGCGCTTTCTCTCACGAAGACAGGTATTTAAATCATGCTTTAAACTGTAATGTATCCCTTATGCTTTGTTCTATCTAATACATGCATCAATCTCTCTACATTTAATAAACTAGTCAATACAAAATCATATATGTGTAATTTTGTTAAACATGCAATTTAAGAGCTGTCATGCATATACTTCCAACTCGTATAAAGCGTATAAAGTAACATAAGGAGTTTAACATAACAAAAGGAGTATACAATAACAAACCACAGGTTTATATTGCTCCGAAGAATTACATATAAATTTAAGTGTATTATTTGGCTTTTAAAGGCTGGATAATTTGCATCTTACACAACAATATTAAATATGGAAATAGACTATGGTTTTTAAAATATGATGATGAATTAATAATTCCTGAATGTTTAATGCCATAGCTTGGTCATCACTTAAATAATAAATGGGATGTGAAAATACACACTGTAAAAATGTTAAAAGATATTTAAAAAGAACTTGCACATCATGCAGGAACAGCAGAAAGGCTTGCATTAATAGTAAAATTATTTGTGTGTTGACTTGATGTATTACATTTTAAATTGCATCATGCCAGCTGTTATGCATCATGAGCGTTACATTAAAAGATTCAACACAGATGTTTTCTACTTTTACTGAAACTAGTGAAGTCATAAACTTAATGAAGTGCTTGAGTACTTAATGAACTTTAAAAGAAACACATTTCTGTTATCCCTTTTAGTTTATAAGAATGTGCACCCATACGTAAGGTTGTTGGTGTGTCACGTAATTAAACCACAAATGACAAATATTAAACAGCAAAAGAAACATATGGTCAGAGGCCTGCAAGACTCCAGCAACTTACTATCCGACCCTGTGGCATCATGTCCCCTGGGTGATATCTTGGCGAATGATAACCATTTTCAGCATCATTTAGTTTTTGCACACCACTGTAATTTTCACTGAATGGGTACTTTAGTTCAGACTTTCTTTTTGGGATCAGTTTATATGATGTTATTTAGGGCCGTAGTATCCAATGGATTGTGTATTTACATAGAAATTGTGCAAAAATGTATATAGTTATAAAAGGGATAGTTCACCCAAAAATGAAAATCATGTCATCATTTACTCACCCTCATGTTTGAGTTTCTCTATTCTGTTGAACTACTATAGATGTCAATAGGTGCCATCAACTACGTAGTTACTATCATGTATCAAAATATGTTTTATTTGTATTTAACAGAAGAAAAAAAAACGGATACAGGTTTATAACATCATGGGGAGGAGTAAATGATGATTTTTATTACTGGGTAAACTAAAGCAATAAACCCCAAGAAGCAGTGGGTTATCAGTGCATTTTATAACAGCTAAGGGGCGTTGTTAGGCACGACGCGAAGCGGAGTTTATGGCGTTTATAAAACGGTTACTTCATATGCATAGCAGGGTTTCACAAAATAAAACACAAATAAGTTGTAATTATATTAGTACAAATATTACTCTTCCGCTGTAGTATTAGGTTATTTACGGTAGTTTTGGAATACACAGGAAACGGTAGTGACATATACTGTGTGTGTTACGGTACTGGATATATAATAAAGAGTTATCAGAAGTTATGGCTGGTTGTCGCGTCGTTCTCCATTACAAAGGCTGTCGTTGTGCCTATTAAACAACTGAACATGGTGTCAGAAGTGCAGAAAAGCAACTTTTAAGTGAGTTATTGAAGTCGGGACATTGGTTTCGTTTCAGTTTCGTTTTGTCCTGTCGGCCGAAGGGGGGCTGTCTGGACAAGTTCACGGCATCATCATGAATCAGTTTCAGGTTTCTCCGCCTGAGAAATTCACATTTAAAGCGGATGACTGGTTGAAATGGATAAAACGTTTCGAAAGATTTCGGATTGCGTCGGGATTGGAGACGCAGGCGGACGAAAATCAGGTGAATGCTCTGATTTACGTGATGGGTGAGGAAGCAGAAGACATATTAACTTCCATGCATTTAAGTCCCGCGGATGCGGCTGATTATGAAGTTGTTAAGCAAAGACTGAATGATCACTTCATCGCTCGCAGAAATGTGATTTTTGAGAGAGCTAAATTTACTCAGCGACAGCAAGCCGTGGGTGAGTCTGTAGATCACTTTATAACGGAACTGCATTGTTTGGCCGAGCACTGTGGATACGGAGAGCTGCACGATGAGATGGTAAGAGATCGACTCGTCGTGGGTCTGACAGACAAAAGGCTGTCAGAACAATTACAACTAGACCCTGAATTGACACTTGAGAAAGCTGTTGTACGAGTTCGACAAAGTGAACTAGTAAAAAAAACAACAAGAATTGCTCAAGTCCAACTTTAAAGGGGAAATCATAAACGAACAGTTAGACAGCGTGCAGGCTAAACAGTACAGCAATGTGAAATCAAAACAAGTGAAGCCACATTATGTACAATTTGCAAAGAAACCACCTCATGAAAAATATAAAAAGGGGATTCAGTGTTCTAGATGCGGAGACACAAGAGGCCATAACCTGCAGCTATGCCCAGCAAGAGATGCAATATGCAACCGGTGTCATAAGACAGGACATTATGCAAAAATGTGCAAGTCAAAGAAAGTGCACGAGGTAAATATTGCCACAATAACTGAGGATGCAAATGGAGACATTGCATTCCTAGGCTCAGTAACAACAAATCTGGCTGGAAGCCCATGGATGACTGAGATAAAAATTGACGATTTGGATGTAGTGTTCAAAATTGACACTGGAGCAGATGTTACAGTTGTTCCTGTGACGTTGTACAACCAGGGCCGGTTCAACAAACTGAAACATGCTGGTAAAATTCTCCAGGGGCCAGGTGGAACGTCATTAAATGTAAAAGGGAAATTTACAGCCACCCTCAGTAAAAACAACAAATGCACAAAACAGGACGTATATGTTGTTGACGGATTGTACATGCCATTGCTAGGCAGGCCAGCGGTCGCTGCACTTCAAATAGTAGCCAGGCTGGATGATGTCAGCTTAAGCTCAAAAGAAAGAGTGGAGCAGGAGTTTCCAAAACTCTTCAGCGGCTTAGGAAAAATGGAGGGTGAGTACAGCATCGTGCTAAAGCCTGGGGCAAAACCTTTTTCTCTGTCAACACCTAGACGCATTTCCCTCCCTCTTTTACCAAAAGTGAAGGAAGAATTAACCCGAATGGAACAGCAGGGGGTTATATCAAAGGTCGAAGAACCGACAGAGTGGTGTGCTCCCATGGTCGTAGTGCCGAAGCCGACTGGGAAAGTGAGAATCTGCACAGATCTCACTGAACTGAACAGATCAGTTATGAGGGAAAAACATCCTTTGCCTTCGGTGGAGCACACGTTGGGACAACTTGCTGGAGCCAAAGTGTTTTCCAAGTTGGACGCCAATGCTGGCTTTTGGCAGGTTCCACTTTCTAAGGAATCCTCTTTGCTCACCACCTTTATTACTCCATTTGGACGATACTGTTATAACCGTCTATGCTTTGGAATCTCTTCAGCTCCTGAGCATTTCCAAAAACGCATGTCCAGAATACTTGAGGGTCTGGAAGGTGTCGTCTGTCAAATGGATGACGTGCTTGTATGGGGGTCCACTCAAAGTGAACATGACGAGAGGCTGCGACGGACGCTCTCAAGACTTCAGGAAGCAGGTGTCACTCTCAATGAGAAATGTGAGTTTTCCAGGAGTAAAATCAAGTTTCTTGGACAAATCATTGAGGAGACGGGGGTGAGTGCAGACCCAGATAAGGTGGAAGCAATAAAAGCCATGAAACAACCATGTAATGTCAGTGAAACAAGGCGGTTTTTGGGAATGGTCAACCACCTTGGTAAATTCTTGCCACATTTGACGGAGAAAACACAACCACTCAGAGACTTGTTGAGAAAGTCCAATATGTGGGTCTGGGGATCACCTCAGCAGGTGGCTTTTGAGGAAATCAAAGAGGAACTGACAAAACCTCCCGGTTTGGCGCTATATGATACAAACAAGGATACAGTAGTTTCTGCGGATGCCTCTTCATATGGGCTGGGTGCTGTTCTCCTACAAAAGCAAGCAGAGAATGTGTGGAAACCTGTTGCGTATGCTTCAAAGTCTCTCAGTGATACAGAGAAACGGTATGCGCAAATAGAGAAGGAGGCGCTGGCCACCACATGGGCTTGTGAGAGGTTTGCCGAGTTTCTCATTGGGAAACATTTCCACATCGAGACTGATCATAAACCTTTGGTTCCTCTGCTTAGCTCAAAGAAATTGGATGAACTCCCTCCACGCATTCAGCGGCTTCACATGCGGTTGTTGAGATTTTCGTACACCATATCACATGTGGCGGGTAAAAACATAGCAACGGCGGATGTGTTGTCTAGAGCTCCCATTAGCGATACAGCAGAAGGGCTCTCTGAAGAGGACATCAATCTGTATGCTGATTCTGTCATGTTGAGTTTGCCGGCTACAGAAAAAAGACTCAGAGAGATCCAGAAACATCAAGATGATGATTCTACACTCCTGCAGCTAAAGAAATATTGTGTGTCAGGATGGCCAAGTAAATTCTCAATTGAAAAAGTTTTTCAGCCTTACCTGTCATTTGCAGGGGACCTTTCTGTGCAAAATGGCCTTTTGTTGAATGGTATCAGGATTGTGATTCCAGCGTCACTCCAAGCCGAGATGCTACAGAAACTGCATGAAGGTCATCTGGGCATCACAAAGTGCAGGGAGAGAGCTAAACAATCAGTTTGGTGGCCAGGTCTTAGTAAAGAGCTGACGAAAATGATTGAGAACTGTGACACATGTGCACGAGAGAGAACTAACCTCAGAGAACCAATGTGGCCTACTGATTTTCCGTCGAGGCCATGGTCCACAGTTGGAGCAGATCTGTTTCAGAAAGACGGCATGGTGTACTTGGTCGTTGTGGACTACTTTTCTAGGTTCTTTGAGGTTGCAAAACTGACGTCGACAACTTCAGAGGCTGTGGTTGAACACTTTAAATCCATCTTTGCACGTCATGGAATCCCTGAGGTTGTGCGCTCTGACAATGGACCACAGTTTGCTTCAGAGTGTTTTCGTGTTTTTGCACTGGACTGGGGTTTCAGCCATGTAACATCAAGTCCTCATTTTCCGCAAAGCAATGGACAGGCGGAGCGTGCGGTGAGGACGATTAAAAATCTTCTCACAAAGGCAAATGATCCCTACCTCGCACTTATGGCTTACCGTGCATCTCCTCTGGCTAATGGTTATAGTCCTGCTGAGCTCCTCATGGGGAGGAAGATAAGAACACGGGTTCCTTTGATCCCTTCTCAGCTTAATCCAAAGTGTCCAGATGTGAAAAAGCTGGTGACGAAGGAGCTGATATACAAATGTAAACAGAAACAAAATTTCGACAGAAGACACAAAGCACATAACATGACACACTTGCAGCCTGGGGAACATGTTTGGGTCAAAGACATGTCAGAAAGGGGTACTGTGGTGTCTGCGGCTGGCACACCCAGATCTTATCTTATAGAGACACCAAGGGGTACACTTAGGAGAAACAGGTTTCACCTCTCACCAACTCCGACTGCTCCTGTGGTCTCTTCTGATCTTCCTGACCTGACAGAGAGCCAGGTATCTCCACACTCTTCAGATTTAATGGTCACGCCAGAAAGTCCGAAGGTTCACCAGCCGACGGCACAAGCTGCCAGAAGATATCCTACCAGGATTAGAGCACCTCCTGGGTATCTGAAGGACTTTGAATGTAGTTAGCGATACCCTGGATAAACACTGAGTGGGCAATGGGGCAGAATAATCCCCACACTCGGTTGAAGGTTTTGGGCAGTCCACCCCATCCTTCTAGTTAGGAAAAAAAGTTGTATTGTTCAAAATGTAGAATTTGTTATTTAAACCGTAATGTTTGAGAATGTTTATTGTTTATTGAAAAGATAAATATTTGTGTATTTCAAGTTTATGTTGCATCCCTAAAGGATTAAAAGAAAAGTATCCTTATTTGGAAAGGGGGATGTAGTATTAGGTTATTTACGGTAGTTTTGGAATACACAGGAAACGGTAGTGACATATACTGTGTGTGTTACGGTACTGGATATATAATAAAGAGTTATCAGAAGTTATGGCTGGTTGTCGCGTCGTCCTCCATTACAAAGGCTGTCGTTGTGCCTATTAAACAACTGAACACCGCCAAACAAAGTAGTTCCTCAGAATCAAGTGTGGCTGCAACAGAACGCAATTCTCAAGCAACGCAGACGCAGCAAAGACACAATGAAAATAAAATTTAAGACTGTGGTGTTTATTTTTTATAAATCAACATTCATCTAAAATATACATTAACATTTATATCGTGCAACTGTTGAAGTGATGATCAAATATGCTCGGAAGCATGCTTAACTCTTTCCCCGTTGGTGTTTTTTTTTTTTTTTTAAGTTGCCCGACCCAGTTTTAGTGTAATACCTGAACAGAAAAACTATCTTCTTTAAATAAACATAAAATATCATATGAAAGAACAGACCATCCGCTTTCCAACAACAACAACAAAAAAAAACGTTTCATCCTACCTTCATTTGTTCTCTTATCAGTTATCACCTCTCAAATTTTCAAAAGCAGAGATAATTCCATTTTTGTGAACAACTATTGTAAGAGATCAGATTCAGAGCCATCAAAACGTACACGTCACGCTAAATCCACCACAATGCTGTTGTGTTGAGTAAATGTGTCAGTGTTTGTGTTGGGTAAGATTGCCATCTAGTGGACAATAGCAGAAATCTCCATTTAAGACAAAAACAACCCAGAGAACGTTTTCTCTTTATTGGCGAAATGACTCAACAATATCTATGACATTTATCTGGATATCGCCATAATTGTGCAAATGTAGAAAAATTTAAATATGATTAAAGACTGTGGTGTTTATTTTCATAAATCAGTACGCAGCAACAATGGCGCAGTGATACTTGTGATGCGGTCTGAACCGTGGGTTTACCGGGGTATTTTATCACGGCTTAGAACGTGTTTCAACCAATCAGAATGAAGAACCAGAACGAGCCGTTTTATAATATCCTTTTAATATTTTTCAGCAGTGTCTACATTTTTTACAATCAGTTTCTGCACACTTCAAAATTTGCAAAACCAAGACTACAGGAGTACATTTTCACCTGAAGGCAAACACTCCCTCTGGAGACAATATAAGTTGCTTTTTTATCTCCACAGGGGCTTGTCGACTGAAAATAACAACAAGAAGTGCAGCTCTGTGAAATGATAATGTTATGATTTTCTGAGTTGTTTTATGGACTATGTGAGTTTTCTTGCGACCTCATGCTTCTCATGTACTGCTGGCAGAAAGAAGTGGCAGACCGCTTTTTATTTTTATGTAAAGTTGCATAAACATTTGCATCTTGCTCCAGTTTAAAGTCATTAAGAATATAATGTTGAAGACAATAATGCTTTGTAAGTTTGCTCAGGAGCAGTTACCAAAGCAAACATGATAATAAATGGTAATATTACAGTATTTCTCAGTCGCTTTGGTGCATTTCTCACATCACTATTTACATTTGCACAACAGTTAGTTCAACCTCCACAACATTTAGTCATTTGTGCACATCATAGTAGCAGTTTCTCATTCTTTCGAACAAATTGCAAATGCTTTTGGACATGAATCAATTGCTTTCATACAATTCTCTGCTGTTTTATAAAATTATCATTTGCTTATGTCATGTCAGTCATTCCATATAAAACTAAAACTCCTTATTTCATTGCTTGAGTCATTACATACAAAAATGTTGAACATATTGTCAAAATCATTTTTTTTTAAATAATTTTTTCCCCCAAAATGTCTCTAAAATTGATAAATTTCTGAAATTATGTGGCCAGACAGAAAGGAACGTTTGGATGTGCATGAATGATTGCAGTACTATGTATGTTGTATGTTCAGTTCCAATATGTACTGCAATATTGTTTACAGTAAGTGCACAGCTCTATCCAAAGGGAGTTTTTGTTTGTGCAAAAGAAAAAAATACACCCTTATTTACAACAATGCTGTGAACAAATTAGAATTGCAAAGAGCATATGCAGTAAAAATGTGAAACATACATATTCACTGTCTTGTACTCAGTTACATCACTAAATACAATAATGTGTAACTTTACTGTATTTTTCAAATAGCTGTGCAAATAGTATACAGTCCTTTCATGAGCATTTTCAGGTAGTGTCACCAAGATTTGACTTTTTTGCATTGGAAATCATTTATAGAGTAAATTGTCATAATGAAAACATGGTTGAGCCATTTGACTATCTTGTTCATAAACAATGGTGTGAGGACTTTTCATTTTGATGACACTAACACTTTCATTGACATGAATACTTGCTTTTGAGGAATTAATTATCTATTTTGAGCAATTGACACGCTTTTGCAGGTTATCAACTAGGTTTTGCAGTTTGTACTAATTGTTTTGAGAACTGCATTAACTGTTGTGCAAATATAAATAGTGATGTGAGAAATGCACCAAAGCGACTGAGAAAAACTGTAATACTACAACAATGCATTCAAATGGATTTTATTAGTTAAACAACCGTAAACTTCGGCTTTGATAGCATATTTTTCACTTTTGTTTTACTCACAGATTAGGGATAAAGCATGCATTAAAATGTACTTTGGTTTGGTTGACTGGGAGGGTTATGGACCAGAAGAGAGATCATCGGTAGCAGCCAAGGACATTCTAGACCCATCCTTGATTAATGATTTTCACCAAAAACACCCCACTTGCCCAGGTCAAGGAGGTATTCTTAGAGGATGGGATTCTTCAGCAAAACACACATCATCTAACCCCCAGAGGTAGCATGTAGTGCTACAAGCTAACTGTGAGGTATTGCCAGTTCTCACTACCTAACCAAGTGTTTCTCATGTTCTTGTCCATTCAGTTTGTCACATTTCTGGATTACTGTTTGGGTTTGTTTGCTGATTGGATTGTCTGCCTGTGTTATTGAATCCTGCCTGTACTTTGACTACTGTCTACCTGCTTAGTGATTTGGATTTGTTCTTCAAAAATTATCCACAAATGGATTCTATTACTTTAGTATGAGTCAGTTACAGATACCTTAAATTATGCAGTGCATTGTGTTAATGCACATACTGTAAAATAAAAAATCCTAAAACCAAATTATCCGAGCTATGCTATTAATTAAGCTGGGCTATAAAAGAAACATTTAAGACAAAGTTAAAACAAAAACTTTTGCAAACATGTTTCTTTAGTAGGGCCTGGTGGTGGCCATGACGTAAAAAAACTTTTCCAAACCTGCTTGAACCCTGATAATTGAAGCTTGCAGCTACATTAATTCATGCTTTCGCTGTGTAGTCATACAATATAATTTTTCTAACATTATTTTTCAGAGTGGGAATGTTCTTATTGTGGCACCTTGCTGTGACTTGGTGTTAATATGCAATGCAGGGTCCTAAAGCTTAGCTTATCCTGCACCCTGACTGGAGCTTTGGGAACACTTGATTGTCTGTCTCTTTTCGACTGTTCACTTTACCTTGCAATGACCTGTCCCCACAAGCATACAAGGGGTAAACAAATATAAGGCTATGCTTCTCCAATGATAAGCTTCCATGATTGTTATGTTTGGCTTGTTAACCTACAGTATGGTTGCTTGGCTCAAAGTGAACAAAAACTAAAACGGATGCTGCAACCTTTAAAAACAGACAAACGCATTTACCGGTTGTGACACAACATGGCATTAGAAAAAAGTAATAATTAAATGAAAATAATTTGTTAATAAAACAAATAATACAAATACATACATTTGGGTCATACATTTAATGCAGTATGTCACAACCATTTTCCACAGTACATCATAAAAATGTATCTGTGTCTGTGGATTTCATTTGATTCCAGTACATTTCTACCAGTGCATAAATTGTGCTGAAAAAATATTGTGCAAATCCATCAGTATTACAAAATAATCCCCTGGTTTCACAGACAAGGCTTAAGGCTAGTCCTAGAATAAAACAGTTTGAGATATCTCAACTAAAAACTTGCACTGACAGATCTTAAAATATCCCATGGCATTGATATGTCTCAAGATACACAACAGTACCATCTTTTTTTTAAGGATTGTTTATAAAAGATGCTTGAACATCTTATTTACCTAAGGTATAGTCCTGGTTTTAGCTAAGCCCTGTCTATGAAACTAGGTCAATATGTCTTATCTCTGTCACTTATCTTGAGTGTTATTTTTGTTGTTTGTTCCTTTATTTAGTAAGGGTTTTGTTTGGTCTTGTCATGTTCATGTCTTTTATTTTGAAGTTCCATGTTCATGTCTTTTTTTTAATTGTTCACTGCCGTGTTGTCTTCTGTTTCACCCACGTCATGCCTGCTATGCCACAGCCTACTCAAGTCAAGCCTGCCTTGCCAAAGCCATCTCACGTCATGCCTGCTATGCCACGGCCTGCTCACATCATGCCTGCTATGCCACAGCCTGTTCACCTCATGCCTGCTATGCCATGGCCTGTTCATATCAAGTCTGCCATACTACAGCCTGCTGATGTCATGCCTGCCATGCCACAGTTTGCTTACATAATGCCTGCCAAACCAGAATCTGCTCACGTCATGTCTTCTCAACCAGAATCTGCTCACGTCAAGCCTGCTGCACTAGTTGTCCCAAGTCAGGTATTTCCAGAGTAATCGGAGATCTATCCTCTGTCTGCAGTGCTAGCTGTGGTGCATACAATTTTGTGGTTTGTGGCCACACACTGCACTACAGTTCCCACAGAGTTCACTGCAGCCCATAAACTTGAGACTCCTGAGCCATCTGCCACACCCAAGATGGCCACCACCATGCCTGAACCAGTTCCCAGAATGACCATTACCGTGCCTGAACTTGTTCACAAGATGGCCCCATCATGTCTGAACCTGTTCCCAAAATGGGCACCACAATGTCTGAACTTGTTCCCAAGATGGCCCCGCCATGTCTGAACCTGTTTCCAAGCTGGATGCCGCCACGCCAGAGCCTACAGCCAAGATGGTTGCTCCCTTAAATATTTTTCGGGGAGGGTAAGAAGGCATGAGGCCGAGAGCACAGAGGACGTCACCGTTGTGTCCGAGCCGTTGTTCCACGACCCAAGCCCGGCATTTGTTTCACAGCCCAGGCCTGCAAATTGCCCTGCAAATTGCTCCCACGGCCCAGGCACGCCATTGCTTCAAGGTCCAGACCCACCCTTGGACTTGTGTTAAGGATTATAGTTGTTTGGTGGTCGCCTGGAGTCAACCATAAGGGGGGCGTATGTAAGGGGTTTCTCTGGTCTTGTCAGGTTCATTTATTTTGAAGCTCTAGTTCCATGTTCATGTTTTCTATTTTGAAATCGTTCACTGCTTTGTTGTCTCTTATTTACCTGTTTCCTGATGTGTCATGTTATTGTAATGTGTAGTGATCATGTCTTGTTTATTGTCATGTCATGTCATGCTACGGATTTATGTGACTATTTTATAAGGTATTAAAGTTATCTGCATTTAGATCCTGCCTAATCTCATGTTTGGACAGATTCATTACATATTTATGTTGTTCATAACTACCCTTTTAAATGTCCTGCTGTTATCTCATTTAGTTTCATCTATGTATGTTGTCTTATATTTCTCTATAACTTTATTTGGTAACACTTTACTTAAAGGGGTGTTTATAAGACTGACATGACACCTTCAAAATCATGACATGACATCTGCCATGAACATAAAGGAGATTTTATGCATATTTGTGACAAGTGTCATTAAGTGTCATATGTTCAATTATGTCATTTTCAATACAAAGATGACATTGTTTGAGATGTCTTTGACATTAAACAATACATCATAACTTGTCATGACAACTTGACATAACCAAGACAACATAACCAACCACCTTTTACCAGTAATACAAAATGAATTTGTCAGTAAAATGTGTTAATACTCTGTCATATAGTTTTATAACAGCGTCATGAATATTTTTGTGACCTCAACTACAGCGGTACAAATATAATTTGTCATTAAATTGCCATTAAGTGTTAATTCTATATCAAATAGTTTTATAACAGCATCATGAGATTCTTCAGTTTGTAAAGTTTCCTCTATGTATTTAAGAAAATAAAATCAATCATCCATTAATAAGAATAACAATTAAAATTGATAACATTTTATTGCGTTTGGAGACAGATTCACCTAAAATGAAATGAAAATAGGACAATAATGGGTTAAAGCCCATTAGTGTTGGGTCCATATCACTGGAAAAACAGTTAAGTGCATTAAAATAATTAATTAAATGTTTGGTTCGTTTTTTTCGAAACCCTCTGTGTGAGGAAGAACAAGCTCTGTCAGTTGTCATTTTTTATGTATTGTGCACATACAACCCCAAAACAGAAAAAGTTGGGACACAGTAGAAATTGTGAGTAAAAAAGGAATGGAATAATTAACAAATCTCATAAACTTATATTTTATTCACAGTAGAATATAGATAACATATCAAATGTTGAAAGTAAGATATTTTGAAATGTCATGCCAAATATTGGCTCATTTTGGATTTCGTGGGAGCTGCACATTCCAAGGGGGGTTGGGACGGGTGGCAGCAAGAGGCCAGAAAAGTCAAACGTACGGATATAAGGAACAGCTGGAGGAGGACCAATGTTTAGGAATAGGAATGTTGTCCTATTCTTGTCTAAAACAGGCTTCTAGTTGCTTATCTGTCTTAGGTCTTCTTTGTCGCATCTTCCTCTTTATGATGCACCAAATCTTTTCTATGGGTGAAAGATCTGGACTGCAGGATGGCCATTTCAGTACTCATATCTTTCTTCTACGCTGTCATGATGTTGTACTTGATGCAGTATGTGGTCTGGCATTGTCATGTTGAAAAATGCAAGGTCTTCCCTGAAAGAGACGACGTCTGAATGGGATCATATGTATCTAGAACTTAGATAAACCTTTCAGCATTGATGGTGCCTTTCCAGATGTGTAAGCTGCCCATGCCACACATACTCATGCAAGCCCAAACCATCAGAGATGCAGGCTTCTGAAAAGAGCGCTAATAACAACTTGGGTTGTCATTGTCCTCTTTAGTCCGGATGAAATGGCATCCCAGTTTTTCAAAAAGAACTTCAAATTTTGATTGGTTGGACCACAGAACAGTTTTCCACTTTGCCAAAGTCCATTTAAAATGAGCCTTGCCCAGGGAAAACGCCTGTGCTTCTGGATCATGTTTAGATATGGCTTCTTTTTTGACCTATAGAGTTTTAGCTGGCAACGGCGAATGACACGGTGGATTGTGTTCACTGACAATGTTTTCTGGAAGTATTCCTGAGCCCATGTTGTGATTTCCATTACAGTAGCATTCCTGTATGTGATGCAGTGCTGTCTTAGGGCCCGAAGATCACGGGCATCCGGTATGGTTTTCCGGTCTTGACCCTTACGCACAGAGATTGTTCCAGATTCTCTGAATCTTTGGATGATATTATGCACTGTAAATGATGATAACTTCAATCTCTTTGCAATTTTTCTCTGAGAAACTCAGAAAACTATTTTTCGCTGCAGCATTGGGGGAATTGGTGATTCTCTGCCCATCTTGACCTCTGAGAGACACTGACACTCTGACAGGCTTCTTTATACCCAATCATGTTGCCAATTGACCTAATAAGATGCAAATTGGTCTTTCAGCTGTTCCTTATGTGTACATTTGACTTTTCTGGCCTCTTGTTGCTACCTGTCCCAGCTTTTTTTGGAGTGTGTGGCTCTCATGAAGTCCAGGGTGAGCCAATGTTTGGCATGGCATTTCAAAATATCTTACTTTCAGCATTTGATATGTTATCTATATTCTACTGTGAATAAAATATAAGTTTATGAGATTTGTAAATTATTCCATTCCTTTTTTACTCACAATTTCTACAGTGTCCCAACTTTTTCTGTTTTGGGGTTGTACATAAAGTTAAGTATAATCTTTTGACTTGTCTGTTGAATTTTGTTAAGGTATTTAAAATTATTTGACATGGTATTAACACTTAATGACATTTAAATTTAAATTCATTACAGATAAACAGGTAACAGGAGAAAGACAGTATCTCTCCTCCTTCTCATACAGTTTACACCGAATGACAATATCTGTTTTCAATCTCACTTACATCATTTAAAAGCAGACATTCCAAGCATTATGTAGACATTTATCTTTTGTTTCTATGACAAGTATTCGTTAAGTTACAGTTCATTTTTCTGACGCATTTCTGAAAGGACTTCACTGAAATATAAATCATATCTGCATGTCCAAAATCAGCAGAGTAATTTAAGTCTCTTTGCGGAGTGATTGAAAAATAAAGAGTTTGCGGCGACCCCAGAGTGTTAAATGCCACGGCCTACCTGAGCCTTGTTTCTGACCATGTCCATTCCTTTCTGACCACCATGTACCCATTCTACGATGGCTACTTTCAGCAGGATAATGCACCATGTCACAAAGCTTGCATCATTTCAAATTGGTTTCTTGAACATAACAATGAGTTCACTGTACTAAAATGACCCCCACAGTCACCGGATCTCAACCCAATAGAGCATCTTTGGGATGTGCATCCCACAAATCTCCATCAACTGCAAGATGCTATTCTATCAATATGGGCCAACATTTCTAATGAATGCTTTTAGCCCCTTGTTGAATCAATGCCACATAGAATTAAGGCAGTTTTGAAGTCGAAAAGGGGTAAAACACAGTATTAATATGGTTTTCCTAATAATCCTTTAGGTGAGTGTATAAAACGACAGTGTTGTGTGCCACCAAAAAAATATGGTTTCCTGGGTCGAAATAATCTAAACGGAGAATATGTAAAGACCAAAACAATGTATACTGTTGCAGATTTACAATTCTAAAATCATAAAGTTCTAAACAAAACTGTGGAGAATCTCAGGTCACTAATGCATGTCTGCTCAACTAATACCAATACAAAACACAGACATAAACTCTTATCAGTAAAATGAAATCAAACAGCAGAACCAGAAAGATCAACAAACAAACAAACTTACCAGCTCAAGCCGTTACCTGCAGGCTTCTACCCTAGGTAAATGCAAGATTTTGTTAAAAATAATGTTTTACAGTTTTGCTTAAACATTCCTGCCTGACAATAGGCAGCTTTTCATACAACTAAAGTACTGAAAATGTTTGACTGGATGAGCGATCATACACAAAATCACTAGCTTTAACTGTTTATTGGTTACTGATGGCAACAGCACACCAATGCCTGAATAGTGTAATGTGTGATGTAAATACATTTAATCGTGGTGGTTTAAATGGTAAATCATATCTCAATACGTCATCACTGCAAAATTACACCCCGGTATGTAATTTTATACCACAATATGTTAAGTTTCACCTGCTGGTGGTAGAGATGCTAACTTAGTAGATGCATCTGTGGTTTGTATTTGGGGGAAAGGACAAACAACCTAAAGAATCGTATTGCACTTATTGTAGACTTATTGCACTTGGATCTAATTTTTTGCCCTTGTGTGTTTCTCACATACCCCTATATACCTCCATTGGATAAAATACAACATTTTTAAAAAACACTCGTTTTAAAGTTTTTTTTTCTGACATCTTATAAAGAGCTGAGACATTTTATAAATCCAGTCTAGCCCTGCAGAGCAGCAACACTAAACCTGGAGGGAAAAGTATCACATCTAGCCTAGAAGAACTGACGTCTAGAGGATCTGTGCTCTCAGTTAATTACATAGGGTAGAAGTAGTGGGAGGACAGAAACAAGAAGCGAGGGTCCCTGCGCCTTGCCTGTCAAAATTATGGTTTACTTCAACAATATATCACAACTTCTCTGACTTTATTTTCTTAAAAAAACAAAAACTTGCAACCCAATAGTTTTCGCAAAACCTATTCTCTGAAGAAAAACGATACACCATGCCCAGTGATGCTCACTCTCAGCGCCACTTTGATAAAGTTGTAACCACTAGGAAGGAAAAGCTGTAACATTGATGCAATATAATGAAACAGAGAGCTGATGTTTATGTGGTGCAGATCTGACGACAATGCAAGGCTATCAGTTTCACCTGTCGAGCAACAACTTTCATTCCCTGCTGATGTGTGTTTGTTTTTCCATCACCAGTGAAAGAGATAAGCCAAATAAATATCACAGAGAAAAATGATTTTTTTTAAATTTAATTGGCATTCTAGCCTTAGGTCTGCAGAGGAGAGTGGAGTTTACCTGCTAACTGTCCTTGCATCAGATGAAACTGAGTGTTATGAGCTTGTCAGTGGAAAATCAATTTCCCAGAGAGTGATGAGAGGAGATTTGGCTGTTTCTTCAGAGCTGTAATACGAGATAAAGAATGCGGCCACATAAGGCAATACGGTGAAAAATGATTCATCTTTAACATGAAACTGTCACTCACATGGTATACCGAGGAAAAAAACTACTAAAGCATGAAATTCAAATAAGAAAAGTTAAATCTTGTGCTATTGGCAAGTTATCCAGGCGCCTGTGGACCTCAGCACTGGTGGGTTTGGTGTAAAAATAGAGAGTACATATATCATTTATTTGGTAATTAAATGGTCATTTTACTTCATTTTAATATGTGACCCAATTAGCATACACAGTGCATACATTCACTGTCTCTAAAATGTTTACAGGCACTATTGACCACACTAAACAGGTCACCAGAATCCTTTTACTTCCCGAGTAGAGATCTTCATCTTAAGGATTAGACATTTAACCCGTGACCTCCCATCTCACCGAATGGGCTTAGAAGGAACAGACAATGAAACAGAGAGGTCTCTGTAAAGGGTAAGAACTTTTCTCCCATGGGGAGACCCATTACTTTGGCCAAGGGAACATGTGTCGTTGGAGCTTGACACGCAGCTTATTGGCAATCTGTTAACACGGCCTCTTGAGTGCAGGAGTGAATGAAGGTGGCAGAGGACAGAAGACTAAGAATTGGGGGCAGAGCTCACCTGCCATCAAATAGAAATAACGTGAAAGAGAGCCGGAGAGAGGTGTGACTGTTGATACTAAGGACACTTATGATGACTGGCATACAGGCAGACAACAGAGGTTGGAAGAAAATGTAGAGAGGCAAAATCCTGTTGTTTCTTACTTACCTGGAAATGAACAGAGGGGATATAGGACAGAAAATGACAATGTTTCCAATTTGTTTTGGATTTACAAGCCATGTAATACTATTATTATTATTATTGAGTTTTGCCGCATACTTTACAATGCAACCATGAACTCTATACTAATATCAAACAATCAAGTGACATTATGCAGTATTTAACTGATGCAGGTTTAATCCTATATCATATATTGGTCAGTGCTCTTTCTGTGTGTTGCCCCAATGCTTTTAATTTTTTTATGTTGTTATTAAAGGTCTCGCTCTTCCTGTGTTTTTGAAGCTTTGATTGTGTTACAGTGCACAATATAACATGTGTTCATGTTTCACGTGTAAAAAATGCAGTATTTGTCAGACAATACTTATCTCTATACCGCTGTTTTCACTGTCCTAAAAACGGGCTGATGTCTTCCTTGTCCTATGAAGTCCCTCCTTCAGAAATACATAACAAGTTCTGATTGTGTAGTTTGTTTAGTGTGTTGTGATTCGACAGCAGCTTAGCTTAGCAGAGCCGTTTGAGCTTTGCTGGCGTGTGACGTATTCCTGTGGGTGGAGTTTAGTCAAAAACTCTTATATAGGGCTTGGGCATCGTGACGTCATTACTTGGCATGCCGTTAATAGTTCTGATTTTGTCCACATACCGGCCCCTGGCTTCCTATTTAACGTATCCCAGTAATTTCCAAATCCTTTTCGTGATTTTAACAACTTTTTTCTTTCCTTTCATTCTCCCAACTCTGCTGTTTCTCCTCGTTCGACTTGCTGTATATGTTTACGGCACCCAAGCCCTATAGAGCAGTGGTTCTCAAACTTTTTTGTGTGAAGTACCCCTTTTTATGATTTTTTCAAGCTGAGTACCCCTTAACCAGACAACAACATTTAGCTTTAAAATACAGTGAAATGAGAGTGAGACAGTTATTATATCTGATGCCCCAGAGCAGATTTATTGCTTATTAGTATTCATCACGAAACTGGTGGTATTTTTGAGGCTCTGGTGTGTTTTTTTCTTTTTAGTATCCTCTTTTAAGAAGCCACCTCTCCTTACTTAAATTATTTCGCGCAAACCCTGCTCCTGTTTCTGGATAGGTCTCAATAAATACTGTTAATGATCTTAGTACTGAACATATATTAACAAAAGGTTTAAACTTACAGCAGTAACAATATAGAAAAGTATAAACTGCAAGCTACAAGTCGAATATGGCAGTATTAAAGATTAGTCTGCTGGCTGCTGCTACTGCAGCTGGTTAGCGGTGTTAGGTTACAAATAAGTGTGCGTCAGTCGAAGCACCGCGGTGCGCTATTATCAGGTTTGCACACATGCAATTAAACATACATTTGAACAAATATGGCATAAATATATATTTAAATAGATTGACATTCACATTAAATTGAAAATAAACCTTTGAATTATCGATTTTGTGTGGATTACAGCTGCTTTCCAAGGGTTATTATGGAAGCTTTAATGAGGTACATTTAACCGAATAAAACTCAAACATATTTACAACACTGACAGATGTCACTTACTTATATATATATATATATGAACAGCAACACCAAAAGAAAGTAAACTTTAGGTAACAGGAGCAGACTCTGTGTATCTACGTTGCTGAAGCTGCTGAACCGAAACCTTAGCGCATGCGCCAGACAAGATCAACACGTTTTTTAAATGCATCTTTGTGTAGTCCTAATGTCATAATAATATACTATCATCATAATTTACTGATTTTATTGATTTATTCCTAAATGTCAGTTTCCACTTTCTCTCACGTACCCCCTGCAGTACCCCTGCAGTACCCCTAGGGGTACGTGTACCCCCATTTGAGAAACACTGCTATAGAGGGTATGCACATGACGTCACCGTCGGCGACAGGGGACTGCGGTTAGACCCACTGAGTGGCAAAAGACAGAGCGGCAGCATTTGAGTATAGCGTGACATCGGCGAAAACATGGTGAAAATGCGTCTAAATGAGAAACAGCTGTTGTGCTTGTGTTAGACTGTACTAAGAGTTTAACAAGATTTTGGAGCTATTGTTTTACAGACTGCCAAAAAACACCGAAAGGAGAAATAAATAGATAGTTCATGCCAAGGTGGGTAGATAAGTTGCTAGGGTCACCATCAAGCAGAGGTTTTACTTTCTACTTAAAAGTATTTTTCAAGTATTTGTATTTTATCCGTGTTTCTCTTTGGAAAACACACTCCAAAGCATATTATCATAAGTTTTACTCTATTACATTTCATAAATGCATGTGTTTGTTTTACATTTCATATTTAAGTACATTAACGTACTTTTACTCAAGTAAAAGTACACAATTATAATGTAATGAGGTATTGAATACATTTTAATATGCAATATTGAAGAATACACAGTATGATTCTATGCTTTAGAATGTAGTGAAGTAAAATTTTTCCCAATACAAACATTCTAAATAAAGCACAGATGCTTGGATAGGGTAAATCAGAATCAAAATGTATACAATACTTAACTGATTTAACTGATAAATAAAAATAAGAAATATATATACTTCAGATGTAGTATTTTTTAGTCTGCCATGTTGCCAGCTTTACTATGACAGCAGTTTTCTACAGTGTTTCATGAGTCCCATGGTCTGCAATGTTTCCGGCTCTGAGAATCTCGAGTCGCGCGGATCAGCCGGTTACAAGTGGGTCTGTATTAGCAATACTGACTCGAGTGACTCACACAACCCGGATCTCTTTAGTGAGTGACTCACAATAACCCGGATCCTTAAAAGGAATCGAGTTTGCCAGGCCTATTTGCAAGGGAAATTACTCCAAAGCATTCTTTAAATTCTGTTAAAGAAAATATATCGCCCGGCAGTGAACTTTGAGCTTTATCATTTTGCAGGTATTATTTATGCTCTAACAGCAACATTAAACGCTAACTAAAGTTTGCAAAATGGGATCCGGAAGAACGTGACCTTTAACATGGACTTGCGCACAGTGTACATGATGTGTAGTGTTTTGTGAAGTTTATTTCTCACATCAAAGTTCTCAATTCATGCTATTCGTTGTTCACTATTATACTTTTAGCTTTCATTCATGTTCTTTTAAATTTAATCTTATTTCTTACGGCTCATTTCATTTCGTGCTGTGTTGGCTGAATGATACAAATTGCGCTTATGATAAATCGAATGTAAGATTCAGCTATATCAATGTGTTCAGTCTGCTATTCTATGAGTTTGTAGATGGGATCCGATACAGTGCAGTGTAAAAAAATGAAAGGTTTCTCATTTTTGCGGTGACAGTCTACATCATTTTAACAAATCTCTAACATTGTAAACCAAGGATATTTGGTAAACCCATGCCATCATTTTCTGACCTTTGCAAGAACTTCACATGTCTGTAACTCTTAATTTGACCTACATTACTAACTTGAATTCTTTGTTTTTATGTGCCCATACACTGCTTCTGATTATGGGCAATTTTTTATGCTAAAATTTATATTTCATTCATTGTCTAAACTCATCTGTTTAATTTCAGAACACGCAGGAGCAACATTTCTTACTTAGTTGTGATGTAAACACATAAGAATTCAGTTCACCTATACTGAATTGGTTGCAGCTCTTCGTCTTAGAATTTTCATATGCTTCATTTTCCTTTTGACATTTGCAGATGGAGAGATACTGACTGAGTGTGACAGCTGGCATACCGCCTTGTTTCTGATACAGACCAAATTAGGATGCACCAATCAATTGCACAGTGTTGGGGGAATACAAAAATGATTGGTTTACTTCTAAGCTAATTTATCTGACACATGCAAAACTAGTTTCATACACATCATCATGGAATGGAGTTTGACAGAAACGATATAGAATACTTGAAGTTTTGTTATTGTTTTTATTGAATGTTGCTAGACGTCAGTTTGAAGCATGTACTGGTACATGGTAGAAAGTTGCTAAATAATATACACAGAAAAAGATAATTTGACCCAAACCAATATGTCCTGTACAAGTAGTCAAACGGTTAATCTACTCAGCACATGTCCCACTTTTTATACAATTCGCCAGAAAAAAGTTATAGCGACAAATATAGAAGATCATTTGTCTTGCCGCAAACGAGAGAGGAGCTTATTTCCATTCCAAATGGGGATGGAGCTTGAAGCAGGGAGTATTTTGTCACTGTCATAACCATAAGGAGAAGTAATTGTCATCATGGCTCCCCGCAAGCCACCTTGTGGGGTATAAATGACATTTTTATAACCCAAGGCCCGTCTAAGGCTGCCTGTGGAGCTCAAGTTGCATTGGAACCTTCATTTTCTGGTTCCAGGTGGAGAAGTTGAAGTCAGAGCTTTATATTAATTATGTCAGTTCCCCAGTCTGAACTGTATACACAATGTATATGTAAAGAGGTTTTTTATGTATGATGGGAGCTTCAGATGCTGTAGATCTTCTTCTGGCATAGCCACAGGACAATGCCAGCAACCATGCTATGATAGTGTTACTGTAGGCTTGTGTTAACACAGTCACAGCATGTACACACTTTTATAGCACTTCCAGTTTATGTTTTATACTCGGTAGCACCAGTAAACCTGTTTTGAAACAATTGTTTATTTTAGGATTGTTCTTCCCAAGTTCATCAACCTTCAGTATGCGTCTCTGCTCTTTCTCCTTGTATTCGTTGTGGCCTTGTCTAACCGACTAAATAATTGATCTTTCTTGGTTCGTATTGTGATAAATTTATGGCCAGCAATAGCTGTAGATTTCCTTTGACACCTCTGGAGATTTTTCAGGACTTATCTGCGTATCTACACCAAGGTCAAAACAAGATGATATATTATAAAGACAAATTGTTTCAACCAAACTGCACAATTCAGACCTCAGTAGCCATTTCTGTCACAGCGCCATAGACTAGCTATAAGAACCCCAGAAGCCCATTTCTCACAGTTTCTGCATTTGCACTAAAATGTGTAAAAAGCGCAGTAACTTGGAGCTTTTATTCTAAAAGCCATAAAATCACAGCATATGTAAGCAAGCATGTGATTTGATTAAAATTACAAAATGAATAATTTGTGAAAACTAAAAATGAAGATGCATAATATATAAATTAATTGCTAGAACTGTAGCATAATGGCTATGCCAGCTTTTGTTATGCATTTTTAGATTAAGTGATTTCTAGTCTACTGCATTGATTATTTTCTTTAATAATAGCTATACATTACAAAACAGTTATTAGATTAAAAAACTTAATCTAAAAATGTATTTTATATTGAAATGTTAATTAACCAGCATAAAAAAACCTAAATGATCTTAAAGGGACAGTTCACTCATAAATGTAATAATGTCATAATTTATTCACCCTTGTATTGTTCTAAACCTGTATATATTTCTTTCTTCTGTTGAGCACATATTTTGATGTGGTAAACACACAGTTGATGGTAACCACTGACTTTCATAGTAGGAAAAACAAATACAATTTAAGTCAATGGGTACCGTCAATTCTGTACTTACCATCATTTATCAAAATATCTTTGTTTTGTGTTCAACAGAGTAAATAAACTTTGAATGCTTAATAAATTGAATATGTAATAACATGCTGCTATACAGCATCATGTGAAGCTACAGCATACTGTACTTTGTTCATATGGGTGCTGAAATAATCATGTGCTACATTTGCTTGAATGGGAAAAAACATACCTTGGAGGACAAAATCTAGACTTAATTACTCAATAAAACAGCAGCAGATCAAGCCATAAGCTTATTCTATTAAATGTATCATAATTATGCTTTATTGTCTGCTTTGACCTTGCAGCTGAGGATATAAAAATATTATTGCCGTTTTTTCTGTAAATGAATATCTAGTGGAAAGAAAATTGAAAGTTTAACACAATTTTCTTACCAATTAAAATGATGGGCCTTTTGCAGAAGGAAGTTGATTGACTGTCATGTTAATGAATTTGTGACCAGTGGCGGCTGGTCAATAGGGGGTGCTGGGGCGCTGCCTCCTTAAAGTTGGCCAGAGAGGAAAGCTACTTTAACATGTTACCAAAAAGTTAAATATATAGTGCAAATTAATACAAAATCAAATCGTTTAGTTGTACTATTTCACTGTTAGTCATGTTATAATTTATTTAAAAAAATTAAAAATCAAAACTGAGTTTGTTGTGTGTGTGTGTCATGTTTGTGTGTCTGCGGCGCACCCCTAATGAATGTCTTCGTAAGTCAGTAAGAGGCGTAAAAACATGTGACCTGAGGCTGAGCTCTAACTGGCTGGTTTCGGATTGCGCCCCAAACCCTCCCACTTATGTTGTAAGCGAATCAATATTGTTTTTTATGTTTTTTACCTCCTGTGACTGTTCTCAGAGTCTCATAACCGCGTTGCAGATTGCTGTGTTAACTGATAGCTACAATACGGATCAGTGAAAGCAAGTTAAATATCTTGAGATGAGGTAAAATATAATTTTATCATTACAAAATTATCCTTTACAAGGTATTTTAATTGATGAATAAATAAATGATTAAGAAGCTTGGACCGACCAACAGAGTCAAATGATGGCAGTCTGTGTGCTCCACCACTTCTAATGGCAAACGGAGTTGGCTAGCTGGATATCATGTAAGTTCTGAGTTAGGGCTGGACGATTTGACCTAAAATCATAACCTCGGTTAATTTAACATTTGACATCGGTTACGATTAATGAACGATTAGTATTATTTTTTTTTGTCTCAGTTTGCTGACAAGGTTTGTACTGTAAATTTGCTCAGATATTAAAGGTGAAAGATATTTTTCTATTGAAAGTGCATTTGTTAACTTTATAATTTTAAAAGAATTGAGAGAAGTATTCATTAGTTAAGGTTATTTATTATTCTGACTTCAACTGAAATCAATGAACACATGGCTTGAAATGAAAAGTCACATTTTAGTTTAACGTAAACAGCAAGTTTCCTAAAAAAAGTAGAAAATAAATAACTTGCACTTTTGGAAATAAAATAAATACTTTTAAATATTTTCATGTTAAAAGTAGAACAAAAACAGCATTTCTTACAAACAAAATCAATTTTAAATATTAAATAGTAGAAAATAGTAAATTAAATAGTAGAAAATAACATATCCCTTGTAAACAAACATTTTAAATAATGTCATGTGCAAATGTAACAAGGTACAGTAAACATTGTCATGTGCAAATGTAACAAGTTAAACAATGTAAATAGATGTGAGTCTGACTCAAGGTCACTGTTGTGTGTGAAGTGAACCTCTCAGTGATCTTGTCCTGTCATTCCATATCCACAAGTATTTACTCTAGGTTTTTACTGAGAAACACAAGCATGTTCACTTTTTCAGGTTTCAGGCAGGATCTGAGGCATGTAACAATGTTTCCTCCTGAACTGAAAACCCGCTCTGATGGGGAGCTAGTTGCAGGTATGCAGAGATACTTTTTTGCCACCTTACTTAGAGTAGGAAAGTGTACATGATGCTTTCTCCACCAGTCCAGTGGATTTTCCTCACTGTCCAGCATTGGTGACACCAAGTAGCTGCTCAGCTCTGCTTCTAGTGTTTCCTGAAGTGACAAAGTGGGTGCAGTTGAAGGAGTTGCCTCACTTCCTTTAAAAAACTTCCTAATGACCTCTTTTGCTTCTTTGCTTCTGATGAAGTTGTTGAAGGCTCTGTAGTCTCTGTAGGACTTTCACTGCAGACTGCAGCTGCTGACTCCATCTCTGTTTTCACTTTCTCCTTAATGGTGGGGACATGTTGTGAAGAAATGTATGTTGTTTTAAATCTGGGATCAACAAAACTGGCTGTGTCTAGTAGCTCTTCTGTGACAGGGTGTGAGTATTTCTCCTTAAGGTACTGAAGGATGCTGTTTTTGATTGTTGTGGTCAGCCCCACGTCATCTTCCTCTTCAGCCAGCACACGTGAACTGAGAATGTGCAAAATAGGCTTCACAAATGAAATGGTCACATACTCTTCCCCTGACAGGGCATCTGTGAACTCCATCAATGGGGAGAGAGCTTTGTTGACAGCCTCTAAGACATCCAGATCAGCCCAAGATGGAACTAGGTGTCTTGATTTTTTATCATCAGCAAGGACCTGTGTGATGGCTTTCTTTTGCTCAAGCACCCTTGCAATCATCATTTGCATTGATCCCCATCTAGTGACACATGCCGTTTTCAGCGTGTGTTGTGGCAGGTTCAGTTCTTGTTGTGCCTTCACTAAAGTCTTCTTTTTTTCCAACTATAGGAATAAGCACTGAATATGTTTTTGCACACCCTCACTGCCCGTGTCACACGTTGATCTTTCAATCCATTTTCTGAAATAAACACACACAAAAATAAGTTATACCTGAAACTTTAACAAACAATAGCAAAATTGAGAAAAGGAAAAATAATATCAATAATAGCAATTCTATTGTTTTTATTTCTACTCTATTGTTTTAACATGACTAAGTTATATTTAATGACTGTAATATCTTTATCAAGGGGTGCTATATGAACACTTTTCATTGCTAAATTATTTATTTATTGTGGTTAAGTAAAATATTAGTTATATACACACACTTTACAACAAAGTGCTTAACAAGAACATCCGCACGTAAAAGAAAAGCACACACGCACACACACACGCACACACACACACACACACACACACACACACACACAGTGACCACCCAGATATGCCCGATTAGATTACTGAATATTATACCATTGTGTCTGTAAATTGATGTGCACTTACCGATTGCAAGGTGCAGCCGGTCCCCAAAACACTGTTGCCGTGTCCATCTATTGAGCTCTGCAGCTTTGACAACATTAGCACCGTTGTCTGTCGTAATGGCCACAAGGTTCTCTTCTCTTAGTTCCCACGCAAAAAGCATATCTCTCAGGCCCTGTGCTATCATCTCTGACGTGTGATCAGCTGGAAAATATGCCGTCTCAAGACATCTGTTGCGCAGCTTCCATTCATTGTCAATGTAATGCAATGTAAGGCTCAAATATGGCTCCATCGTTCTACTTGACCAGAGATCAGATGTGGCTGCAAAGTGCTGAACAGACTTAAGTTCGGCAGCAACATTTTTACGGCATGTTAGGTATTTATCGGGCAGCACAGTTTGGGAAAAAAATGTTTGAGATGGCACAGTGTATCTTTAGTCTTGCGTTTTAACGAGCCGTTTAAACCCACTGCGCTCCACGGTAGCAATGGGAGCCATGTCCTTCGCGATATAGTAACAAATTGCGTCAGTTATTTCTTCCATCTTCTTGAATCCTTTTCAGATTGTGTAGCATTTCTAAATGCTTGTGCTATCGACACCTGCTTTGCGGAGGTACTTGTTGCAGGGCGCTTGTCAGGCACTTTCTTTTTTTGAGCTATGCACTGTTCATCTTCGGTAGCGTGATTGTACTCCAAGTGCTGAAACAAATTGGTGGTATTACCTTTGTTTGTTAAGACCGTCTTTCTGCAGTGTTTACATTTGACTACATTTTGTTCGATGTCGTCTTTACTGAAGCCAAAGTGTGCCCAAACGACAGACACTGCGTTTTTCTTGGGCACTAATTGATCCTGCTGCTGCTCCGGCTCAGTCAACGCAGTGCTTGAGTTATCCGCCATGTTTCTCTATGCTGCTGACTGGACTCATGATCACTGTTGTGTGTGAAGTGAACCTCTCAGTGATCTTGTCCTGTCATTCCATATCCACAAGTATTTACTCTAGGTTTTTACTGAGAAACACCAGCATGTTCACTTTTTCAGGTTTCAGGCCGGATCTGAGGCATGTTACAATGTTTCCTCCTGAACTGAAAACCCGCTCTGATGGGGAGCTAGTTGCAGGTATGCAGAGATACTTTTTTGCCACCTTACTTAGAGTAGGAAAGTGTACATGATGCTTTCTCCACCAGTCCAGTGGATTTTCCTCACTGTCCAGCATTGGTGACACCAAGTAGCTGCTCAGCTCTGCTTCTAGTGTTTCCTGAAGTGACAAAGTGGGTGCAGTTGAAGGAGTTGCCTCACTTCCTTTAAAAAAAACTTCCTAATGACCTCTTTTGCTTCTTTGCTTCTGACGAAGTTGTTGAAGGCTCTGTAGTCTCTGTAGGACTTTCAATGCAGACTGCAGCTGCTGACTCCATCTCTGTTTTCACTTTCTCCTTAATGGTGGGGACATGTTGTGAATAAATGCATGTTGTTTTAAATCTGGGATCAACAAAACTGGCTGTGTCTAGTAGCTCTTCTGTGACAGGGTGTGAGTATTTCTCCTATTATTAACAGGATTAATAACCAAAATAACCGAAATGATAAAAAACGGTCGGTTAGAGTTTGTGAATTTCGGTTTCGGATATTTTTCGATTAATCGTGCAGCCCTATTCTGAGTTTTTTTTCTCTGTTTGCCGTTTTAAAGTCTGAATGCATGATAGACTGTGCTACACGAAATTTTGTGGCGCGTTTGAGCTGGTGTTGCATGGACATAATGAGAGCAAGAGCTCATATAATCTGGTATATTCCGTGGCTTGGTCAACTTTGTTGTTATTAGTTTGCTGTTGTAGTTTTTAAAAAAGCACCCACAAGAAAACCACAGTTTTTAAGGGAACTTCACGAACTGTGCAGATTGAGCTTATACTTAGTCTGTTGTGAGGGGAAAAAATATGCTTGTGCTATTGTGCTATAGAGACTTCCTGCTCTGCTACTGTTCGGACGCTTTTGCTTACTGCTCTGCGCTTTGCTCTATCGCTTTTTATATTTTATCTTATAATTTTAACTTCAGCAAATCAGCATAGTGCTCAAACAACAAAGCTTGGCATCAACGTCAATTTACAAAGTTTCGGGACTGGAGGATTACAAAAAAGTGGAATTTTTCATCCGTCTAGCCTCCCACCGCCATCAGCTTACATTCCAGAAGGAAAAACACAGCTGCCTTCATTCAAAAGGATAAGAAAAAGAAATGCCTCATCAAAAATCTACTTGCTGCACAAACTGCCACAGACTTTTACAAAGGTTGAAACAAAGTTACTTACAGGACTCCCAAACCAGACGGAACACACAACAGAGCTTCGTCATCATGGACGCCCTCAGCAAACAGCCGGTGAGTCCAATGAATCTAATGATCAACACACAAATCAATGGTACAAACAGGGAGCAAGACCAAAAATCACTCGAGAAATCAGACTGTCACGAGCATCACATTTTGCCGCAATAGCTTCCTCTACCCCAGATACAGCTAGGACAAGGTTTGCAAACACTGACTTTCTACCACCACCTATACATCTTAAGAACAGATTTGAAGTATTAATGAATATGAGTGAGGAATCCCCAAATGTGATAAATGTGACTGAACACCGATCAAATCAGCCAGCAGCTAACACTGGTGCTAACTGCCGCTCAAGATCGAGCAGACAGCAGCACTCAGCGCAGAGTGCATCCGAGACCAGAACTCTGATATTGGGTGACTCAACTATCAGAAACCTTAGCAACAGAGACTCAACTACGTGCTGCCTTCCACAAGCAACCGTTTCTGATGTAAACAGGGAACTTCAGAACATTCTGATGAAACATAAGACTGTAAATCGAGTTGTTATTCATGTGGGGAAGAATGATATTCACAAAGAGCAATCTGAACTCCTTAAGAGGGATTTCAACAAACTTTTTGAAACACTCAGAACAGTAAAAGCTCAGCCGTTCATCAGTGGACCACTTCCAGCAAGAGGAACAAATAGGTTTTCACGTTTGCTTGGACTTAATACATGGCTGCAAAAAACCTGCAACATAAAAGGATTGAACTTTATCAACAACTTCAATCTTTTCTGGAGTCAGAGACAACTATTTAAACAGGATGGCATCCACCCAAACAGACTGGGTGCAAGAGTGCTAAAGGACAATATCTATTTCTCCCTTCATCATCCTTCAGCAGTGTGTGCCAATCCACTCAACCTGAATGGCACACACACAACTGGACAGAGTATGAATGACCACAGGACTTCTCTCCAGCACCTGAATGGACATGACGTTGACATATCCCACAAGGACAGAGATAACACCACTCAGCCACAACATCACTGCTCATGGACACAATCTCAGCTGAGTCCTGAGCACAGAGCTTACTACAGTCAGACTGTGTCAGATTAGAACGGCTCCAAGATTCAGCACCCAAGGACGACTTTCTGGAAAACAGCCAGGGAAACCAGGACAACATATCACAGCCTCTGGTCACATCAGAACAACAGGTCTCCTCACTAGATATGTCATTCCTCTCTCCAGCATCCCCGCTTTTGACCTTCTCTCGAAAAATGGAGGAACTGGTTTATGCTGGAACTAAACTATCCCACTCTATTGCTGCAACCCCACAGATTTCAACCAGAAAACAGCAAGCCCCAAAACCACCAAAGCCAGTGGGCCCAGTTCCCCCTCCTCGTCCTGTGAGAGCTCTTTGGTCTCTGACACAACGCCAAGGCACACACCCTCCTCCATCTGCTGTAGGTGAACCAAAAACAACTGATAATGGCTCTCAGTGATGTGTGTTGGGTTCCTGCTATGAAAATACTAATACTTTTATCAAATGTTTACAAAAGCAGGAACTCAGTGTGCCTATATCTTTCTCTATTTCTGTTTTAGTACATGATAGAAAGTGTAAGGCTAGATCAAATCATGTGGCAAATCAATCTAATCTGCTGCCTGTGACTTGTCAAACTAAGATCTCTGTTAGGGAAAAAAATTATACTGTTAAGTTAGCACTTTTAAATATCTGTTCACTTAAAAACAAATCACTTCTAGTCAGCGACTTAATAGCCACAAACAACCTGGATTTTATGTTTCTAAATGAAACATGGCTAGAAGAAAGCTACAGTGCAACAGTCCTTAATGAAACAGCCCCTCCTAACTTTACTTATATGAGTTTCTGCAGAACTGCTAGGAGGGGTGGAGATCTTGCTGCTCTTTTTAAAGATGTTTATCAATGTAAGCAAGTGTCATTTGGGAATTACCCTTCTTTTGAACATCTAGGTATTGTGTTGAAAGGTACCCCACGCATTCTACTGATCATTATTTACAGGCCCCCAAAATACTCTCCAGCATTTGTTGAGGACTTTACAGAACTGTTATCAACGATTTCCTCAGAGTTTGACTGTTTTGCTATTGCTGGAGATTTTAACATTCACATAGATAAGCCAGAAAGCATTATGACAAAAGATGTCACAGCTGTTTTAAATACTTTTGATCTGACTCAGCATGTACATGGACCCACACACAATCGTGGACACACTCTAGATTTAATTATCAGTAAGGGTGTAAACATTTCATCAGTTGTTATTAAGGATGTAGCACTGTCTGATCATTTCTGTATTTTCTTTGATATATTAATCTCTCCTACTATTGAAACTAGATCTGTGTCTGTCAAAAAGAGATCCTTAAATGAGAACACCAGTGTGCTATTTATGAAGGCTATATCTTTAACACCAAGCATATCTGCAGACGATTTTCTCCTTGATTACTTTAATTCGAAAGTTAAGAGTGTAATCGATGATATTGCTCCTGTAAAAGTCAGGAAGAAGAATGGCAGGCAAAAATCACCTTGGAGAAACTCAACAGAGGTGCAGAATATGAAAAGACAATGCAGAAAAGCTGAGCACATGTGGCGGAAGACAAAACTTGTAGTCCATTATAATATCTATAAAGACAGCCTTCGTGCTTTCAGTGTGGAACTAGGCAAAGCTAGACAGACTTTCTTTTTAAATATTATAAACAAAAACATAAATAACACACGCACTCTTTTTGCTACTATAGAGAGACTAACAACCCCCCCAAGTCACATTCCAAGTGAAATGCTCTCAGCCAGCAAATGTAGTGAGTTTGCTAACTTCTTCTCTGAGAAAATCAATAATATCAGAAAGGTGATCAGCACATCCTTGAGCTGCGCCGGGGTCAGACAAATCAGACCACAACATCAGAAAGTAGTTACGATGTCTGATTTCGAAGCAGTCAATGGTAAAATTTTGGAAGAAACAGTACAGCATCTTAAAACATCAACCTGTGTCCTTGACACACTCCCAACATCTTTTTTCAAAAGTGTCTTTAAATGTTTAGAAGCATATCTCCTAAAAGTGGTAAATTCATCACTTAACTCTGGGACTTTTCCAAAGTCCCTTAAAACTGCAGTTGTTAAGCCCCTCCTGAAAAAGAGCAACCTAGATAACACTGTATTGAGCAACTACAGACCAATCTCAAATCTTCCTTTCATAGGCAAGATCATTGAAAAAGTTGTTTTCAATCAGCTGAACAAATTCTTAATTTCTAATGGTTACTTTGACATTTTTCAATCTGGTTTCAGACCACACCACAGTACAGATACAGCGCTCATAAAGATAATAAATGATATTCGCCTCAACACAGACAAATGCAAACTATCAGTCATTGTACTACTCTACCTCAGAGCTGCTTTTGACACTGA
Organism: Misgurnus anguillicaudatus; assembly: GCF_027580225.2. Classification (NCBI taxonomy): domain Eukaryota; kingdom Metazoa; phylum Chordata; class Actinopteri; order Cypriniformes; family Cobitidae; genus Misgurnus; species Misgurnus anguillicaudatus. The sequence goes on from NC_073358.2 coordinate 20,420,678, forward strand.
CGAACACAACAAACATCTTGACATGCAGGAAAACTGGGTCGGGCTTTCTGGGGTGGTCCTGAAATGGTTCAAGTCATACTTAGAAGGGAGAGGTTATTATGTAAGTATAGGTGGCCATAAATCTGAGTGGACATCCATGACATGCGGAGTCCCGCAAGGCTCAATTCTTGCGCCACTCCTGTTCAACCTGTATATGCTCCCACTAAGCCAAATAATGAGAGATAACAAAATTGCCTATCACAGTTATGCAGAAGACACTCAGATCTACTTAGCTCTATCCCCTAATGACTACAGCCCCATTGACTCCCTGTGCAAATGCATTGATGAAGTTAACAGTTGGATGTGCCAAAACTTTCTTCAGTTAAACAAAGAGAAAACTGAAGTCATTGCGTTTGGAAACAAAGATGAAGTGCTCAAGGTGAATGCATACCTTGACGCTAGGGGTCAAACAACTAAAAATCAAGTCAGGAATCTTGGTGTGATTCTGGAGTCTGACCTTAGTTTCAGTAGTCATGTCAAAGCAATAACTAAATCAGCATACTATCATCTCAGAAATATCGCAAGAATTAGATGCTTTGTTTCCAGACAAGACTTAGAGAAACTTGTGCATGCTTTCATCACCAGCAGGGTGGATTATTGTAATGGCCTCCTCACTGGCCTTCCCAAAAAGACCATTAGACAGCTCCAGCTCATTCAGAAGGCTGCTGCCAGGATTCTGAGCAGAACCAGAAAATATGAACATATCACACCGGTCCTCAGGGCGCTACACTGGCTACCAGTTACATTTAGGATTGATTTTAAAGTATTATTAATGGTATATAAATCACTCAGTGGACTAGGACCTCAATACATTGTTGATATGCTCATTGAATATAAACCCATCAGATCACTCAGATCATTAGGATCACATCAGCTAGAAATACCAAGGGTTTACTCAAAGCAAGGAGAGTCAGCTTTTAGCTATTATGCCAGTCGCAGCTGGAACCAGCTTCCAGAAGAGAGCAGATGTGCTCCAACAATAGTCACATTTAAATCCAGACTCAAAACACATCTGTTTAGCTATGCATTTACTGAATGAGCACTATGCTGCGTCCGAACTAACTGATTGCACTATATTATATATGCACTATTTTAATTATTTTCTATTTCTCTTATTTTTATTCTTATTTTTAACTGTTTTATACTTTTATTCCTGTTTTATTCTTTTTCACACATTTAAACAGTTTTTATTAAAATCACATTTATTTTCTTTTAATTGATATTTTAAATTTATGTATCTTTGATTTTTGTTTTCTCATTTCTATGTAAAGCACTTTGAATGACCTTTGTGTATGAAATGTGCTATACAAATAAACTTGCCTTGCCTTGCCTATTGTCACAGGGTGACTTTTATAGGGCGGAACCGAAATTGGTGAAACCCCTTAACAGTGTGGTGGGTGAGCCGGAGGAGGACAAACTGGGGCTATCACAGGGACGTGAATGCTGACTGGGCCGTGGCTAAACACCGTCTAACGGACTGTGGAGGAAGACGGGGCGCCCTAAATGTTCACTTTGAGTGCGGTGGGTGAGTCTGTGTTGTTGTGGAAATTTCACTTTGACGTGGTGTTGTGTACTGCTGTGTGTGTATTGTCAGAAAACGAAAGAGAACGAAAAGGCTGCCGGATTCAGTTGTTATTACCTGGCATATGTTGTGAGTGAGCTCTGGATGTGCAGTATTACTGTGGTGTTCGTCAGCAGTCATCCTTTGTATTGGGGTTGTGCCGCAGAGTGGTGGTGAAGAGTTGGACCGCTAGAGGCTGTGTGAGTACAACTAAGGATTAATGCTGCTTGTACATATATCTACATAACGCCTACTGTTGCAGAGTGAGGTGGAGTAGATCCCGCCTGTCCCGAGGCCTCTTCAAAGGGGCGCCCCTGTCCAGTGCTCTACAGTCTAGGAAGTGGAGAGGAGAGGGCAGCGCTCGGCTCGGTGAGACAGCGTAGCATTTTCCCCTCTGCAGCCGCAGCAGCCGTTGGGAGGTTTTGCCCCGACGCTTCATCACTAAACAGTCTCGAAATATCTGGCAAATCGAGAGAGCCGGTCACTGTAAGTCCACCACATTTCATCCAAATACAATGTCTATATAAAGTGACTGTCATCTGACCGAGTGTTACTGTGTGGAGTAGAACAAGGGAAGTGAATAAGGAAAACTTACCTGCACCGTACGTACTGTACGTCGTCTCAAGCTGGAAAGGTGAGAGAAACCAGCAGTCTGAATAACCGATCTTTGTGTCCCAGCCCGCATCCGGTGGAGAGAAAGAGAGAGAAAGAGAATGAGGAAAACTTACCTGCACAGTACTTACTGTACGTCGTCTCAAGCAGAAAAGGTGAGAGGGAGTTCATCGCAGTATAATTAACAGATCTCTGTGTTCTAGCGGCAGTCTGCAAAGAGGGAGAGAAGAGACATACACGTGGGTCAAAGGAACACTCACGACAACCATTCCCCCAGCACCACGTACTGAAGAGTCACGGTGTCATTCGACAAAGGGGTACGTAAAGAGGAAAGTTTTACAAGCCCAACCCTTATCTGTTGTTATTCTGCCTCCAGGAGAAAGACAAAGAGTTTAGTTTTAAATCCCTTCCCCCTCCCCATTTCCCAAATCCATTTTAATTAATTTAAATAAAGTTTATGCTTTTATACTTACGTGCACTTGTGTTGTCTGGTCATTGGGTTGGCTTTGGGGACCTCCTCGAGGTGGAAGTTAAAGGGGCGTGGCTTAATTAAAGCAGCAGCCAGCCCCGACGTGTGACACTATTGCTATAAAAGCAAAAAGAAACGTATGAGCCTGTGATTAGGCAACTTTAGTGTCTCTTTTTGTGTGTGTTCTGTCACGTTAACCGAAAAGTCTTTGACGGAGAAAATTTTAAGCTCTGGTTTCGCAATATTTTGATGTCATACACTGTTTGGTCTGCGCATCGCTGCTGAAGTTAAACACTACAGGTACATTGCAGCCAGATGCCTGTCTAAGGTAAAGACACAAAATTTTATGACAAGAGTCTGCATTAATCTGCCTTCATGCGTTTATTACACAAGATGGTTTCAGATGAGTTTAGTTAAATTAAGATTTGAAACTTTCTCTTTTTTTCCTGATTTGGACGATGTGTAAATGTATGTCTCACCTTTCCTTTATTTAATTATTTATTCATTTATCTTTTATTTTTAACAAACCCTGGTGTAGTTTGTTGTGTCTGTTTGGTTATTGTTATATATTGGATAACAATATTGGAAAATAATAAAAAAGAAACGTTTATTGATATTTAAATCGCAGTAGTATTTTGTTATTTGATTTGTTAACATTTGCCTGTCCAGCATAAAGCTCACGATTATCGCCTCAGCTGTCACTGTGAGAAAAAAACATTCTTTCATCTGCTTCATGTGATGTTAAACTTGTAAAGTGATGCACGGTCTCCATTTATCGGTTCTTTAAACAAATAAATAAACACATTTTGACTTGTTCGTCTTGTAAGATTATGATTAGAGATGGACATGTGAACGAAAATAATTAAAACATGAAATGACATAACAATAACTGACTGTGACGGATGCTGCGTCCGAAACCGCCTGCTTCCATACTATATAGTAGGCGAAAAGCAGTAGGCAAGGCGAAAAGTATGTCCGAATACATAGTATTCCAAAAAGAGTATGTAAAAAGTACCGAGATGACCTACTACTTCCGGATAGATGTGCATACGATGGACACTTCACTCTCCCATGATGCCCCGGGAGCGGAGTTATGCAACGAAGAAAACATGGCAGATGTAGTACGTCCGAATTGCAATCATACTACCAGGATTTATACTATACAGTACTGTTTTAACGGTCAGTAAGTAGGTACTTCATCTCATTCAGTACGTACTGTACAGTATGCCGTTTCGGACGCAGCCAGACTCTTTACAACGCTGTTCATAAAAAAATGACGGAGATTGAAAAGTGTATCGCAACCTCTGTGTGCGTGTGTGTGTTTGTGTGTGTAAATGATGACCTTGATTAGTTCATTACAGATTCATAGTACATTTATTTCGTGCATTTGACTTCAACTGTAACATTTTCAGCATTTTAGCTAAGCATTAATGATATTCATCACCTGATAAATGGCTATTAACAGTACTGCATTACTACAGTAGAAGTTTGTTTGCAACCCCCCCAAACATTTTTTTAGCACCAGCCGCCACTGCTTGTGACCTCATTAGGGTTGCCAACTGTCTCACTCTGAAATACAGGACAAAATGTGGCCTGTCGCAGCAGTGCGTATATGGTTTTGTATACAGTGTATTTAAGCCATTTGTCAAAATGATAGATAATCTCCTAATTAAATATGAATGTTTAACTTATGTCCTGGGAACAAACATAGTAGGTTTATGAACAGTTTGTTAATTTACACCAGGTAGCCTACTTTTAACAGAGTAAGGCTACTTTTGAACCATTAAGTTAACTTTACCTGTCTAAAACAAAACACTTGTAACTCCTCCAATAAAGGTAAATAAAACGTTATCCCCTTCATTTTAATCTTTGTGACAAACTAAACTAACATAATGTGGTCTTACAGGGTCAACTTCAAAAACATAAATTAAAAAACACTTACAGTATGTGATTCGGAAGCGACAAAATTTCCTAGTAAAGTTGAAAATGATTAAATCCTTCAGATTGATGCGTTTGAGGCAGGTCTGGATCAGCGATCTCTTCAGAATTGAGACCAAACTTTGTAACTATGCCGATCTTATACATACAGCTAAGTAACCGACTATATAAAGAAGCAAACATAAAATCTTATTATTTGACCCTCTTAAACGTGTACTGAATGTGCTGGGGATCTGTGATTGAATAAAAGGTGTTGTGATCACCACTGCTGCTGCTTGTGACACAGCAAGGACGGGATGACATCAAAGTACCGCGAGAGCATTTCAGCATAGCGCTTCTGTAGGATTTCTCGAATCCCTCTCGCGGGATTTTGATGTTATCTGCCTGTCATTGTGGCACCACATGAAGTCTAAGTTTGTTGTATCAGTCACTGGTTAGATCAAGTGAGCAGTCAAAAAACGGGACGCAGGACGTCAAATAAATTAGGCTTAAAATACGGGACGTCCCGGCTAATCCGGGACAGTTGGCAACCCTAGACCTCATTCATGGAAACTCACACAAGTAAAGCTGAACTTGTTTAGTGAAAGGTGTCTGTGGTATCAAAAAAATATATATGTTCACTTGGAGTAAGTGTTACCAGAAAATATGTGGATAAAAACAATTAAACTTGTTTATTTTTCTTAATATGACAAAGAGTTATTAATTGAGAGGTTCTGTTCATTCATATTTTAAGGGAAAATATAATCAATTCATACTTGGGTAAAAGCCCAGAACATAATGCCTGCCAGGCTTGGAACAATGCACAAAATATTTATTTGCTGGAAAATGAACTACCTCATCGTAGAGTAAAATACATGTATTAGTAAGCATAGTCAATGATCTGTAGTGCAAGGAGACCTTAGTTTCATTTATATGAAATTGTGTTTTCAGCTTTCTACAAACCAGTGGTTGTTCCTCAATGACCTGAGGTCCTAGACAACTAGCAAAATACAATTTGATGTAGGCTTTGTATTTCTCCAGCTGAAAGCTTCTGACTCCCCCCTAAGGTAAACTTTTAAACGGAGAATCATTAAAGTGAAACTTGATTTACTTCCATTATTTTACTTCATTGCAGTTTGATAGTGGGAAATATCTGTTCAAAAATATCAATTTAACATCATTTCAGTCAATCAACTTTGTTTAATAAACATTTAAAATGCAATTAAATTCTTTTGGTGTGTGTTTTTAGAAAACAAACCTTTGAATTTGATGGTCAAGCAAGCATTGAATTGGCAGTAATGACTTAAGTTGTTTGAGAGGTGTAATGTAATTTGTTAATTATTCTACAGGGAGAGATTGTAGGATTACACAGAGCTCAGAGAAAATTAAAGGGATAGTGGAGGTTTAATGTCACATGATCAAGATACTAAAACCCCCTCTCAAGAGATTTAATTATATACTGTAAGGATAAACATAAAACGTTTGAGATCCTGTTCTTGTTTGCTTCAGCACTTCATTGAGTGATCTGATGCATTTTTAATACATGTGATCACAAAAACGTACATGTCATGTTAAAACATCTGCAATATATGCTGGAATACTTGATTTACTGATTGGTATAAAAAAAATTATATACAAATCACTATTTAACTGACCATCCCTAGCAAACAAGTCTCCAACATTGTACTATAATACTTTCATGTCTTATTTGGCACTTCTGGTTTCTTTATAAAGATCTATGTTTTATGTAGAGGCAATGAAATTTTTGGATTATGTACTGAACAATTACTCTATACAACCAGCTTTTTCTGACGTTTTTTTATGTTTTGCCAGGGTATATTGCATTAAGGTGCTGCATTAATACGTTTCGTTGGCGCTTTATGTCTAGACACTGCATTTTTCTAAAGTTCCACACTCACCTGTGAATTGTTACTGGCTGGGGCGACACATCCACTGCCAAAAGGTTTCCTTCCAGCAATGTCCCGACTACTTTAAAAACAAAAAGAAAAGAAAAACACATGTAGAGGACAATAATTCTGTAGACAGAAACACCACCACACAATTCTAGTGGATTACATACTGTAATAATTGACAAGGATTGTTTTTGTATGTGTCCATACTTCAAAATCCTGCAAAGTCTACCTTTAAAGGGGCATGACATGAGGAATAAAATTACCCTTGATCTTTTGACATAAAACAGGTCTTGGTATCATTAAAACATCCTGTAAGTTTCATAGCTTAAATCATCCTCCTCATCAATAACGAAAGCACTTTATTCCCCAAAAATAACAAATGCAAAATGGCTGGATATGTGATGTCACAAGGTAGAATTATTTTTATATGACCTGCCCCAGAGCAAGTTAACAACACCTACTCTTACATTATTGCATCGTTGGCTCCGCCAGTGGTTGTTCAGTCACAGAGAAGCGGAAACAGTCCACCACAGCAACATTCTTTTTGTTTGGGATAAATCCACTATGGGTGCGTTCACACGACAAAATTTCGGGAGTGACAACCGTATTTACTTACAGGTGTGAGTTGTTCAGACAGCAAATTTAAGACACAAATAGGATACTGCCTGTATGAACCACCAACCGACCTCAAACCCGTATGCTAGTTACACACGGCGCCTGTAACCATAGTGACGGACGAAAATATTAAAAAAATGTATTGTTTATGCAATGGGCAAAACTTTATTTATGTAATTAACAAAAACAGCTGGCTGGTATAACGCTTACCATTGTGCAGAGAAAAAAAAACAAGGGTGGTTCCTTATTAAAGTTTTAATTTCCAAAATGAATGAACATAAAATCAGTTTCAACAACTGCACGTTTTACCAAAGCAGATATATCCAATACAAAAGTAATCATAATGACTTGTGAAGCAAATCGATCCGTTTTTGCAAGAACTTTATTGAACTTGAATTGAACTTTATTTAAAGCATTAACGCAGCCAAATAGGAAGTGCGCTTACGCTCCAGCTCTGTAGGTGGCGCAGAGAGTATGGTTTACCAACCGCAGGCAAAACCAGCCTCTTAGCGCCACCTAAAGAGCGGGAGTGTAAAAAGTGCACTTTATATGTTGCCACAGTTCTGTGGACGCTAATAATGTTGTAAATAACGTTCAATATCCTGCAAAAACCGACCGATTTGCTTCACAAGTAGCAAAAAATGTCACCAGGAGTCATGGAGATTACTTTTGTATTGGATATATCTGCTTTTTGACCTCTCAAAGTGACGCATCTTTTGCCTTGTATTATATGAATCACAGATGGGTTTTTTTTTGCAAAATATCTTCTTTATTGCTTCACTGAAGATAAAAGGTGAGTAAATAAACAGCTAATTTTTATATCCCTTTTATTATACACTTAACATTATATTAATCGTCCACTTTTAAAGTTTAAGCTTTATATATCTCACTTACTGGGCTGCACGCAATTTTATGCGTAATGTAATATGTTCTGTGGCGTCTATGAAGGTAATATAATATCACATTAACCTTATGGAGCAATTCTGCTGCGTAGTTTCCAGTCATTTTAATGCACTGTAACGTTATCTTAACACAAAGAGCAATGAATGACGTGACAGACAACTGGTTGTCCAGTGCGATTCTGTTCACACGGCACAGTTTCTCTGTAAATACGGTTGTGAAACTCGAAAAGTTACGGGTGTGAAGTCGGTTATAGAATGCGGATGTCAAACCCGTAAATAACCGAACTGCGTGTGAATGGAACCGTCTTAAGGACTCAAATACGGGTTTGACAACCGTATTATGGTACCGTGTGAACGCAGCCTAGGACATTGTGCAACAGGCTGAAAAGAATGCTACTTAGGAGCAAGTGGATGTGAATGACCTGTTTATACTCACAATACAACTGAAGGGGCCAGTCAAACATTGTGCTTTTTCTGGCTGAGAAAAAAATGTACTTCTTTGTGTTGGTCATTTGCTGCATGTATTTATGCATTACCTCTTGTAAAGTAGTGTGAAAAAATGTTGGATCCCTTCAGGATTTTTTTTTTTTTTTTGCATGTTTGTCACGCTTTAATTCTACAGAACATCAAACAAATGTAAGTGTGGCCAGATGGCAGAGGGAAGGTATGAATTACAGTTTTTTTTTCGATTGCTAAACGACAGTGGGCACAACTGGAGTCACATGTGCAAAACTCTACCTACAGTCTGCACAGCAGCAGTTCATGTGGACCAAACTCTAGTTCGTTTTTCATTGGTTAAACACAGTTTTCAAAACTCTACACACTTATCCCATGACTTTAACCACAACCTGCACAACACTGTGGATTTACAGCACTTTGTTCAAATGCTAACACACAGCTGTCAAAACTGTGAACCACACATTCAAAACAGAATTGCTTACAGCATTGTGCCTTTCAAACACTGCTGATTGCAATTTCATATAATATAAATTCCACTTTCATATATATAAAATATTACCTTTTATATATATATATATATATATATATATATAAGTTTACTATATGGTAACACTTTACAATAAGGTTCATTAGTTAACATTAGTTAACTACATTAGTTAACATGAACTAATAATGAACTGCACTTATACAGCATTTATTACAATTTTTTTTTTCGATTGCTAAACAACAGTGGGCTCAACTGGAGTCACATGTGCAAAACTCTAACTACAGTCTGCACAGCAGCAGTTCATGTGGACCAAACTCTAGTTCATTTTTTATTGCTTGAACACAGTTTTCAAAACTCTACACACTTATCCCATGACTTTAAACACAACCTGCAAAACACTGTGGATCTACAGCACTTTGTTCAAATGCTAACACACTGCTGTCAAAACTGTGAACCACACATTCAAAACACAATTGATTTTAGCATTGTGCCTTTCAAACACTGCTGATTTCCAATTTCATATATATATTTCATATATATAAAATATTAACTTTCATGTACTTTTATTTTCTACCTTTTTTTTCTCATTACTGTAATTACTACAGACTATTGAAGCAAACTGCTAATTTTCATTTACCTTAAAGAATTATGATGTTCTAAATAAAATAATAAGTCATGTGATAAATCAATAAATAAATCATTCTTTGAAGAAAACATTACTTTGTGTGACGTCACTGAAATTGTTCAAACTGTAAAGATAAAAAGTTTGTATTTTCTGTATTGGTGTTTTTTTACAGTGAAGTGTTTTTCCTCTCAGTGTGTTCTGAGTGACAGTGTGTGTTGTCTCAGTGAGGGTTGTGTTTAGTGTTTGGCTGCACTGAGCTGTTTTGAGTCATGTGTTAAGAGTTGTGCTCAGGTGACTTTTGGTAGTGCAGACTGTAGTTAGTGTTTTGCACATGTAGCTCCAGTTGTGCTCACTGCCGTTTAGCAATCGAAAAAAACTGCAATCTTTGTTAATGTTAATTTCAACAATTACTAATACTTTATTAAAATCGTATTAATGTTAGTTAATCCACTGTGAACTAGCATGAACAAACAATTAAAGCTTTATTTCTATAACAGTTTTTTTCGATTGCTAAACGACAGTGGGCACAACTGGAGTCACATGTGCAAAACTCTAACTATAGTCTGCACAGCAGCAGTTTATGTGGACCAAACTCTAGTTCGTTTTTCATTGCTTGAACACAGTTTTCAAAACTTTACACACTTATCCCATGACTTTACAGTTTTTTACGATTGCTATGACAGATTTTTCAATACTTTTAACAAGTTTCCAAAACTCTTAACACAGTTAGCACTACATCAGCCTATGTAAGCTATACTATTAATACTTTTCTTGTTGCCTTAACACAAAATGCATATAATTACAGTTTTTTTTTTATTGCTAAACGACAGTGGGCACAACTGGAGTCACGTGTGCAAAACTTCATCTGGACCAAACTCTAGTTCGTTTTTCATTGCTTGAACACAGTTTTCAAAACTCTACACACTTATTCCATGACTTTTTCATATATAAAATATTCCCTTTCATGTACTTTTAGTTTCTACCTTTTTTCTCATTACTGTAATTCCGTAAATTACTTCAGACTACTGAAGCAAACTGCTAATTTTCATTTACCTTAAAGAATTAAGATGTTCTAAAAAAAAATAATGTGATAAATCAATAAATAAATCATTCTTTGAAGAAAACATTACTTTGTGTGACGTCACTGAAATTGTTCAATCTGTAAAGATGAAAGTGTTTGTATTTTGTGTATTGGTGTTTGATGCTAGTGTTTTTCCTCTCAGTGTGTTCTGAGAGACAGTATGTGTTATCTCAGTGAGAGTTGTGTATAGTGTTTGGCTGCACTGAGCTGTTTTGAGTCATGTGTTTAGAGTTGTGTTGCTTGAAGTGAGTTTTGCAGGTGATTGTCACGGTGTGTAACCACCGAATAATGAAAACAAAAGAGAACCCAAACGCAGACACGAGATACAAAAATATAACTATGATTTATTTAATAATAAACTGAAACACCCACGAGGGGGTAAAAACAGAAGGAAACAGAAACACTGTGTTGGAACACAAAATAAACAGAACACGAGAAGAACTCGGATTAGAAAACTGGTGACACAAACACAGCTTCTACAAACATCAAACAACGCACGCACACCACACAGAGAACACAAGGGCATTATAAAGACACCACATCAATGGGGAACAGGTGAACATAATTAATCACTTAAGACATGATTACATAAGGGAGTAGGGTAAAAGTGACAAGACACTGGGAATACGTGTTACACATACATGATGTGAAAACACACGTATTCCCACATAAAACAATGCTGCCCTGGTCCTGCCCTCTGGATAATAACCAAGGTCAGGCAAGACCATGACAGCCACAAAACACTGGGAACACGTGTCACACAGATATGATGTGAACACACGTGTTCCCACGTACACACACTGCTGCCCTGACCTTGCCCACAGAACATAGACCTGATCTATACTAAGGTCTGGCAAGATCACGACAGCAACAAGACACCGGGAACATGTGGCAGCCACACACAGAATGTGATCCCACATGTCCCCACACAGAACATGATACTGCCACGGTCCTGTCAGATGCACTCAGACCTACATCTAGCACAGATGTCTGACAAGACCGTGACAGTACCCCCCACTTTAAAGACGGATACAAGACGTCACAAACAAAAACAAACAAAAACATTAAACACGAGGAACGAAAGACTGCACAACAGAAGACAACCACGACAACATTACAACAAACAACAAAGGTAAACAGACATACGTGACAAACGGGTTGGGGTGATGTAACAAAAACAATATATGATGAAGGGGTGGTGGGGCAAAAACAGGGGAAACAAAATGTCCATGGGGAACCTGAGTCTTAAAGTCCTGCGGCTGAGAAGCCGACTGGTGACGTGTCCCCGGCTGCGCCGGCGGGTGACGTGTCTCCGGCTGCACCGGCGGGTGACGTGTCTCCGGCTGCACCGGCGGGTGACGTGTCTCCGGCTGCACCGGCGGGTGACGTGTCTCCGGCTGCACCGGCGGGTGACGTGTCTCCGGCTGCACCGGCGGGTGACGTGTCTCCGGCTGCACCGGCGGGTGACGTGTCTCCGGCTGCACCGGCGGGTGACGTGTCTCCGGCTGCACCGGCGGGTGACGTGTCTCCGGCTGCACCGGCGGGTGACGTGTCTCCGGCTGCACCGGCGGGTGACGTGTCTCCGGCTGCACCGGCGGGTGACGTGTCTCCGGCTGCACCGGCGGGTGACGTGTCTCCGGCTGCACCGGCGGGTGACGTGTCTCCGGCTGCACCGGCGGGTGACGTGTCCCCGGCTGCACCGGCGGGTGACGTGTCCCCGGATGCACCGGCGGGTGACGTGTCTCCGGCTGCACCGGCGGGTGACGTGTCTCCGGCTGCACCGGCGGGTGACGTGTCCCCGGCTGCGCCGGCTGCGAGACTCTCCTTGTCCTCCTCCTCCTTCGTCCGGATACAGGGAGATCAGGGTAGCGACTGGTCGCGGGAGTAGTCTCCAGCGCCGAGGAAACGAGAGTCGACCCTCCCATCCTGACAGCCCCGGTCCCAATACCTCTCGGGGTGGACGGAGCTGCGCGGGATCCGGCAGGCTCCGCTGGTCTCTCTGGTCGTTGCCGAAGCGCGAGACAGTCCACCAACTCCCAGTAGGGCAGCCCCAACAAACTCCCTCTCTCCTGCACTGGTGGAGGATCCCTCATGCCAGCCACCAGGTAGGCGCTGGCCAGAAACTCCGGGTAACTCCCCCTACTCTTCTCCACCGCCAAGGCATAGTCTCTGAGGGGGAGTTCCCTCTGTGGTGGGAAGGGGCTACCCCCGGAGAGCGTCTGGTCCGAAATGGAGGACCACCATTCCGGGTCCGATGCACATTGCATCCTCGGGTCCGCTGGGTTCAGTTCTGGTGCGTGCGTACTGTCACGGTGTGTAACCACCGAATAATGAAAACAAAAGAGAACCCAAACGCAGACACGAGATACAAAAATATAACTATGATTTATTTAATAATAAACTGAAACACCCACGAGGGGGTAAAAACAGAAGGAAACAGAAACACTGTGTTGGAACACAAAATAAACAGAACACGAGAAGAACTCGGATTAGAAAACTGGTGACACAAACACAGCTTCTACAAACATCAAACAACGCACGCACACCACACAGAGAACACAAGGGCATTATAAAGACACCACATCAATGGGGAACAGGTGAACATAATTAATCACTTAAGACATGATTACATAAGGGAGTAGGGTAAAAGTGACAAGACACTGGGAATACGTGTTACACATACATGATGTGAAAACACACGTATTCCCACATAAAACAATGCTGCCCTGGTCCTGCCCTCTGGATAATAACCAAGGTCAGGCAAGACCATGACAGCCACAAAACACTGGGAACACGTGTCACACAGATATGATGTGAACACACGTGTTCCCACGTACACACACTGCTGCCCTGACCTTGCCCACAGAACATAGACCTGATCTATACTAAGGTCTGGCAAGATCACGACAGCAACAAGACACCGGGAACATGTGGCAGCCACACACAGAATGTGATCCCACATGTCCCCACACAGAACATGATACTGCCACGGTCCTGTCAGATGCACTCAGACCTACATCTAGCACAGATGTCTGACAAGACCGTGACAGTGATATGTACAGTTTAGCTTAGATGACTTTTGATATTGCAGACTGTAGAGTTTTGCACATGTAGCTCCAGTTGTGCCCATTGTCGTTTAGCAATCAAAAAACTGTAATACAGAAATTAACCCAAAACAAATAAATCAATTAAATGAAGACATAACTGGACCATATAAGTGCAAAAGAGCACTCCCACAGCATTAGCGGATTCACAACCGCATTAAAATGGAATTCATGAGCAACGCGAATGTTTTACCAGGAACAAGACAGCGTCACTGCATGCCCCTATCACTCAGAAAACAGGCACAGAGAGACCCCGGAGTCAGTAGAAGTGGAGAGAATACGCCATAGTTGAAATGCATAGTTTAGTTTCGGTTTAATCACTCAGCTGGTAATATACAGTTTTTTACAATCACTTTGCTACTATTTTCAGCACATTGATGTCATTTTTTACAACTTTAGATACAAAACTCAAAACAGTTATCACTTGTAACACAGGCTGTCTAGTGTTCAAAACATTACATTGTGCATTCACATCTTAAAAGACATCTTGCACTTGCACAATCATTGTTTCAAAACACAAATTTACAGTGAAAGACCATTGAAACATAACTATAGATCACCCACACACAAGCAACTGATAGTTTCATTATGTCATTGTTTGTACAATCATTAAATATTGTAGAACAAAATTGGTGATACAGATTTCATTATGGTACATGTAGAGCAAATACATATCTGTAAAAGTTCTGCAGTAGTAGAGAGAATACGATAGACACATTGGAATCATTGAACAAAGTTTGTAATGTATTGATGAAAACACTACAGTACAATCACAACATAGGTCACATCATTCCACAATCTGCATTCAATCATCAGTAAGTTGTCAGAATTGGACAAGCAATTACAAGGGCCTGTATCTATACAGTACAGTGATATTTTGTTCATGCTCCATGCTTATTGGTGACAATGAATCTCGTTATCTTGAAACTTTCATGATTTTTAGTCAACATGGAAGATTGTTTGTCTGTTTCCATCCAACTACGCATTAAGTGTAATGCAACCGTTACTTATCATTCTGAGCAGTTGTATTGATTGATAGTTAGATCATTGTAAGAAAATGAATAGACACTTATTTGAAATGTGATGTGTGAATTGCCTTTTGAAATAGTAGTACTTTGATGTTAAGTTGTGTCATATTAAACAGGTGATTTTGGTTGAATGAACAAATGATCCAAGTTTTATGTGTATTGTATCCAAGCAATTGAGAAAAGAGTTAGAGTTTTGAAAAATGTGCATTTTGATCATTGGTTGTGAGTTTTGTGTCTAGAGTTGCGAAAAATGACATCAAGGTTCTGAAAATAGTAGCAAAGTGATTGTAAAAAACTAAAAGTATGAGTTACTAACGAAACGAAAGTACATCAACACGCCATTGCAGCCTTTAAAACGCATAACATTACCTGAATGTGGTCGCATAAACAAATGTGAGACACACGCCACCAACAATAAGTCAAAGCCACAATATCTGCAGCCGAGGAGATGACAACAGTTGCAGCAATCGTCCTGTAAAGCTGCAGAAAACCGACATGTATAATCCATGTTTTAAAGAGATGCACATAGCGATAATCGTTTCACATACCCAAAATAACAACAGCCCTCACCCCATACACCGGAAGCCAAACAGGATCCCGGGAAGTGACGCTCGTCTGGGTCACACACGCAAGGGCACGTTACAAATATGAGGGGTCACGTGCAGCAAACAAAATGACAAATTCACAAAAGGAAAGAAACACTTAATATATATATCAGACAGGGGAACCACAGAGCTCATACAGAGCGTCATTTAATCTTTAAAACATAAAATGTTCATGTCCCCAAAACACATGAGGTAGAGCACTACGTCGCTATGTTAAAAGACCGACCAGACACCAGCAACACCCTTTAATGACGACACATCCGCACAGCAGGCTAAAATAGCAGCGCTAATACAGCGCAAAGAGGTAAACGGCCTGGAACGAGAAGGAGAATCCTAAACGGATACAGATGGAAACATTACTAACACACATTACCACGTTCGCTTAAGTTGCGGGTTATGCACTTACCGCTTCTTACGCCAGGCACAACACCTCAATTCAATTTTATTTATGTAACGCTTTTCACAATTGTTAATTGTTGCAAAGCAGCTTTACATGAGTAGATGTAGAGGAGAACACAGAAAATCAATAGATAATATAAGAAGTAGAATATAGCAGCTAAGGATAAACCGTACAAGTGAGCGTATTAATAATGTAACGTATACAGTAAAGTGCTAAGTTAAGCCAAAGTTGGCTGACTCTCCCGGGGACGAAAACCCCCCTAGGAGAAAACCCTGTGGGAAAAACTCCTAGCATGACAAAAACCCTTGGGAGAAATTAATATATATATTTATATATATATAAACAGGGTAGGGATAGGAGGCGGGTAAGTGGATTAAACTGGTTCAGCCGGTGGTCGCGCATCAGCTGGGCATCACGTTGAAGGACAGCCAGTAGATCAGTGGTGTGATGACCTTCACAGCAACATGAACTGGGTCTGTTTGTCCCATTGTCCTCGGGGTCGAGGACGAGACAGGGAGAGAGAGAGAAACAGAATTCTATTAGCGTAGGGGCCGGTTGAATGTAACGCAAGTGTCATGCAATATTGTGGTTTAAAAACGCTCAGTTCCAGATAGGCTACCTATTGCAGCAATAGTATATTACCCATATGACGTATGTGAGTGCTTTGTTCTAGACAAAATAACTATTGGGGGACAAGTACAATTACTGGACATTTTATGTGAATGCTTTGTTAAAGAAGAATGTCTTAAGTTTAGATTTACGAACGCGTGCTAAGTGATATAAACTGTGACTTGTTCAGGTTTTTTATTATTATTTTTATTTATTTATTTTCTCTGTTGCATTCAGTGCTTTCTTCCAGAAACAACAGACCATATGTCAGCTCCAAATCAGTTCATATCACTTAGTTCATATCACTTAGCACATTGTTCGTGGCTCGACTTGTCGAGTCTGTTTTTCAAGATGTCTGCGGTCTGAATACAC
This sequence comes from Misgurnus anguillicaudatus, assembly GCF_027580225.2. Taxonomy (NCBI): domain Eukaryota; kingdom Metazoa; phylum Chordata; class Actinopteri; order Cypriniformes; family Cobitidae; genus Misgurnus; species Misgurnus anguillicaudatus. The sequence continues at coordinate 20,437,476 of NC_073358.2, forward strand.
GTAATGTGCTGTCTTTATAAAGTAGCTTCTTATTAAACTGTTTGTACACATACAAAGTTCTCAATGCTTCGGTTTGCATGCAAGGACCCTAATTATGCTACTGTGGTAGTGTGAGGCTATATTGAGCCTTGTTAGTGGTATTAACTAGCAATTTACTTGTACTTACTCTTTGACCCATATACTAGCGCTATACGCTAATCTGTTTTTATTGATAAAAAACTCTTTACATTCGATTATCATGAAAACGCATCCCAGAGAACAATCTACTCGGTAACCATGTGTTAATTACCCCAGGTTAATTTTTCACCAGAGTTGTCCTTTAATGAAAATAATATGAAAATAAATCAATAAAATGGGCAACCAGTCTTTGGAAGAAGAGGAGATCTCTGTCTCCCTCTTTAAATGACCTGTATGAATGGATTTTATTCCCTATCAAATTAAGGTCTAATGGACAGTAGAGTTTTTAGTTAAAGTGTTTTAGGTATGATATTATGAAAGAAAAAAGCACTAAAAAAGACCAATAACCTTGATTATTAACCTATTAACACAGTATACACCATTTCCCCATGATATATCTACTTACAAGGCATTTGCCCACCGGCAACTATAGTTGCCGCTTGGACTTTTGACTAAGTATATAAAAAACTATAGATCTCTTGTAAGATTTGTTTTGTTTGGATGACTCTAGAGACCTTCATGATTATGTAGATACATAAATGTCAACCAATAATATTTGTTAGTAAAATTAAAATTACCTTTCTTTGGGAGGGTTTGCCTTCGCCATGTTTCTTGGAAGAAGAGGTAAGAAGTTGACAGCCTCATGTGACAGGAAGGAGATAAATACCTTTTCTTTCTTTTTAAATCCTTTATTTGGTTGTTAGCTTGCATGTCATTGAGAAATAAAACATGTATAACATCTAAAAAAATCTTTAAAAAAGGAAAATGACAACTATGCACTGTGGCAACTATAGTTGCCGGTGGGCTGAAATGGGTTTTAAGTAGAGAGCCCTACTCTCCGATAGGTGAACACAGCTGTCAATCACATTGTCCCACTACATTAGTAAAAAATAACACAAGTAAACACAACATGCAGTTTTTAAATTTAGGGTTTTATTATGAAAGGGAAAACAAAATAAAGGCACACAAACAGTGCTTGCCCCCTAAACCTAATAACTGGTTGGGCCATCCTTAGCAGCAACAACTGCAGCGTTTGTGATAACTTGCACACCATTTCTGCTTGATAACAAACGAAGGTTCCAGCCCTTTCTTATTGCCAACAATATTGGCATTTAGTCAGTGCCCCATCAGGGTCACTTTTTAATGCACAGGGTACCCCCCTGGCATTGTTTTTTGACGTGCAGGGTACTTCATTGGATTAGTTTGTCTTATGCGTCAGATCAACGTGCAGTTATTTTTTGCATAGAAATGATTTAAAGAGCCACACAGATCCAAAATCGAAAATGACCTGTATTGCAGTGTGTCATGTAGCTGTCCATCAATGTAAACAATGTGCAAAGTAGTTGAACCAAAAAGTGTACTATTAATAAAGTTATTGGCTTCTAAAGAAGGAAGTCAACTCTGAATCGCTGAAACGAGTCATCACATGGATTGAATCTCCTGCCTGACTTTATCCACGTAATACCAACACTTTGCATAATAATCTCTGCCATAGTCTTGCCCGTGGGAGAAACGAAAACTATGACCTGCCCACAGCTAGTTAGTGTGTAAACATCATATCCCACTGTGTTTTCAGTTTGTGTTGTTTTCACTACCACAGGATGAAGATATATGAAGAATCTGTGGTTAAAATGACTTTTTCAAGGAGGGATATAGTAAACGTTTGGCTATGAAGAATCAGTTGTTAAAAGTACTTTTTCACAGAAGGATTTACTAGACGTTTGGCAATGAAAGATGGTTCAGTACCCACTTTATTTGGAACAACATGCGTCTCCTAACCACAACCTGTAAGTATGATTATAGCTACATACTTGCTTAAATGAGTGTAAAAATGTTAATGTCTGTCGTTGTTTTTATAACCTGGACTAATGATGATTGATGCGTAGTGATGTTGTTTTTTAAACTCTGAATTTACTGTCAGAGAGTCACATTAGCAAGCGGCTAACGCATGCTCACTTAAGGTTTTGCTAAGACCAGTTTAGCTTACATAAATGATTAAATGAGTGTACAATGTTAGTGTCTACTGTCGTTTTTATTGCTTGGATTAATGATGAATGATGTTGTTGTTTAAACTCTTAATATACTATCAGAGAGTCACATTAGCAAGCGGCTAACGCATGCTCACTTACGGTTTTGCTATGACCCGGTTAGTTAGTTTCTGTCATCGTTTTTATTGCTTGGATTAACGATGAATGATGTCGATAATGTCTTCTCAGCAAATCATGTTAGCACTAGGTCAATACATGTTGCACTATTGTTGGTCTGTGCCACTGATCTGTGGTCTGTGCGGAGACTCTGTCAGTTGACCAATCAGAGCAGAGTAGGCTACTGAAAGTTGGGGTGTAGGCAGACTGAGTCGTTGAACAGCTTCACGGGAATCGTTTTGGGATCTCTGAGAAATGGGGCAATTTTAAATTTATATTTTGAGAAAATTGCAGTGTTTTTGACCTTGCATGCATTTAAACCTGTTGTCTGGGACTTATAAACAGTGACAGGACGCTTAAAATTGGCATCTTTTTGGCTCTTTAAAATTATGTATAGTTTAAACTTTAAAGGATGTTTTGGAGCACCCTGCCCTAAACCCACCCGATTCCTCTCAATAGAAAAAACTAACAGGCAGTCGGAGCCGATGGTGTAGTGGGCGGTGCTTCGACACATGGTGCAGACGCACTTCTGGCGAACCGAGTTCGAATCCTGGCTCAAGGTGCCTTTGCCAATCCCATACCCCTCTCTTCACCTTTCTATCAAATAAAGGCAAAAATGCCCCCCCCCCAAAAAAAAAAAAACTTAAAAGAAAAGAAAAATCTAACATGCCAATAAAGTGCATTCAAACGCATTTATTGCAATAACTGAAAAAATCTGGTCTTGTCTTCTATACCTCATATGGGGAAAATATTGTAATTTATATTGATTTAATCACTAAAAAATGATCCTGCTCCACGAATGCATGCAGTCATGTCACATTCCAAAAAATACACCCTAATTAGCATGATGCAACCGGTTACAAGACAAACCAATATAATTTCACAATTGATGCTGAGGTTCTCACGCAGTCGGTCATGAGGTACATGCATGAGAGCCAATGATATTTCACAAGGAAAGCTGATGTAATGGTTCTTTCCTGACAGTTTTTGAGTGTGTAAGTGCACCATTTTATAGTGAACAGAGACTGCTATAACAGTTAGGTTTAGAGGTATAGGAGTTGGGCTAGGTGCATACAAAAATAGTCTAAATAGTGTAAATGCAAGTCATGCTGGCTCTCTAAATTAAAAATCATAACAATGAAAGTGCCAAGCTTGTCAAGTATGCAACACATACTCGAAAAGTGACCTCTGCATTAACCCATCCCATTGAGTAGTGAACAAACACAGACCAGTGGGCTGCTATCCCAGCAACCAGGGAGCAATTAGGTTAAGGTGCCTTGCTCAAGGGGCACCACAGTCTCAACCACTGGCCATGAGACTCGAACTGGCAACTCTTGGGTTACAAGTCCTGTTCTCAACCACTAAACTACAACTGCATGCTGTGGTACTATGCACCATTATAATTCTTAATGACTGTAAAATTGCCTTGGCTGTCATGTCTTGCATTGATACCAAAGGTTTCTTTATAGAAGCAATTAAATACCCTGCACATCATAAAAGCGAAGCCAGAGGGGTACCCTACGCATTAAAAAGTGACGCAGATGGGGCGTTGACCAAATGTCAATATGTGATGAGTTGGAAGTAGAACCTGTTTAAGGTTCTTAAACGAGAACATTCAAATCACTTAATCACAGACTAAAATGGGTGGGAAAAGTTGCCTGGACAATGACCCCTTTAAATAAATGTACATTTTCTTGCTTTTTGTGCAATTTAAAATTTTAGTCCACTCTAATCATTATAAGCCAGGCGAAATATTATCCACCTGCCCAGGCCATGTTTCTGCATAAATCAATCAAATTTAGCCCAAATGAATGAATAATTGTCCAGCCTGGTATCGCTGCATAGGTTAGCTTTTGAATAACCATCAGTGTCACATTATGCAGCAGCTTAAAGGCAAATTTACCTTATTATGCATATTAAAATTACATTTACAGTTCATCCACAGTTTAACACCCCACAGTATTATAACATATATCAAGCTTTAAGTCATTTCATGGTCCTTTTATTCAAAATTTTCCTCAAAAAGGGGAGGCAAAGGTCACTGTCATCTAAGTAGTAAGGCAGGTATATTAAACAGATTATTCCCCTGGGACCCATTAATTATATAAACAATTTATGAACTTACCATAGTCAGAGATCTGAATGTTTTTTTTCTGAAGCAGAAAATATTATAAAATTAAATAAGAAAAGGAAAATAAAGTAATAAGACCTGCAATAATGATGGGTGTGAGTAGTGTATATTATTTTATTTACAATGCCATGAAAACTTGGGTACAAGCCTGTATTCTGTAGAAAACCCCTAAAAGTAAATATATGGACACAAACATTGAAATATTTTATTAGCTAATTTGTAGGAAATGTAAGACATTTGTTGGAAAGACCTGTTCAAACATTTGGTTTATTTGTAAATAAAATCTCTTGTATGTTCTAAGTATATTTATTTTGAATTTATGTATTAAACTGCACTTTTATAGATGAAAAAGGAATTACATTACCTGGCACAATCAGGATAATAATACTATTCAGATATTGCATCTTGGTTTATCCAATCTTGTAAACAGCTTGACAGTATAACCACATTTCAGTGAAACTGCATTTCTCTGGAAAGTTTTCAGCCCTGCCAAAAGAATCAATGAATGCTGCCAGCATGATCACATTCTTGTATCTGATGTGTTCAATAAATTAAATCTTTTATTGATTTTGTTGTGGTTTGTTAAAGGACTGAAGCCAGATAGAGATTTTATTTTTTACAATTCAGTTTAGGTTTTCTTATAATCATATACACCAACGATTTGTTACTGCTCTTAATACTTAAATAATTTATGAAACCTGTAAAAAAAACACTTATAGCCTATTTTATTTCAGTTGTAATTTTATTTTGAGTTGACTTATTTTCTCTACCAGAAGCAGTGGTGTAGTCTACGTGATAAGCAGGTATATGCCGTATACCCACTAGAAAAGGTCAAGGATTTCCATACACCCACTTACAAAAGCTTGAGGATACGTAACAACATTGTTTGTTGACAGAGCTTTGTCACACTCTCATTCATAAATTATGTTGTGAAACACTGACTGACTTCCACTAGCCATTTTGGCAACTTTATACAGTATATATTTGGTGTGTTTGACACAAAAATCTGACGGTACACACTGTGTAAAAATAGAACTACTGTATATTTCTAGCTGAGAGAGAAAAATCATAGTATGCTAAAACAGTATGCAAAAAAACTAGACTTCACCACTGCTCAGAAGATATGTTGAGAAGATATGCAATTTAATCTGTTAATTAGAGTCTACGTACTGCAACACATCTTACTGGATGACAGCAAAACAGTTCTTTTGTCTGACATCTATTGTAGTTTGGTAATTGAGTTCGCACTGATGGTGACCTTTTCTAGAAGTGCACTTTAGGAAGTACTTGTTTGAATGGATGGTTGAAGTACTAGGGAGTCTAATAACTTCAAGAGAGTGTTGAACTTTTAACCCCTGTTATTGCATCACAATATGAATGAAAAACAATTGGAATTTTTAATCACATTTAATCACACAACCCCAAGCCTGTTGCTTTATTCTGATTGGTTGAGAAATGTTCCACGGGTGTTGATTATTTTCTGTAAAACAAATACCTAACCTGACAAATAAAATAACCACTAGAGCAGTGTTTCTCAAACTTTTTCAGCCCAAGGACCATTTTATGTTCCAATTTTTTTCTGAGGACCACCTAACAGAATCCCACTCTAACACGCCCCCAAAAACAACAAAATAGGAAGGATAAGCTAAATTTAAGTTTAATGTGCAACTGTTTCAAGTCAAAAACAAATTTTTTGAACACAAATGCAATGCTATGTTCAGAAATTATTATATGAATTTTATTTCATTTGAACAAGGAAATGTGAAATGAGTTACAGCTTAATATGAACAACAAACTGCACATATGAAAAAACTGCAATTAAACATAGTATAACAGCCTAGGTCCCACTTAATGTCATTCCAAAGAGCCCTTAGTTTAAAAATGAGGTGGTGGGTATATGAAGTCTATGGTTGTAACTATGGTAACTATAAAATGCTGAAAAAAATGTTCCCCTTAATGTCCAAAATCACTGAAATTACAGGGATTTTACACATGAAACAAAAACTAGTACATTACAAAACTAATAGATCTGTGGATCTGTGGAGCTGCTTTCAGTTGACGCTTGATCTTTTATTTTGACTCCTCTTTGGTTTAGCCACCGATCCATTTTTACGTTATTAAAACAGAAAGGCAAGAACTGATATCACAGTTTTGCAAGTGCATTAAATATCGACTTAAAAAAGTGACGATTGTATAAACACTTGCCTAGTTTAGGTCATCTTTTGGCGGACCACTGGGGGGGGGGGGGTTGGCGGACCACTAGTGGTCCGCGGACCACACTTTGAGAATTACTGCACTAGAGCAATGTTGGTGGTAACTGTGGAATAAGCGGAATAATTGACTCCCGTCCTCAGAGTTATTTGGAAATAACGTAGGTGCGTTGTCATAGTTACGAGTATGGATGAAACATAACTTTCGGTTCCTGATTGTTTAATGGTCTGGGGTACGTTTCCCGAACAACGACGTAACTCGCTGCTGAACCAACATAGTACGATGCATAGTTGGAGAAACAAACTACCTTTTCACGACTGTTTCCCGAAAGCATAGTAACTTTGTCGCATATTCGTCGTTTGAACCATGTGGGTTTAACAACATAGTTGATGATGTCACGTGAAAGGCGAAGTACTAATTAATCTGTGCAAATCAATTTAATGTCAGATTATTGCTGTAAATAACATACTTGCACTGGAAGATTTTGTTATCGTGATTTAGTTATCTGTTGTTTATTTTCAAGATATTCAATTAATGCGCAAGTTCCAACTTACGTCACTCCTCCCAGGGATTCCCAAGGGTCTTAAAGCTTGTATGACTGTGCACATGCACAGTTTTCAAATGCAGCGCTTTAATTCTGTTTACAAATTTAAAGACATACAATAAAATTTTTATATATTTAGAATGACAGATATACAACGTAGAATGTACAACATGTTTTTTGCTTATTTTGTTCAAAAGCATGATCAACGTAAGTTACATATTAAAATAACAAGGAACTATGCTTCTAATGACAGGTGAAGAGCTGTCGTTCAAACCCCACAAGTTTGCGATGCAGCTTGCGCATGTTCGTTTGAACTATGGTTTCGGGAAACACCAAATCGTTGAACTTTGTCAGTAACAACGAAACTTACGACAGTAGTTGGCTTTTGAGAAATGCACCCCTGGCTAGTGGCTTAACTGAACTCTGGAACAAATACCTTGTTGAAATCAACAAATGTTTTGGTTTCCTAATCACGAGGGGGGACGGCAATCATGAATCACCGCTATGTGAAGGGAGGTTTGGTAGTCGATCTGTATTAACGTTGTATACATTATTTTACACAGTAACATAGCTCAGTGTAGTTTTTGATACGCTTTAACTTTGATTTGAACTACATAAATCTATTTGTTATTTATTTAGCTCATTATAAAAATAAACTACTCTAAATATAGACTCTATAGATTTTTTTGCAGAAGTTTGTCGTTTGTTCTTGGATGGTTGGGAGCAGAGTATGTGAGCGGTGCGGAGTGGGAGCGGAGCGAGTAGTGGGATGATTTTGCCAGGAGGGAGGATCGGATTTTTTGAATGTCGGAGCGTCGTGATTTTGTTATTAATAAGCACAGTTAAAGAAAGACATAAATAAAGAGTTTCTGAAATACTACAGTGCAATGGGGGCAAAATACAAATGTATTTTCAAAGGTAATGATGGGAAAGAAGGCGGCGGTGTGCGGGGAGGCGATTAATATGGAGGGCGTGGGGAGGGAGCAAGGAGCGGAATATTGTACACCCAGAGCGGAGCTTGAGCGTAGTTATTATGAAATGCTTTGAGCGCGGAGCGCAAATTCTTTCCACTCCACTCCGCTCACATACTCTGGTTGGGAGAAGTTGTTAAGAAGCAACCCCACACATGAAAGCTTTACTGTTGGCAGGATGGATGGTAGTGCTCACCTTTTCTTCTCAGGACAATCTTTAATCCAGATGCCCCAAAACAACCGAAAAGGAGATTCTTCAGAGAAAATAACTTTACCCCAGTCCTCAGCAGTGCAATCTCTGTAGATTTTGCAGAATATCTAAATTGTTGATTTAGGTGGAATCTTACTACAGTAGGAATATCCTTGCCTGTAAATCCATTTTTGTGCAAAGCAATGATGACTGAACATGTTTCCTTGCAGGTACCCAGAAGAAGAACTACGATTTCAAGCACCCCCCTTCTTTTACAGCTTCCAGCCTGTTAGTCAGCATGACTGGTGATCTCCAGCCTTGTCCGCATCAACACTCTTACCTGTGTTAACCAGAGAATCACTGAAATGATGGTCCTTTTGTGGCAGGGCTGAAATGCAGTGGAATCTTCATAATATTCTGGAGTATGCAAATTGCCGTCATAAAAAACTGAGTTAGCAGACTTTGGGAAAACCAATATTAGCAGACTTTGTGAAAATCAATATTCGTGCCATTCTTAAAACATTTGGCCACGGCTGTTGTTGATCTAGTCTCTGAGTAAATGAGAGAAATGCAAGTGTTGCAACCATTCCCAATCTCCTCTACATTACAGAAATTAAAAAAATGATCTGTAATAACTTTCCTTTTTATATGAAAAGTAAGTGCATGCATTTTCCCAATAATAAAATCTCTGAAAGCTTCTAATTATTGAAGTTTTTAGACTTCTGACATTATAAAGCTAGTTTTGTTAAACTTTATATAAAAATTTAACATCTATGATAAAAATTTTTTTATCAAATATAAGGACATAGAAATAATACTCATTGAGTTGTTGTCAGGATTTCCCAACAATTTTAGTAACCAGCACCCTGCATCAGTGTTGGGGAGACAATACACTGTAGTTAAAGAGATGAATAACATAAACTTGTTTGTGTTGAACAGCCGATTGTGTGCTCCCGTCACTAACACATAGCAACTGTTATCGTAATACACAGCCATGTCTTAAACAATCAGAAAAGTACATCTTTGCTCACCCCATTTAAAACCATTCAGCATTGTCTTTTATTGCACAGCTCTGTTAATTGGACATGCAAGATTGTTATCGTTGGCAAGTTGCCCCTGATGAGTCCTCAAACCTCAGCAGAACTGCTTAAACAGCATCTGCGAGTGTCTTACTTCTCCGATTTCCTCCCTGGGCTTTGTCATTAGAGGTATTGAAGCTGCTGAAATACAGTACTGCTTTTTGAGTTGCATTGGTGCATGGAAGTACATTCTATACACAGTTTCTCAGTCGCGCATTAAACCCAATCTAGGATTGAATTTCTATTTTTGTTTGAAAAAGCTTTGCGAAGACTTTGAGTTTGTTCCCAGCAAGCAATTTTGGCTAAAGCAAGGCACAATTTGGGATGTCAAGGAAAGAAAACACCTTGAACATCTGCTGACTTTGCTTACATGATGAAATATAGTATTTTGGCAAAACGGCATGTAAACAAATTAAAGCTTATTTAGGGTAGAAGTGGGTTACTCATAGCCAAACTATATTTGGTATATAGTTATATTAGTTCAAGTATATAGTCTTGTTTTTGCTTGCGGGGTAATAAATTGGCAGCTTGATTTGTCAGTACATTTCTGTTGGATAGTGTTATTTTAGGCATTGTTTTATGTGTCTATGTTGTGACCCAGTCTGTTAAAACCCAGATAATTATCCTACATAATGTAAAGAACATTCTGGAAAGATGAACACTTATATCTTTAAAGCGTAACTAAACCCACCTACTGGCAATATTTGAAAAATGCAAGAAAAGTGGGCAGATCCCAATGGAGATAGAGGGGACAACTAAGCTTGTACCAAGTGTGTGGTGAGATCGTAACAAGGGCGTGATAAGCTTGAACTGCTTACGTCACGAGTCATTTTTTGGACCCAACATCCAATAGGAAAATTCAACTGCAGTAGCCACCGTTCAACCTGAAGAGGGCAGCACCCAGACGTTTTTACACTATATATTGTAGTATTGAAACACTTTATATCCAAATGTCTAAAAACTTACTAAAATCAATGAACAGCACTAATAAACCATCATTCTTACAGATCAGTAACTAAAAAAAGTTGGATTGGGGTTTAGTTACTCTTTAATATTGACTGTTGCCATGTATGTTTAAGAAGCCAGCTTCCTCGTATACTTTGATGCACCTAATCTCATAATAAAGATTATCAGACTTCTATTATTCCAACTTATTAGGAAATTTTAAGGAGGGGGGGGTAAAGATATTTCATGCATTCATGAACACTGTTTGAGCGTTGGATTCATCATGCAAAATCAGTACTAATTTGCTAAGTAGGAGGGTCCAGGACAGAGGTGCCCCACATGGCAGATCTGACACAAACCAATTTGAGAGTAGCCTCAGGTTACCTGCCTAGCAAAAGTTTGTGTAGCTACATAGGCAGTCATTTGTCTGCTGCCTATAGACTGAATTAACACATTGGCATTCCAGTAATAACAGATTCACGTTTATATAGTTTACACCCAACGACAGTGATGTCATTATCTTCAAATCCATCTTAAAAAGTCGCATTTCCAGAACCCTAATGCTGTTGTCATGTAAACTATTAGCCAAACCACATAACTTTCTCATTTGTGAAATCTTATGCATTGTGTAAACATCTGAAACAGCTTAAATTCTGCTGCTGATTTATGGGGATTATTCAAAAAGGAGTTGGTGGATTTTGACTACACACAACGACATTCAAACACCATGTTAAAGTGAACTTTCCATAATAGGTCCCTTTTAACTCTGCACATATCCAATATTTCATTATACAGAAAGGAGTTGCTTGGGGATTCTGGTGGAAAATTCCTTTTGTGTTTCACAGAAAATTATATGTATTTTGACAAGCATGTTAAGTGACAAATTGTTCACTTTAATCCTGAAAGTTAAGCCCTGAGTTATGTTGAGTAATGATAACGGGGTGAACACTGCACAAGACTGACAGCATAAAAGGTTTCCTTTAAAGAGTAATGTTCCTTATGTGCCGTGCAATGAACATTTAATTGACTATTGGTCTGTAAATTTGCACAAAGTGAAATCCAGTGTTTTCCCTCTCCTCCTCTCCATTGCAATTCCTTTTTCAACATTGGCATGGCCTTCAGCCAGAGTCTGATGAATTATTGAACACTTCAGTGGGGGAAAAAAGGGTGATTTGATTGATTGAAAAGTCTATGGGCAAAACAGAAGGTAGAGCCCGGCCTAGAAATATTGCCTTTCTCGCACATACTGTAAAGATGAATGAAAAATTATACACAGCCTTAAACGAGAAGTTAAGGAACTGTAGACAGATTTGAGTTTAGTCTATACCAATACATAATCAAAATGTAAGTACTCTGAAAAAGAGAGTATAAAAATTGAGTGTCTGTAGATCTCTCACGACACAGCTAATTATTTCCATTCGGGACGAAACAAATGATTGGCTTGGGCGACTGTCACTCTCTCTCGCAAACATGGCTACCAACCAGAGGTACAAGTTCTTATACAAAAATGTACTCAAGTAAAAGTAAAAGTATCAAATTTAATTATTTACTTGAGTAAGAGTATAAAAGTATTAGATGAAAAAACTACTAACTAAGTAGTTAGTTACTCGTTACTTCCGATCTGATAGAGAAGTAGCGCAAAAGCACTGAATTTCAGACTACTTGGAGGGTTTTCACAAACCTCTTCTTAAAAGTCTCATATACAAGTAAAGCAGCCTATCTCAGTCCTGCAATGGGTACATTAACATCACATAATGGGCCCTATCTTGCACCCAGCGCAAATGACTTTGTCAGTTATGCATGTATCATTTCGTATTTTGCACCGGCGCACAGCGAGTTTTTCCCTCCACAGACGCACGTCGGCAAACTAGGGAATGAACTTGCACTCCCTGGGCGGTTCAGCGCAAAAAAGGAGGCGTGCTCCGGCGCAAACCATCTCTTATGCTATTTTGCAGTTTCAAAAAACAATTGCGCTACTAACCAAAAAAAACCTAGTCTAAAGTCAGTGGCGCGTTGCGCGTAGTTCATTATGCTATTTTAAGGGCGCATGCTTGACCATAATGTATAGCGTGCACAACGCGCATTGCTTATCTAATCTACACAGATGCAACAGTTATTTTTGCAAATCATAAATTGTTACAATAAAAAAAATATTAATACATGAGATAAGGGAAATCATTGTGGTGAGCATTGTGGTGATAGTTTTTATTTATTTTGTGTGGCAGCGTTAAACAATTATCATGCAAATAACGATTAAAATATTTCCATAAGTTTGTTGTATGGCTGTATTACGTTTATTTTATCAAAATAATAATTAAAATATTTTCATAAGAAACCTTAATGTATATGAACTTGATTTGTAAGTGTACTTTGGGGTTGGACATTGCTTGCGTCTTGGATCCGATTTCAAAGCCCCCAAACCCTTTTAGCGGTGAGGGTGGACGCAGCGATGTCCTCCTGTGTGCCCGATTTATGCTGGCAAGCTTGGGATCTCCCCGTCTCCTGACATCATTGTAGTGCTTGGCGCAGCTGATGAGACAATTGTGGCTATTTCCTCTCACGCCTGTTTAACCGACGCTGATTTGGGCGGGTTTCTCCCATCCCCATACAAAACAACTTCTCTGTCTTTGACTGCTCTTACAAGAACGTGGGTCTCCTCGGCTGTGAACCGCTCCTGGCGTGCGCCTGGTAAATCCGTCATAATAATAGCAACCCGCCATGGAACTTGCGCCCTTGCGTTTAAAGGGAATGTTGGATAGCGTTCTGATTGGTTTATTTGACGTTACGCCCAAACCACACCTATGAATAATGAACCTACTTCAGACCAACCCCTTATTGATTTGCGCCTGGCGCAAGAGTTATTTCTCCAGCCTGGAAAATAGCAACAGCGCCCAAGATCCGCCCAAAAAGTCACTTGCGCGTTGCGCTTCGCACATGCGTTTCAGATCGTTAAAATAGGGCCCAATGTGTCATTTGAGAAGAAAATCTCAAACACACACATAGATGTTTTTCTGATGGTTAACTCTGTATTTATTTTCACAAACTTGTCAGCATCTGCCTTTAAACATGCAAACAGTAAACAAAAAAGAATGTGTGTGTCTGTTTTTTATCATGTTTTTATATGAATAGATTATTTTCATTGCCATTAAAGTTCACAATTACTGAACATAAACAGGAGCTTAATAAAAATGATCATTTTAGAATTTCATATGAAACTTCTGTTTGTGCAAATCAACTTGACATTTATTATAATATATAACACATGTTTCTTTAAAATCAAACTTTATTCTTTTATTTTTATTCATTCATTATTAAGGAAGGATTTAAATAAAATACAATCTTTATTTGAATGTATTTTCTACACATTAGTGAGGTGTCCGGATTTGTGTATAGACCATTTCAAATGATGTAAACAACACTGCCCTTATGAAAATTAACCATGGTTTTACTACAGTTAAAACCAAAAAACCATGGTTACTGTAGTAAAACCATGGTAACCACAAAATAACCATGGTTTTGACAACCATGGTTTTCAAAGACCATAGTTAAACCATGGTTAGTGTAGTAAAACTATGGTTTTGCTGATAGTAATCAATACACTACACTACTACACTTTTACCACAATAAAACCATGGTTAATTTTCGTAAGGGTGGTCCAGAAACACTTTCTGTTACATTTTGTGACAGTTATTTTTTATTTCACATATATCATTATCTTTAAGATGTTTGTTTAACTTCGGTTAATTCAGGTTTATATGTTCTGTTGGTTTATTTTATCCCAACATTTATCTAGTGTTAAAAAACGGAAACAGGAAGTGCCTCTGGACCAGTGTTGTTTACATCTTTTGAAATGGTCTATAAATGCTGTTCAGTATGTTTAGTTGTGGGGAAATTATATGGAAATGTGCAGATGTGAACGTGCTGTTTGTATGGTTTAACTTACACTAGGTTTTGTCATCGTTGCACAAGAGTGCATATGGCAAAAAAAACTCGGACAGTGTGTGAAATGACCATTAATAGTGTTCAAATAGACATTACTGTGACACTTACTTCAGGTTGGATCTTGAATTCCTGTACGCTGAGATGTCAGCTCATTTATTGAACAAAGCATGTATCGCAATATGAAACTATTCTTTTTGACCTCTTGGAGTGAAAACATAGACCGAACTTGAAGCCACGCGTGGTCTGCCTCCGATATCTCGCACACGCGCCCTCATCTGCTTCTCCTATCTATGCGCAGTCGCGCGCACCAAATGGTGACAGCGCAGTCGCGCGCTAAAGGGTGACGCAGCCTGTCTCGCGAAACATTCGAACACGCCCTATAAACTTAAAAAATATATATATTCATTAATTATTACCATTTGACAGTAGCACAGTAACGTCGCCAAATGTAGCTAAGTAAAAGTACAGTTTTTTCACTAGAAATGTACTTGAGTAAGAGTAAAAAGTACCCAGCCTTAAATTTACTCTAAAAGTACTGGTTACCCAAAAAAATTGACTCAAGTAAATGTGACGAAGTAAATGTAATTTGTTACTACCCACCTCTGCTACCAACCCTGTTGCTACATGATCTGCCCACACATGCACACACCCCGTTGATTTGAGAGTGCACAATAGGGGTGTGCAGCGGAGTCAGTATTTGTATCTGTATTTGTATCTGTAACAGTCTCAAAAGTATTTGTATCTGTATTTGTATTCGGATGGAACCGGAAGTGGGCGTGTTTTAAACCGGAAGTTTGTCATATTACATCAAAATGGCATTTTAAATGCATTTTTGCTTTTTATTATAATTATAACTTAAATAACTGTAAATATTTATTAAAAATAATAAAACAAAAAATTTTAATCAAAAAGACAAATAACTTGATTCTCGTTAGTAATACTCATGGAAAGCAAACAACTCATTTTTAAAGCCTCATACAGCTTGTGCCTATGTGCTATGCATCATTGTATTGTAGCATTAAAATAACAAACTTGAAAGCACGTTGACAAAACTGTAGGCTACATCACCTTTAAATGTTTATTGTGCCTGTCAGCACAGTTCCATGAGACCCATTCTATCTAAATGAGTGCGATGTTTTCAGAAAAAATAAGTAGCCTACATTAATCCCTCATCTAGCGATTCAAATATAGTAATTAAACTATCTAAAATCTAAAATGATCGTTATTTGTAAGTTTTCTAAAAGAGTGAAATATAACCTAATACTACTCATATATCCATGTCTGACATGAGTGACATCTTGGTTTCGGTTTAAAAACATGCAGGAATTTGAAAATAAAATGCAGGACTTGCTTGATGTTTAAAGAGTTATTAAGGAAGATAAAGTTCTGGAACTGATTTATGTTAAAAAGTTATTAAGATGGACAAACTCGCACTGACTGACAGATCCGAAATGCAACGCAGAGAAACGCAAGTGGCGCAGTACATGCACAGAGAATAGTTAAAAAACATCTGTTTTGATAGGAATTTACTAAAGCATAAGCATTACAACAAACTTGCTGAGCTCATTTTTATCTATGTCAAAAATCAGTTTTGACTTAGTTCAAAACCAGCAACATGATTTAAAACAATAATGTAATTAGAAAGATTTAATTCAAATGTTTCAGTTGTTATTTGCTTACTTTATTTTTATGTTAATTGCAATTCATGTCATAGTAATCTTCAGTTTAAATTTTGCTTTTAAAATGTTACATTTTCATATTTTTATCTATTTACTTATTTATTTTATATTCACCTAGATTGACAATAAAGCTTGCTTCGACTAGAAGTAATTAAAAGATCATCTACCAGAGTCACACGGAGATACGGAGTTATTAACGAATATTTTATTATCAGAGTGCAGCATTTTATTAAGGTTTTCTGGTCTAATTAAATAAAATGGAAAAAAACTAAAAGAGTCATTTTTACAGTTGGGTTTGAAAGAAGTTTGATATTAGCAGCGTTTTTAAGATTTTAAACTAATTCCAAAACAGCTGGCGTTTCTAAATAAGGGTTGCGCCGAAAATGTCATTTTATAGATTGCACTCATTTACTTCACACACATATTATTCGTGCTTTAAGGGGTTTATAATTTAGAGCTGTTCCAGTAAACACGTGATAATGTCTGGCCGAATATTTTCTCTGTTATTCGGATGAATTCGGTATTCGTTTTGAAGCTATTATCCGTGCCCTTCCGAAATACATATTCGGCTTCGGGCACAAAATCTAGGAAGAGCAAAAGTACGGCAGAGAAAGAGCATTCAGAACTCACAGTACCTGCATATGCAGTCAGCGAAGGCAAACAAGTCAAAAAAAGGAATAAATGAAGAAATCAAACGAGAGTAAATATTGCGTGGCTTTTCCTCGAGTCGACGATGCGGTATTGTCTCTGGTGTGTAGTTCTCATCAGAGTCAACAATTCTTTCATCACGGAAACTCTTACATGCAAAACACAGTATATGTTATGAATCTTCCACAAAATTCACCTTCATCACAGTGTAACTGATGGTAATGAAAAAACGTGTATCAATGCAACCTGTTTTTAGCTTTGTCTTATAAATGTAACTAGCTTGTTTGTTACCGAATCAAACTAAATATATTTTAAACTTGACCAGTATCGATTTGCTAGCTTAATAGTGAGTACTAAAAGCCATCCTATTTGTTAATATTCATTGTGATAAAGTTAGGTGTATTATTACATGTGATTCTAACATGATGTTACTACATCCACCGCGTTCCTTCCTCTCCGCTCGTCTCACGGTAAATGGTTCTTCCAGCAGAGCGGTCAGCGTCACACGTTCATGTTTTTGGGTGCGTGGCTTTAGAAGAAGCCCAGAAGGGAGGGGGTGGAGTGAATGGAAATAATTAGCTGTGTTTAAAACAGTCGTGAGGTCTACATACCCTCTTTTCCAGAGTAGCCTACTTACATTTCGACAGTTTAAACAAATTTGGAAAAAAGTTTTTAGACTTTTTTAGACTTAAACCTGCCTACTCTGCCTTTAAGTAAAAAAAATAATATGAAGAAACAAAGAAAAGGGCGAAAAGCTTAAATTAATATTTACTTGGATCATAATTGTGATAAAGCATCTTCAATGCAATTTGAACAGCATGACAGTAGAAGAAACATTACTCAGTGGGTGATACTACAGCAGATCATAGTCTTTTCATAGTCTGTTAGCAGATCACAGTCACATATGGTTAGGGATGGTACCGACACAAACAGCTGAGCCTACATAACATTATTCACTGGTGACTAATAAATGCTGAGTTGAAGGTAGGGGTGGATCAATCCAATCCTGACCTTTTTTGCAGGATCGGGTTTTGGACTAACGGTGCCGATCCAAATCCAATACTGTGCGTACTCGTGGTTGTTACTGTCATGGTATAGAGACAACATGATCTCACGGAAAGTTGTGTTGTAGTCCCAAATAATTTGTCTAATTTATTTGTGTCCATGGCACGAAATTCAACTTGTTTCATCCCTTGAGCACGAATGTCTTTGTCGTGTCACTGGCACGAATTTCTATAAATAGTTTTTTGTGTCATTTTATGTACTGTTTTCTCTTTTTTCTATTTTTAAATCATTGTTGCTTGGGGTTGGGGTTAGATTTGAGGTTTGGGATAGGATGTACTTTTATGTATTCTTCAGCTTTTAAAACTATTCTCGCCTGGGGTTGGGGTTAGATTTGTTAAGATGTCTTAAAATGTAACAGAAAGTGAATCTAACCCCAAACCCAACGACAATGGTAAGAAAATAGAAAAAAAACAATGAGAAAACAATACATAAAATAAAATGAAAAAGAAAGTTGTGCAACGGACACAAAAAACTATTTATAGAAATTCGTGCAAGTGACACGAAAAAGACATTTGTGCTCCAGGGACAAAAAAAATATTGCGTGCCATGGACACAAATAAATTAATCAAATTTTTTGTGACTATAACATGACTTTCCATGAGATAAGTCTGCATAGAAAGATCAGACTATTATAAAAGCATTTTCATACACTACATTCTAAAGGGCCAGATTTACTAAACAGGGCAAATAAGAGTGAGCAACAGGAGTAACAGGTGATTTCCATAATGACCAACGCAATCCACTAAGTGCAAATTAGTTCAGGGTCGCAAATAAGCAGAGCTGATGAGTCTGAAAGGGAAACTTATAGAAATGCATATGCAATAAGGTCAGTCGCAAAAATAACTATACTACACCATTTCAGTGCTAATTATCCGATGCAGATCTTTAGTAAATCCCAACAATCGTTATTTAATAACAAAATTATGGTTTTCGCTGGTGCAAGCAGTTAGTAAATCTGTCCCTAAGTAGCCAAATTGGCTGTTGAGGGAAAAAGTTTTATTTCAAACCCTTGCAATATCATATATTCAGATTTGCAGCGAAGTATGTACAAGTGTTTTTTCCTCTTTACCTCAAAAAGAGTATTGTTATTTAAATTTTATTCTATAGGAAAGAAAAAAGCAAATGTCAGATCTCTTTAAAGGGCCATTTCACAGGTAGAAACATTAACCTTATTGAAAGTGGGTCATATTTGTAGTCAAATGTGACATAAATTTAGAATTTTGTGACTATTTGACCAAGAAAAGACAGAACGTGACTTTAGGGCACATTTGTTTGGAAAAATACAACTCCCACAATGCATAGCTCTGCAAGCCACTCCCATTACTCAGAACACCCCCTAGATATGTTAGTATAACATAGAAAATAGAAACACTCACTTTATAGTCAGACGTCCATTTATCCCTGCAGGCTTTGGCTGTTGCTTCCAGTTTAGGATTCTAAAATATGTATCCAAGACGCCTCTGTCCATATGCAGTACGAAGCTTGGGTAGGAGCAAGCTTTATTCAGTTTCTGATTTATTTTTGAGAATGCTTGGCCAAACATGTATATTCTCAAAGAAGAAAATGCCGCATCCTACACACAAACGCGTCCACTGCACAATATGTATGCTCCACAGACGCGCTGGCTAGCGCTTGTGCTCGTAAGCGGAAACACATCTCTGAAATAAAGATGCCCAAACACGCGCAAAGTACCTCTCTTGCCCGGGACCATTCACCAAACAAACGTCCATATCCTGATCTGATGCAGAAATGTAACAGAAAACACACAGCGAGAGTACAGGCACTACTAGTCCGTCAAGCTCCAGCTAGTCCGGGTATCTCTACACAGCAGAGGCCGATGGTTGTGCCATCTAGAGCCCTGCATTTCATCCCGAGCCCGACCTGTTTACGCCCTTCGGGTCGGGTTTCGGGCCAATTTTAATGTCACAGCAGATACGCGGGCCGGACCTCAAGCTTATTTAGGCTTCTCCATGTTTTTATATTTTTCAATTTAATTAAAAGATCCTTTTGACAGACATTGAGGATTGCAAAACAAACATAGGAAGACGTTTAACCTATCGCATGAGTCCGCTACGCACAGCCACACATTTACAATCCAGCTGTTGCGTATTTAACAGCAGGACCTCAGCGCACCAGGAAAAAATATAAATGGAGGACTAGATTAAAACCTTGGATACTGCTCATAATCTATGCAAACAGCATCCAAGACATAATCTATAAAAGACTTCTCCCTGTAGTAATTTCGTGTAAGAAGGGTGTGTCTTTATTTCTTGTTTGTGTATGTTTCAACTTTTTTTCTTAGTTTAACTGTTGGATGGATACATGAATAGCCATGTTCTGTGGTTAAGTCCTTACATTTAAAAAAATGTATATGCAAAAGCGAAGTTGTAAGATAAGGCAACATGCATGTTTATTCTGTTTCATGTTTATTTCGTTTCGTTTTGTATAGCTCTTTTTATTTTTTATTTCTGCACCCATTGCAACTGCCAGCAGCAGAGCAACTGTCAGGACTCCGCCTTGAAGTCTTGTTATATTTGTATTTTGTCATGGTGGCAGAGTTCTGGCAGTCCCTGGCCTTGTGTGGAGGTTCATGCCTTGTTTTTGTGTTTGGCATGTGCCTCCGGTGTCTTGTCTCTTGTCCCCGCCCCCTCGTTCTCCTGCTTATTGGTAATCATTAGTTTATTCCCATCACCTGTTCCCTGCTCGTTATCTTGTTTGGTTCATTCTATTTAATGTCAGTGTATCTTTAGTTCTGTGCAGGATCATTGTGTTGTGACATCGTGTTTCGTGTACGTTCGAGTCTTCCTATCGAGTCAAGTCATCTAGTCAAGTCTTAATGTTATCTGTCAGTTTCATGTCTTCATGTTGTGTACCCTCTCGTGGGTTTTTGTTTTTGTAAAGAATAAAGTGTTTTCTGTTTTTTCCCCGACACCGTCTGCATTTGGGTTCATCTGTCCTGCTAATACTCACAGAAGCAACGGTGTCGGGGTTAGTTTCTACATCTCCCGTTTGTGTTCTGCTGCCAATCGTGGTGCGTCCTTTCCGGGATTGGTTGACCAGGAGGATCCGTGGGAGGCTCTTTGCCGAACTTTGGAGCGCTGCTGTCGAGTCCGATCCAGACCTTGAGGAGTTGGCTGCCTTGTCTGGTCCGATCCTCGGCTTGGCCGCTGTTTGGTTTGCCTCTGCTCACGAGATGGCTGAGCCCGCGCAGTCGACCCAGCCCGCGCAGTCGGCTCAGCCCGCGCAGTCGACCCAGCCCGCGCAGTCGACCCAGCCCGCCCAGCCCGCGCAGTCGACCCAGCCCGCGCAGTCGACCCAGCCTGCGCAGCCCGCGCAGTCGACCCAGCCCGCGCAGTCGACCCAGCATCCGAAGCCAGTGAGGTCTGTGTGGCCTCTGCTGCGTCCTCGCCCCGCACCTCCTTGGACTGTTGTCTTGTGGACTTAAGTGTGTTTGATTTGTTTTGTTTTTTATCCTGTTTTTGCACCTTTTGTTATGTTTTATTCTGATGTGTTCTTAGTCTTGTCTTTTATATTATCTGTCATGTGTTCTTGTCTTGTGTGTTCCCTTTTGGGACGCCAGGTGGCGTCCCTTGAGGGAGGGCTACTGTCAGGACTCTGCCTTGAAGTCTTGTTATATTTGTCTTTTGTTATGGCGGCAGAGTTCTGGCAGTCCCAGGCCTTGTGTGGAGGTTCATGCCTTGTTTTTGTGTGGCATGTGCCTCCGGTGTCTTGTGACCCCGCCCCCTCGTTCTCCTGCTTACTAGTAATCATTGGTTTTCTCCCATCACCTGTTCCCGCTCGTTATCTTGTTTGGTTTCTCCTATTTAATGTCAGTGTATCTTTAGTTCTGTGCAGGTTCATTGTGCTGTGTTCTGTTCCACGTGTTCGTGTCGAGTTATCCTAGTCAGAGTCAAAGTTAAAGTTTAGTGTTATCTGTCAGTGTTTCATGTTTTGTACCCCCTCGTGGGTTTTTGTGTTTGTAAATAAAGTGTTTTCTGTTTTTCCCCGACATCGTGTGCATTTGGGTTCATCTGTCCTGCAATCCCTCACAGCAACTTGCCTTCGCTTTTTAAAAATAGTGTGTGTTGATAATAAATGTTTAAACTAACATTGTGATATGCTGACAATATTTATTTTATATAGTTGTTATTATAGGCAAGTGAAGTGTTGATTTGAGAGGCTCAATTCATCAAACATGTTGTCAACTTGCTGCCGGCCGCTAACCACTTGGTTATCATAAAAAGCTTTAACAAACAAAAACTGCTCTAAAATGTAAATAAAAAAGAAATATAATTATTTTGCCATTTAAAACAAAACTGAACTGCTTAATTGCTGCAAGAGTACAGCTGTACAAGCTGTGTAAGGAGTTATTTTTTGCTATTTCTGTGGATTTCTTTTGCAAAATCTATGCGGAATTTTGCAGAATGATTTAAAATGTTTTAAAACGATCCGAGAGAATGTGCCCTGTGAATATTACAAAACAATAAAATATTTTATAACTATATTATACATTTCATTAAAGGATTACCCTGAATTAAACTGGACCAACATGAACCAACAGATAATGGATAATGTGCTGTCACGACCACAGAGTTTTATATAAAATACATATATTACTGTTTACAGTGTAACAGTAAAAAGAAAAGGCTTCTCATAATGAATGTAGCGTATATAGCAAGATAATTTCATCAGTTCACAATGTATATATATTTATCTTGTAAACGGATTTGAAATAATAAATAATTGTCGCGTCACGTAGCAAGAGAGACGATAGAGATCTCATTAACTTCTCTGCAGTAAGTTTTATTTCAAATTCAAGTTTTACATATTAAATAGGCTATTAAAAAGTCTCATAAAAACCTCACAGCAGACAGCACAGACTTATACTCACAAACAGACGCGATGCAGTGACTATATCTGCGGACACAGATTCCTAATGGGGAAAATTAAAAAGTTCGGACTCGGGTCGGACTCGGGCTGAGAATTTTGATAAGCTGTCTGACAAGGGCCTGGCTAGGGCCTAAGCATCTCGGGCCAGGGCCGGGTCAGGGCCTAGATTTCAGGCCTGTGCAGGGCTCTAGTGCAGTCTTCCCCCAGCTCCTCTACGCAGCCAAAGCCCAGACTTCGGCCTACTCCTCGGGCTTCTGTTACTCTATCTGCCTCAGTTCTTCGCTGTATTGTGGCTCATAAAGGTGCCACGAACAGCGAATTAGAGCATCACGCTTGCGAAATCACCCTCTTCCATATCATATCGATTACCTTCCGCTGGATGATGTAGTTCACCTAACTCAATTTACTGAGTAATGTCAACTTACACCAAAAAGTTGAACCAACTTAAACTGACAAGGTAATAAGCAAATTTTTATGTTTACTCAACTAGTGGCTAAGTTGGGTAAAGAGTCATTTAATATATCCAAATTTAACTAATATACATGTTTTGGACTGTGGGAGTGTACACAGAAAGGTCTCATTAACAAAGTCTTTGTCTGACTTAAACCAGAGACCCTTTTTCTGTGAGGCAACAATGATGCGGGCTAACTCATTGTGCTGCCTTCTACACTGAACACACACTTCTCAATCATGGTAACAATGAAAAAACATAATTGTTTAAAAATTACTCTAAATACAACATATAACTAACATTAATAACATAACAACATAAATAAATCCAGCAAACATTAAAACAGTCATCTTTTTTAGTAAATATTAACCAAAGAAGTGAACATGTCGCAATGCATGCAGGGAACCATTCCGACCATTGTTTTTTTTTTAATTGCTTGTTCAGATTACTCAGTTTGGCAAGTTGGGTGAACGAATTGGACAAAAACTTATAAGTCCAGTCAACAAAATAATATTTGTTAGCTGAATGATTATGCTCTTTTCATTCAGTGAACACAAAATAATCAATTGACGCCCTTCAACAAAGAAATCTTTGTTCAAGTTACTTAATGTTCTTTGTTGAATGAACATTTTAAAGTTGGATTTTTTACAGTGTACAACAGTTCCTACTTTCAATGACTCAAACTTATGATTTTTAAATCATTGAAAGAAGGAAGTGCAACGCTGAATTCTGTATTTGTTGAAATCTCTTCTAAAATGTAAAGGAGACAAATGTGAGAGCACCAGAGTCTTTAGCTAAGGAAAAAAAAATCTGAGCACAGTGTGTGATGTTATTGAGATCTTTCACTTCTGTGAAAGATTGATGCACTTTTTCTAATATAACTTCAATTGTGGTTGCCTGAAAAAAAGATTTGCATCTCGGATGGCATGAGAGCGAGTAAATGATGGGGTAGTTTTCATTATTCGATGAACTATGTTACAATGCAATTATGCTAAGTTTATGCAGCTGGCACCAAAAGGCAAAGCTGATACGTAAATGAGATTTATAAGAGAATAATCAGCCCTTAGTATCCTAAGCTTAAAGAAATTGCTGTCAGAAGCATAGCCTTGTGGGCAGCACATCTACATTGAGGCACGGCAGCACCTCTGGAAGCACAAGTTCAAATCTCAGCTAAATGTACTTTCCTACCAATTTTCCCTACATGTTTCTCATCCTATGGTCATTTTGGAATTGTTTCTCCTAGGACTTTCTCACGTCTCAGTTTTGTCTACTCTTATTTCTCCTAAAACTTTAAGGAGAAGCATTAGAGACGTTGTTGATGCTACAATAAGAGATAAATGAGAATGTCAGCTAAGCCTTACAGGCATACAAAGAGCAACCTCTGAGCCATAAAATATTCCTAATAGAGTCTTGAAAGTGATTGCAGCATACAATAAGGAGATGATCTATGTTTCATTCACCACATTCTCAGTTTTAACTCATTTTCATTTAGATATTTCTTATTTGTATCAGTTTTTTTTCTCCAAAGGAATTTTAGTAGAAACACCTGAAACTCTACTAAAATAAGGGGCATATGAAAATCACAACTAAGTCTCCTGATCATTACAAAAAGCAACCACTGAGCAATAATTTTTTCCTCTGGGATTGTTTGTGTAATTATGCTTTACAAAGTCAGTGCTTTGCCAAGGTCAGTGCTGTGCTGGCCAGAGCTGAAACAAAACTCGGTTGAATCACCAGTGGAGCAGAAGGAGTTTTCCAGCTGGCTCAAGTGTGACCTCTCCCTGGGCATCCCCAAGCTGATAAACACTCAAACATACACACATACTTACACTGTTAAAGTCACCTCAGTTTACAAGCAGAAACTTTTGGTGGACGTGTTGGTAATGGTAAATACCATGTTGGTAGTTCTTTCCTATTATGTACAGCTCTTATTTACATGAATGAGAAGAAAAGCCTCAAAAATGGTTTACCAAAATGGTTTTAATAACATTTTAAATAAGCAACAAAATCAGACAATCATATTCTAAATTGCGTGTTCATAATTAAAAACGCAGTGTACCGAGTTGTTTTATCAGTAAGGTGAGACTATAGCCACTAAACATGGCCATTTATAATACCTCTTTTATTACAAGTCGCGTGTCTCATAAGCTAATAATGTATGTGGTTTTAAGCAGACACCCTGGATAATCACCCTGTATAATCCTGGATAATTCCCAGTGAACACATTTATTAAACCAAATACCTTAAATGCACTGTAAGTCCCTTTGAATAAAAGCATCTGCCAAATGCATAAATGTTATTTATGTAAGTTTGTATTGTATTTACCATTCCTCTTGCATTCTTAGCTATTAGGAAAGTCAAAATTTGATTTCAATCATTGATTTCAGTCTTTGACATGGCCAATTTTAAACAATCAATATTAAAGATATCAAGGATATATTGTTTGTAAAATCATATAGGATGATTTTATGTAAAAATAAGTAAATCACAAAAAAGACTTTACCTTGGTTTTTACAGGGACAGTTTACAGGCATGTGTTATCAAAAACCCATTACAGTGTAATATATTCAGTGATAGCACTGTCTAGCTGTCCTTGTATGGAGAGTTTTTGAAAGCTCTGTGGCAGAAATAACCCAAGATCAGATTTCTTCCAACGCAATTTTTGGAAGAACGCTAGGAAAAATAAACAAAAAATAAAAATTAGATGAAAATGATGAAAGATTAAACCATGCTTGAAACTATGTTTTCTTCTGGGATTTATGCTGCTTGATACAAGATAAACAAACACATCCTGTTAATATTGTGAAGCATCACTTCAATTCTTAACCAAACCCATGTTTCAACAAAACAGACAAAGTGATCTGTAGACAGGACATTTTATTAAATCATTGTGGAAAATTGCTGAGCAAAAAAAATGGTGTGTTTGGTAGGGCTTCCCAGATTCTGTTATAATTATAATGGGATGCCTCATACTACTTTAATGACTGACAAATCTAATATAGTGGAAGGTTTTAAGATGCGTTGTTTTTAAGATAAAACTGAAGAAGAAAAATGAACAAGGTGGGGGAGAGAGAGAGACTTTGAAGCAGTGAGCTTGAGATGTAATGTGGATTTTAAGTGTTTGCTTAAAGCTCAGATGTGGTTAAGAAACTAATACCTAATCTCAACTTTTATAGCCTGGGATAATGATTCCCTTTCTCATGTCTATCTATGTTGGAAGCTCCAAAGAATGAGGAATGAATGAAGAATACACAGATATGTAGGCATGTACTGTTTTTTTTTTAATAAAATATCAACGTTATCTTTCATGCTGTGTTGTTCTGTGAGAGTTAGTGGTATTAGAAAGCAGATAATGAATAATTATTTGAATTATTAATTAATTGAATTAATAATGTTTATCAAAAAAATAAACCAGTGAACTGAATAATTTTCGCATTCATCTGGCATCAACTCATTTTTACTCAACATTGTGCTTTCACACTGGCAGTGTTTCTGCTCTTTTAACTTTACCTTCTGGGTTCATGCATCTTTAATATATGCATCTTTGATTATTTCATTTGATAACATAAATATGATTTATAAAATATTAATTGAAAGTGGGCTTTTGACAACTACCTCAGGGTATATGAACCTGCCTGTGAAAACCCAGCTGGTCTTTTTGTGATTTACAGTTTCCTATATAATGTTAAGAAGATTCTGTGAAAATATAACCTTGATATATTTAAAGAGCCAGACAGATCCAAAATCGAAAATGACCTGTATTACAGTGTGTCATGTAGCTGTCCATCAATGTAAACAATGTGCAAAGTAGTCGAACCAAAAAGTGCACTATTAATCAAGTTATTGGCTTCTAAAATAGGGAGTCAACTCTGAATCGCTGAAACGAGTCGTCATATGGATTGAATCTCCTGCCTGACTTTATCACATAATATCAACACTTTGCATAATAATCTCCGCCTACAGCCTTGCCCGTGGGAGAAACTAAAACTATGACCTGCCCACAGCTAGTTAGTGTGTAGACATCATATCACGCTGTGTTTTCAGTTTGTGTTGTTTTCACTACCAAAGGATGAAGACATATGAAGAATCTGTGGTTAAAATTACTTTTTCAAGGAGGAATGTACTAAATGTTTGGCTGTGAAGAATCAGTGGTTAAAATTACTTTTTCAGAGAGGGAGGGATTTACTAGACTTTTGGCAATAAAAGATGGTTCAGTGCCCAATTTATTTGGAACAACATGTGTCTCCTAACCACAACCTTTAAGTATGAGTATAGCTATACTTGCTTAAATGAGTGTAAAAATTGTAATGTCTGTCGTCGTTTTTATAACCTGGACTAATGGTGAATGATGTGTATTGATGTTGTTTTTTAAACTCGTAATATACTGTCAGAGAGTCACGTTAGCAAGCAGCTAACGCATGCTCACTTACGGTTTTGCTATGAGCTGGTTATCTTACATAAATGCTTAAATGAGTGTAAGATGTTAGTTTCTATTGTCGTTTTTATTGCTTGGATTAATGATGAATGATGTTGTTGTTTAAACTCTTAGGGGCAGTTTCCTGGACAGGGATTTGACCAGTCCTAGACTAAAATAAATGTAAGATCTGTCCAAACTGAAAGCAACTTGCACTGACATATCTTAAAATACATCAGTGCCCTTTGTTTTGCCTCAAAATCCACACAAGTAATGTTTTTAGTGAGGCATGTTTGTTAAAACCTGTTATATTTCCTAATTAAACTAAGGCCTAGTCCTGGTTTAAGCTAATCCCTGTCCGGGAAACCACCCCTTAATATACTGTCAGAGAGTCAAGTTAGCAATTGGCTAACGCATGCTCACTTACGGTTTTGCTATGACCCGGTTAGCTTACATAAATGCTTAAATGAGTGTAAAATGTCAGTTTCTATTGTCGTTTTTATTGCTTGGATTAATGATGAATGATGTGTATTGATGTCGATAATGTCTTCTCAGTAAATCATGTTAGCACTAGGTCAATACATGTTGCACTGTTGTTGGACTGTGCCGCTGATCTGTGGTCTGTGCGGAGACTCTGTCAGTTGACCAATCGGGGCGGGTTAGGCTGCTGAAGGGTGGGGTTTGGGCAGACTGAGTCGTTGAGCGGCTTCGCGCGAATCGTTTGGGGATCTCTGAGAAATTCTAAATTTATATTTTGAGATATATTACAGTGTTTTTTGACATTGCATGCACTTAAACCTGTCGTCCAGGACTAATAAACAGTGATAGGACGCTTCAAATTTGCATCTTACTGGCTCTTTAACATTGACTAAGACCATATCAAAGATTAAAATCAAACTTTGATTACAAGTGTGTCTTACTATACGAAGTATGTAAATGGTTACATGATAATTGTAATGTGTGGACAAGAAAACAGAACCATGGTAGGCAAGACATGGCATAAACAAACAGAATCAACAAAAAACTTTGAACGGGAACAAGAAGTATTCCACAAACAGCGACTGACAAAAAACAACTGAAACACTATGGCAATATATACTCATATGCTGCTCCAGACAACTTGGATATTGGATATTATCGACCTCAAACCCAGAAGTAAATGTCTGAAACAACAAACAAAGGGTATCCAAACTTTTAACTCGGGGGAGATTGGCCACAGACAAGTAGGCAGCTAGCCCTTCACTGCCTTACGTGAACTGCAAACAAACTTTATACTATTTTATACTTTCTTGGCAACCATTTTATTTTTTCAAACTCAACCAGGCTCGACCAATCATACTCTCCACACACAGCCTCTGAAGGGGAGAATTTTAGAGATTTCAGACGTAGCAAAAATAATATCGAAAATCGGAGTTGTCTGGAACGCAACAATAGGTTAACAAGGTCATGATTCTGCCCTCTTGTCCTTGTTTTACTCTTATGCACATGACGTCACCTTCGGCGAAAGTGACTACGGTTACACCCACTGAGTGGCAAAAGACAGAGCGGCAGCATTAATGTACAGTGTGAAATCAGCGAAAACACAGGGAAAACACATCTAAATGGGAAACAGCTATTGTGCGGTAGACTGTACTAACATATTAACAAGAATTCTGAGCTATCGTTTTACAGACTGCCAAAAAAACACCGCAAGGACAAGTAAATTGATCGTCCATGCTAACACCCACAGACAATAGGTGAGTTGACAAGTTGCTAGGATTACTATCAAGCAGAGGTCTTACTTAAAGTATTTTTTTAAGTATTTGTATTTTATCCGTGTTTATCTTTGGAAAACATACATTCCAAAGCATATTATCATAATTTTTACCCTATTACATTTCATAAATACAAGTTTTTGTTTTACATTTAATATTTAAACACATTAACGTACTTTAACTCAAGTAATAATATCAAGTAATATAGGTATCAAATAAAATATGCAATATATATACAGTATGTTTTTATACTATAGAATGTAATGTCAAGTTTTTCCCAAGACAAACACCCTAATAAAGCAAAGATGTTTGGAAAATGTAACTAATGTAACTAAGTATTGTCCATCTCTGCTATCAAGTCCAACTAAATTCAATTTAAGCTGATAATAGTCAGTTTTACTGGTATTTCCGCAGCAGCCGCTATGAAAACCAACCATTTTGTTGAACGTTTGCCACTTAACAGGGCGTGCTCCGGCGTGGTCACGTGGAAAAGTGAAGTCAATGCATACCCTCTTTTATTATCATGCGGCGCTGCGCAGACCGAACGGCGGCTGACTTGAAGCGCTGCATTCCGGTTAGTAATTTCGTCCGACTTCAGCTGGCAGCTTCTCCAGAGTGGCTGCACGGAGTTCTGATGACGTAATAGCTTTATGTGATTGGTCGCCTCACTGATGACAATGATCACGTGCGTTTCAAGTTTAATCCAACCTTTAGTTCCACTTATAAACATTATAAATTCATGTTTTAAAACAGGAAAAAACTCTTTAATATGCTTAAATGTGTTATATTGTGTTGTGTAATAAAATAAAAATGAAAACTAGATAGAAAAGTTTGTTGACAAACTTTATGTTGGCTTGCCAAAGCGTAGCTTGAACGTTTAAAAAGGTTTGACAGATGTATAGTTTAGTAGGCTATCTGGCTGTTAGTATGTTTAAGTATGAAGCTAGCCTGATTTAGCATGAAGCTAGCATGATTAGCCTGAAGCTAGCATGAAGCTAACATGGTTAACATGAAGCTAGCATCAAGTTAGCATGATTAGCATGAAGATAGCATGATGCTAACATGAAATAGCATGAAGCTAACATGATGCTAACATGAATAAGCATGAAGCTAACATGATGCTAACATGAATTAGCATGAAGCTAGCATGATGCTAACATGAATTAGCATGAAGCTAGCATGATGCGAACATGAATGAACATGAAGCTAGCATGATGCTAACATGAATTAGCATGAAGCTAACATGAATTAGCATGAAGCTAGCATGATGCTAACATGAATTAGCATGAAGCTAGCATGATGCTAACATGAATTAGCATGAAGCTAGCATGATGCTAACATGAATTAGCATGAAGCTAGCATGATGCTAACATGAATTAGCATGAAGCTAGCATGATGCTAACATGAATTAGCATGAAGCTAGCATGATGCTAACATGAATTAGCATGAAGCTAGCATGATGCTAACATGAATTAGCATGAAGCTAGCATGATGCTAATATGAATTGGCATGAAGCTAGCATGATGCTAACATGAATTAG
Organism: Misgurnus anguillicaudatus; assembly: GCF_027580225.2. NCBI lineage: Eukaryota > Metazoa > Chordata > Actinopteri > Cypriniformes > Cobitidae > Misgurnus > Misgurnus anguillicaudatus. The sequence continues at coordinate 20,468,251 of NC_073358.2, forward strand.
CATGAAGCTAGCATGATGCTAACATGAATTAGCATGATGCTAACATGAATTAGCATGAAGCTAGCATGATGCTAATATGAATTAACATGAAGTTAGCATGATGCTAATATGAATTAGCATGAAGCTAGCATGATGCTAACATGAATTAGCATGAAGCTAGCATGATGCTAGCATGAAGCTAACATGATGTTAACATGAATTAGCATGAAGCTAGCATGATGTTAATATGAATTAGCATGAAGGTAGCATGATGCTAACATGAATTAGCATGAAGCTAGCATGATGCTAACATGAATTAGCATGAAGCTAGCATGATGCTAACATGAATTAACATGAAGCTAACGTGATGCTAACATGAAGCTAACATGATGTTAACATGAATTAGCATGAAGCTAGCATGATGCTAACATGAATTAGCATGATGCTAACGTGAATTAGCATGAAGCTAGCATGATGCTAACATGAATTAGCATGAAGTTAGCATGTTGCTAACATTAATTAGCATGAAGCTAACATGATGCTAACATGAATTAGCATTAAGCTAGCATGATGCTAACATAAATTAGCATGAAGCTAGCATGATGCTAACATGAATTAGCATGAAGTTAGCATGATGCTAACATGAATTTGCATGAAGCTAACATGATGCTAACATGAATAAGCATGAAGTTAGCAAGATTTATTATGAAATTAGCATGAAGCTAGCATGAAACTAGCATGAAGCTAGTATGACTTAGCATGAAACTAGCATAAGGCTAACATGACCAAAAGACCCAACCCCCATGTCTCTATGATGTTCGGATCCAGAGATATAAGGCTTTGTTTATTATGTTGCTAGGGTGCTCATATTTGGTTGCTAGGGGCGTGGCTTAATACCTCAATAAGAATCCTTAGAGACTGATTGGATGCCTGAGTAAAATGAGCCCACCCCCATGTCTCTGTGACACTGTGCTGCAAAGATATCCATCTGGGCATTTTATAATGGCAGTCTATGGGAGATGTTGCTAGGGTACCCAAAAATGGTTGCTAGGGGCGTGGCTTAACAGCTATGAGACGATCCAGAGAGACTGATTGGATGCCTGAGTAAAATGAGCCCACCCCCATGTCTCTACGACACTCTAAAGTGAAGATATTCCATCTGGGACGCTTTTATTCCCTTATATGGGCACGTTCCTTGCCCCATTATAAGTCAATGGGGAAATTTGGGTGCCTCTTACACCCCAGGGGTGAGACTTACACCCCAATGTGATGTATGTTCTTACAGAGCCTGCCAGCCTCTTCAAATGTGGTAACCCACAAGTTTCTACAAATTTCTCGCTTGCAGCTATGACCCGTCAAAGTTTGTCGCAATGTTAAGTCAATGGAAAATTTGGGGTGTTTGAGCGCCCCGTTTAGGAATTCGGTAGGTCCCATCAGTTAGAAAAGATATAGCATAAATCTACGTACCAGTCTTAAAAGTTTTGTAAAGTTTTGTGGGTGTAGCTTGAAAGCTCTAGGAGGAGTTACTGTTAGAAAAAGTGTGGACCAGAAGAATAATAATAATAATAATAATAATAATAAGCTTAGATCGAAGAACAGTATGTTGGCTTTGTCAAGCCAACATAATAACAAACTCTATTGGTATTGTAATCATTAAGGCTTGTTTCCCGTTATTTTCGGGTATACAGTATAAGCAGCAATTAAAACTAGAAATGCAATTCCCAAGGAATTACCAGTGCATGAAAATGCAAAAAAGTTGATTGACAGAAATGTAAAAGAAATTTAGTCTAGTAGTTTACCTGGCTGTTGACATGTTTTAGTGTGAAGCTAGCATGATTTAAAAAAGTTATCATGATGAAATATGAAGCTAGCATGAGTTAACATGATTTAGCATGAAGCTAGCATAATTTAGCATGAAGCTAGCATGATTTAGCATGAAGCTAGCATGATTTAACATGATGTTAACATGATTTAGCATGAAGCTAACATGATTTATCATGAAGCTAGCATGATTTACCATGAAGCTAGCATGATTTAACATGAAGCTAGCATGATTTAACATGAAGCTAGCATGATTTAACATGAAACAAACATGATTAAACATGAAGCTAACATGATTTAGCATGAAGCTAACATGATTTAACATGATTAAGCATGACATAGCATGAAGCTAGCATGATTTAGCATGAAGCTAACATGATTTAACATGATTAAGCATGATTTAGCATGAAGTTAGCATGATTTACCATGAAGCTAACATGATTTAGTATGAAGCTAGCATAATGTTAGCATGATTTAGCATAAAGCTAGCATGATTTAGCATGAAGTTAGAATGATTTAACATAAAGCTAGCATGATTTAGCATGAAGTTAGCATGATTTAGCATGAAGTTAGCATAATGTTAGCATGGTTTAGCATGAAGCTAGCATGATTTAACATGATGTTAACATGATTTAGCATGAAGCTAACATGATTTATCATGAAGCTAGCATGATTTACCATGAAGCTAGCATGATTTAACATGAAGCTAGCATGATTTAACATGAAGCTAGCATGATTTAACATGAAACAAACATGATTAAACATGAAGCTAACATGATTTAGCATGAAGCTAACATGATTTAACATGATTAAGCATGACATAGCATGAAGCTAGCATGATTTAGCATGAAGCTAACATGATTTAACATGATTAAGCATGATTTAGCATGAAGTTAGCATGATTTACCATGAAGCTAACATGATTTAGTATGAAGCTAGCATAATGTTAGCATGATTTAGCATAAAGCTAGCATGATTTAGCATGAAGTTAGAATGATTTAACATAAAGCTAGCATGATTTAGCATGAAGTTAGCATGATTTAGCATGAAGTTAGCATAATGTTAGCATGGTTTAGCATGAAGCTAGCATGATTTAGCATGAAGTTAGTAAGATTTAGCATGAAGTTAACATGATATTAGCATGAAGCTAGCATGATGTAGCATGAAGTTAGCATGATTTAGCATGAAGTTAACATGATGTTAGCATGGTTTAGCATGAAGCTAGCATGATTTAACATGAAGTTAGTAAGATTTAGCATGAAGTTAACATGATATTAGCATGATTAGCATGAAGCTAGCATGATGTTAGCATGATTAACATGATGTTAGCATGATGCTAACATGATTAGCATGAAGCTAGCATGATGCTAGCATGATTAACATGAAGCTAGCATGATGTTAGCATGATTAGCATTGAAGCTAGCATGATGCTAGCATGATTAGCATGAAGCTAGCATGATGCTAGCATGATTAGCATGAAGCTAGCATGATGCTAGCATGATTAGCATGAATCTAGCATGATTAGCATGAAGCTAGCATGAAGTTAGCATGATTACCATGAAGCTAGCATGATATTAGCATGAAGTTAGCATGATGTTAGCATGATTAGCATGATGTTAGCATGATTAGCATGAAGCTAGCATGATTGGCATGAAGCTAGCATGATGCTAGCATGATTAGCATGAAGCTAGCATGATGCTAGCATGATAAGCATGATGCTAGCATGATTAGCATGAAGCTAGCATGATGCTAGCATGATTAGCATGAAGCTAGCATGATTAGCATGAAGCTAGCATGATGCTAGCATGATTACCATGAAGCTAGCATGATATTAGCATGAAGTTAGCATGATGTTAGCATGATTAGCATGAAGCTAGCATGATTGGCATGAAGCTAGCATGATGCTAGCATGATTAGCATGAAGCTAGCATGATGCTAGCATGATAAGCATGATGCTAGCATAATTTGCATGAAGGTAGCATGATGCTAGCATGATTAACATGATGTTAGTATGATTAGCATGAAGCTAGCATAATTTGCATGAAGGTAGCATGATGCTAGCATGATTACCATGAAGTTAGCATGAATTTAGCATGAATTTAGCATGAATTTAGCATGAAATTAGCATGATCCTAGCATGATGCTAGCATGATTAGCATGAAGCTAGCATGATTTAGCGTGAAGCTAACAAGATTTAACATGAAGCTAGCATGATTTAGCATTAAGTTAGCTAGATTTATTATGAAATTAGCATTAGGCTAGCATGAAACTAGCACAAAGCTAGTATGACTTAGCATGAAGCTAGCATGAAGCTAATATGACCCAAAGACCCAACCCCCATGTCTACATGACGTGTGGATCCAGAGATATAAGGCTTTGTTTATTATGTTGCTAGGCTGCTCATATTTGGTTGCTAGGGGCGTGGCTTAATACCTTAATAAGGATGGTGAGAGACTGATTGGTTGCCTGAGTAAAATGAGCCCACCCCCATGTCTCTGTGACAATGTGCTGCAAAGATATCCCATCTGGGACGTTTTTATTTCCTTATATGGGCATGATTCCTGCCCCATTATAAGTCTATGGGGAAATTTGGGGGCCTCTTACACCCCAGGGGTACAACTTACACCCCATTGTGAGGTATGTTCTTACAGAGCCTGCCAGCCTCTTCAAATGTGGCAAGTCACAAGTTTCTGTGAGATCCTAGGTCTGAGCTACGACTCGTCAAAGTTTGTCTCCATGTTAAGTCTATGGGTTTTTTCGGCTGCTTTTTCGCCCCTGGGGCGAAGACCGTACCCCCGACCGCTTATAAAAGTCATAGCACACTATTCCCGAATAGTCCGCACGTTTGAGAGTTGGAATGAAGTTTCTAAGTTAAGCGGTTCGAGCCGTATTAATTGCGGAAATTTGGTTGGAAGAATAATAATAATAATAATAATAATAATAAAAAGCCCAGTAACAACAGTACAGCGCATTTTCAATGCACTGTAATAATCGATATAAAATGTTTTTGGTTGCACCTTTTTTTAAAAGGTTTGTTTTTATCAAATTCAGCATCTAATTCACTTCATTTTTGATTAAAAACAAGGAAACACAGCGCACACGTCACTACGGCAAGCAGCAGGTGTCCGGCTTGACGGCTCCGTCTTCAGTTCCTCCCTCGACTGCAAGCGGCAAACCTCGCCGATCGGTCTGCGCAGCGCCCGATGATCTCGAACACACCTATTGTTGGATTCATGTCACCTGTTCCCCTCTTGATTTGCTCCCTTAAGTAATGCTCTTGTGTTTGCTGTCTGGTGCAGATTCGTTTTGTTACATGCCTGTGTCAAGTCTTGTCCAGAGAATACTATAAAAGTAAAGTTTTGTCAAGTTCTTTGTTTTGTAAGTCTAGTCTGTTGAAGGAGCGGTGAATCAAATACTCAATTTTAACTTGATAATTTGTTATATAAGAGGTCATCATAGTTAAATGAACATCCTGCAAGTTTCAGAACTGAAAATGTCTGTGCTACTGACATATAACAGTTTTTGGCACCAAGCCAGTATTACAGCCGAGTGTGGAATTTGGAGAAATATGACGTCAAAGTAGAATTGAAGCACCTCCCCGAATCCAAATAAAATTACCACTTTTGTAGCCCCGCCCACAGCTTCGCGTGACACACGTGTGTCTCAACAATCAGTAAACATGTCTTTAAAGATTGCCAAATGTAACCAAATTGACTTTTAAATACCTTTTTTCTGAGAGACTTTTATTTTGACGCGGTGATCTGTTATGATAGAGTAACCATGGAAACGGAGTCTTGGGTTGTGGAAGAACCGCGTGGGAACATCACAGAAGCTGAATACTTTAATTCGGAGGCTCGGAACATAACATTAGGAATGCGTGGATAAAGGTTGTTTTTGAATAAGTTCCAGCTCGTGTGGGGAGTGATTGATTACTTTGTGTACAACGGATTCATTTGTAAAGAAGTAAGTCGATGCTGGATTTGGAGAGAGATTGTGATTAAAAGCAACACTAATATTGGATCTGACAACAATTGACACAGCAGTAACGTATACACAGTAAGTAAAACTTTTACTTTATTTAATTACTGCGTTTCACTATTGCTTTGTTAGAAGAGATCGCTTGATATGTCTGTTGTAACATCCATATCTTAACACGTATGTTTGACTGCTTTAATTTACTAAAAACATTAAACGATTAATAAAGGTACAACAATAAACAATACGACTGTAATATAACGATAGAAATATACAAAGTTAGTGATAAGGAAGGACTTATCAGCCGCAATTTAGATTCTGATGCCCAAGTTGCGTTTGAACGGTCCAACACTCAACAAAGCTTTTTTATCATATAACTGTGCTATGTAACGTTACGTGTATCTAAGAGCAACCTCACAAGCACAATAGAAACATACAAAGTTATTGATAAGGATTTATCAGCCGCAGTTTAGATTCTGATGCGCGCTTACTGTGTTGTTTACGGTAATTTAGTCACATCGAGTTTAAAGTTTTGTTTATACTTTACTATACGTATTGTCATTTATGTGTATCATTGTTAGCACCCAGAATCTTTTGTGGGTCAAACATATATGTGTTCGGCTGCTATTTTTTTACACATTGATGTTTTTAAAACATTTACCCACATGTAATGACGAGGAATGAAGCTGTCCAATCATAGCAGTGGGCGTTTATGTCCAGGTCTTCAATGCGGCCCTCCCCTTCAAACGAAGCTTTTCTCCAGAGAGCCATTAATCCATGTTACAAAATAGCGATTACTTATTGGTTTTGATGTTTTTGAATGTAAAAACCACGCAAACATCATAAGTAGGGATGCTCCGATCAGGATTTTTGCAGCCGATACCGATTGCCGATTTCTTGTCATCGTGATCGGCCGATACCAATGCCGATACCGATTTTTTTTACTTTAATTTTTTTTAAGCTTAAGTCATACAACAGAATATTGTGCAATTATGTAATGTATATGTAATTGTTATGCCAAGATTTAACAGTATTAAATAATGAACAATTTGAACAAATTTGAACAATTTGATATACCTTTCAAACAGCGCTTATGCATAACACTATGCATATTAGGATACTTTAATAAAGACATAAGTAAACAGAAACCTTAAAACACAAAAGATTTCTACACAAATACTCTGATGCAACCCATAAGGTTTATTTAAACACTGTATAAAAAGTAGACTTTGGTAGACAAAGTAAACATTTAATCTCATAAATGCATAAGTCTGGTTTATCTTAAACATTGTCCAATTAACAGAGGACATAAGTCATTAAGAAAATCATATAAGCTCCTAAAAAAGGAGAATTCTGGTTTATCTTAAACATTGTCTAATATAACACTGAGGACAAACTTTATAAAACAAACTCAGAAAATTGAGAATTATGGTTTATCTTAAACATTGTCCAATTAACAGAGGACATAAGTCATTAAGAAGTCATATAAGCTCCTAAAAATAGAAGAATTCTTGTGTATCTAAAAACGTTGTCCAATATAACACTGAGGACAAAATTTATAAAACTAAAACAATTTAAGCTCCTCTGATGTATCTTAAGAACAGTTTGGAGCAGTTGGTGGTTCAATTACACATTGTCCAGTATTAGATTAAGGAGAAAATAAATAGAAACATTTAACCTCCAAAAAAACTAACAGGAATATAATTCAATATGTGATTGTCAAGCTGCAGAGAACTCCTTTGGCTCCTTCCTACTTAATTAGGTAAGGCATTCTGCATTTTGGGAAGTCAGTCTATTTCTCTTTTCATCCAAAACGTGTGCGGCGGTACTGAATAGCCTCTCACTATCAACACTTGTTGGTGGAGCACTAAGGTAGACTCTAGCTGCCTCTGCTAAAGCTGGGAACCGACCTTTGTTACTCTCCCAAAACACCAGTGGTTCTGCAGATCTTGGGATGACATGCTCAGAGAGGTACAGATTTATCTCGGGTGCTACCGAATCACTTTCTCTGTAAACATCACTACCACTGGTGTCCCTGAGAATTTCCTCATGCATCTGCTGCAAAGAACTTGATAGAAGAGTTTTTGGTGTGGCCACAGTTTCTACCATCTTCTCACCAGAGCTATGTCCCCGCCTCACTCGTACGTCCAACACTTCGCTGAGCAGTCGGTGTGCTTCTGGTTTGGTTTGATCATCAAAGTATCTATCCTTGTACCTTGTTTTTAGAAGGAAACAATAATCATTGCTAAATTTTATAATCACTGAAAACTTTCACACACTACATCACGACTCAAAGCACATTTTGTTTAGCTTGACATGTACAATCACATAAGTATGTGTGTCCCTGTCTATGAAAAAAATACAGCTAAAGTCTTTTTTTGTGATTAACTGTTTTCTACATAAAATCATCCTATATAATGTGAAAAATAACCTTTAATAAGCTTTAATACTGAATAAGTAGATAATGTCAAATATTACATTAAAAGTGAAATTAATGATAATTAAACGTTGATGCTCCTAATCTCATCATTGGATTAAAAAAACTTTCTAAACAGATTATAAAACATATGAAATCTATCATAGAGTATATCCACAAAATTAATTAAGAACTTACCTTGGATCAAGGATCGTAGCCACAACATATACAGGTTCCCTATGAATGTCGGAGAACCTTTTTACAACAGCTTCCAGGAGTGTTTGTTTGGATGTTTTAACTCCATGGTCAGAATCAGAAATTCTCTCAAGGAGACGTTTCAGAGCACTTATGGATGGGATGACATTCGCCACAGATGATTTTATTGAACTAATTTCTTTGGTCAACTCTTCAAAGGGTGCAAGAATGGAAACCATATTTTCAATTAATTTCCATTGTGTTGCATTGAGATTCGGAATGTCATAGTCAGCTGTATATGCCATCAAAGCATGTTTTTGTTCCAGCAGAGAGGTGAGCATATAGAATGTACTATTCCATCGTGTGTCGATGTCTTGCTGCAACCTTTTAGGAGATTGACCAAGTTGTTTTTGAATATCTCCTAAACGGGAGTATGCCTGAGGCGAATGCTTAAAATGGCCAACAATGCACCTGCCAATAGCCACAGCATCACGGACGGCGCGTTGTGATAGAACTCCCTCGTGAACCACTAAATGAAGAGTATGTGCCATACACGGCACACTGTTCAAATTGCAATCCCTCATAGCCTTTGCAATATTCTTTGCATTATCACGTAGCACGACGTGCACTTTCTCCTTTTGTATGTTCCAAGCCTTTAACATGTCATTGTATTTAGCGACTAAAGCCTCAGCAGTGTGTGAACCAGGAAATTCTTGGGAGTGGAGAATCACTTGCCTTTTTTCAAAATTTTCAGTTATCCACTGCGCCGTCAAACTCAACATAGACATAGGGGATACGCTAGAGCTCCAAATGTCTGTTGCGAACTTTTCATTATTTCTCGAAACGTCGTAGTAGTTCCACACAGGTGATGACATGACTGCGGCGCTAAATCATATACGTCACGCGCATCACGTGCGTCCTTACGCGTCATCAAATTGCGATCGGTTGGTGAGATCGGCCATGTTTAGTGAGTTCCGATCGAGTACTAAAATGTGATTATCGGCCGATCGATCGGCGGCCGATCGATCGGAGCATCCCTAATCATAAGTAGACATCAGACAACAGTATAAAACATTTAAATTGACAAATTCACCGCCCTTTTAAGTATTATGTTTATTGTGTTTACCCTCCCACATAGCAATTTTTTTTTGCCGTACACAAACAGTTTTTCCTCGGTCCGCACACAGCAAAGAATGAAGACCCTACAGTGGCCCAGATCTGGATTACAGACAAGAGTCACACATGGGCCACGACTGGCCCAAGTCTCAGCCAGTTAATAGCCCATAAACGGCCCAGAACAGGTTCTAACAACTGTACCAATTCTCAGCCATAGGTTAGCCATATAAAAACCAGCATTTAACCAGAACCTCCAAAACTGAGCCATAACCCAGCCTAATCTTGCCCAAATGACCAACTATACACGAATACAGAAATTGAAATGAACATATTAGCATAAACATACCATTAAAATTTAAATTAAGTACTGTGAGTAAATACAAGTTTGAACTAAACTAAACTTAAAAGTTAGTTAAGTTAATTAGAAACACTGTGACAACTTTTTGTTTGTAACCAGCCAGCTTTACACAAAAATATAAGTTCCAGTTAAAGTATTAGCATGAATCTAATTTAGGTTTCGAAATAATTTAATTAACCCTTGTGCATCAATTAAAAAAAAGTTACACATAGGTTCATAAGGGACAAAAAATGTCCATGTCAAAAAAGTGTCATAAAAATATTATAGATTTATATTTTTTCCACTTTCACTGATGCCATTTTTTTAACCAACATCAGTTCTAATCACGATGACCAAACATTCATTAATTTTCAGAAATTTAACCCTTTAAATGCTGGTTTGTTTACATAATGCCACTGCTGTTTTTTATGAAAAAAAAAGAAAATTTTTAATTATTTTCAATTTACTAAATGCTAAGCAGATTTTTTTTCTTTTATTATTACAGCCTTGGATATGTCAATGATTAACAACAACATTAATTTTTATGCATTCATATTTTTTATGCAGTATCAGATTAAAAAAAGCTACCTCTCAGGTCCATAAAGGACAAAAATGTCAGTCAAAAAAGTGTCAAAAATATTATAGATTAATATTTTTTTCCACTTTCACTGATGCCATTTTTTAACCAGCATCAGCTCTAATCACAATGACCAAACATTCATTAATTTTCAGAATTTTAACCCTTCAAATGCTGGTTTGTTTACACAATGCCACTGTTGTTTTTTATGAAAAAAAAACGACACCTCCTTTGCAGCGGTTGTAGTCTTGTGATTTCCAGTACAATATTTTTTTTTCATTCAAACTGTTCACACACGCACACACACACGCACACACACACACACACACACGCTCACACACATGCACACACACACGCACACACACACGCACACACACACACGCACACACACACACACACACACACACACATTCTGGTTTCCATGTTTTGTGGGGACATTTCATAGACGTAATGCATTTTATACCATACAAACTGTATATTCTATTCCCCTTACCTACCCCATTCTCTAACCCCAACCATCACAGAAACCCTTCTACTACTTCACATTTTCAAGAAACATAATTCTGTTTGATTTATAAGCTTGTTTTCTCATGGGGACCTCAAAATGTCCCCACAAGGTCACAAAAATACTGGTAGTCCTATCTTTGTGGGGACAATTGGTCACCACAACGTGATAATTACCAGGTACACACATACACATAAAATTTTCAGTACACACATACAAACCACACTCTGACATCCATACCAACACACCCACACAATTATAGCTTCATAATATATCTACGGTAATTGACTCTATAATATGCATAAGCAGAAAACAACAAAGCGATCATTTGCTTTATATGCCAAACCTAAAAAAATGGCACCATCTGGTAAAAAATAGCAAAAATTTAAATTTTGAAGCCTTGCCAACAGAATAAAAAAGCCTGTTAACAAAGATTGCATCATTTTATAGTTGAATGGCACCAGGATTAAAACTTGCAGTTTTAATGGGTTTCAATGTGGACATTTTTGTCCAAAAGGTCCTGTGAGGAAGTATTTTGTATACCTAGTAGAAAATAGTTTTTTTAAAGTAAATGAAGGTGAAATATTAAAATTCCAATAAAAATGCACACCTGTGGCAAATTTTATGCAGTTAGCATTAACGCAGGCAAAGTTATCAAAAAAAAAAAAAAAACTGAAAAAGACAAAAATGTCCTCAAGGATGCACAAGGGTTAAAACAATACAATACAAATAAAACTAACAATTCAACACTATTAATAATGTGTTTGTGTATTAGAAAGTGTTCCTATTCAGGATTGTCCTCAACAAGAAGTACTGCTTTCCAGCCTCTCTTTCCTTCTCAGCTCCTCTTTCCTATATTACAAAAGCTCATTTTTATATAAAAGAAAAGAAAACAGATGCAAATGAATATTTGTCGTGAAGCAGAGGGCATACAACAAAGCAATTAAAAGTGCAAGATATACTTCAAAACATACAGTTAGATAGACAATTAGAAGATTAACCTTAGCGTGAACTGCTTCTTGTTTTCTTCATCAAGTTGTTTTGGATGACAGTTCTGACAGTTCTGAACAAAGACAATAAAAGTCTATTTTATTCTGTTATTTTTTATGTAATGTGTTTTAGCTAAGTGTATGTTCACAGATGTTTTATGGTTTTGTCCATGTGTTCAATATCTGTAGGTGTTGCTATATTCCCCTATACTCAGGGGTTAAATTGGGCCGGGGCTGTCCGGGGCTAAGCTCCGGCACATAGGCTGAAGGTCTCGCTCTGCTCTAGCCAGTTTACGCTGCGCTGGTGCGTGTGTACTCGCTGGGCTGGGCTAGTGCATGTGCACTGACGCGAAGGGAATAATGTGTTTCCATTCATTATGGGGCATACTCACCAACGCAAGTTCAACGATTACATACAAAGTCAATGCAAAGACGCAATCAGACGCGTCCTCGCACGAGGCGATGCAAATGACGCGAATTGGGCGGCGCAATTGCCGCGGAAACACGCGCTTTTCCTTTTAAACGCGTCTTCGCGCAAGTTATGCAACTCGAGCGAAAAAACTCAGGAACTTCAAGAACGCGCTTTCATACAGGATCATTTGACATTGTAGAGAGAGAGAGAGAGAGAGAGAGAGAGAGAGAGAGAGAGAGAGAGAGAGAGAGAGAGAGAGGTAATAATGGTGCCCACGTCGAGGAAACTTAATAGAAGACTAGAAAAGTGTTAAGGACTAAAGTATGTATGTCACTCATCTAATTACAGTATGTTATCTGGATAACAATGCATATAACTCATTGTATAGTTTAATACATTTATGTATTTTGATTATACAAATCAAACCTTACGATTGTTTTAGCTGCTGACCAGCATAGGGAATCTCTATTGCTAATTTATTAGACATGTTGATGATACAGTACTGTGTGTTGTACCTTTTCTTGTTAATTTAATCTTTTTGGGTAGCCTATCTTATGCATATAGAATTATTCAAGGAGGTTGATTCCTTTTACTTCATTTAAAGTTTGATAAATTGTGCATAATGACATGTGCAACAAATGGATAAAGGGTGTCAAACTCATAGATTTGCATAATTTAAAATTCAGACACTCTTTATAAAATATTTGTGGTCAATCTCTGGCACAGATTTAAAGTTGAAACTTATCAAATCCTATCAGAGGTCCAGAATGTCATTAAAACACACCAGTGGCTTTTCTGTCATCAGTATTAAACATGTTACCCCTTAAAGTACCCTCCCCGCAGAGCCCCCCCACATAACAAATCCCAATTTAACCCCTGCCTATACTGTAATTGTTTGTGCTGTATCTGTTATAGTTATGCCTCAGAACGTATAGTAATATTGACTTTCTTTACTTTTAATTTTATTTTTCTTGTCCAGCATGTTTTGAAATGCACAAAGGTGTTGTAAACCCCCAGGTTAGAGCTGCCTGTCTTCATTACCTAACATTGTACTGACTTGAGCAAGACATTCTGCACCAGCTTATATCAAATTTACTGTTGAGGAAAGCAACTCACTGTTCCCTCTATTCTTTCATTCTGCAAATTTACATTTTCCTAGGACATTACTTGTGCTATTTGCATACAACCAGAGATAAATACTGCACAACAGATTACTTTGTCTTGTTTTCTCTTTTAAAACTCAGAGAAATACAGGAACACTGGCGCTTGGTATACCAGTTCATTCTTTATAAAAGAGGACCAAACATTTTTAACCACATATGAGGATCTGAAAACCTATAAAATATTTTTATAATCTGCCCACTGCATACTGATCGGGTTAATTTATCAGCCAGACTTTGAGTAGCAATTTACCGAAAGATGCTAAAAGATATGGTGTTTTGTGCAGGCAGGGTCTGAAAACTTTCTGGGTTCAATTCTCGACTCAGGCCATGTTTACATTAGAGCATTTGCGTTTTAAAACGGCATTTTAAAATGAAAACGATCCTCGTTTATACTGGCATTTTAAAAAGAATCTTCATCCACACTATACACACCACCATAAACGCATGAAACATGACCAATCACGTAACTGGGCATGCGCATAAAAGTGTAAAATAACTTATTACTCTAATAATAGCTTACCTTTGCGCGTTTACGCAGCCTATGGTGTGCGATATTGACAAAAACTCATACCTGGGTCCTTTGCTGGCAACTACAACAGACACTATTTTTGAACCTATAAAAATGTTTTGGGAAAGTCTTATACTGTTCTAGCTCCCCCCTACAACATATTAATATGATTAATAGGTTAATTTTGATTTTATAACTAAACAGAACTACCCAGTCTCCTGAGGATGCGTATACATAGCACGAAGTGTAAAACTCTTGCAATACATACGCCAAATTCCACTTTGGCGTGCATATGATACGCAAGTCCTTCCCATTCACTTAAACGGGGCATCTTTTTTGTCGTTTTATTTATTGGTTTCTCATTTTTTTCTGTTTTTTAAACCATTTTCGCTTGGCTTTAGGGTTAGATTTAGATTTGCTTAATGAGGTTATTTAATATACAGGTTTCTCCATGTTTTTGTCCATATTTAAGCCATGGTCGCTTGGAGTTGGGGTTAGAGTTGGTGTTTGGGTTAGGATGTCATTTTTATATAACAAAAAGTTGTTCTAACCCTAAACCCAAGCGAAAATGGTAAAAAAATAGCAAAAAAATGTAGAAACCAATAAATAAAATGACAAAAAAAGATGCACCGTTTAAGTGAATGGGAAGGACTTCCGTATCATATGCACGGCAAAGTGGAATTTGGCGTTTGTATTGCACGAGTTTTACACTTCGTGCTATTTATACGCATCTTCATGAGACTGGGCTCAATGCAAACTTCAATCAAACATAAGAGGCGAAGTATAGCTTTAGCCTACAGAAATGCTTATTGTATTAATTTTTAAAAGTGTGCGAGGTCCGTGCACGTCCTCCGCTAGCAACACAGAAATAGCTAAAGCGCAAGTGGCTAAATGAGCATTAAATATTAATGACGTTGAGTTTATTGTTTTTATTATTTATATTCACAAAACTTATCAACAAAACATCGATTAAAATTAAGAGACAAATTGTATGAAACGAAATTCATTTTAAAGTAGCAAACAAAACTTAAATTAAACTCGAAAATAATGTCTGACCCATTACAATTCTCCCTTCATATTGGCCTTTACAACGCCCTATATGGCGTTACAAATTACAGTCTATCTTTCGTAATAAGCTAACTAAATTAAAACAAAACATAAACAAAATTACAACAATATTCAAACTCAACAATACTCAAACATAAATATCAAACAGACATTATTTATAAGGATACATGTTAAAACAATCCGATATAGCGTTTATAATAGCTGGTTGGTAGATGTTTACTATTTTTGGTAAAACCTTCTTTGCAAACCTCCATTTACCCAAATAAAAATAATTTTTACTTTGAAAATGATGCGCTGTCACGTTAACATCAGCTGTTCGTTTACATAAGACTCCGTCTACGTTCATTTACACTCAGAGTCTGAGTGTAAACGTCTGAGTTCTCAAACTAAAACAGGGTCTGCAGCGTTTGCGAACGAATCCGTTTATGAGGGTCGAAAACGATGGTGTAGTGTAGATGAAAGGCATAAACGTAGCAAAAGTAACGCGTTTTAAAGGATAAACGCATCAATGTAAACATAGCCTCAGTCTGGCATAACATCAAGCTGCATTAATGTGGTTTATTCACCGATTTCCACAACAGCTAGCCAATGTGCAGTGCTCCTACTTGATATAATGGAATGTTCTGGATTGTTCACATTTCATAAAATGCATTGCACTTTTGGATTTATTAAAGATTTATATATACTGTATGTGTATTTTGGGACAACAAAAGGCAATTAACTGTGTCAATTGCAGT
Source organism: Misgurnus anguillicaudatus (assembly GCF_027580225.2). Classification (NCBI taxonomy): domain Eukaryota; kingdom Metazoa; phylum Chordata; class Actinopteri; order Cypriniformes; family Cobitidae; genus Misgurnus; species Misgurnus anguillicaudatus. The sequence continues at coordinate 20,484,049 of NC_073358.2, forward strand.
TAAAGGGGCCATGGTATGAAAATCTGACTTTTTCCACGTTTAAGTGCTATGATTGGGTCCCCAATGCTTCTATCAACCTAGAAAATGTGAAAAAGATCAACCCATTAACTTAGTTTTGATAAACCATTCTCTACAAGCATGTGAAAAAATAGGTAGTTGAAATTTGGCTCTCATTATGATGTCATAAGGAGCTCTTATTATAATAATACCACCCCTTAATCTGCACTATATCCAACCACAGCACTGCCATTTAGTGCAGAGAAAAGCACAATTGAGTTTTAATTGCAACAAACCACCATCATTGTGATCAGTGTTTGAATTTCATCAGCTCATTTGCATTTTAAAGGACACACCCAAAACGGCACATTTTTGAACACACCTACAAAGTGGCAATTTTAACATGCTATAATAAATTATGTATATGGTATTTTGATCTAAAACTTTACATATGTGCTCTGGGGACAAAAAAGATTTATTTGACATATTAAAAAAGTCTTGTGCCATGGCCCCTTTAAATCAAATGCACTTAACATTGCAATGCAAAACTGTACTGTATAGCATTACAGTATTTGCAAATTGAGAATTTTCAAGACAGTTTGCAGTCCGCCCAGGTGTTAGTCTTAACAAATTCAGACAGTACAAAGCCCACAGGAATCTCAAAAGCTTGGGATCTATCAATGTTGGTTAACATATTAATTTTTAATGTTCCAAACATTATAAATAGAAAAAGACTAAAAATAAGTCCCTCCTTTCCTCAAAGAAAATACAAGCATGCAGAGGAAGAGATGCTTGGCTTTTATGCATCATCATGCAGTGTATCAGCATAAACACCTCATACCAACCATCATGCACAGTGGTGTCGGAGAGATGATTTAGGCTTGTTTTGTACCCAGAGGACTTGAACAGCTTGCAGTAATGTTGACTATAAATTTGCCAACGCACTCCATTTTAAAATGTATGTGTTAAAACTAATTTTTGACAATTTTACATAGGCATAGACACATAGACTTGGGCTAAAAGCTACGAAACTCTAATTTCTAACATAAAAAGTTGCACGTCTAGACTAAAACAATGTGCAAACTAAAGACTAACGTTACGTGAATTTATGGATAAATGCATGAAGAAATCAGATTTGACTCGGTATGATTAAAGTTAAATTATCTGTGCTGTGTTGTCATGTGTGTCAGCTACGGCGTAGAAAATAGTTTTTAACACAATGCTCCTGGACCCATTACAAAAGTCGTGGCTCAATACATGATGGGTACAAACCCTCCAAACACATTAGGCTACCACCTCTCCCTGCTACAATATTGTTCTGCCAAAACATTTATCACACCTGTCTTGCACTACAATCTATAGACCCTTGGGTCATGCAGCAACACATTCTGCTTAAAACAAAATTGTTGACTTAATAGCCTGTCATAAGATTGTTTCTTTTAAGCACAGAACAAATATGGTTATTTAAAAGAAGGTCTAGAAACAGTTCTCAGAAAGGTTTTGTTTCTGAAATAACATGGGTTGTTTGTGTTGAATATCAAATTTAAGAACTGGGAGTTTTTTTTAAAACACTGTATATTTTCTAAGCATGAAGCACAGGTCAAACAATTAAACTGGCTATTTACTTGCTTAGTACGGAATATGCTGGAAATCCTTATTCACATGTCTACACATGTTGGATTTGATACATTAAAGTTTCTGCAGAGTGTTGAAGTCCTATCTTTTAAAAATAATTTTGTCTTTTATTTACTGTAGCCTAATTACTGTAAGTAACAACAATTTGTCACAGCATATACAGTATATATATATATATATATATATATATATATATATATATATATATATATATATATATATATATATATATAAAGAATGATCTTTGTGTCACAACTGCTTCTTTCTCTCAGTCATAAAACTATGAATTGCAAAAAACAAATCATGCTCAGGTTAGCAGCTTATAAATTGCTTACTTGTAAACTGTTTTATGGGAGTGACTGCTGCTTTCAGCTTTACAACTATTCAATTCAATTTTATTTATATAGTACTTTTCACAATTGTAACAAAGTAGCAAAGTACAGCGGCTAAGATTAAACCATACTAGTGAGCGGAGTAATAACGTAACATAGAAAAGAAAGTTCTAAGGTAAACTAAATTCAGAACATCTCCTGAAATGAGCATCTGCAGTGCATCTAAAAAGCTGTTTTCAGATTATTGCTTTAAGATGCCCATTGCCTAATTGTCTAACTTCTGTTCTTAACCATGTATAAATGAGTGTGTTTATGTAAGCATGTATAAACTGTTTAAAAACAGGTTGTGCGCATATGGTGTCGAAACAATAGCGGCATGTCATATTACAGCACACAGTTAAAATATCCTGTAGTACAATGTTTAAAGTCGCCATGAAACTGAAGTAGCGATTGCCTTATTTTCCCCGTGGTGACGTATATCCGAATGAAACTTTTGAGATTAAATAAGGCAGGGCTGGATTTGAATTTTGTCCATCGAGATCTGATTGGATCTTTTGAAGTTGGGATCGTGTTGCTAATTGCTAATCACTGCGATCTTCTCCCGGATCCCGCCCACCTCCCATACTTATGACCGGAAGTTTTGAGGAGGGGAGGAGATTTGCATTTTTGATTAAAGATTATGAGCACACACAATGTTTTTTTTAAATAATGAAGCTCACAGATAAGTCATTTGTTAATAATGCCATAATATATATATATATATATATATATATTAGGGCCGGGACTTTAACGCGTTAATTAAGATTAATTAATTACACAAAAAATAACGCGTTAAACATTTTAACGCATTTTAATCGCACTTATTCACGGAGTCATTCGTAAATGCTACAGACCCTGTTTTAGTTCGAGAACTCCGGGGTTGTGCTGCAGTGTAAATAAAAGTAGACGGAACCAAAACGAACAGCTGATTTTAACGTGACAACGCATCAATTTCAAAGTAAAAATGGTTTGCAACGGAGGTTTTGCCCAATAAACATCTACCAACAAACTACAGATTATTTTAACATGTATCGTAATGTCTGTTATATGTTAATGTTTGAGTATTGTTGGGTTTAAATATTGTTGTAATGTTGTTTTGTTTCAATTTAATTAGCTTATTACGAGTTTAATTTAAGTTTTGTTTGCTACTTTAAAACGAATTTCGTTTCAAATAATTTGTCTCTTAATTATAAACAATGTTTTGTTGTTAGGTTTTGTGAATATAAATTAAAAAGAACATTAAAAGCAACACCGTGCATCTCATTGGTGCGTATGCTTCCGAATGCCAAAACATGCAGTGAGTAAATCACTTACTTTTCAAAAAATCAGCCTGGCAGTGCCCAGAAATTAAATTTACACGCGCATTTAGAGCATAATGTAGCAGCACGTTTGATTTGTGGTGTTCTTAAGACTTTTAAAAATCAACTTCATATTAATTTTAATAGGCTACTTTGACGGAGGACAAGCACAGAGAACAGCGACGGCAGGTAAAGGAAAAAAGTTAAATGGTGTTTTTCTGACGAATAGAGTCAGTTTGTAAGAACATTTTTAAATGGACTATAAGATCATCAATATGAACTCTGAACAATGAACTATTATAAACATAACAGCAAGAAAATCTGAAGAGGAACTCGCAACATTAAAGCAATAAGCATTTATGTAGGCTAAAGCTATATATCACCTCTTATTTTTTAATTTAGTTAAGTTTCAATGGTAAGACTAAAGGCGCGTACATTATGCAGCGCTTTTCACATCCGAATCCCACTTAAGAAAACTATAATGTGGAAGTTAAAAATGTGCATAACATTTTTATATATTTTAATATAGGCTGTATAGTATATGTTTTGTTGTTTTTATACGGGAGGTGGGGGATCCGCGCAAATAGGTACCGGAACACAGACAGTCAAAACCCAAGAATCCCGAACCCTGCAATTATTAAAAAAATGACTACTTTAAGAAATGCGGGCCAGGAAGCGGGTCGGGTATAATATATATATATATTTTCTTTACGGTCCGAGTTGCGGGCGGGTTAGATGAAAACCTCGGTCGGGTTCTGGTTGTTTTGACCCGCGCATCACTGGTAAGCGTCGATAAGAGCATGGTTGTGTGTAAGCTATGCAACAAGGAATTCACATATCACCGCAGCACATCGAGCCTCAAGTATAATCTCAATGCAAAACATACAGCAGCTAGCGTGGACATTAGCCCGACTCCGGGTACAACGACTTGGTTGAACAAAAATAAACAATATTTTGTTGCTTAATTCAGTCATTATTCATGGTACACTCTTAGAACGAATGCGTTAAAAACAACACATTAGTGTTGATTCTGGGACAACACACTAACTGCGTTATCCTGGAATCTCTGTTATTATTGAAACAACACATTTTGTGTTACTTTTAACACAACATGTGTTATACTTGAACACAAAATCAACACAAAATGACACATAATGTGTTAAAATTACACATAATGTGTTAAAAGCTTACCGCACAATGATGTGTAAACAATTAACATATCCATCCTTTCTAAGAGTGTATACTAAGAGTGTAAAAAAATTACTTCTTAATGTTCTCAGGTCAAATATTTATATGTGATTAAAATGTGATTAATTTAGATTAATTAATTACAAAGCCTCTAATTAATTAGATTAATTTTTTTAATCGAGTCCCGGCCCTAATATATATATATATATATATATATATATATATATATATATATATATATATATATATATATATATATTTATATTATGGCATTATTAACAAATGACTTATCTGTGAGCTTCAGTGTCACGCGGGGGTGGGGGAGGGTGTATTTTGGGGCGGTTACCCCAGCTCTATTTTTTGTGTGATTTTAATATGATTCTGGACGTGACTTAACAAAAATCAGCATACTTTAATCAAAAATCAATGTTAAAACATCGTTGAAGCTTAAGGAGAATGACACATTTAATATTTTACAAATGTTTTTATTTACAACTCACGGAAACGCCTGGAAGTGTTGTGAAGCATGACACTGAAATAAAAAATAACAAGAGACAGACAGAAATAAATAAATATATATATATATATATATATATATATATATATATATATATTTTGCCGATGTTCGTGCGACAGAGCCACTTTGTCCTCAGCCGGCATCTGTGCAAGGATGACGATGACGGGCCATTGTGAATGGCAGTGAGTGCTCCACCAAAGTGCCCAGAACCATTGCCTGAAAGTAAATTAAAATCATTAAAATATAACCTTGCAAACTATCATACATAGGACTAATATGATAAAACAACGTGTCTCCATACTGATATGCAGTGAATATCAACATACATTTCTGTTCAATAGTTATAATAATAATGCATTTTATATGTAGGGCTCCTTACATTGAATAAACAATCTCAAAGTTCTAGTGTTCATAATGTAAAATTCAACTTACAACACAATGTAAAGATTTCATTGACAGACTTTGATGCAAAATGTAGCCCTTTAATATACATAAATTTGCTGTTGGTGTGTCAGCCTAGGACAACACACTCGCCAGATTGTTTTGTCTAAACAGCCCTGTTGTTATTACTGTTTACCAGGTATACAGCCACCAGGAATGAACGGGGCTAGGCTAAATCACATTCACAACGCGAGGTTCAAAGATTAAAGGCAGAATAGGCAGGAATTATCTAAAAAAACTTTTTTACAAATTTGTTTAAACTGACTTTATATATCAATACATAAGTAAAATGTAAGTACTCTGAAAAAGAGAGTGTGGAAATCGAGTGTCTGTGTACCTCTCGGCACTGTTTTAAACACAGCTAACTTTTCCATTCACTCCACCCCCACCCTTCTGGGTTTCTTCTTAAGCCACGCCCCCAAAACACATGAACGCGCGAATTACCTCAGACAAGCGGAGAGGAAGGAGTGCGGTGCATGTAATAACATCAAGTCACAATCACATGTAATAATACACCTAACTTTATCACTAGGAATATAAACAGATGGCTTTTATAAACGGATGGCTTTTAGTACTCACTCAGCCAGTGTTTTGCATGGAAGAGTTTCTGTGATGAAAGCATTGTTGACTCTGACGAGGACTACACTCCGCAGACAATACCGCTACCGCATCATCGACTCGAGGAAAAGCCACGCGATATTTCCTCTCGTTTGATTGCTTCATTTATTCCTTTTTTGCCTTCGCTGACTGGATATGCAGGTACTGTAAGATGTGAATGCAGTTTCTGTGAGTTGTTAGTGCTGTTTCTCTGCTGTAGTATTGCTCTTCCTATTGCCTCGTGCACGTTCAAATCAATAGGGTGTGCGCATGTCTGGGCAGATCCCATAGCAACGGGTGGAGCCATGGTCGCGAGAGAGAGTGATATTTGAGCAAGCTAATCATATGTTTCGTCCCGGATGGAAATAATTAACTGTGTTTAACACAGTCGTGAGAGGTCTACAGACACTCGAGTTTTATACTCTCTTTTTTAGAGTACTTACATTTTAATTATGCATTTGTATATAAAGACAGTTTAGACAAACTTGTAAAAAAGTTTTTTAGATAATTCCTGCCTACCCTGCCTTTAAGTGCATGCATTTAAAAAAGATAGGTATGTATTAATTAGTTTAAGTTGAGGTAAGAACATAGTAAAATATTGAAAAACGGTGGGTTTTCCTTTAACATTACTCTCGCATCAGCTTGTGTAAACATTTACCCACATCACGAATGACTCCCTGGCCTGCGCAAGCGCGCACGCCAGCCACAGTAATGAAGTTATTCAGGGTAACGTTAGCTCAGAATTCGAGTAGTAGCCGTATATCTCGGAACTCAGGGCAGAGCCCCCGGGTAACGATAAGCCTAGCTAACAATCGTCCTGCTAAGTTAGCTAACATTAGTCATTTTGCTCGAAGCATAGGCAAACTTTATGCAAGGTCATGGGCGGAAATCCCGGGGGGGTCGGGGGGGACAGGACCCCCCCTATCTGAGGGTTGTCCCCCCTAAAATATCATTAAAATATGTGTTTTGAAAATATTTTAATGATTTATAATACTTAAAATAGTTGTGTAAGAAGTGAAACCATACAAATGCAAACGGAGCAACAACAAAAAACTTTTAAACATTTTGATTCCCCCTCCCTTGCCTCACAGTGGTTTGGTCCACTGCCCGCGCCCCTTTTACCTCACTACCGACACACAGTCCGGTAGAGAAGAGACGGAGCCGACGCGTTAATCAGCTATATACCTACAATACAACGTTTCCCATCACTTATCAGTTTATCCTCATATGTTTTAAAACTGGACTATTTTGACATGAACATATTTCGTTTTCTGAGAACAGAAGCAGATAAACGATCAAGAAAACAGTTTTATGCATTCATGCAGAGGTGAAAATAACAAATTACATTTACTCACCTTGCTGTAACTGAGTTTTTTTTGTGTACTTTTACTTTGAGTAGTTTTTAAAATCTGTACTTTACTTGTACTTAAGTATGTTTAAAGTATTGTAGGCTACTTCGCTTCAAGTTAAATCATATCCGTTACTAAATAAAAAAAATAAAAAAGTAAGGTGATAAAGACGCGCCACGGATGATTGATTGATGGGCTGATTGATTGATGGGCGGGGGAACGCGCAAAAAGAACCATGGAGAGGGACGAGACAGGCGCGGGCTAATGCAGACCCTCAATGCAATTCTTATGAAAGAAACCCCTGGCCATTGACGCAAAGCGATTGTTTCATATAGGGTTCATCCTCTTGAGTACGGGTTTGAGTTTGAGAATTGCCGATCGGGTTTTAACCGCTAATTTGCACGACGCGTTTTTAATATGCGCATTATCTTCCGAGGTCTAGCAGCTTCGCGTCAAGTCAAACACAACTTAAGAACGTCCTCGAGAATGCGCAGATCATTAGACATTGCAGAGAGAGAGAGCGCGAGGGAGAGAGATTGAAAGACATCAGGTACACAAGGTCCGGGAAGCTATAGAATACAATAAACGTGTAAAGGATAAAAGTATTATGGCACTCATCTCATTATATGCTCATTTATGTATATAGTTTAATAACATAATGTATGTTACCAGCAATACATCAATTACAACCTTACTATAATGATTGTATTTATAAGCTGCTGACCTCATATTATTTTTGCTTCAAAAGTGCATAACTCACCTGTAAAAATCATTAAATAATTCCATAAATGTTTCTTAGTTATAAAAAAGCTTTTTATTTTATTAACTTTTTGTTATTGCACTTTAATTGTAAAGATGTTTAAAATTAAAACATAGTTTGAGATGTATACATCCTTCCCTCTTGAACTAGAAACCTCTCCCCGCTGTAAAAAAGTAACTTTTACTCTTAAAATTAAAATGACTTACTTTTTACTTGAGTAGATTTTTAGACCAGTAACTTTACTTTTACTTAAGTAAAATATAATTAAAGTAACTTAACTTTTACTTAAGTAGAATATTTCATTACTCTTTTCACCTCTGCATTCATGTGTATTAAAATTAAATTTGCGTCCGTTCATAGAGAAAGAGAAACGTTTTCTATCTGTACACATTTCCTGGCAAGTACAATTTTATTGGTGTCCCCTTCAAAAATTGTTCTTGAAAAATTTTATGTTTATTGTCCCCCCCAACATTTAGATGAAATTTTCGCCCCTGTGCAAGGTCTACGTTTGTGCATTACTCGGCGTAGACTCGTTCCTAAAAATACAATATAAGCGGTAGCTAATGCTAATTTAAATCAAGCAAACAAATAGTTGTTGTTTTTGGTCCAAAAAAGTTGACTTACCTTGAATAAGATGGTTCCTTCACGTTAAAAGTGTCCATCAGACTCGCGTGGTAGCCAGGTGAGTCTCTCATCCAAAGGACCGCGCTCGCGCGCTGTCTTCAAGATTCTGAAGGAAGTGCTAAGATTCCGATTGGCCCAGAGAAAAGCAAATGCCAAGATTCCGATTGGCCCAGAGAAGTGTCAATTATAAGAATTATCCAATAATGTTTGGCAATTCTAGCCCGCATGGCATTCAGATAAAGGGCAGCCTCCCGACCCCCCCCCACCACCTCAAAAAAAAAACTCGATTCACGTGAATGACCCAGTTGACCAAGAAAACGGCGATTGTCGCCGAAAAGCGACAAGTTTGCAGGTCTGATATATATATATGAAGAGTTTCGTTGCAAAACAAGATAAATCCATTTTTTTTACATTTTTATGGTGCTACTTAGCTGTATTTTTTAAGTTATAAAGGTTTTAAATCAAAACAAACCAACTGCAGTTGCATTGAAATTAATTGGAATGCACAACCAAAAAACGCGATTTCTGAACAATTAAAAAAACGGTGGTTATCTCGTTTTGCAACGAAACTCTTCATATATATATATAGTTTTTCATTTCAATTTCATTGCGACTTGAAGAGTAGGCAAACTGAAAGTTGCCATCAACCCTACTGAAAAATCCAGCTAAGACCAGCATAAGCTGGTGAGCTGGTTTTAGCTGGTTTCCAGCTTGGTTTTAGCTGGTTTTGCTGGTGTAAGAAGCTGGTTTTGCTGGTGTAGCAAGCTGGTCTAGCTGTGTTTTGGTCACTTTTTAAGCTGGTCTAGCTGGACTTAGCTGGTCAGGTTGGAGGACCAGCTGGCCCACCAGCATGACCAGCTTTGTCAGGCTGGGTGGACCAGCGTAAACCATCTTAAACCAGCTACCAGATTATGCTGGTCTTAGCTGGATTTTTCAGTAGGGAAGGACAACATGATAGCGAATGTAAAGGAGAAAAATTTACTTGCTGTGTCTAAATTGTTTAGAAACAAGTTGCATGGACATGGCACTTCCTCGCGTCTCCTTGCGTCTCATTTCTAGTAAACAATCGCTTGCAATAGCAATGAACTTGGAATCATATAACAGCACACAGTTAAAATATCCAGTAGTACATCCTTTAAGAGTACCCTAATTGAAAGTTGCTATCAATAACAACATAATGCAACAAATGTAACTGAGAATAAATAACTTACTGTCAGGAATAATATCCTCCATCTGGATCCAACTCTTTTTCAATGTCCAGACATAACGAAAGATCTTCCCCACATGTGTATATAATGTTTATCATCCAAAAACACAGTATTTAAATTTGATAAAACTTTATGCTTTCTTTGTCATTGTTTGGACGTGTCGATGACATTTGGATTGGTTGCCTATTCATTTTCAAATGAATAGCGGGTACCACCTGGGGATGGGATCTCATAAGAGATTATGAGGTCAGACAGCAGAAATCTCTTTACTTTCATACAGATTACATAAACAGGCAGTATTTGTGTTCAATTGTAATTAATTTGTTTAAAAGTAGATATTTTAGGCTTTCTTTAGATATATGTATCATGTTTATGTAATGAGTATCAACTGATTTTTGTAACATGTTTTGAGAGACAGTTGGCAGAGACACAGACATCTGTAAGCACACCCTGTTTATTTTCTTTATTTGACAAATAGTATTGAGAACAACTCCCAAATTATTTCTGGGTGCAAGTAATAAAGAAGTTATCAAAATAAAAATGAAAAACCGCACTCTCTATATATAATTTTATAGATTTATTTGTAGCATGTCCACACAGACGCGTTTATACCTAAGCCATCATCAGTAGGGCTGGGTATTGGCAAGGGCTTCCCGATGCGATACGTATCCCGATACAATGCGTTGCATGTTGCGATGCATGCAATACTTTTTCTTTTTTTAATCAAAAATAAAAAATAGAGCTGAACACCTGCAGCACTTTGAAAGCTGCAGGTGTTTTTAAATTTCACTATCACGATAGTTAGCTGAATCGATATTTTTGCACAGCCCTAATCATCAGTGTGTAATGTGAAACACCAAAGAGATCTTAGGCCAAAACGCGTCTGTGTGGACATGGTACTAATAAATCTATAAAATTATATCTTGAGAGTGCGGTTTTTCATTTGTATCTTTATTTGACAAAAACACAAAAATTTGTTGTTATTGTGAATATACACAAACAAAAGTAGACCCTTCACAGTTTCAAATGATGTCTTACACGTAAGTGTATGATAATAAATTATGGAGTATTTTAGGTTGATTCTGCTTTGATGAGAAAAAAAAACACTTCAAAACCCCACTTTTTTTGAGATCACTCGCTCCTGCAGGAAGGGGATCGGCCCAGGCGGTCTCCGCACGGCCGAGCCGTCGTCTCTTGTCACTCGGAGGTCCACCGCCATGCCCGACTTGGGAGCCCGGAACGGACACCACGCCCGATCATTTCCCCGGGGTGGTCACCACCGTGAGGGAGCCCATTTCCCACATTGGTGGGACACGACTTCCGGGGCATCGGATCCCCGGCGATTCCCAGATGGGGGTAATTCGTCTGCCTCGGTCCTCATGAGGGTTGCTCTGGTTTGGCCGGCTCACCGCCCATTGGCTTCGTCCCGGCGGCTGCCGGTTTCGTCAGGGTCTCCAAGCCCTCCATCCCTCCCCTAGATCCACCCTACCAGACTTTGTTTGTTGTTTTTTATGTAATGAGTGTCTGGTAGCCACTCCTAGAGGGAGGGGTAATGTCACGGCTAGTGTCGTGTTTTGTGTTTGTCTCCGATTACGTCACCTGGACTATTTACGGACTGATTGCTCATCTCACCTGTTCCTTGATTAGTCTTTGTGTATTTATACTGCTGTCTGTGTCACACTTGTCGCTGGAAGATTGTCATTACAACCCTGTCTGTTCCCTGTGTCACATTTTGGATGTTCCTGTGTTTGCTTACCTGTTACTCCTCGTGTTTTGATTTCCAGTTTTTTCATTAAATGTTTTTTTTCCAAATTCTGCGTTTGTGTCCTCACTCCACTCCCGTGTCATGACAGTTTGTATACAGCGTTCTAGACAAACTGTTCATTTCAAGAATGAATCGCGGATACGGCTTGAAAACGTTTTAATGGACTACAAATGGCGAAGACACCAAATTTCTGAGGCTCCGCCCGCACCTTCTTGCAACTCCAGGTATGTCCGCGATCTGTCATTGTGCTAATATTGCTTATAGAAACTGTCAACAAACACTTCCTCATCCGATAATGCACTGCGCAGCTGACTACGGCAGCTGGTTTAGTTCAACATGCGCAGTACTTTTGCAGTTAGGTTGGTTCGATCTTGGATCGTGTTCTCACCACAAACGAACCGCTCTAGAGTTCGTTTGAAAGCGTACCCACTTGTTTGGTCTGCTTTTGGTGCGCACCAGAGTTTGATTGCTGCATTCTCACCTGACCAAACGAGCAATCAAACTCTGGTACGATTCAACCAAACTAAATGAGGCAGGTGTGAAAACACCCTGATATTCTAGAGATAATTAACACTCTGGGGTCGACGGTGGCGCGGGCGCCGCAAAGTCTTTATTTTTCAATCACTCCGCAAAGAGAGTTAGATAACTCTGCTGATTTTGGTCATACAGACATGATTTATACATCATTTAAAACTTTAAAGTGTCTAGTTTTTTTCTGTCCACTCCCAATAAAAACAGAATGTTGTGCTTTTCGCAAAATTAAGAAAATAAACATGATGCGTGTTTTGTTCTCTCTGCCTCAGTGAAGTCCTTTCAGAAACACGTCAGAAAAATTTACTGTAACTTAAGGAATACTTGTCATATCAACAAAAGATACATATCTACATAACGCTTGGAATGTCTGCTTTTGGAAGATGTAAGTGAAATCGAAAACAAATATTGTAATTCGTTGTTAACTGTGTTAGAAGATGGAGGTGTACCGTCTTTCTTGTGTTCCTGCATTATCTATAATGAGCCACGCCCCGCTCCATTGAAGAGAAGAGCAGAGATCATCCATATTCATTAGTCAAACCCAGTCAATAGAGACTCCGTCTCTGTAGCCATTCAGTCAGTGGCAGTGCTGTGTTGAGTTTTAATCCAAGTGTTGGTGACATGACATCTACTTGTTTACTCAGACTGTAACTTAAGTTATCTCCAGACGCGAGTGTGTGTGCTTCATCAAACAGACGCGATCGACGTCCAAACGCACACACAAACACGATGCCTCATATTTGACGCGCATTGTGGTATCATTATAAGATATGCGATTGTAAACATCACATCTACTTGTTTACTCGCGCCTAAAGTTATCTCCAAACAGACGCGAGTGCGTGCTTCGTCAGTGTGACGGGATCGAGGTCCAAACGCACACAAAAACACAAGATGCCTCATATTTGACGCGCTTTGTGGTAAAATTATAAAGTATGCTCTCTCGCCTGTAAATACAAGTTGTCTCCAGGCGCTTATGTTTTCTTTGTGCTTCCGTCAGACGCGGTTGACGGCCAAACGCACACACAATGTCTCATATTTGACGCACTTTTGTATTAAGACGCATCTAAACACATCTAAAACCCTGTTTGTTCGCGTATATCTCTACTCGGTAAGTTTATTTAACGCAGGATCGCGCAAGGGAAGGCATTTCTTTTGTGTTGCTTTCACAAACAAACACGTAACAAGGCGTCGTCTTACGCAGCTCATTATGCAAGTGTTTTGTTCTTCAGCTGTCAATCACAGATTATTCAAGAGCTTCCAGCCTCCTTGCATATTGCCTTCCTAACCAAAAAGTGACTTTGAAATTGTAAATCAATATTATTGTCTTATGTAAATGAGTAAGCAGAATGATTTTCACATCATTTTAAAGAAAAAACTCTAGACTACTAGATCCTGTATTGAAAAGTCTTGGGAAAACATGTTTAGTTGAGTTTTTTTGACTTATATCAGTCACTTAAAAATTTAGCTTTTTCAAAAACCACGCATAAACATTTTTCTCTCAAAAATACAAACATGTACATACATGTTGATCATATAATATAGTAGCCCAGTTTGTGCTGAACACAGTGTTATAAGACTTTTGCCATTATTATGTTTTTAAGCAACTGAAAAAAGCACAAATGTCAGTGCATGTCAAAACTTCTCCAGGGCCCTAAAAACCCCTTAGACCCCAGAGGGTTAAGTGACCAGAATTTTGAGACTGCAATGTACCCGGTGGATTGTATTCTGATAGTAATTTATGAAGATACGGAGGTGCTAGGCCATTTAAGGCTTTATAGGTGATATGCAATATATCAGTAAAATATATGCAATAATTGACTGTGTCAACTTAAACACAACATAAAGATTTATAGGTCTCTAAAGTTGTTTACCGTACACAACAACTTGCATTCCTGCAATCCTGTTTAGATCCTCCAGAATGTGTCACAATATTGAAAAGTCTAAAATATTATGTTATTTTTCAAGAATTTAGTAAAATTTAATATTATCAATATTTTATGAACAAATTACTTTGTTTTGAACCTCATTTAATGAGGTGGATAAATATTCGCAGTATGCTACTATCAAATGTGGTGAGAATCGTTTTTATATTCATTTCTGAGGATAAAGGTACCTTTTATATCTAACCTGATTCTATCTCAGAAGAACATGAGCTCTCATTAGAGGAACAAGAAGACATCTGCCTCCTGAATATTTTGGGGTTTCTGTGTTTGACCTTGAGTGCTAGATCACAAGACAGTCTGGAGCAATTAAATGAAAGCATTTTCTTACATTGGCCATTCTGCACGCTGTAAGGGATTGTAATATTTGAATATTTAATGTGGCACCTAGTTATTTACTTCAGAGCAGTATGCATGTTCATTATTAATGATTTAATGCAAGTATTAAGAACTGTAACTATACCAATGTCCTCTGGGATTTTCTCTGAAGTTGGGGGAGATTTTGTGCATATGTGTGACTCTGTCAAAGTGTAAGACGTAAATACAGTACCTGCTGTGCATAGACCTGTGGGATTGAATAATTTGGTAAACAAAAATTTTGAACTGCCATTCATACTCAAATGAAATTGTGACAGCTGCCTCAAGCTTAAAAATGGGCAATCAGTATTCACTGTCCTGGCTGTTTCTGATAGTTAATAGGACTGTTTCTTCCCTTTTTATTTATGTTTAGCCCCTCCTCGTTGCTAAAAAAAATCTACTCCCGCTTGCTTAAATTGTACTTGTAGATGTTAAGTTCTTCATCAAGAGGATACTAAAATGTCCAAGGAATCTGTTTTTCGATTCTTATAGGCTTCATAGACTTTACAAGCACAACTGAATCCTATATATTGACTGGAAGTAAGATATACTGTTGTACAAAGTTTTTAACACCTTAAGCCCAACGAGGTCACCGATCCCAGAACTAATTTGTTAAACCATAAACTGCAGTGAGCAGTCCAGTGAGTCTTTTCCCTGTAGGTTTCAGCCTAACATAGACGTTTCCTGTTCTGACGCTGCATCAAAACCTATTTTTTTCTGTACGAGTTACACACCAACCCTTCTGAACTGCAAAAACAAAGAAATTCTCAAGTGTCGTTCCCCAATCTGTCTTAGCCAGCCGAAGGTTACGTTTGCTGCTATACAATGCTAATTAATCATATGTTAGCTGAAAACAAAGCTGGGCTTTGAAACTAGCTGCTTAGTGAAGGCTAAGCGAATAAATTATACCCTCAAGAAAGCTTTATAAGCAGGGCAGGCAAGAAAAATAATGTGAACTAGATTCTGAGGCACTAACAGATGCGACAGCCCTCAAAGACAAGCATTTCAAGCTATTATGAGATCCATGATATCTTAAGTAGGTCTTCTTGTACAGTTATTTGGGACAAACCGCATAAATGCAGGCTCAATATGTTTTGTATTTGTGTTTTAAAACTTCTATACACTAGTCATACTGAGTTATGTTGTGTAATAACCAATGCAGTGCATTGCTTTTCATCTTTTTTTATTAAAGTTTAATTTATTCATTATATATAGAAAGATATAATGACACATTTGTCTCAATTTACATTTTCCAGTCTTTTCAGGTGATTTATCGGCTTACGCATAGTTTTATGGATTTCCCATTAGCTTTGATTAATAAACCTGCTTTGTACTACCCGTATGTGTGCGTTCCAGTAATTTGACATAATAAAACATTCTGATGACTTTTTAAAGAGCTATCATGCCGAGCACCTTATTCATACCAATTTCTTTATAAATTTTGGTTGACATTTTATACTTGACACATTCAGTTGCTTTGTATGTATATCTTACATTTTAGTTTATTCTGTGTTTTAGCTCTGTACCCTTTCATCCCAGTACTCAAAAATCATTGAGTATATACATTATTACAGGAAATATGCTATAATGCCATTTAAGGTTATCATTATCATCCGGTGATGTGGACACTAATATACACTCTTAAAACACTGGCTCGTAATCATAGGGCAGGGCTCAAAATTAACTTTTTTATTTGGTAGCACTGGTGCTCCCAACTTTAAAGAGTTAGGAGCACCAGCAAAAATTTAGGCGCATCCATCCAAAAATTAAAAAGCACCACAACTACAATGTAAATGTCAATAGATTTATTTTATTAAAAATAAAACACCACCACCAGGCTTTACACGTCCTATGGCCAGCATTTAAAAGTTGGTCTTCTATTTTATTTTATTTTATTTTTTGCTGCATAAATTCCTAAATTAATACCCAAATGCTGTTGAAATAGTATAGCAGCAATAATAATTTAACAATTACAGGTAACATGATTAAGATTACATAGAAAATCTAGCACACACGTAAAACACTGATTAATTGTTACATTACAAAAGTGACCCTAATATAGGCAATATATATTTGTATTGATAACTGCATTACCAGGATGCTTTTACTACTAAATAGGCAATGTTTAAAAAAAAAACATACCATCAGCATTGTCGTATACCAAAGCAACATGGACCACAAGGATGTTTGTCGAATGTCCATTCACCAGCGCATGCGCACATACACCATCAAACACACTTTGACAGACAGCTCGGTGTCTCCATCAATAATACACACATTTGTCATGACACGTCTTGTGTTTTTGGCACTTTCGCCATGTTTAAGCAAGGTACGTCTGGCGCTTAAAATGTTTTGATTCCGCCATTAACGCCGTTTTACAGTATTTACAGTAAACACAGTAAGTTACATTTTCATAGCGGAGACACTCGAAATCTTTAAGCCACTCTCTCTAAAAGGTTTAACGTCAACTCGTATTTTCCGGTGGTGGAGTTACATTTTAATCCGGATCTTCGTCAAAAAATACAGTAATAACCTTGGCTGTAATCGGCTCGCTCTCGTGATGCTCGCGACGCGTTCGTCTTTTCACATTTCCGCGCTTCACGGCAACAAGGAATGACTGACGCTCATATTAGCCAATCTGCGGTCTTCATTAAACGCAAGAACTTAATGGTGAAAATTGATTGGTTATGTATCATTGGAGAGAACACTGAACCTGTCATGGGCTTGCCAGATCTTTTGTATTTTACTCAGGTCTGAGTGTATCTGGCAAGACCATGACAGTACTATGTTCTGTGTGAGGGACATGTGGAGTGATATTATATGTGTGGCTTCCACATGTTCCCAGTGTCTTGTGGCTGTCATGGTCTTGCCTGACCTTGGTTATTATCCAGAGGGCAAGACCAGGGCAGCATTGTGTTTATGTGGGAATACGTGTTGTTTCACATCATGTATGTGTAACACGTGTTCCCAGTGTCTTGTCACTTTTACCCTACTCCCTTATGTAATCATGTCTTAAGTGATTAATTATGTTCACCTGTTCCCCATTGATGTTGTGTCTTTATAATGCCCTTTCGTTGTCTGTCGTGTGCGCGTTCATTGTCTACAGTTGTTGTAAGTCAGTGAGTTCATGTATTTCGTGTTTCTGACTTATACTTTGATTCCAGTGTTTTGTTACTGTGTTTCGTTCCCGTCACTGTGTTTATTTATATTCTGTTTTACCCCCTCGTGGGTTTTTTGTGTTTGTTACTTTAATAAACTCCCAATTATTTATATTTATCGTCTGCGTTTGGGTTCTCTTTAGTTTTACTTTCCGGTGTTTAACCGATCGTGACAGAATGAACGCGCCACATTGAACCCAGCGGACATAGCATGCAGTGTGTGTCGGACCCGGAATGGTGGTCCTCGATCGCCAGCCAGACTCTCTCCGGCAGTAGTCCCTTCCCACCGCAGAAGGGGCTTCCCCTTAATGACTACGCCCGGGCGGTTGAGAAGAGGAAGGGATGCTACCCGGAGTTCTTAGCCAGCGCTTATCTGGTGGCGGGAATGGATGACCCTCCACCGATTCAGGAGCGAGGTAGTTTACTCCAGCTGTCCTACTGGGATTTGGTAGACTGCCTCGCTCAACGACAGAGCCCAGCTGAGACTGCCCGACCCCTTTCACCCGCACCTAAGCTAGGGGGTATCCTTACGGGGGCGATCAAGCTGGGGAAGCCTGCTCTCGTTTCCCCGGTGCGGGAGATTAACTCCGTGGCCAGTCTCCGTCCTGACCTCCCTGCCTCTAAACGGAGGAAGAAGAGGACGAAGAGAGCTTCGGAGCCGGCGCAGCCGGAGAGACGTCACCCGCCGGCGCAGCCGGAGACACGTCACCCGCCGGCGCAGCCGGAGACACGTCACCCGCCGGCGCAGCCGGAGACACGTCACCCGCCGGCGCAGCCGGAGACACGTCACCCGCCGGCGCAGCCGGAGACACGTCACCCGCCGGCGCAGCCGGAGACACGTCACCCGCCGGCGCAGCCAGAGACACGTCACCCGCCGGCGCAGCCGTCTGCGCAGTCAACCGCGCAATCCAGGACATTCCACTCCTCTGCTTTTCAGCAGAGGTTTAAGACTCATTTTCCACATTCTGGACATTTGTTTCCCCCTGTTATTGCCCCACCACCCCTTCATGATGTTCTGTTTTTGTTAAATCACCCCAACCCGTTTGTCACGTATGTTTGTTTACCGTTGTTGTTTATTGTGATGTTGTCATGGTTGTCTTCTGTTGTGCAGTCTCTCGTTCCTCGTGTTTAATGTTTTGTTTTGTGACGTCTTGTATCCGTCATTAAAGAAGGGGGTACTGTCATGGGCTTGCCAGATCTTTTGTATTTTACTCAGGTCTGAGTGTATCTGGCAAGACCATGACAGTACTATGTTCTGTGTGAGGGGATGTGGAGTGATATTATATGTGTGGCTTCCACATGTTCCCAGTGTCTTGTGGCTGTCATGGTCTTGCCTGACCTTGGTTGTTATCCAGAGGGCAAGACCAGGGCAGCATTGTGTTTATGTGGGAATACGTGTTGTTTCACATCATGTATGTGTAACACGTGTTCCCAGTGTCTTGTCACTTTTACCCTACTCCCTTATGTAATCATGTCTTAAGTGATTAATTATGTTCACCTGTTCCCCATTGATGTTGTGTCTTTATAATGCCCTTTCGTTGTCTGTCGTGTGCGCGTTCATTGTCTACAGTTGTTGTAAGTCAGTGAGTTCATGTATTTCGTGTTTCTGACTTATACTTTGATTCCAGTGTTTTGTTACTGTGTTTCGTTCCCGTCACTGTGTTTATTTATATTCTGTTTTACCCCCTCGTGGGTTTTTTTGTGTTTGTTACTTTAATAAACTCCCAATTATTTATATTTATCGTCTGCGTTTGGGTTCTCGTTAGTTTTTACTTTCCGGTGTTTAACCGATCGTGACAGAACCTGGGACAGCGCAAGCACGCAGGATCACAATCAACTCGCGTCACGAAATGGGCAGTCGCACAAATGCTCCCAAATATATTGTAAGGTCGCACAGATTAAATTTCGGTCGCATATGCGACCAAAATGGTCGCAATTTCGAGCCCTGTAGGGGAACCATTTTAAGTGTCATATAGCACCTATGTAGTACCTGTCACGACACGGAAGGAGAGACAGGACGCAAACGCAAAGTTCAAAAATAAATAACATTTAATAATAAAACACGAGGGATAAGATGGTGAATACGGTGAACACAAGAACATCCAAGACAGGGAACAGACGGGGTAGCAATGACAATAATCCGGCAGTGAGCAAACAGAAGACAGAGGTATATATACACACAGACTAAATGACAAACAGGTGTGATGAGGCAGGTAATTAATCAATGAATGTCCAGGTGATAACAATCGGAACAGAGACAAGACATGAAACGGATTAACCATGACATAACCCTCCCCTCTACGAGTGGCTACCAGACACTCACATAAAACACAACAAAAACAAAGTCTGGTAGCGAGAGTCCAAGGGAGGGGGGAGGGGTGGAGGGCTTGGGGACCCTGGCGAAGCCGGCAGCCGCCGGGATGAGACCAACAGTACGGTTGGCCGGACTGCGCCAGGAGAACCGGAGCGATCACTCCGAGAACCGAGGCAGACGAATTACCCCCCTCCTGGGAATCGTCGACGATCAGATGCCCCCGGAAATCATCTCCCATCCCCTCGCGGAAACGGAGACCCTCGCTCGGTAGCCACCCTGGGGAAATGATCGGGCGTGGTCCGTTCCGGATCCCCCTGCGAGCAGGATGGTGGTCCTCCGAGGGACCGTCGACGACGACTCAACCGTTGGGGGACCGCCTGGGCCGATCCTCCTCCCGCAGGAGCGAGCGATCGCTCACGGTGGTCCCCAAGAGACATCGGGGCTGATGGGGAATGAACCCCGATGTCACTACTCCCCCTCGACGAAACTCCTGGGGGAGCAGCCCTCCGTGAACCTGCTGCATCCAGTTTGGCCGGATTATTCTGTCACGACACAGAAGGAGAGACAGGACGCAAACGCAAAGTTCAAAAATAAATAACATTTAATAATAAAACACGAGGGATAAGATGGTGAATACGGTGACCACAGGAACATCCAAGACAGGGAACAGACAGGGTAGCAATGACAATAATCCGGCAGTGAGCAAACAGAAGACAGAGGTATATATACACACAGACTAAATGACAAACAGGTGTGATGAGGCAGGTAATTAATCAATGAATGTCCAGGTGATAACAATCGGAACAGAGACAAGACATGAAACGGATTAACCGTGACAGTACCTGTGTAGAACCCTATAGTGCTAGAACCATATCTGGTGCTTTAGTGGTGCTATGTCACCCATGTATGCTGCCCTACAAAGGCAAAAGACCTTAACTCGCTAGAGTGTAGAACTGAGAAAAATGACTTTAAAGTTTAGACTTTTTAGTGACTTTAGTTGTCAGTTATTTTCTTCTTGATTTTTATTTTCTCAAAAAAAAAAAAAATTATTCAATATACTTATCCACATGATAAAGGAGGTCTTAAATGTCCCAAATATATCAATAACTAATTTTCAACCAAAAACGAAGTTACTGTCTTTTGCCTTTGTAGGGCTGTATGGTTTTTAATAGGTGCTTTATACTGTAGGTGCTATATAGCACTAAAATGGTTCCCCTAAGCTTTTAGTGCTATTAAGCACCAATTGTTTTGAGTGTAGTTAACGTTATCATTATAATGTGAATGACTCTTTTCTCTTTAATACGCTCTTTCCCTGCAAACAGTGTGGGGAAAATTGACACTCCTATTACCTGCTGGTTTTGTTCAGGACATCCCCTGCCTTTTCCTGTCCTTGGGTTGTGACATTTTTCCTTTCAGTTCCCTGCAGATTTACAGACAGCAATGGCTGCTGAGCAGGCCACTCTATAAATACATCTCCTCTCAATTACTGGGGCTGCCCACTAGCTCGGGCATTTGGTTATGTGTGTCTTCATCCCACGGGTCTTGCAGCCGTAGATCAGGGACCCAGACCTGTGACTGTAAACCTGCACTCAATCTCAGTTATCGCCTTCGTTTGGCAGTCCATGGCTGACATTTTTGCTCACCTGATTTGTGGGCATGGTAATTACTGAAGAATATCAAATCACAGGGAAGGGTGTTCTTACATGTTTTATGTGTGTGTGAATGTGTGTGCACTTCTGTTTGCTCATGGCGACTGCTAAATGTGTCAGCTTGTTAAGAGAGCTTTTTCTCTGTGGAAAATGTCATGCAAGACTAATTCAGACTGATACCATGAACTTCAACAAACGCGTACATGCACGATAGACATGTCAGTGTTTTTTTAATCTGCACATTTGTATGTCTCCCTTATTTAAAATACCCGATTCAAATCATCAGCTCAGTTTAGAGACATGCAAAACGTGCAAAGCAGCGGGACCCCAGAGCTGGAGTCAAGAACCACTATACACTTTGAATTTGGAATACATAAAGTCTGCTTTTCAGAAACTTAAGTTCGGTCATCACCGTCAAGCCCTCAATATTGAAAATTAGGGGATCTGTGCTTAGATAAAATACATTTAGAAAACTGTGTGTCAACAAACAGTAGCTATGTGTTGAAAGGTCAATATCATTTTAGGGGGGGGGGGGTGTTTAAAATAATGGATTACCATTACAATGATTTTAGTAAATGAGAGTACAATGTTTTGCATAAACATACAGCTATATTTTATTTCTGTATGTATTTGATTTATTACTGATCTTTCGTTTCTGCATTCTAAATTGTCTAAAGTAAAGTTTGGACTTTAAACTCATGCAGGCCAGACTTATTATACCTTCAGTAATTGCTCTTCATTCCTCAGTGGATGAGAAAAGTGTTTATATCGATAGCAAACATAGGCTTTCTGCCTAACTAAAACCAGACTAACAAACAGAGCCAATTAAAGGATTTACTTTGGCTTTTTCAGTTGTACTCCACTGCAAATAAGATTAAGCACAGCTCCATGAAATCACCTGTCACTAGGGATGTGCATAATTGTGCCAGCAGGTTGTAAGCGTTCCACTTTAAATTTTATTAAACTTTTCTATATTTCATAGCCATTCACGTTGTGGAGAAATGAAAGCTTTTTCGAGGAATAATTTCAGTAATATTTATCTTTGAAATGTCCTTAAGCTTGATTCTAACCTTTCCCCAAATACATTTCAGCTTTGAAAGGATTTTTAAAATCTAATTTAAGAATACTTCAAACCAGTTCATGGCTTTTTGCTAAGCCTGACAATTGAAAAGCTCCAGAAGCCTTCTGGTTTACTGGCTTGTAGGGGTGTAACAATACATGATGTATTGAGATTTTGTGATATAAACCTGATAGGCAGTTGGTTATACTTGAACTTGATCCATTGCCTGTTGTTGCCTAAATGTTATCCATTGCCTATTTACTTGATGAAGACGTTCAAATGTCACAAACACGCTATTTTGTTTAATCATTTGTAAATATAAAGTCATATATGTTATTAAAAGATATATTTATATTTAAATTTTGGTTTGTCAAACTATCTTGATTAGCTCAAGTTAGGGCTGCAGCTATCGATTCTTTTTGTAATCGATTAATCTAGCACTTAATCGTTCGATTAATCGGATAATTTTTAAACAACCAAAACAAATGATGCATCACGAAAATGATGTGGCTGTAAAATTATCAAGCATTTGGCTGTTATTTCTAAAAAAAAAAAAAAACAGAGGTATTGATTCCAACTCCAACATTTGTCTCCAAAACTAAGCCTATTTATTGCAGTTTTACCCATTTCGTGTTTATACTGTAAGTGCCAGTGCCAACAATTAAGCAATTTAATTTATTAATATGCACAACAGGTTTCATGCTGTAATCTAGTCCTGACATCAAAGTAAATATCTGTTTTATGTAGATTTCTACACCTGCAGCATTTACCATTAGGCTACTAAAAAATAATATATAATTTCTGGGGTGATCCTATTTGCTATGGTAACCTAGCAACCTGTGTGTTCGTGTGTGTGTGTGTGTGTGTGTGTGTGTGTGTGTGTGTGTGTGTGTGTGTGTGTGTACTTGCCTACCTATCTAAGTGGGGACTTTGGTGTCGTTACACACTCACCAACAGGGGACCATAAAGCAAAGAGGGGACATTTTCCAGGTCCCCTGTTGGTCATGCTTTAAATCATGCTAAAATCAAGTGAAAAACAGTCTGGTAAATTTTTTTTAATTTTTACCAAATGGGGACCTACATGTGTGTTTGTGTAAACACTCATACTCAGCAGCACCTCTGTAGGCTGGAGCAGGAACTGTAACTGCCCATTAACACACGACGTTCACACCTCGCTATTCATTGAATGGCTCTGAGAGACTCTGAATCTGAATAAAGACTATTTAACAGGCTGCTTATCTAAGGAACAAGTTTTTCAAACTCTCCAAACATAACATATACAATAATAAAAAAACAACTTGGTTTTGCAAGCCAATTTAACCTACTATTTTTAATTGTGATAAGTTGACATAACTTACAAAAACAGGTTGCAATTATTCAACTTAAAGTAACATAAAAATATATGTTGATTTGACAAAAAACACAGAATTTTTGACAGTGTACATAAAGGTGTCTTAAATATCTTTAATACAAAAGTGTCAAAACTCTTAAAATGTAATGTTTGTAAAATTGTTTACTACATGGTAGTGACTTCACAAAATGTCTTTGGTCCCCAGTTTGATGGTGAAGTGTGACATGTGTTTATTTGCTTTGAATTTTAGGAAATATTTTAGATTCTGAATAACTGTGAATGTATTGACAAAATTTACAATGACACTAAAACAACAGTTCTTACCATCCAAAAAGTTCTTCATAAAAGATTTTGAAGTTTAAAGCTAAAAGTTGTACAAGGATTATTGCACTAAAATGTTATGTTATAAAGTAATTTAGTAAAAGACAATATAACTGAACCAACTAAAACATTTCAAGGCATTAAATAAACATAATAGTTTAAGTTTAAACCCCTGAAATCTTTTCTCATGGCAAGAAATGTAATTGCAATTAAACAGATGTCACACTACACTATTTAACAGGGGACCTAATGTATTTTATCTTGAAGAAACTCACTATTTTATACTATTTGGACAGAAATTAAAATGTGTATCTTAGAAATGAGCAGTTTAAGCACCAAATTTAGGCATGATCATGTTAGTGACTTCACAAAATGTCTTTGGTCCCCAGTTTGATGGTGATGTGTGACATGTGTTTATCTGCTTTAACTTTTAGGAAACACACACTTTACACTTCACTATTTAACAGGGGACCTAATGTATTTTATCTTGAAGAAACTCACTATTTTATACTATTTGGACAGAAGTTAAAATGTGTATCTTAGAAATGAGCAGTTTAAGCACCAAATTTAGGCATGATCATGTTAGTGACTTCACAAAATGTCTTTGGTCCCCAGTTTGATGGTGAAGTGTGACATGTGTTTATCTGCTTTAACTTTTAGGAAATATTTTAAATTCTGAATAACTTTGAATGTACTGACAAAATTTACAATTACACTAAAACAACAGTTCTTACCATCAAAAAAGTTCTTCATAAAAGATTTTGCCGTTTAAAACTAAAAGTTGTACGAGGATTATTGCACTAAAATGTTATGTAATGTTATAAAGTCATTTAGTAAAAGACAATATAACTGAACCAACTAAAACATTTCAATGCATTAAATAAACAATAGTTTAAGTTTAAACCCCTGAAATCTTCTCATGGAAAGAAATGTAGTTGCAATTAAACAGATGTCACACTTCACTATTTAACAGGGGACCTAATGTATTTTATATTGAATAAACTCACTATTTTATACTATTTGCACACAAGTTTAAATGTACGTATTAAAAATGAGCAGTTTCGGTAGCAACAACTTTTAAAACAGAAATAGCATCTGTCATTGGCTGATATATTTGTTGCGATTGGCCAGTCTGGGCAATTATAATACTATTTTGAATAAACCCCTCCCTTTTATTATTTAATAAAATTACGGTTTATATTAGATATATTATATGAGATATAACAAAAAATGTATGTGTCATGAAGGCTAATATTATAAAGACTATGTAACGTATACCATGGGCTAAGGGCATTAATAAAAAATATTAGGGAAAGAAAACAGACATTTGGGAGAGACATGTTGATAAAATTTAAGAGTTTTATTAATAAAGCATAGGAAAAATAAATACACACAAAGTCAAAAAAAGCCAACGATTATGTTGTTGGGATCACATTTGGCATCAAATGTGTTCATTTTGCTGCCTTGGGGTCATAGGTAAGCGGTGGCATTCTGTTAGACAGCAATTCAGATTGCAGACTGTGATGCAACGCTGCAAAGTTTGAACACACACAGTTGCAGCTGCAGCTTAGCACACAGATTGCGGAGCGCCTGACTGCAGAACGATGAAGGTCTCACAATCCACCCGACACTCCATCAACAGCATAGTATTCTTCATCTGAAATCATGTCAGTGGTGATTCCCCTTCAGAAGCCCACTTTCTCCACAGCTAGTACACTGGGTTTGACTCCAAGAGCAGAAACACAACTGTTGTATATAACAAGAATAATGAACATCATTACAGTTTATACTAATGAAACAGAAATAAAGAATTAGAACAGAAACTAATTCTAATCTATCTTACCCTCTTCCTCCTCTGGTCACTCCGTGATGTGGCCACACTGGCTAGCTCTGGTCATGTCTTGCAGGCCACTAGAAACAAGTGAGTGAGGTTTGTTAAAAGCAAAATACACACAAAACTATACAAAAATAGAAATAACAACAACCACAAATGAAAATTACTTACCAAATTAATTTTTATCAAGGCCTTCATTGTGCAACTCCAGGCTTGTAGCCAGTGCTCCCACTAAAAATGAGGTGTCCTTCTCATTATGTGGTGAGCTTAATCTATAGAAGCAAAATGTATTAAATTAAAACAAATGTGTTTATTTGCTTCGGAAACAACAGAATGCATTTTAGGCTTTATCTTTCATCCATACCTCTGCTCCTGGTGATAGTGCCTACAATTTGCCTCCGAGTTGTGTAGCCGACAGAGTGCTTTCTACAAAATACAAGTAAAAATACTTTATTAAAAAATGGATTCTGTCAAATTAAAGCATGGGTGGTTTGATTAAGCTTACCACAATTTTAGAAATGTGCAGCTGCCCTTCTCTCTTCAACTCCTCAGTCGAGCAGTTGTTTGACTCACATTGACAGTGCTTTACTTCTTGTGTTCCGCAAACAATCGCATCCTAATGATGAAAGCGAGCTCAGGCACGATTCAAGGAACCGTGCCTAATATGAGCGTGTTTTAGTAACTTTTCAACCTCCATCTCTGTGCACATAAAGGACTTCTTACAGCATCTAGAATAGTAGCAAACACATACAGTTAGAAAATGCATTAACATAAAATGCAAAAGTGAGGACATGAAGCACATAGTACAAAACACCAACAGTCCAAGAACAGAGACTTTTAACATTCAGTTCAAGACATGTGAAAATGTATTTGTAAATTTCAGAGATCATTTTAAAAACATGCGGCCACTTTTAAGTCACATCAGATGTAGGGATGTCCCGATTCGATCACGTGATCGGAAATCGGGCCCTATGGATAATTTATAAGACATATTGCTGAATCAGTATGTTGTTTTCTTGTTAATTGAGTGTTTTTGGGTAGCCTATTGTTGGACTTTAAGGCGTCCATCTGCATGTTCATAATTAGAGGAAAGGCACGGTATTAAAATTAAACTATTTATTGATCAGATATGAAAAAGTTTTACAGCGCTGGGCAGTCTCAAGGCCACAATAGGCAATCGACTAACAGCCCGCATTTGGAGAAAACAGTTATTTATAAAGTATGTGACGTCGATCTTTCTTCTTAGAATCTCCACCCACAAAGGCCGTTCCCCTCGTACATCTGACTCCATCACCACACCCATTTTTAGTCTGTAGACAAAGATAAACACACACAAACAAAGAAAAAACCAACTGTTCTCCACTCATCCCTGAGATCCATGCAGCCCGTCACCTTCTCCCCAGTACTCCTCCACTTCACATATGATTGACTTCACATAGAATATAATAATGCTTTCTTAAAAACAAATCATTAATGAAACATTCATTTATTCATAAAAAACATAAGCTGTAAGATGAAAGTGATTATTATGTAAAACACATTTCAATATCATGACATCATTTCATTATTCGTAAAATTGGTTATATGAATAAGGCACACATTAACTTCTTTAGATAGATAAACACATATTAAATCTTTTACTGCAATACTACTTCTAAGCAAACACTTTAATCATTATTAAAAAACCATCTGTTAGGGAAGAATACACACACACAACGAACAAGCGCAGGAGATTCTGTTCTTCCAAGTTGAGTTGCCATCCCCCCCATTAAGTTATTCTGTATGCAACCTTCATTTCATTGGTTAATACACATTTATCAAAGACAACATCATATCTTTATTACATCAATTATTCACTGATTAATACTGATTAAGTAAGAAATATATTGCATATTTTATCCTGTGAATATTAAAGTATTAGTTAATACATGGTTGTCTCTCTCTTATCTTTGACAATTTCCAGACATAAATTCCTCAGCTAATCCTTCTTGCAGTTTTACACACACACCCAAGCTGGTAGCTTTCCACTCTCACAGACAAACACAAACAATCTTTTACTTTAGCATACTATAATGATTATTGAAAACACTTCTAAATACAATATTAATAAAACATATGACATTAAAATCCCACAATTCCCTCTCTTGACCTCTGAAAGAGGTCACACATTTTCTTCTTCATCATTCTCTAGGTTCTGTAGGCCTAATAGGGGCATGCTATATGGGGGCGGATTATTCTCTTTTTTCTCTATTGCTGACACTATCAGCCTGTTACACAGGGATCTGAGACAGGGGATACAACAACATCCACAAGTGACCAGTATGGCCACAAATACTCCAATTGAGACCACTATAGATGTTCATAAATCAAAGGTGTATGATGTCGTTGAATTTTTTTTTGTGTAATTTAATTCAATTCCCCCATATCTCTTTACACACTAATCTTGTGATGTAGTTTTGGACCTTTTGTCAATTTTCAGATTACCTTCATTGTTTATGCTAAATATTATCGTGATTATAATTGCAGCTATAACCCCTAGGGCCCACAGAACCTTCCAATTTCCATATAGCTTCATCTCTGTGGAAAAAATACACTTATGCCTATTGGCAAATACTCAAAAAACAATCATAAATTGAAAAAATTGAAATGTAAAATTAATACTGTAGAATTGTATAAGAAACTTAAAAATTAGATTCAAAAGGAAACATTGAAATGTAAGATTATATAAGAAACTTAAGAAATTCAAAGGTCAATATGATATATAGCTACCCAGGTTATAATAAATAAACAGTAATTGTAATGTTCAGGTCCCTGAACACTTCTGTCAGGATTTCCACCACCTTATGGAAGTCCAATTTATCTAACCCACACCCCAGCTGTTGGTAAAATTCTCATATGTTGGTAAATCAGTACAATTTTGTTTTGTTATTAAATGAAAAATCAATCTGCCGTCGTCCTCATGGGTAACTGCACATTCACCTGTGTGTTTGTTCTGTCTTACAACCTTTTGTGGTTCTGTTGCTGGGCTGGAAAAAATGTCACCTTTTTATGCACAATTTTACAGAGTGTTTGTTGACTTTGTTGTTGGTGTTGTGTGAGTGTTACCACTGATGTTTCACTTCCTGTTTGTTCTCCATTTACTTTCTCCATTTACTTTCACTTTCAACACTCTCCCTCTCTTGGACCTGAGTCCTCAGGTCCACACCTGTTTCTGTGAGAGACCTGCTGGGAAAATCACATGGAACACAAAAAGAGATGGAACCATGTGTCGCCTTTGACCTGTAGCTGGACACAATGTTAGGTTTTTTCTTTTACTTCTCGGTAGCCTGGACCGTCTCGATTCGGCCCAGCACCGTCTGAACACCTTCACTTTTACTCAATCATCATTTGTAACAGCTTAGTCTTTGTCCCGGTGTCGTGTAGCCTGGCAGGAAAAATGTTTAATCATAGCAGTTAGTTTGTAGAAATCAACATCATTAGTTAGTGGCAGGATTGGATCCTACACCAAGGCGTTCCGTGGGCCTGGAAACTGTCGACCTGTAAGCAATTCAAAGGATGTGAAACCAGAAATCCTGTTAACAGAAGAGCGAATAGACATTAATGCAATTGGCAATGCGTCAAGCCATGTTATTTTTGTCTGTGCACAGATTTTGTCAAGTCAAGTTTTAATGTCAAGGTCAGGTTCATTATGTCAGCTTTGCTCTGTCATTGGGGCAATGAGCAGCCCCGAAACTATATGTCAATTCCAGTGCGTGTTTGTCAGTTTGTCAGATATAACTTTGTCTTGGGAAACCATGGTTGGGGATATAAGTGGTTTATTAGGCAGTTGACAACAGCCACTTCATTAGGTACCTTCACAGCCTGTATTATGTGTCAGGCTTCGCTAGCATTTATTATAGGCCGGCCTTTCCTGGTTTCAAACCCACCTATCTGCCATATGGCAGTTCCATATATACTGCACCAATCACATATGCATAGTCACTATAAATAATCACCCTCTCTTCACCAGTGTAGTGCAAGGCTTTGATAACAGCTATCATTTCAGCTCTCTGTGCTGACTGTTTACCGTTCAACCTACCACTCAGTCTTGTTACAAAATCATTCTCAACCTGGTCAACCACAGCAAACCCTGCCTTTAGCGTACCATCTGATGCTCTAAAACAAAGCCATCCATAAATAACGTGATTACCGGTGGGAGAGTTGTCAGTGGTACCGCGAACAAACCATCTCTCAATTTGTTTGCTTTTTTTTTTTTTTTTTTTCAGTCAATGGTATGCAGTTATATGGCACACCCTCAGTGATTAGATCAGTCATGTTTACACCCTCATGGACATAATTTCAAGTTTGGCTGGCCAGGATTTTTTGGTAAACTTTATCTAAGACACCGTTTTATATTGGTACATACCTTATTATCTATTGTTTGTTGTTTATAAGGCCCAAAAAATAAAAAAAATAAAATAAAAAATAACATAAGTCTCTGGTCCTGGGTCAGACATAAGGCTCTATCTCTCCATAGTTTAATTAGCCATTCATTTGTGCCCCGTCCGTCCGGGGGCACATTACAACATTGACAGGTCATTGTAATTTCTAGGTCCCTTTCTATTATTAACAAGTGTGTTGGAGGAATACAGAAATGCGTGCAAACTAGACTGGTTTGCTACCTTATAGGGTAGTGATTTGTTAATAGTCACTTTTCAATTTTACCAGAAACCCATTATCCCCACCGTTGTTGAAACTTTTTTTTTTTTTTTTTTTTTACGGTGGACTATTTAGGCCCATTATCCACTAGGGCTCTTAGTGGTCCATGAGAGGCCCAGCCATTCCTTTCATGGTGGGTTCCTGTGTGCCCCCTTATTCATCCGCATCACTCCCTTTGGCCCCATGTTGGGTGCATAGGCGCCATTAAATCTGGTTGTGATGGGTTGTGTGGCGCTGGTGGTCCCCTGGCAAAACCACCATTTCCACGCCCGCCACCTCCTCTATTGGGACCCCATCCCCTTGCATTTGGTGCGTTAAGTGGATACCTTACACCGGAATATTGGGGCTGTGACCCATTTTGAGGGCATCTTCTGGCCCAATGACCTTCTTGTCCGCACACATAACATGTATTCCTGACAAAACCTCCAAAACCTCCCCGTTTTGGTCTACTACTCCTTCTTGGCCCTCCCCTTCTCTGTTGGTTATATCCTTCCCACGGGTTTCCTGTATAGGGTGGGCCTTTAAATGAATCTATGGGCTGATTGGGATATTGTACGTTGTCCGGGACACTAGTTGTCATAGCTACTGGTATTGGTTGGGCCTGCTGGGGCATTTGTTTCTTTGTTGTGTTTGCCTGTTTAGTCTGTTCTAGCTGCAGTTTCAAAAGCTTGTTCTTAATCTTATCTACCTCTACAAGTTCTGTTTGTGTGATTTGTTTATGGCCCTGTCTGTGTAATACACAAGATCTCTTTCTCATGTTGCTATCATTTTTATTTCTCTGTAATCTTAATAGAGTTGTGATTATCTCTCCCTGTGTCATAATTGTTTGTTGTAATCTTTCCATTTTTCTTTTCAGGGCCTTTATTTCATCAAATTCAACATCTAGTTCACCACTGTTTACTGTTAACACCGGCTGTTGCTTTGAGATCGAAACAGACTTTTCCTCATAAGGAGGAGGTGTGGGCAAGGAGGGGTAGATCGATTTCACTGGGGGTGGAACTGGAGGAGGAGCCGTAGGTGTCACACTTGAGTCTGGCTGACTGTTTCCTTGTTCCTTCTGCTTTGCAGCAGCACCACTGTCAACTTCGCCTTTTTTATTTGATTTAATAGCCTGCATGGCAGCAGCAACCAGAGCTAATCTCGTCCAAATTCTCAAATCTGTTTCTAAGTCTTTTACAGTTGGTCCCTTTCCAAACTACTTGCCCTTTTTCCATTGCACATACACTGTTAAGCAACCATACTTATCACATTTTTTTTATTTAGCCATTTTCACACAATTTACAAGCATTCAAAATTTCAAAAAAAGCACAAAACGTCACTCTTATCTAACAAAAGGATATATACACCAGTAGTTTTCAGGAGTTTCACCCGCAATACAAACACAATACAACTTTCACAGAAATGTCACAAAAATAACAACAATATATCAACAATACTATTCACATTAAGACGTCACTTCTTCTTTCCAGTATTCGTGGACCTTACATCCACGGGCTGCTGTACACCCCCTACAGGCTATACAACCTGAGTCGGTATTTTATAATACCTAATGTATTAAAGGAATCCTCAACCTTTTTAATTAATTCTGTTAACTTACACCGCCATTAACAGTATTCTTGGACCTTTCATCCAACGGGCCTTTCACCCCTTACAGGCTACAACCTGAGTTGGTATTTTAGAACACCTAATGTGTTAAAGCAATCCTCAACCTTTTTAATTAATTCTGTTAACTTACACCGCCATTAACAGTATTCTTGGACCTTTCATCCAACGGGCCTTTCACCCCTTACAGGCTACAACCTGAGTTGGTATTTTATAACGCCTAATGCGTTAAAGGACTCCTCAACCTTTTATTTAATAACAAAATTCAAAGTTTTTCACTCTGATCAATTTATAAAAAATTTAAATTTGTAATTCAGTTCGGATCTCCTTATCAACACAAGTAATTTGGTATATCCAATTAGCAGAATTTGATAAAACAGGCTTCTGCTTACCTTATTTTAATAGAGCGCTCTTTTTTTGTGTTGAAAGGGAATCCTCGCTTACTCTGGTTTCTTCAATGTGAAACCCTCCTCACTCTCTCCTTTCCCTCTACAAAACGTCAGGGGTCACCAGTTGTTGGACTTTAAGGCGTCCATCTGCATGTTCATAATTAGAGGAAAGGCACGGTATTAAAATTAAACTATTTATTGATCAGATATGAAAAAGTTTTACAGCGCTGGGCAGTCTCAAGGCCACAATAGGCAATCGACTAACAGCCCGCATTTGGAGAAAACAGTTATTTATAAAGTATGTGACGTCGATCTTCTTCTTAGAATCTCCACCCACAAAGGCCGTTCCCCTCGTACATCTGACTCCATCACCACACCCATTTTTAGCCTGTAGACAAAGATAAACACACCCAAACAAAGAAAAAACCAACTGTTCTCCACTCATCCCTGAGATCCATGCGGTCCGTCACCTTCTCCCCAGTACTCCTCCACTTCACATATGATTGACTTCACATAGAATATAATAATGCTTTCTTAAAAACAAATCATTAATGAAACATTCATTTATTCATAAAAACATAAGCTGTAAGATGAAAGTGATTATTATGTAAAACACATTTCAATATCATGACATCATTTCATTATTCGTAAAATTGGTTATATGAATAAGGCACACATTAACTTCTTTAGATAGATAAACACATATTAAATCTTTTACTGCAATACTACTTCTAAGCAAACACTTTAATCATTATTAAAAAACCATCTGTTAGGGAAGAATACACACACACAACGAACAAGCGCAGGAGATTCTGTTCTTCCAAGTTGAGTTGCCATCCCCCCCATTAGGTTATTCTGTATGCAACCTTCATTTCATTGGTTAATACACATTTATCAAAGACAACATCATATCTTTATTACATCAATTATTCACTGATTAATACTGATTAAGTAAGAAATATATTGCATATTTTATCCTGTGAATATTAAAGTATTAGTTAATACATGGTTGTCTCTCTCTTATCTTTGACAATTTCCAGACATAAATTCCTCAGCTAATCCTTCTTGCAGTTTTACACACACACCCAAGCTGGTAGCTTTCCACTCTCACAGACAAACACAAACAATCTTTTACTTTAGCATACTATAATGATTATTGAAAACACTTCTAAATACAATATTAATAAAACATATGACATTAAAATCCCACACTATCTTATGCTTAGAATTAGTCAAGGAGGTTGATTCTTATAACTTCCTTCAAAGTTTGATCAATTGTGCATAATGACATGTGCAACAAATGCATATAGGGTGTCAGACCCATAGATTTGCATCATTTAAAGTTCAGGTTTTAAAGTTTGGGTCAACCTGTGGCACAGCTTTAAAATTGAAACTTATAAAATCCTACCAGAGGTCCAAAATGTCATTGAAACACACCAGTGCCTTTGCTGTAATCAGGATTAAACATGTTACCCCTCGAACATGTTAGCCCTGCTAGGGCTGCTCAATTATGGGAAAAGTCATAATCATGATTATTTAACATGATTACTTACTGACTGTAAAAAAAATGCACTTAGGCACACACGCGCGTGCAATCAAACAATTTAATGCATTTGTTTAGTGCTGTTGCAGAAGGCTACACGTGTCAAGCAGTGGTGCTCTCATGAGGTGCCTTTTTAAACACATTGGTCCAGCGGAACGCGATCATATTTTAAACATGAGGGATGTATTGCTACAACTCCTTGAAATGCACATTATAAGCAGGATTACTACCTAGTGACCTGACTTCGGACAGAACGCAGCTCTCTGCATGTCCACGAGTGAGAGAGGCGCCAATATGCAGCAGGTTATTTTAAACAAAAGGGATAGTTTGCCTCAGCTCGCATGAAACTGAACAAATACATAATGATTACTACTTTAGTTTATGTTTAGACTTCGGACAGATGCGAGAGCGCATGCATGTGAGACAGAGAGAAGCGCAGCTGCTTATGACGCGCTGGATTTATTTCAGGTGCTAGAAGGAGTCCAAGACGCGCGCATTAAGTCCATGTGCGTGCAAGAAGGAATCTCTCTAACAACATTCATTGCGTCACATCCACAAACCCTCATGCGGGGAAAGCATGCAATGTGCATGTTAATGTAAAACTATGATGATAATAATACATTCGCCAACTATCGTCATGAGTATCACCATGAAAGCCTGCCATTGGCGATAGGTTTGAAGATCGTCGATATACGATACTATCGTCTATCGGCACAACCCTACTATATTCTCATTACTTTTTAACACATCTATAGTTATGCGCTGGCACAGAGTTAGGGTGTACTCACACTATCCAAACCAAACTGCGCTCGGGCGCGTTTAACCCCCAAAGCCTGGTTTGTCTGACTAGTGTGATCGCTCTGTGCCGCGCCCCGGCTGGGTTGCAGAGGTGGGCTGGAGCGCAGTTCACTTGGGCGCGTTTCAAAAGGTGAAGACGTCAGTTGCGCGACCACTCACCTTCATCTGCTTCCGTAAAAACCTTTTGATGCGCGCAGCCGGGTTACGTGAATGTCCGAGTGAGAGGGCTGTCTGTGAGAGGGCTGTCTGTAATCGCGCACCAAACGACTCTGAATAAAAAACACATACTTATCATTACGGTGGGTTCCAGTGTTAAGAGAGCGCTTTACTTCAAAACAATCGCATCTTAATGACGAAAGCGCGCCCAGACTCGGATCGATAAAAGTACAGTGTGAGTGCGTGCATCTGGGGGAGTTGGGAGGGGTGACAATCGCGCTGGGGTATTGTTTGGTTTGGATAATGTGAGTGTGCCCTTAGACCCTTTTGAGTCCACATAGAAACAGCAACGTGTGCGGCATGACATAAGGAACATCCTGGATCTGTTTTTTTTTTGCTCTTTTTTATGTATTATAGAAGTATCGGATCGGGACTCCGTACCGGCAGATACTCAAAATCAAATGACTCAGATTCGAGGGCAAAAAACCTGATCGGGACATCCCTAATTAGATGCATTCAATACTCCAAATCAAATTGCACAAAGATAAATAATAAACATAATATTCATAATCTTACTTTATTTTCTGTTGATGTCCTCACATCGCTGTCTCTGACTGGTTTGGTCTGTTGTTTTCCAAGTTGTAACAATATCTATCAAAGTCATATCAAATACACAGATTTGTTTACCGTTTAACCTGTTAGGTTGTTCAAATGAAATAAATTTAACTCGCATCATTCTTCACAAAGACTGCAGGAATGACATCCACTTCTAAAGCTGATAATGTGTACATGATTTCTGCAAACAAAACAAAAACATGAGGGTTTTTTTTACTTTAAGAAAGGTAAAATAAAGGGCAAACAATAAAGACAAACTGTATGACTCCTAGGAATTAAATAGGTTTTAAAAATCTTGTAAAATACCAAGCACTGTCCACTGAAGAAATCTTTATATAGAATAGTAAACAATCTTACATTTTATTAGTTGATCTGGAACGCGTCTTTTTGGTAACTTACATTAAAAAACAGGGTTTCAAGCGTTTTACTAAGAAACAATAGTAAAAACAGTCACTTTGCTATCAGTTATGATTTCCAAGAAATGCTGATTTGTTGTTTTAAAACCAAAACATCTTGTCTTGAGTTTGCTTCTTTGTGGGTTTAATTTATTTTTCAAAGATTCAAACATTTTACTCATTCTTTTAATAGTTCTTTGTCTCATGTAACGTTAACTTAGATCAATGCAAGCACGCACGTTTACCGACCGTTATAGATCATGGCAAATAAATACTAGCACTTCTAGCCTAAAACATCCTTTAAATCATTTGTATACGTTCAGATTTAAAAAGAAAAGTATCTTAACTTACCTTGCTTTATTATACAGCTCTTCACAATACAAACAAAAGGTCCCGCGTCGTTGGTTCAGCGTTTCAAATTCGCGCTTCCGGTTTCTCCAGCGAGCGTTGGGCGGGGCATAATGGGAAATGTAGTCCTTTTCACAAAGCGTCTCTAACATTGTAGAAGTTTATTGACTACTGTGTCCAAGATCCATTGCAAGCTACGTCGTGTCATCGGGAAAGAAGATACGCTATAATAAATATTATGCTGCGTTCCAGGCAACGCGTAGTCCTACTCCAAGTTTTGAGTCTTGACTGAGTCGTGGTTTTGAAGTCGTGATTTGCGGGCTCAAAACCTGCCTGGAACGCAGCATTAGTATCATTAAGTAGTATTTTGTTGTCATTAACACAATTAATGTAAAGTTGTGTCACTATTAAAATAAACTGCTTAAAAACAAAGACACATAAAAGGAGTAAAACTAAAACCCACTTTACACCCTTTTTGATTTACATTTGTTTTTATTTCATTATCCTCTTGTATGCTTGAGGTTTAGGTGAAACACTTTTACTGTGATGCTAGATTTAGAAACCTTTTGGAGTCTTATTTGAAATAATCATATTCTTGTTTGAAACATTTATATATTTCGTTATTATTTCGAATTGTAGTTCTGAGTGCTGGACAGGAAGTTTTTTGTATAGTTTTTCTTGAAATATTTTTGTGTGAAACTTTGTGTGCTGCCATTTTTGGCCAGAAGAGATTTTTTATCTCAATGTGATTATTCCTGGTAAAATAAAGGATAAAAAACACTGCTGTGTAAAAACATTTTATTAAATCCCCATATCAAATCCTATCCGTCACTAGTTGTTGACATGTTTTAAAATGTTGCTACATTTTAGGTAACAAGTCAGTGATGAAGGATGAAATAAGGTTGGATTTCAACTCCCAACTCAGATATAAATAAAAAAAAAACATAGGATGAAGAAATGTACTTTTATGCCTGCAAATCAACATTTAAGGTAAGACAAATCTCAATTTAAAGGGGACATATTATGAAAATCTGACTTTTTCCATGTTTAAGTGCTATAATTGTGTCCCCAGTGCTTCTATCAACCTAGAAAATGTTAAAAAGATCAACCCAATAACTTAGTTTTGGTAAACCATTTTCTGCAAGCATGTGAAAAAATAGGTCATTGTAATTTGGCCCTTATTGTGATGTCAGAATAAGGTAATACCGCCCCCTTAATCTGCACTATCCAACCACAGCACAACCATTTAGTATGGAGAGAAAGAGAGAGATAAAATATTTCACAGCACAATAGAGTTTCAATTGCAACAAACCACCATCATTGTGATCAGTGGTTGCACTTCATCCGCTCATTTGCATTTTAAATGACACACCTAAAACGGCACACTTTTGCTCAGACCTATTTTAGACTTAGTTTACATCTTTAAAAAAACTCATAATATGTCCCCTTTAAAATTTAGGCAACAATTTAAAAGTTTAAAATTAAAATAAGACATTTTGTTACAATGTTGTTACAAGGTTACATGGTAATATCCAGAGTCCTTGAAAAACTTTGCAAGCTTTTCAAGTTGATGAGCACATCTCATTTGTCGGTATATCCTTTACGGTATCTCTAGTTTAAGTGCAATAAACATGGCTTGAAGAACTGGTGTCTGAGATTCTTTTATGAATAAAATGAACGCTATATAGAGTTTATTACAAAAAGCATATTTTTGTGTGTGATGTAACTTGAAAAAGAAATTGTTATGTTAAAGTTACTAAAAGTAATTGTATGGAACCACTGTCCACAATGCAAATGAGTTGTAAGAATAAACTACTCTTGAGTTGGACAAGCAAAAAATATTTGATTCGTTTTTACAAACACATGTTCAGAAAACGTAACAATTTTAAGTTACTGAAAAGTAATTAAGATGATTTTGTTGAACATTACCACTTCACATTAGTTATTCATTATTCAATTGTGTTGCTGCAACAAAATATTTTGGCATTGACTGAAAACAATTCTGAAATGATAATAAAAACTAACTGGGTTGTGTGTAACCACTGTCCATAATAAAATTGTGTCTGCCATTATTGGACAAACTGATTAATTCAGGTGTGTCGGATTATTGTTGCTGTGACTACTGAGGTCAGGCACACCTGGATTAATCAGTTTGTCCAATAATGGCAGACAGGAAACAAGGAGCTGGCTGAAGTTCAGGAAGAAGTGCAGCTGGGCATAAAGCCTATTCACACTGTTGTCTGCCACTGCCAAATGACCCATTCCTGTTCCTTTCAATGTGTCTTTCACAAATCTGCAGGTTTGAGACACCATCCTTATTTTTTATTTCTTTTACCTTTGTTTCCTTTAGCCATTTTCCTGTGTTTTCTAGCATTAGTCCTGCTAATCCACAGAGCTTTTGACTTCTCATTTTTAACACGTACATTTAAACTTGTGTGAAAATAGTAAAAAATAGTGAGTTTCTTCAAGATAAAATACATTAGGTCCCCATGTTAAATAGTGAAGTGTGACATCTGTTTAATTGCATTAACATTTCTTGCCATTAGAAAAGATTTCAGGGGTTTAAACTTAAACTATTATGTTTATTTAATGCATTGAAATGTTTTAGTTGGTTCAGTTATATTGTCTTTTACTAAATTACTTTATAACATAACATTTTAGTGCAATAATCCTTGTACAACTTTTAGTTTTAAACTTCAAAATCTTTTATGAATAACTTTTTTGATGGTAAGAACTGTTGTTTTAGTGTCATTGTAAATTTTGTCAGTACATTCACAGTTATTCAGAATTTAATCAAAGCAGATAAACACATGTCACACTTCACCATCAAACTGGGGACCAAAGACATTTTGTGAAGTCACTAACATGATCATGCCTACATTTGGTGCTTAAACTGCTCATTTCTAAGATACACATTTTAACTTCTGTCCAAATAGTATAAAATAGTGAGTTTCTTCAAGATAAAATACATTAGGTCCCCTGTTAAATAGTGAAGTGTGAAGTGTGTGTTTCCTAAAAGTCAAAACAGATAAACACATGTCACACTTCACCATCAAACTGGGGACCAAAGACATTTTGTGAAGTCACTAACATGATCATGCCTACATTTGGTGCTTAAACTGCTCATTTCTAAGATACACATTTTCCGGCGGTTTCCCGGACCAGAATTAGCTTAATCCAGGACTACGCCTTAGTTTAATTAGGAAATATAACTAGTTTTAACAAACATGCCTTGCTAGAGACATTGCCGGTGTGCATTTTGAGGTAAAACAAAGGGCACTGATGTATTTCAATATTTGTCAGTGAAAGTAGTTTTTAGTTTGGACAGCTCTTACATTTATTTTAGTCTAGGACTAGTCTAATCCATGTCCGGGAAACCGCCCCTTTAACTTCTGTCCAAATAGTATAAAATAGTGAGTTTCTTCAAGATAAAATACATTAGGTCCCCTGTTAAATAGTGAAGTGTGACATCTGTTTAATTGCAATTACATTTCTTGCCATGAGAAAAGATTTCAGGGGTTTAAACTTAAACTATTATGTTTATTTAATGCATTGAAATGTTTTAGTTGGTTCAGTTATATTGTCTTTTACTAAATGACTTTATAACATTACATAACATTTTAGTGCAATAATCCTTGTACAACTTTTAGTTTTAAACTTCAAAATCTTTTATGAAGAATTTTTTTGATGGTAAGAACTGTTGTTTTAGTGTCATTGTAAATTTTGTCAGTACATTTACAGTTATTCAGAATTTAAAATATTTCCTAAAAGTCAAAGCAGATAAACACATGTCACACTTCACCATCAAACTGGGGACCAAAGACATTTTGTGAAGTCACTAACATGATCATGCCTAAATTTGGTGCTTAAACTGCTCATTTCTAAGATACACATTTTACACATTTTAACTTCTGTCCAAATAGTATAAAATAGTGAGTTTCTTCAAGATAAAATACATTAGGTCCCCTGTTAAATAGTGAAGTGTGAAGTGTGTGTTTCCTTAAAGTCAAAACAGATAAACACATGTCACACTTCACCATCAAACTGGGGACCAAAGACATTTTGTGAAGTCACTAACATGATCATGCCTAAATTTGGTGCTTAAACTGCTCATTTCTAAGACACATTTTACACATTTTAACTTCTGTCCAAATAGTATAAAATAGTGAGTTTCTTCAAGATAATAATACATTAGGTCCCCTGTTAAATAGTGAAGTGTAAAGTGTGTGTTTCCTAAAAGTCAAAGCAGATAAACACATGTCACACTTCACCATCAAATAGGGGACCAAAGACATTTTGTGAAATCACTAACATGATCATACCTATTGCTGCTTAAAAGGCACATGCGTGGGTCAATCTGGTTTTGAGACATGTGCTTTCAGCTAAAGTCTTTCTAATCTTTCTTAGTTTTGTGTGAGCGGAGGTGTTTGTGTATGTTTAATGACAAGCAGGATTCTATTCTCACCCTCTGCATTTCAGTTTTAGAACCTTTTTCATTTTTAACATCTTCATCCTTCTTTTTAGTTGTGTTTCTTGGGCTTTAGCTGATCAGTTGTTCTTCCTATCCTTCTTTTGATTTGTCTAAATAGCTACTACTTCACCTTTGCTCTAATATAAGAAAAAATCCACTAAGACAAAAAACTAAAACAGTATAAACCTAATATTAAAACTTATTGACTGCCATCTTTACCTGCTCAACTGTTCTTCCTCTCCCTCTTCTGTCTGCTCAGCCCTCTTGCTATATTCACCTTAAATCTGATGTAAGAACAGTTTCAAAGCTTATATATGTCATAAGCTTATAAAAATATTAAATTTGAAAACTAAACCGGCCAAAAGGTGGTAGCTAAACTTAATGAGTCACTTACATTGTATAAAAATATATGTCACAAATCACTATTAAGTTTAATAACATAATACAACATAATCAAAAGGCTCATATTAATAGTTAATGTTAGCTGAATATAGCAGGGAATGTTGTTCACTACGTTAGTTCTTGTGTGCAAAAGAAACAGTGTTCACCTGCACAGTTACAAAACATACAGTCTGTTTTTATTAGGAAGAAATTCCTTGGGCAAAATTGCAATTTGAAAATTCCCTTTCTCCCTCTAAGTTTTAAGCAAAATTGTAACTCTCCAATCTCTCCCTCTTAAGTTTGGACAGCGCCTCCACCCCTGTGCTGACATATGTCAACATTAAGGTTACATTATGATAAAATAGTTTTCTGGCCAGATGCATGGAGAATCGGGATGACTGGAGGCAACGATGGAAGGCTCGTCTGAGGACGACATAGAGAGGATAGGTATTATCCTAGTCCCAGAATAAAATGCATGTTTGAGCTGCCTTAATTTAAAAACATCTTGCACTGACATATCTTAACAAATATCAGTGCCATTGTTTTGTTTTAGGATGCACACTTAAATGTCTTAATATAACTAAGCCCTAGTCCTGGATTAATCTAAACCCTGTCTGGGAAACTGCTCCAAACTTTTTACACATAGGGGTGGTTTCCCGGACAGGAATTAGCTTAAGCCTGGACAAGACCTTAGTTTAATTAGGAAATATAACTAGTTTTAACAAATATGCCTTACTAAAAACTTGTGTGCATTTTGGGGCAAAACAAAGGACACTGGTTTATTTAAATATATGTCAGTGCAAGTTGTTTTAATTTGGACAGCTCTTACATTTATTTTAGTTTAGGACTAGTGTAATCCCCATAGAGATCCATTGCAGGGTATGGAGGTCCCCTGTTGGATAGGTAGACATCAGTCAGGGTTGCAGGTCCCCACTTGACATATTTAAAAAAAAAAAAAAATTGACATTTGAAGTTATATTATGAAAATAGGCATTAAAATAAAATTTTCTATGTAGTTTTTGTGTGTAAAAAATGATCAGAAACACTAGTCCCCTCTTGGTCAGTGTTCAGTGATAGTCCCCTTTTTGTAATGTAGGTAAGTATGTGTGTGTGTGCGTGTGTGTGCATGCGTGCTGTGCATGAGGAAGAGTGATGCCCCAGTCAGACCAGTTGCTTCATTGCAGTTTGGTACAGCAGAAATACATACATTCATTTTCAGTAGAACGCTGCATTTGGCTTGCATCACTTGCATTGTGGTGCATTTTAGGTGAACCATCCGTTCGAAAAAAAAATGCGTCATGACATCACGTCCCAGTGTATACAGTGAATGCATGCTGAAATTATTGTTGCATGGCTACATAAAATTTTAAGCATATGTGATCATAGACTGTAAAAAAGATGGACGACACGACGTTGCCTCCCTCCATTGTAATGAATTGAAGCCAA
Source organism: Misgurnus anguillicaudatus (assembly GCF_027580225.2). Classification (NCBI taxonomy): domain Eukaryota; kingdom Metazoa; phylum Chordata; class Actinopteri; order Cypriniformes; family Cobitidae; genus Misgurnus; species Misgurnus anguillicaudatus. Next base: position 20,527,156 of record NC_073358.2, read on the forward strand.
AAATGTCCGACCATGGTCGCTGCCATGTTACGTAAAAACGTCAGTTTGGAGCCAAGGCATGCGCAGAAGGAATTGTCCGTGGAGCCAGAGGCGGAGCCGCGGTATCAAACTTCCGCCCAAACGCTCACACGACCAATTCAACCATGCCAATCATAACGACACGCCCCGTCAAATTACTAGCTAAAATTAAACTTATCACAAAAAAGAACAATTGAACATATATCAGTGTGATAACAACTACCTGAAAGGACCAAGACCATCTTTTGGAAACTTTTATTGGAAGTGTAAATAATTTTTTATTTAGAGCAGAGTTCCATTCATTTGAATAGAGAGGGCGGGGTTTATGACTTGTACTGCAGCCAGTCACCAGGGGGCGATCAAAGAGCCAGCTTTTCAAGACTTATAAGGCACACCCATATGTGATGTATTGCCGCGATTGGCCTGACTGGCGCGTGAGAGACGAGGGTGCATGCGTGTGTGTGTAAAGGGGTTCTTCTTTTAGGCTATACTCTCTTTTAAGTGAAAACTTAAAGTGTCCATATTATGAAAAACTCACTTTTTCTGGATTTTTGGGTGTTCATTTGTGTCTCTGATGCTTCCACACACATACAAACTTGGAAAAAAATCCATTCATGCTTTTTGAATGATATACAGGTTTCTGAATGTCCTCTGCCTTCAGTCTCAGATTGCACGGTTTCAAACTCAGCTAGCCGTTTCGTAACATTCCGTTTGAATTTTCCCGCCCACCACCCCACTCGCAGGTCTCCACCCACCAGGTAGCTAAAGAGCACAGAGCAGTCACTTCGCTGATACCCTCTATCCCAGCTAACACAAATACGTAACTGTTACGTAACGTCGACGTAACATGATGACCAAACTTACGTCGTGGCGACGAACCGAGTTACGTCGTGGCGACCTGAAAAGTGAAATTGCTGGATCCGTCGCCTGCACGTAACTTTGCAACGTAATCTGCCTGTCGTGGGCATGTCGTGACAACGTAATGGATTAAAAGTTTTATGTTAGTAACCAGTTAGTAATTTAAATCTTTTATTTAATATTCTTTGGGCGGACATCTGCAGTATAACTAATTTAACTTGTCCTTATTTGCCGATTACTAAAAGACAACATATGAATGACAGACTCAGAGCTTGAATACTTAATTTATTGAACATGAACATTACAAACATTTAAATAAACATATGTTAAAATAAACATTTAAATGGATTCTCCATATAAGTTAATTTAAAATGTCATTTCTGAATTGTGCAGGCGTAGTTTTGTCAGAAGGAGAGAGAGATGTGGTCCTCTTCATGTTCCGGTTGCCAGGGTAACGCTGCTTTAACCTTCACCAGTCCAAAACGCCAAACATGTCCCACAAAACTTTAAAATAAAGACAATAAAATAAATAAAAGGTTAAAAAATATCTACACGTTTTCATAAAAATCAATTTATTTGTTGTGAAGTTAGTATCTTACCTGATAAAACGAAATTTCCAGTCAGATGAACATTCCTGTCAGTGCAGCGTAAAATGCGGTTTATACTGCCGGGCAAGATTCTGTGAGCCTTAATAAGTATGTTAAAATGCTGTTTTCATAACTCTTAAGCAAATAAAATAAGTTATTGTGTATTTTAAACGGGTCTCAGTTCAGAGAAACAACACCGCGTCCTGTCCGCCGTTCTGCTGTGCACGCGCGGTCACGCAATCTGGTCGAGTTCAGCCGGTCGGGAGGCACGTGCTGTTTCATGTTTCAAATGTAAATGGCAGTTTGTGTGTATTTAATCTATTTTGACTTATTTAAAGCGTAACTAAACCCCTGGTCAGAGTCTGACTCCACCCCCTGGCAATATTTGAAAAATGCAAGAAAAGTGGGCAGATCCCAAGGAGATAGAGGGGACGAACTAAGTGTATGGTGAGATCGTAACAAGGGCGTGGTGATCTTGAACCTGCTTACGTCACGAGTAATTTTTTGGACCCAACATCCAATAGGAAAATTCAACTGCAGTAGCCACCGTTCAACCTCAAGAGGGCAGCACTCAGACGTTTTTACACCATATATTGTAGTATTGAAACACTTTACATCCAAATGTCAAAAAACTTACTAAAATCAATTAACAGCATTAATAAAGCCCCATTCTTACAGATCATTAACTAAGTTTAGGGTTTAGTTACGCTTTAAGGGAAACTTTGAGACTGAAACGTTTTAATAAGCTAACCTAAATAGAAAATGAAATTAATGTTTATATAATTGTAAAGGTAATGAAATTACCTCCCTGGGACGTAACAGTTACGTCCCCAGTAAGTTATGAAATTACCAAAATAGTACGAATTTATTACGTAACTGGGACCTACTTGATTATCTTGCGACGTAAGGAGTCCGTACTGGCGACGTGGTGATTTGGTACTGTAATGGTAATGAAATTACCTCCCTAGGACGTAACAGTTACGTTGCCAGTAAGTTATGAAATTACCAAAATAGTACTAATTTATTACATAACTGGGATGTACTTGGTTACCTTGCGACGTAAGGAGTCCGTACTGGCGACGTGGTGATTTGGTACTGTAATGGTAATGAAATTACCTCCATAGGACGTAACAGTTACGTTGCCAGCTGGTAAATCATGAAATTACCAAAAATGACCAATAAATTACGTAACTAGCACGTTGTGTGTTAGCTGGGATGCTGTTATCATGTCTCACGGAAATAACAGCGCTATTTAGATATTATGGATTATACTCCCGCCTACTTTTAAAAACAAAGTTTTAACGCGTGTTTATTGGAACCTAAAGTGTAGTCTCATATACAGTTTGTTACATCGTCCTCAGATTGTAGGCAATAAGAGGTTCATGCAAAATCTGATGTAAACAACAGACTATATATCTATATTTCAGAGATTATACGCATTTGTGGACAAAAATGGTCATGTATTCTATGGGATGTATTCTAGAGATGGTTATCATGGATTATTCACTCATCTGAAACAGACTGGATTCGATTCGCGATCGTTATATCAACACAAAAGGTAAGAAGTCACGTTATATTTTGTATGTTGTCATCTTCTGTCACAAAATACTACATTTATGATGCTAGAGCATCTTTATCTCAAAACAGAGACCATACACTGATGCTAAACCCGTAAATTATACCTTTTAAATGTATAGTGTTAATATTATTGTTTGGAGACAGTAGGCTATATAGATATTTTTTTGCAGACTAGATAGTTTGCAGCGTAGTTTGAAAGTTTAAAAAATATTTAACGGCTTTATTTTACAATTCTACATGAACTAAGTAATAGTGCTTTGCCAAACTAAAAGTGTTTTGCCAAACTAACCGAGACCGAGCCTTACCGACCCAGCTTTTCTGACGAGGCTAACGTACCCCCGAGTCTCTTATCACTTTCCCAAGATATGGTCCGGACCTCCCGCTAGCTTCTAGCAATTAGCACGCGGTCCACAAGCAGAAGCGTGGCCAAAAAGCGTGGCCAAAAGAGCAGCAGCTCATAAATATGTAATTATCTGAAATGCACTGAAACAGAGGCTACTAGAGATGGGTAACAATCTTTTCCTACAAGCTATTTCAGGCAATCAACTTTTGAAACATGCTTTATGGAACTCATACACCTATTTAACTTGTGGAAAAGCAGTCATAAGATGGGCACTTTTAAAACATCAAAGCTAAACATCATATCTAGTCAAACCAAATCAGGACCTTGCTACAAATACAGTATTAAAATCTGCGAATATCAATAAATAGGCTTAGGCTATGTTATCTTGTTTTAACGACGCTTGGTGAAACAGCAGTGGATGTTTTCGGTTCAGATGCTGAATGTAATGTAATAAGAATGTATAGATCCCAAACTTTAGACATTCTCTGCCGTTTATGGACATCTTTACTCTCTGCCATCGCGCCAAATAAATTTAAATGTATCACGCGCTATGGTGTGCTTCCTGAACATTGAACAACGTTCCCTGTGAATCTGATCCCTGCACGTATAGTGCGCGAGAACTCATACGCTTACAGTATGTCTGATCACTTGTTAGAGTGCCATCACTCAAATCCATTCCATTAGAGGAATAATTTCTACGATCACAAATGCAGACATGGTTTTATGTTTTAGTATCCTTACCTTATCAATCTGTTACATTCTCCTCAAGTCTTGCTGCAAAGTTGATTGCTTGATCATCTGGATTTTCTGTAGGTAAAAGGTAGTAAAGTCAATATGATCTCCTGTTGGGAGCTTATCTTCCAGATATGGTAAATAAGAATGCGTAGGTGTGCAGCTACAGCAGGTCTGTCACGTCTGTCATTGTAAGTCGTCTTCACTGATCTGTGAAAATCCAGATTTTTGACAGCATTGTCAGGTGTACATGAACATTTTCAAAATGTCAGGGAAACACTTTGTTGTGTATACGTAACCTATTAATGATTAAGAATAAGGTGGTGGGGTCAAGACATGAGACAGCAGAGCACATAGTACACAGAAAACAAGCAAAGGCCATGTGCTCAAAGAGACACAGAGTGTGAGTTTGGAGCATGACACCATGAACAAGAACCAAGACTAAAAGAAAAGTGTCAGGATCTAAACACCGTGCTCTGACAAAATATGAACATGAAACAAAAACATAACAAATGAAGCTTAGGAGCAGGATTCCATGCTCCAACACAGACAAAGAACGTAAGCAAAAGAAATCAAAGGCCATGTTCTCTTTGTAAAACCATTCCTTGCCATTAAAGTGCAATTACTGAACATAAACAGGAGCTTAATAAAAATGATCATTTTAGAATTTCATATGGAACTTGTTTGTGCAAATCAACTCTACATTTATTATAATATATAATACATGTTTCTTTAAAATCAAACGTTATTCTTTTATTTTTATTCATTCATTCATTCTTTAGAAAGGATTTAAATAAAATACAATCCCGTTTTTATTTGAATGTATTTTCTACACATTAGTAAGGTGTCCGGATTTAAATGCGAGACGTCCTTACATTATGCTGTTCAGTTTTAGTTGTGAGGAAATTATATGGAAATGTGCAGATGTGAACGTGCTGTTTGTATGGATTAACTTACACTAGGTTTTGTCATTGCTTGCACAAGAGTGCATATGGCAAAAAAATCGGACAGTGTGTGAAATGACCATTAGTGTTCAAATAGACAATCCTGTGACACATACCACTTCAGGTTGGATCTTGAATTCCTGTACGCTGAGATGGCAGCTCGTTTATTGAACAAAGCATGCATCGCATTATAAAACTATTCTTTTTGACCTCTTGGAGTGAAAACATAGACTGAACTTGAAGCCAGGCATGATCTGCCTCCAATATCTCGCACACGCTCCTCATCTGCTTCTCCTATCAACTACGCGCAGGTCGCGCGCGCTAAAGGGTGAACGCGTGCTCGCGCGCTAAAAGGTGACGCAGCCTGTCTCGTGAAACTTTCGAACACGCCCTATAAACTTAAAAAAAAATATATTCATTAATTATTACCATTTGACAGTAGCGCAGTAACGCCGCCAAATGTAGCAAAGTAAAAGTACAGTTTTTTAACTAGAAATGCACTTGAGTAAGAGTAAAAAGTACCCATCCTTAAATTTACCCTAAAAGTACTAGTTACCCAAAAAATTTACTCAAGTAAATGTAACGAAGTAAATGTAATTCGTTACTACCTACTTCTGCCCTCATGTTCCTGTTCATTGTCTGATCTCGTCTGAATGTACCCTTGTCGTCGTGTTATCCTGTCTATCGTCATTAAAGTCCTGTAAGTTTTATAATCCTGCCTGTTTGTCATCTTTTAGTTAAGAGAACTGTGACAGATACATGAAATTCTTATATTGAGATGAGTGAGCTCCATAGAATACAGTCTTTTATTTTTTGCACTTTTCTCCTCATCTTTCATCTTTTCTTAACCTGGGCACTGATGGCTCTATTTTTAATCCATAGTTGAGTATGTGTTACATCTCCATCTCTCTCTTCCTATACAGTATGAGGTGTTGCCATTGAAGTTGTGACTTGGCATGAACTAACCATGCGCAGCTCTTAGACACTGTAGGGCAGTGGTCTTATGATCTTGCTCCCCATTACGTTGAGGATAACTGAATGCGTGATCGGATTTAATTGCTCATCTGCACCTCACGTCAATCATATCATTGTCACCATGCAATCAGTAAATCTTGTCGGAACTTTGGAGTTTTCGTCTAGAAAAGATCTGTTACTGTCTGTGGGGTTACTGAGCTATTATTGATGGTTGTTTGGTTTACATGTCAGTAATTTCTGGAACCATCAGTGGGCAGTTCTTGTCAGACGTGAAGTTGACGCGCAAGTTGACAGTTCTTGAAGAGAGATTTACGTTAAAATTAGTGATGCGCGTATCAGGCATATTATTATAACAATCGGGGCTTTACTAAATAGGTGCGGGGCTCAAGCCCTGCTAGGCCACCTCTAGCGCCGCCCATGGCGGGCTATCCGCGGGTGGAATGCCCGTTGTCAGGTTCAAGGAAGGTATTTTTTCAGTCCACAGAAAGGCAATTATTAAGCAAACTTCCAGCTTACACTGAAATCGTTTAGTATTAGCACGTTAATATTCACTTAATATTTGTTTTTAACGAAGTGAAAATAACAATAGAAAGCGTCATATGAATAAATGTAATAAAATAAATCTTAATTGTAAATAATAGCAAATGATGTATTAATTTGTTTATTTGAGTCATTTATTTTAATACATTTTGTTAAATCCGCTGGTAGTCTTATTGGGCTAATACCATAGACCACGAGCGAGATTAATTAAGGCATTGTAAAGCGAATGTGGGGTATATGATTGTCACAGCATATTTGTTGTTTTGTATGACATATAAAACGTCAACACGCTAGATGAATAAAAGCAGCCCTCTTTTATTTTGAATGATAAGGGCTTAAACACACGCTAGCTACTTTAAACTAGTCTCAGCGGTCCAGGAAAAATTAATCTCGGTTTTCAAACCTTTGGAGTTTTTTGCCACGAATGCTTGGCTTTTTATTTCCCACCATTTCTCCTCTATTACGTTCAGAGACTTTGTGAGATTTTGTCAGTATTATTAACATTAAAATATACTTCTCTCCTTCCCTTATTTTATTAGAGAAAATGTTATCACACTTTTCATCACACTACTTAAAATCAGTTTACATAGGCTACCATTAATCAGGAAAACTAAAAACGATTATCAAAACATTAAAAAGAAACAATTATATGCATATTAATTGTTAAATTAATAAATTTTTATTAAAACATACTGTGAAATGTGAAAGCCAATATGTGGAAAATATGCCATTTGTCAGCCAAAATCGGACCAAATCCGCATATCCACAGCCTAGCCGAATCTGGCAACTTTTGCTGGGCCAGGGCTGGCTTAATTCTGATAAGCCCCAGCCAGAACACAGCAGAGTGCGCCGACACTCAGCCCGATCTGGCCCGAGTGCGCTGGCTACCTGGGTAACTGTATTAGAAGAGGGAGACGTACCGTCTTTCTCCTGTTACTTCATTATCTATAATTAGCCATGCCCCGCACCGTTGAAGAGAAGAGCAGAGATCGTAGGTTATGCATGTAACCATGGATCTGTGAGACCGAGGGATGACCATCACTACGGTCTAAAAAAGGAATGATCACCTTTGTTCTGCCTATCACCGAGACCATATGTCAACAAAGTCATGTCCATGACCTCCGGAAGCAGAACGACCCGCATCTATAAATAGCAGAGAATGCTCTCGGTTCAGTCTCCTACCTTGAGAATGGTCTGAGTGACAAGGATAGTGACGGTCATCCCTCGGTCTCACAGATCCATGGTTAAATGCGTAACCTACGATCTGTTTCGACCTCACTCTGACCGTCACTACGGTCTAAAAAAGGGATGACACATGCCAACAGAGTCGCGAGGAACCCAGGATCAATTAGAACCTCGCTCGGTCACAGACATGAGGGCAGCATCGCCGACCGGAGCTGGGCGAGTCCAATCCACCCTGTAAAATCTTGTAAAAGTGCATGGCGTAGACCACGAAGCCGCTGCACAGATATTGCTTGCTGCCACACCCTTGAGGGCAGCCCAAGATGTAGCCACACTCCTAGTAGAGTGAGCCCTTGTACCTGTTGGGACCGGTATCCCCTGAGCCTTATAAGCATGGGAAATAACCTCCACCAGCCAATGAGATAGCCTTATAATTGGAAAGAAAAATGCATACAGGAATCAGGATGATATAGTTAAAAGGGACATTCAAAGACAGATTAAAAGACAAATAAAGCTGGATAAGTACAGGTACAGACAGAAGATTGAGACAACCCTGGTGTCAGGCAATTCTCGTGAGTCATGGCAGGGAATTAAGACCATGACCAATGTCCCCCACAAGGGCAGGGGAAATCCTTCCCTGATTATGCATGGAGGTGAGGGACTGGAAAGGGCATATCAGCTTAACGCCTTTTTCTGTCGTTTTGAGGGTGTCCGTGGTGCGGAAGCGGTGCTGCCCCCTCCATCCTCTGTTTCTACATCTCATATATATACACCTCTGTATATCACAAACTCACCATCTTATGGACCCCTTGCAATTTGCTTATCAGTCCTCCAGGGGGGTGGACGATGCAATTCTGACATTAATGCATCTTTTGCATACTCATTTGAGAAACCAAAGACCCATGCTAAGATTCTATTTGTGGACTTTTCATCTGCTTTTAACACCATGCAACCCAAGATACTAGCAGAAATTTTAGCCAGTGAAATCTCTCTTAACACAGGTATTATTTATTGAATCATGGATTTCCTTACCAGTAGAGTCCAGCGTGTTAGAGTGGGTTCGTTTCTGTCTAATGTGAAGATAACATATATAGGCTCTCCACAAGGATGTATCTTATCTCCTTTATTATTTATTTTATATACAAATTCATGAATTAGCACTTTTCAAAACAGGCATCTTATTAAATATGCGGATGACAAAGCTCTTGTGAGTCTGCTACAGGATGGGGAGGTAGATCATGGGCCAGTTTTAGATTATTTTTTAGAATGGTGCAATAAGTCACACTTCATTTTTAAATACCACTAAGACCAAAGAAATGTCCATAGATTTTAGAAAGTCACCGCAAACAATCGATACTTTTATCAATGGGGAGATCATTCAGGTTGTTACAAACTATAAATATCTTGGCATTGTATTGGACAACAAACCTAAATGGGACTCTTGGACTGATCTTTTGCACACTAAGACACAGCAAAGAATGTATTTCCTAAAGAAATTTGTTGTTTTTAATGTCAATAACAAAATGCTTCAGATGTTTTATACTGCTTTTATTGAAAGTGTTTTAAAGTGCTGTATCATTTGCTGGTTCGGAAATGCGACACAAGCACAGAAAAACATAATTAGAAAAACAGTCACTACTGCTAGCAAGCTACTTGGGATAACATTACCAAGCATCGAACACATTTACAAGGACAGAATGTTGAAAAAAGCCAATAACATTGTATGCGATCACACACACCCATTAGCATCCCATTTTAATTTATTACCATCTAGGCGTCGTTTCTGCCGACCTCTTATGACCAAGAACAGATCAAAATTTTATTTTGTACCACAAGCCATTAAGGCATTAAATCAATTAAAATAAGCTATCTGTCCAGCTGGCAGGGTTAGACCCGATGGTATTTTATTTGTATGTATGTATTTTAGTGTTTTGTAATGCATCGTATTGTTTTTTGTTATATGTTGTCATGTAGTGCCTTGAGACTGCGCCGCAAACCCAATTGCCCCACGGGGACAATAAAGTTCTTCTACTACTACTACTACTCTGTTTGGAAAGCGGCAGTCCCTGCCTTGCCGCCCCATAACAGACAAACAGTTGAGAGTGCATTCTTCTTAAAGACTGTGTACGGATCAGATAGGCTTTCAAGGCCCTGACTGGGCACAATGTGATAAGCTTGTCATGCTCTGCCTGTGAGTCAGAGGAAGGCTGGAATTGGGCCAATTCCAAAACCTTGTTCATGGACTGCTGATCAAGAACTTTTGGCAGGAAAGCTGGATTTGGCCAGAGTGACACGCCAGTGCCCCCTGCCTGCCACCTCAGACAGTCGTCACTAACGGAGAGAGCACACAGCTCCCCGACTCGTTTGGTTGAACAGAGAGCCAAGAGAAATGCCATCTTAAGAGACAAAGACCGTAGATCTGCGTCTGAAATAGGCTCATAAGGACCTTCAGTGAGAGATGTCAGAACTGTAGGCAGGTCCCAGCTTGGTGCCCGCAAGGTGCGACCTGGACGTAACCTGCAAGCTCCCCTTAAGAGCTAATCAGAGGGTGCCTACCCAGGGATGTGTAATCTGCCCCCTCGTGAAAAGCTGAAATGGCCGAAGCATAGACCTTTATCGTACTGGCTGCCTTGCCTAGATCAAAATGGGACTGCAAGAAGCATAATACTTTTGGCACGGGGCAGACTGTTGGCTCAATGCTCAAGCCAGAACACCACTCTGAAAAGATCCTCTATCTGAGTGCGTAGCCAACTCTGGTAGATGGGGCCCTGGCATTATTGAGTGTCTCCTGTACAGCCTTATCTAGCTGTCCATCAATGGGCTCTGCAGGGGCCAAACCCATAGACGCAGGGCTCCCGGGTTTGGATGCCAAATCCGCCCGTCTGCTTGCGTCAGGAGATCCGCTCTGCACGGTAACTGCCATGGCTGATCCTGCAGCATCCGGAGGAGTTCTGGGAACCATGGCCTCGTCGGCCACCGTGGCGTGACCAACAGGACTGAGTGGTGGCCCTCTGATCTGTCGGAGGACCTGAGCTATGAGAGGGAGTGGAGGAAAAGCGTATAACAAGCCTGTTGGCTAGTCTTGCGACAGAGCATCCAGGCCCGAACTGCCCTCCTGCCCCATGAAGGAGTACCATTCTGGGCAGTGTGTCGTCTCCGCTGACACAAAGAGATCAATCTGGGCAGCACCGTAACGCATCCAGATCTGGACGACTACGTCTGTGTTCAATCTCCACTCTCCCGGGAGTGGCCCTGTTCTGGAGAGAATGAGGGCTGCTCTGTTCTCCACAACTGGGATGTGCACTGCCTTCAGTGAGGAAAATCGAGGCCATGCCCATGTCAGCAACTCCTCTGCTACCTGGAGGCACCGCTGGGACCTCGTGCCTCCCTGGTGATTGATATGATACACTGCCGAAGTGCTGTCTGTCCTCACCAGAACATGTAGGCCTTGCAACACTGGCAGGAATCTCTGAAGAGCAAGATGGATGGCCTTTAACTCGAGAACACTTGTGTGCTCCTTCATCCACAGCAGCTGCCATGTGCCCCTCACTGCCCTTCCTTCCCAGACAGCCCCCCAGCCTGTCAGGGACGCGTCTGTCGAGACGACCTGTCTCCTGTGGGGAAGGCCCCCCAGTGGGACACCTTGTAAAATGAACTCCCGGTTGCTCCAAGGGCGTAGGGCTTTGATGCAGGCTTGAGATACACGCAGTTTCATCTGCCTGTCGTCTCTGGGGTGAAGATGGAAAGCACTGAACCAGCACTGCAGGGAGCGTGCCCTCAGCAGGCCCAGAGGAATCACTGCTGCTGCAGCCATCAAGCCCAGTAGCTTTTTAACTCTGTGAGCTGTGACAAGGCTGCCCAAGTGGAACTGCTTCGTCATGTTGATCAAGCTGTCCCCTCTTTGTGGAGTGAGAGACGCAGTCATGCTGACCGAGTCCAGAAGGATGCAGAGGAACTCTGCCTGTTGGCGGGGTTGCAGGTTGCTCTTTTTGAGTTGACGGTGAAGCCTAGGAGTTGAATGTGGGCCAGAACTGTGCTTGTGTCGCATACTACCTGCTCCCGAGAGGGGGCGCACATGAGCCAATCATCCAGGTAGGGCAAGATCTTCAATCCTTGAGCCTGGAGGGGGGACAGTGCAGCTGACACCATGCGAATAAAATATTTGGAGTAGAACCCAGTGAGCTGTGCGGTACTTCTGAGATGGCCCCTTTCAGAAGTAACTCCTGGACGTCTTTGACGAGGACGGACATTAAAACAGGGTCTTTAACGGATGTTATCTTGACCCCTGAAACGTTGGGGGTTGTCGCCAAAATTGTAATCGTTAGCCGCGAGCCACCGTAGCCACGACCCAGGGGTCTGGCACAATGCCTTCCCAGGAGGTCTGTGACAGCTGGGAAGGACAATCGACGGGCGACCCGGGACTCCTATGCAGGACCGCCACCGCGGCCTGCACCTGTGGTCCTTGCCGTCCCTTAAGTCTGTCATTTGAGGCTGTACGTCAGTCAGGTGCACAAAATCGCCAGTCCCGTGGGGCCTCTGGGTTGTCACCTGCTGACGGAGGCCGGGTAGGCTGCCGCAGCCTGTATCTACTGATAGGTGGCCGGCCGGCAGTTGAAGCAGACCTACAGCAAACCCTCTGGACAGCTTCCCTAGATGCTGCAGTGCGTTCAATGCGGTCAAGCACTTCCTGGAATCCAGGGTGAAAGATGTGTCTTGGTACCACAGGGAGGTTGAGCAGCTCCTGTCTGATGGCATCTGGCAGGGAGGTTTGTGCCAGCCAAACTTGTCTGCGACACAGCACTGCAGAGGCCATAGCATCCCCCACGTCACGTGTCAGCTGGGAGTGGGAAGAAAGAGCCACGTCGACCAGGGCCCTGGAATCATGATTGTCTGGGCCCAGTGTCTTCCGTAGAGCCGTCAGGGTGATGGCTAGAGCGTTACCCATACGGGCCGCTCGAGCTGATGCGTTGACGGTCCATCTTGGAAAACTCCTTTCGAGGGCACTGTGGATCAGAGGATACAAGTGAGAAACCCAGTGACGTCAATGCAGCCATAGGTGACTCAACTGGTGGCATGTTCCCCAGTCCAGTTTCAACCAGATAACTAGCATTTGCCAGCTAGCGACAACCTGCATTAAACTGGGGGCGTTTCGAATTTGTACCCCATGATGACCTCAGCATTGCAGTATAGTCATCTGCTACAGGTATAGAAGGCCATGGGTCAGGCTGGGAGATGCCCTCCCAAACACCTCCAGCGGGAGCTGGGGTAGATGTAGGCCCCTGAATGCCCAAAACCTTGGCAGAGCTTAGTACCTGTGACATCAGGGAACTGACAGGGGCCTCTCCTGTCTCCGTGGAGCCGTCAGCTTGCTCAGCAGAGCTAGAATGCAGCTCCCCTCCGAGGTCGTCGCTACCTGCGGTGTTGTCCACCACTGTGTGGGAAGCACATAGGGATAACACATCTACATTGTCTTGATGTTCCTCCTCACCGAAGCTCTGAGGCCTGGCTGAGAGGGGATCCTCATGTAATAAGTCCTGGTTACCTTCTAACCTGTCCAACCTCCGTGACAGAGCCTGGAGAGCCGCAAGGATCTCGAGCGACCCCGTGCTGCTGCTTTCTGCCACCGTAGCTGAGGCAGGGGGCTTAACAGATTTGGGTGGCTCATCCTGGGTAATTCCATGGGGGGAATCCTGCTGTCGGTCACGCAAACGTGAATGCCATTGCTCGTCCCTGGAGAGATCGCAGGCTGCACTACAGGGATTGTCCACGTCTTCCAGCACGTGGGCAGTTCCAAGGCATGTGGGGCACTCCCTGTGCCTAACCCTAGAACTCATGGAGGCGTTGCAGATCCTGCAGTAGTGGGAAGCCATTGCAGCAACACAGAAGCTCAATTATAATGCCTGGAGCCCTCCTCCAGCAATCCGCCAAGGTAATACGGTGGGCCGCACCAGCGCACGAATGCACTTAGCGGTCGCACACTAGCCCCACCAGCTGCAAACAGGGGTATAGGAAAAAAAACAGCCCCCAAACTAAATAATTCAACAACGATAGCACTAGCAGCACACACAATTAAACAGCAGTAAATACAAACACAGGTATAATGGCGGCCCACACCAGCGCGTGAACGCACTTAGTGGGCTCGCACAAAGCCCACGGCTGCGAACAGCAGTAGAGGCATACGAATAAACAACTTAAATTACCCGGAAATCTAGTGCATATAAGTTTAAATGAAAGGGTATATAACCTGGAAATAATAAGTCAAATACACAAACCACAACAATTCTCGGGGGCACAAGGCACCTGCACCGTTTAGGAATTAGGAATTTCTTACCTAAAAACGTAGTGATCAAGGTGAGAGACTGAACCGGGAGCATTCTCTGCTATTTATAGATGCGGGTCGTTCTGCTTCGAAGGTCATGGACATGACTTTGTTGACATATGGTCTCGGTGTTAGGCAGAACGAAGGTGATCATTCCTTTTTTAGACCGTAGTGATGGTCAGAGTGAGGTCGAAAAAGATCATCCATATTCATTAGTCAACCCCACAGTCAATGGAGACTCCATCTCTGCATTCAGTGCTGTGTTGAGTTTTAATCCGAGTGCTGGAAACATGACAACTAAATTGTTTACTTGCTCCTGTAACTAAAAGTTATCTCCAGACAGATGCAAGTGTGTTTGCTTCGTCAGACGTGTATTCTTCGTAACGCGATCTACGTCCAAACGCACACACAAACACAGGATGCCCCATTTTTTATGTGCTTTGTGGTATTCTTATAAAAGATTGCAAAATTCACATCTACTTGTTTACTCGCGACTGTAACTAAAGTTATGTCCAGACGCGAGTGTGTGTGCTTCATCAGTGTGACGAGATCTACGCCCAAACGCACACACAAAGCCTCGTATTTGACGCGCTTTGTGGTATTCTTTTAAAAGATGCGATTGCAAACATCACATCTACTTGTTTACTCGCCCCTGTAAATAAAAGTTATCTCCAGACGCGAATGTTTTCTTTGTACTTCTGTCAGACAATCTGACGCGATCGACGGCCAAATGCACACACAAACACAATGCCTCATATTTGACGAACTTTGTGTTAAGAAGCATCTAAGCACATCTAAAACCTTGTTTATTCGCGTATATCTATGCACAGTAAATTTATTTAATGCAGGATCACGCATGGGAAGGCATTTCTTTTGTGTTGCTTTCACAAACAAACACGTAACAATAATATGGAACGCGAACGGGGACAAATTTATTAACAAGCAACACGTGAAATTTGGACGCTTCAACATGTACAGTTTGTCTGCATCAATACGGTTACTTTGTTCGGGTCTTTGCGTCAAACAGGACACCAGCCATGCCACTGCCATATTCAAGGATATATTTGCATTTGTGATGTGATGGTAACATCAGACGTCGAATTTGTTTGTGTGGTAAGCAAATACCTATGCAAACGTCAGACGTAATATTTGTACGCGAATAACATCGTGATAATGCGTTTGCATGTACAAATGCAAACGTAAGTATAACGTGTTGCTTAGTTGTTCATGATGTCAGATTTTATCATGGTTTGTCATGCATCTCAGCATGCCCTCGTGTAAGTTAGTGGAAAGTCAGTTGTAACCCTGCTGAAAAAACAGCATACCAGCAAGACCAGCATATGTTGTGTTTTGGTGCTGGTTTGCTAGTGAACACCAGCTAAACCACCATCAAACCAGCATCAGCACCAGCTAAACCAGCATTAGCACCAGCATCCCATGCTGGTCATACCAGCATTGATTGTGTTTTGGTGCTGGTATGCTGTGACCACCAGCTAAACCAGCATAGACCAGCATAATTCCCATGCTGGTCCATGCTGGTTTGATGCTGTTTTTTTCAGCAGGGAAAGTAGTTGTTGTTCTCTAAAATGGCGCTTAGGAATTTGTTATTAAATTAACCAAAGGACCTTTTCGGACTGCATGCGATTGGCCTCCTCTTATCAAACAAATTATGATTTGAATGTTGTGATAACAAGGTATGTCCAAAACATTACATTTATAAGATGTCTGACTTCCAATAACATGAAATCGAGGGCTGCTGTAATGAGTTTAGCTCAAACCCTAATCAAACACACCTGAAGTAGCTAATTAAGGTCTTGCTATGCATACTAGAAACTTCCAGCAGGTGTGCTAAGGCTTCGAGCTAAACTCTGCAGGACACCGGTTCCAAGACCGAGTTTAGGCACCCCTTCCTGCCTTAAACAGCAGTGTTTTGATTATGAAAAAGTTGTAATGTAAGTAAATTGTGAACAAGCAGGTCACGTGACAAATCTGTATTACTGCTTTATTTACAGTAATTTGCAGGCAGAATCTGGGCCCATATGTATAAAACATCTCAGAAATGCTCTTAAGAATATATAACTTAACTATAACTTAAGTGTCAAAAAATTCTTAGTAAGGAGTAGGACCAGTCTGAGAGTAAGAGACGTTTATAAAGAGTCTGATAGCAACTTTCAGTAAAGTGTAAGGCTCATTCTTAAGTGCTGACTTAAGTGCCGCAAACTGAGGACTACAATGATTTCAACCTAAAATGGCCGGCCTTAACCTCTGAATCAGCCAATAGAAAGCCAGCAACGTTATACAGTCATAGCAGCACGTGACACCATACATTTTTGAATCATGAAGACATTCAAATTATATTAGTATTTAAATATTTTAATTTAAATTTGCTTCAAGAAATGTTATAACAAATAAGTACATGCATTTATTTTACACCATTTTGAACAATTTTGATTAAGTTTCAACATGTTAATGAAATAGACAAATGTAATACTATTTAAACAAAAGAAGGTGATGAATCACATCATTTTGATTTTACTCATAAGCTGTTTATAAAGAAAAGACTAAAGTTTGCAAACACAGATAAAAAATACTTTGATGATAGCCTGAACAAGATGATCAAGTTAAGTTGGATTTCTTCACTTAAACACAATTGTAATTTTTGCCTTTTTTGGTCACTTTCACCTTTGGCTTGCTCACTGCTAACATTGCTAAAAATAAGGTTTTGGTCAGGGTTGTAAACTCTAATATCACTTTACATGTAATAGTGTCACTGCTTATTTCACTTAAACTGAGAAAGTTGAAAAAACATTACATTTTAGGCATTATCAATAATTTGATCCAACTTTAACTTTTTACAATAGTATTCAAATGTATATACATTTAAGTATATACCATTGCTGTCTTGATAATCCCATAAAAGTTATTGGTATTGTGCAAGTACTTGAATATGTTTTTTTTACTAATATACATCTTATACTGTATATTATATTGTGTAATATAATATACATTGTATAAAAACCCTATACCCTTTATATTTCAATATTTTTTTCAAAAGTGCTATAGAAATACATTTGAATTAAAGTAATTCTAACACATTCTTTGTTGTAAACTGAATGATCTCCGCCTCTCTGCTGCCCTCTTGTTACTCTTTACTAGGTTAAGAGACCTCTCCAGCTCTCTTAAATAACTTAGGAGCTGAGACCTAGTCTTAACACTTAGGAGGCTTTATAAGTCAAATTTATTCTTAAGTCTAAGAATAAGAGTAAAATGACGTCATTCTAAAAATTTTGACATATTTAAGACTAAAATTTTACTCTGAGCGACTTCATACATACGGGTCCATGCAGATCTTTATTCGAGGGTGTCTGTTACAGCCAACTCAAAACCACCCTGGCTTGTACCTGACTTGTACCTGTCACCTTAGTTGCCCACCATTTTGTAACAGTCTTCAGGGCTGTTCCACAGGTGAATCTACATTAATTATTTCAATAAACAAGCATGAACAACATTGTTGAAACCTTTCCCAAAGTAAAAGATCTACAGTTTAAATGGATTAGATTTTTTTAAATCAGCATTTTAACTTACACTGGACATAAATTATGTGTTATATCATGTGTGCTGTTACTTATGTCTTGTAAAAGTTGTACATAAAAGAATGTAAATATGTGACATTATATTTATTTATTTACCTCAGCAAAATATGATTACGGTCACATGTCAAAATAGTAGCCTACACATTCAGAAATGAGATTGTAAAATATGAGATTGTATTTAAAAAAATGTAAATTTTTTGGCTAAAATAAATTGGCTAAAGACTACAGATTGTTTGTAAAAACAATGATGTCTCACTCCGTAAAATGTGATCAAAATATTTTTGCAGATGTGGTTCTGTTAAAGGAATAGTCTACCCTTTTGCCATATTAAACTATGTTATTACCTCAACCTAGACAAATTAATACATATCTATCTTTTTTTCAATGCGTGCACTGTACAGCGCGTTGTGAATGTGTTAGCATTTAGCCTAGCCACATTCATTCCTATGGTACCAAAAAAAAAGTTTTTAAATAGGAAAAACACGGAAGTGTTTGGTGGCTTCCCTGTTTGGTACCATATGAATTAATGGGTCTAGGCTAAATGCTAACACATTCATGACGCGCTGTACAGTGCACACATTGAAAAAAGATGGATATGTATTAATTTGTCTAAGTTGAGGTAATAACATAGTTTATATGGAAAAAGGGTAGACTATTCCTTTAACAAGTTATACAAACAGGAACACAAATATATTGAAACATACAATTAACAGGCCTAAGATAACCTAGCAAGTTACTGGTAGTAAGTAAATGGACAAATTTATAAACTACTTTACTATAAAAGTGGGCTTTCAGCATAAAGTATATAAAGACCTCGCTCAAATGGTGTGCTTGAACTGTCCATGTTTAAACAGCTGCTACACACATGCTGTCAACCTGATCGTAAACAACGTGTGTATGCTTAGATACTAATAAAAATATACATAGCAAAAACAATAAGTGGTCCAAATAACATAGGTTAAACAAAAATACTGGAGCAACCTTTAATGACAACATTAAATGTAAACATTTAGATGTTATTAAGCCCAGTCATCGCAGTTATAGGTGAAACTCCGTTACAGTGCATTTTGGCACCTCCCAACCCCAGCGGAACTTGTGGAGCAGTCAATTTCTGACTGAAAGGGGGAGGTGATTGGAAGACTCTAGGTTGACATATTCTAAATACGTGTTTTCTCGATTGAAAGGTTCGTTTAAACACGCAGAAAAAAAACCACGCTCAAATATATTGCGTCGATGCGATTCAAAATTATCGTGTCTTAACGTTACAAAAAAAACCACGGTCAAAAACTTTGTGTGAAGACGATCAAAACTTTCATGTCTTCGCGTAACAAGAAAACATGCTACAATGGATCACGTTAACGGAAAACGCGTTTCTTGTTAATACATTTGTCCCCATTTGCGTTCCATACAATAATGGCGTCTTCTTACATTCCTGCCTAAAGGTTCGTTATGCAAGTCTGTCAATCACAGATTATTCAACAGCTTCCAGTGAATGAGTAAGCAGAATGATTTTCACATCATTTTAAAGAAAAAACTCTAGACTACTAGATCATGAAAAGTTTTGGGAAAACATGTTAAGAAAGAGTTTTGTGGACTTATATCAGTCACTTAAAAATTTAGCTTTTTCAAAAACCATGCAGAAACATTTTTCTCTCAAAAATACAAACATGTACATACATGTTGATCATATAATATAGTAGCCCAGATTGTGCTGAACACAGTGTTATGAGACTTTTGCCATTCTTAAGTTTTTAAGCAACTGAAAAAAGCACAAATGTCAGTGCATGTCAAAACTTCTCCAGGGCCCTAAAAACCCCTTAGACCCCAGAGGGTTAATGATTGATTGATGTTCTCCATATGGTTGCCACTGGCATATTTAAAATTTGTGTTTAATGTCCGGTTGGTCAAAACTTTATCTTTAGCAAGTTAAATATACCTCATTTGAAGTAAATTAAAGGACATCATGACTTTCTCCGATTTCTTCGATATCCAACGACAAGCAGATTGCTTGCATACATTTACTAATTTGAATAAATATAATAATTAACACTCTGTTATTATTGCATACTTCAAAGTGAATTATACAAACAGAAATTTAAAAAAAGTTTAAACTAAGTTTTATTGATCCAAAGATTTTATTGTTAAAGATTTACAGTGGTTTGGACCTCGGTGGCGTCATTGCTGGTTACACCCATATACACACAGCATCCCCAACCTAAAACATATCCTTGCACCCCTGCATCTAGCATTAAGGAAGGGAATTTTTATGAACTATTTATGAACTATTAACGTAAACTGAACCTTTTATAGTTAAACAATGATTTCAACATCACATTGATCTGGATTCAAAAAATGTAGAAACGTAAAAGCATAGCAAAGTAAAAGTTGTAAACAATCTGGCATTTTACATCCTGATAGCTGATGTGACAAGCTCCTTGCCTCAAAAAACAAATCAATAACCAGGCTAGCAACTATTATAGCTGTTCATCCTCAAAAGGGAAGTCATTACAAGGTTTGACTTGTTGAGTTTACATTGTATTTCCCATGTACTCTATAAATCAGGGTCACACAAGCGTGCTTCAAACAGCATGTCACACAATTTTTTTTTTTTAAAGAGCACCTATTATGCTAATAATTAGCACGTTATTGTAATATCCCATAGTACATACATGTTATTCAAACTTGAACTAATGCATTGTGAGTCTTATAAATTGCTTACATACCTCACAGATTTTTCACTGTCTGGGAAACGCTCGGATTTAGTTCCTGTCTCCGCCTCCCAAAATGTCTAGTTTACTCGGATTGGGATTGGTCAGATGACCTACTCAACTGTTATTGGTCAACTGGGTTCAGCGTGTGTTTGAAAGGTTACGCCCCTGACTACGCGTGTGTTTTCCGGTCCTGACTGAGATTCACACAGGCATGAACATAAACAAGCAGTTATATTTCTCTATAAACGATGGTGTCTGTACTGCCTTACCACTACGAGCTTGATCCAGAGAGTTCAGACGGCCGTCACGATATAAACGATGTCCGTCAATGAAAGCGATTGGATTTAACTTTTTTAGGTGTCTTAAGCTCTGCCAGAATGCTAAACGAAGACGAAAATGTGTTCCAAAAGACATCCAAAAGGTAATTATAATGTACAACATTGCTGTGCAAACTATATGGAAACACCAAATGTAGCACATAGAAAGTATTTGTTGAAATGATTATAAAACGATTTCATTTGTTATTTTATATGTTAACATTATTTAACTATATTAAACTGTATTATAAAAGACTGCTTACATACTATATTACTGTGCAAACTATATGGAAACACCGAATATATCACATGAAGTATTCATTAAAATGAATGTTATTTCTACATTATTTTACTATAGTACACTTTATTATGAAAGACTGCTTACAAGTGCTATGTTATTACTTATTAGGTTTTAAAGAGAATGCAACAGGTTCCAGGGCCCCTTACCTGCGTGATTCATCATCCAGGTTTTGCACAAATTGTCTAAATCCCTACACACAGAAGATTTATTGTACCAAATTTGGGCCTTTGAGGCGCAGGACACTAGAGTAAGTGTTTATAAGTTTTATTACATTTTTAAACTAATAACACTAAAGTAGCATTATAGTAACAAAGTACCCAAAGTAACAAAAGATGTAACTTTAAAGAAAATATAGTACTCAGTCGAAAGTTTATTTATTTATTACAAATATATATTTAAATGTTATACAATACACAAATAAACATACTTTAGTAACCATATTGTGCTCTTCTTTCAAAAATTGTTTAATTCACTTACAGCTATCTATACAGATAAATGGCATATCAAGGCTTTGTCAGCTGGTGCTATCTAAGACGACACTATAATGTTATCATCCTGTCGTGTGTTGTTCTCCAGATACGCTTGGAGCTTCCTGATCAGACTGGTCAGAATGTTGGCTTCCGACAACCCCCTACACTGAAGATGGCATGCAATCACGTCCTCCTTTGAAGGTCTCTCAAACCGTGATGCCAGGTCCATTGAAATCAGGGTTTCCTTCAGCTTATCTTCAAATACCTCATCAAACACAAGCCTGAACACACCATCATCCACATAACTGTAAAAATATTGCAGTCAATAAATCTTTTGTTTTGATAATTTATTTCCCTGCTTCATACATTAAGTTTTTATTTATGAATATATTTGAAATAAAAACATTACTGCTTACAGTATGTCGCTTGTGTTTTTTGGGAACATAACCTTGTACTTTCCCTCTCCTGCTATTGTTACGGCTTGGTGACATTGTAATGGATGGCTGCGAGGTACTACCTGTAAAAATATAAACAAGCAAATGGGAAAATACATTTTTTGCTGCAAATCTGAAATCTCAGGCTATGGAAGGCAAAGGCATCCACTGATGATGGTGATGGAAACGTGAAACGACGCTACTGCCTGGGTTCCTTTGATTATGCAGAGAAAAAAACTTTGTCATCATCAGTTATACATTTAAGACTGGTAGTGGTATCACTAGCTAAATACATCATATGTGTTACATAGCTTTGCTCCTCATATGCCAGTCTGACTCCTCGTACTGTGTGCCCACTGATGTTGCATGTTTGGCATTGTACATCAAGTCTACTGCTGCATACAGTGTAGAAATGTGTCCTGCTGCGAATCTAGGATATAGACAAATAAAACAAACATGTAATCAGTCAAAAATAAATATTATAACAATAGGAAACAACGACTATAAATTGTTAGACTATTAATTAAAACGTTCATATATTACATGCCCCAACATACGCAACACACATTACGTGTTCGTCTCAAAATCTAAGAAAGCTTCAAGTACTGTAAATACAACAGTAAATACAACAGTAAAATACATAAACAAATCATCTGTAATGTAACTTAGAGTCTCTTGAGTTTGATCATGAGAACAAACTTTACCAGTAACAGTTTAGCTGGTAACTTAGCACGTTTGTAACACGTCTAAATCAACATCAATAAAAAAAGATAGTCTGCATAATTCAACGTGGGTAAATATGGTACGTTGTGGATGAAATACAGTATTACAACACAAAACAATTAGCTTGCAAGCTTAGCTCTACACGCACACGTTAAGCTCCGGTAACCGGTAACGTAAAAGATAAATAATAAACATGGATACTTACAGCCTGTGATCCAGAAGTGCACAGTAATCCAACTTTCAGGAGGAGACAACGCCAAATCCAAGTTCGGTTCACGAAGCAGTCATTGTGAAAACTCTGTGAACTTAGAAACAACTTCTGACTGGATTTTGCCGGAACCGTATTAAACATGATGTCCTCTGTGGAAGTCCATAAAGTGCTATTTTGCCCTTGCATCTAAAGAGACAGCGTCTACTCGAGAGATTAAATCGCTTAAACGATGAAACATGTTTACAAACACACTCGAAACAGATGTACTCCCAACCTCCGCCATTTCAGCTGTCTCTTCGGCGCTCTCCACCCTCGTCTTTGAGGGCATACCCAAGCAAAGCAGAGAGGGCTGAACTATGATAATGTTGGTCTTCTCTACGTCACCAATCCCAGGAGGTAAACTGTTGCCTACAATCCGAGTGTTTTTTGTTGTCCTAGAACGTTAGAGACGAAAACTCGCGTCATCGTTTTCTTTGAGGTATGTACTTTTTGAATATCGTTAGTATGTACTAATACACACCTACACACAAAAGGATGTTTAAAAACGTGTATCTCATAATAGATGCTCTTTAAAAGAACTGTCTGTTTGCTTGAGAATACAAACCAGGATAACCATGATTCTTCTTTAGTTATGTGCAATATAGCCTATATTCAGGGCCGGTGCCACGGTGGGGGGGAGGTTGGGGTTGTCAAAGGGGAATGTTCCCCGCCCACCCACAGTTTCTTAACAGACATAAATTCAGAGAGATATCTTTTGATATAACGATTTTGTTAATAACGTGTATAACTGAATTTATCCAATGACTGCATCTAGGCTTACTTAATCTCAGGTGAATGGCTTCAGCATGCAAATGAAAAACGAGCAAGGCGCTGTGGAATTCAGTGACCTACAGTGAGTTGTGTTTCCTTGATTGATGTTTCAGCCTGCGAGGTTTTAAACATTTGTTCCTCAAATGCAACTCACACGGGTTAGTAATGTTGCTGCCACTATCCCCATTATGGAAAAGGAAGACACAAAGGCAAACTGGAAGATAAATCAGACAAGTGCGGAGTCAGATGGGCAGCAGAGAGATGAAAGAGTCATCCAGGACCATACAAAGTCCAGAGAATAACAAACTAGAAAGCATCATCAATGCCGAAATGTACATAAAAACAATCAGAGATATTTTTTATGAACATTTATATTATTGTTCTTAAATGAATTGTACATACTGTTCACAAAGGAACAACTCATGTCTGTTCTGTAGTAATGCAAAATTTGTACAATAAAGACTAAATAGGCATAACGTGTTGTTTGAATTGTCAGTTAATTAAAGAAACAAGGCAAGCAACAGCTATTAAAATAAAAAAGACAAAAGCTTCCCCCAGCTTGGTTGTTCATTATCTAATTTGTTGATGAGACCTGAATAAAGTGATATCAGAACAGTTAACAGTACTGGAACAAGATGCTTATTTTTTGCTACACTGGAAAATGTTCATAGACCTGCTTCCAATTAAAATATGTGGTTATAGGGAAGGGCTGAGTTTTTTTCTGTAGAACAGAATTTCTATATCAGAAATGGAAAAAAGACAATCAAGACAATTTGCACAACAGAAATCTGATATTTTTCTCACATTTTAAGTTAATTGTGATATTCTAAGATCAATGGAAGGTAATCATTTGTACAGTTACTTTCATTTATTGTAGTGTGAATATACAGTAATTACTCTGGTCTGAGGAGAATTCATCTATGTTGTACCACAGGGCTGTTAAATGCTTCATTCTCATTGGTCGAGAAACGTTCTATAGATGGATTTCAGTCATGTGACCTTTTACGTCATGCCGCCATCTTGAGGACCTACCAAGTACCAGTAGGCTATTGACAAGCATTGGCTACCTTGCTACGATTTACAGATTTCTTATCTTTTACTGTCTATGATTCTTACAGGTACAGTAACCCAGATAGCAAAAAATATCCGCATGGCTTCTATATGCCGCCAGCATGCAAAAAAAGCGGCTGCCGCGGTGGTCCGCCGTCAGACCTGTTTGCGATTACGCCCTTATGACGCTTACTGCCGCCAGAGCACCGCCGACTCATTGCTATCTGGGAAATGGCTACGAAAGACAACATGTCGCACCTCGACTATCATGAAAAGAAACGCTACTTAAAAATTATATATCTTGGTTAGGGTGTGATGCCTACTCGATCCCTGATGCGTTCTTCCAGCTGCTGTTCGCTGCTACCGAACTACCACTATTTTACAACATAAGAAGGCGCGACACAACATGAAACTCTGCTCGAAGTACCACCCGGACCTCCACACATGAACGCGAGCATCGACAACACTGTTTGTGTACAGAGAGCTTACCAAAAAGAAAGGTTTTGTACAACTGACCTTGGCCGTTATGGTGTCCGCTCGTCAGCTCTGCCAGACGTAAATAATCGATTTCCAAATGTGAATGAATGAATCTCATATGAGGCTCCTTTTTCAACTAAAAGGTCAATATTGTTTGTCACTTGCGACAAAACAACGAATTATCCGTGCATTTATATGGAACTATCCTTTAGGAGCTATCCATTTTTACTCTCCCCCCTCCTTACATGACATTCGGAGATCGCTACATCTTGACCGGGAAGATGGTGGCGAGCGGAAGCCAAATCAACCAAAGTCAGTTGTTCAAAACCTTGTTTTTAGTAAACACTGTGTTCACAAACAATGTTCTCAATGCTCGAGTTCACGTGTGAAGACACAGGTGAAACTTCAAGCAAAGTATCATGTTGTATCAAGCCTTCTTAGTGTTGTAAAAATAGCGATTTTGATGCTCACAACATATTGAAGGCATAGCTTCTAGTTCTTTTGCGACCACTTCAGGTACTCAAAATGGCGAAAGACAAGTGAGTGACTTCAGATGATATTCATGTATAGGTGTGCATTATTTTATAGTCAGTGCACACCTATGAAGTAGTTTTACCGCATTACTGTTCCTTATCAATATGGGAAGTTTAAGTAAAGTAACAGATTAATATAATTTCTACAAATTAAGCATAAATATATGTGTAATTAAACTGAAAATAATTAATAAAATAGTTTAAAAAAGAAGAAAATGAATACAGTTTGTTCAGTCTTATTTTGTTTTATTCCTAATATCTGTACCACTTGTTTCTATAATCCACGACACAAGATGAGGAAAAAAAGTTTAAATATATTTAATAGTAAAAATACATGGAGCAAACAGAAGAATGTAACTTACATACAACACCGTAAATTAAAACTCGAGAATGGACAACAATGTGGAGAACAGACAGAGTAGCTGTGTCCCAATTCAAAAGCTGCGACCTTCTAAGGACGTTTTTTAAGACAGATTGCGTCACAGCAGCGCGACTTGAGGCTGGTAAGGCCATCCCAATTCAAAGGATGTTTAGAATGAAGCCTCAAAATGTGTCCTTATTTCTCCGCCCTGTTAAGGATAGATGGGATTGGTTCCTTAACAGCTGAGGATATCCCAAGAGTCATTGCACGCCTGAAATGGCTGCATATACTGTAACTGCTGGATATTCTAAAATAAACAATTAACCCTCTGGGGTCCGACCATTTTGGGACACCCTCAGAGGTTCTGACATGCTCTTACATTTGGTCTTTTTTCAGTTGCTTTATAACATAATAATGGGAAGTGTCTCATACCACTGTGTTCAGCACAAACTGGGCTAAAATATTATATGAGCTACATGTATGTACATGTTTGTATTTTTGAGAGGAAAATGTTTATGCATGGTTTTTAAAAAAGCAAAATTTTTAAGTCACTGATATAAGTCCACAAAACCCATACTAAACATGTTTTAACAAGACTTTCCTAAACATAATCTTGTAGTCTAGAGTTTTTTCTTTAAAATGATGTGACAATTGATTGATTGACAGCTAGCAAACAAAGGCTTGCATAATGAGCTGCATAATGAGGCAGGAATGTGAGAATGAACTACAGTAAAGAATGTAAGGACAAATGTACATGTTTGTTTGAGGTTTATTAAGTTAACAATATAATCAAAATAGAAATGATGGTTAGTAGGACATTTTAAGTTTATTTGGAAACATACCCTATTCCTAAAACTTTGTATAAACTAAGAAACTGATACACAACAGAGCTGTAAACTTCATGTGGCTCATGTTACCATATAACTTTATGTCCAAAAAGTGTTTTTCCACTTCATAGTTTTGTACTGATGAGAGAGATGCATACCTCTAAGAGAGTTATAAACAGCTGTTAGCATAAATTGTCCACAGAAATACCCTTACTTATATAACTGATGGGTAAATGTCACTGATACTAAGTTACATTCATATACTATCTTGTACATAAACTTAATCTCAGATAAACATCTGCAGCAATTAATATAAAAAGCTGTTTTCAGATGACTGTTTTCAGATGCCCATCCCCTTATCATCTAGCTTCTGTTTTAAACGTGTTTCTGTAAGCGCGTATGAACTTTAAAAACACATCGCACGTGCGTGAGCTCGCGTCTCCGTGTAACGCAGCGCTAATAAAAACGGTGTCGCGTGTAAAGCGCAATGTATGGAATTACCTTGCATGTAAACAATATGGAATCATTTTACAGCAAATCCCGCAGTGCAGCATTTACTCAAAGTTGCCATGACAGATACGACAGTGAATAACTGTGTCTTAACACTGTACAACATGTAACAGATATCCGCCATTATGGGAGGTCACGCGTACTCGTTTGTAAATAAGCATGTAAACATGGAATCATATTACAGCACACACTTAAAAGATACAGCAGTTCAGGCTTACTGAAAGTTTCCACGAAGGATATAAGTGAATAACTGTTTAACACTGTTACAGCATGCAACAGTGAAATCCGCCATTACGTGAGATCGCGTCCGTTTGTAAACAATGCGAAACTTTTTCAATCCGAAGCGTGTAGTCTGCTAAGGTTGCTTAACGTTACTGTATGTAGGCTGAACTGCACAAGCCATGAGCATATTAAGTTACATGATAGCAAATATAAATGGTATAAATTAACTGTTAACGTTACTTACTTCTAATCCAGCAGTGCGTTCTCCATTGATTGTTCTTCTTAGGTAACGTTAAAGATAAATGCTTCTCTTCCTCAATGTCCAGACATAAATGAAGATATTCCTCACGTGTGTGAATAAAGTTTATAATGCAAACATGCAGTAAAAAGTCTTTAAATCTGATCAAACTTTATGCTTTGCTTGTTATGGTTGAACAGCTTGTGTCTTCATTACCATGTCAACAGCTGTGGGCGTGACCAAATTAAAGATAATGAAGTCAGCCAGGAAAAACAGTACTCTCTTTACTTCAATGCAGATTACATAAACAGGCAATATTTGTTTTCGATTATATTTAGCTTGTTGAAAAGTAGACATTTCAGGCTTTCTTTGGATGTGTGTATCATGCTTGTGTGACGAGTAATCGCGGAGTTTCAATTGATTTTTGTAACGTGTTTTGAGAGACAGCTGGCGGAGACAGAAATGTCTGGATGGACACCCTGTTTATTTTCTTTATTTGACAAAAACACAAAGATCTGTTGTTATTGTGAATGAACACATATTAAAGAAGACCCTTTACCGTTTCAAATGATGTCAAACACGTAAGTGTTTGATTATTAATGATGGAGTATTTTAAGTTGATTCTGCCATGATAAGGAAAAAACACGTAAAAACGCGGCCCCGCGTTTTTGGACCCCAGGGGGTTAAAACCTTTATTAAATAAAAGTGTGTATTTATCAGGAAACATTTTTCTTGTCACTGTTTTAGTGTTATAAGTTATGTTTTGTGTACTATTCTGTTTATGTTGTGTATATTTCTATAGGTTGATTAATTTGATTTACTGTTGAATAGTTTAATCTACATCAACGTGTCATGTTTTTTAAAATAAATTAATATTTTTCTGATTCCATAGTTATTTTAATATGTTAGAAACGTCTCTGCTGTGTACTGCTAACAGGCGTGGTGGGTGCGTGCAGCAGGTGACGCCAATTATGGGTCCTCCGAAGGTTAGACCGTCTTATTTCAGTTTGCATTGCTTAATTAGGTTGTTTGCATTGGTAAAAACATTACTTTACTACATTTCTAAAGCATAGAATCATACTGTGTATTAGGGGTATTAACAATAATCGATTTGGCGATGCATCGCAATGCGTGCATGCACGATTCAGCGTCGATGCAGCAAAGTGCCATAATTGATTATGTCACTGTTTATTTTCTGGCCTCGAGTGGACAATAAAGTTCCACTTTTTCCGGGGGCATAACAACAACAATCAAGATGGCTGAGACAGAGAGAGATGACCGCGATAGATGGGTAAATAAAAACGCACCATTTTCCACGGAAAGGATAGACGGGTAAATAAAAACGCACCATTTTCCACGGAAAGCGGACATATGGGCACATTTCAGATTCTACGAAATTAAAGGGAAACTAGACAAGACTTACGCTGTGTGTAAAATTCTCATCTCAGGTATAATTGTCATTGTCTTAAAGCTGCTAAGCTTCTGTTTTGTTGAGAATAGTTGCACTTGACTTTACTACTTGACTGATGAAAAATTTGCCTTGTTGTGTACAGGAGAATTCTGATGCATAGCAATGCATCGTAGAATCGAATTGAATTGAATCGTTACCTGGTGAATTGTAATTGAATCGAATTGTGAGAGCAGTGCCAATGCACAGCCCTACTGTGTATTCTTTAATATTGCATATAAAAATTGATTTAATACCTAATTACTTTTTAATTGTGTACTTTTACTTGAGTAAAAGTATGTTAATGTCGTTAAATATTAAATGTAAAACAAAAACGTATTATTTATGAAATGCAATAGAGTAAAAATTATGATAATATGCTTTGGAATGTATGTTTTCCAAAGAAAAACACAGATAAAACAGGTGAGGCAGCATGGAGGAGCATGGGAAATGTAGTCCAGATGAAGGCAATCAGAGAATAAATGGGGAAACAGGCAGGCAGACAGAATGAGACCATAACAGTACTCCCCGACCTAAAAACACTTAAGGGCTGGAGGGCAACGGATGGAGACCCAGGTGGAGCTGGAGGGACAATGGACCAGGGGGATGTTAAAGACCCGGAGGCCCATTGTGACTCCGCAGCCTCAAATGACTGAGGAGATCAGGGGGGATCAACAGACTGGGGCGACAGTGGAGGTGGTGTCAGAGGAGCGCGGTGAGGCGCGAGGGGTGTAGGGCCGAGGCAAAGCCAGAGGGCTGAAAGTTCTGGAGCGGAACCAGATTGACAAGAGATCAATGTAGAGCTGGAGGGATGAGGGAGCCTGGTGGGAATCATGGGATGGGAAGACCACTGTAAAGCCAAAGGAACGCAAAGTCAAGGTGGTGCAGAAGTAGCCCGAGGCAGAGTAAAGGTGCAGGAAGATGATCGCCAATGGGGCAGAACCGAGGTGCTGTGAGACACCAGCAGAGGTGAAGAAGTAGTCAAAGCCAGGGAGGTGGGAGGAGCCAGTAAGGCCACAGGAGAATCAAAGCTGAGCAAAACCAGCTCTTAAATGGGGGGCACTCTGGGTTTGGGCTAAACCTTTAAGTTCAGAGTCCCCCCTTGGACAGCAGGTCCAATATGCTTTATCACATTTGATTATGTTTATACAAACATTTTGGTGTTTATTTCTTTTTTGAATGCTTTGAGAATAGTTGTAATACAGCACAAACATTACACAGAAAATACTTGATGGCACCCGTTATCAACCTTGAATGCTTTAATCCTTATTTATTGTAAGGCAGGGGCTATTTACACTAAGTGCACATAGCTCTAGATGCTATTTACACTAAATAAAATATATAAAGCTATCTACATTGGCAGATACTATTTGCACTTCAGTACTTTTGTAGATAATCATGAACCAGTAATTACACATAGAGTGGAAATGATTAGATGTATTAAAATCAGGTGAATAAAATCCCTCTTTACGCCAACAATATTTCATTGTGCTTGAACATCCACTAAGATGTCTGCACAGGCAGAATGAAGTTAAGCTGTCCAATGAAGCTGGATTGAGTGTGGGGGGATGGAGTGCTACAGATCTGTCAGAAGATTAACTGTGTATCAAACAGAGACTGTATCAGAGAAAGAGCTCTGCCCCAGAACTGAAGATGAGCTAGACCTGAACTCTCACAGTGCTGGAGAGCAGAGGCTGAGGGAGAGGTCAGGAGCATCAGTCCAGAGAGCAAAAGAGAGTCATTGATAGTCTCTCTTGCTAGATGATGGATGTACACTGTATTTCCACCGAAGTCTCTGCTGAAATGAGAGTTAGAGAGAGATATGCACAAAGTGTTATGTAAATGTGTAAATACACATAACAATTGGGGTTGTAAGGTTGGATTCACTACAGTTTTTCAGGCTGTAGAAACGGCGAAATGACTGAGAAATGTTAAAGATGGTATAAAACTGTGTATTTCTTATCAATTATCACCCTTATGCAACTTATACCAACAATCAAAATGAGCGCAAGGATGATAGCAAAATATGTGGGAGAGCATTGCTAGAATATAGTATTGTATTGCAATATGTAGCATTTAAGTATAAGCATCAATCAAAACTAAACAACAGATTGGTAAATGAAAAGGTTTAAGGACCATTTCATCGATAGAAACATTAATCTTTATTGAAAGTGGGTAATATTTGCAGTCAAAATGTAACATAAATTTAGAATTTTGTGCCTATTTGACAGAGAAAAGACAGAATGTGACTTTAGGACACATTTGTATGAAAAACGACAACTTCCACAATGCACCACAAAGCACAGCTCTGCAAGCCACTCCCATTAATCGGAACACCGCTCAGATATGCTATTGTGTCCATAAATGCCACATTAGTAAAACAAAGAAAATAGCCGCCACTGTGTCTGACAGACACCAATCATGACTTATTTTAACGTGATGTTATGTTGTGTTACACACAATAACACTCTGGTCTGGTGTGTAGCAAAGTCTTATTCAAACAGTAACACAAAGTGTCAGATCCGCAGTACAAATGTCTTTTCAAGTATTTAAAAAAGGATATGCATATTAAATGTTTATTTAGTTTACCAATTTTCTTTTTGTCTCTTGTTTACTGTCATTACATCTGGGTTATATCTTCCTCATTGTTTTCACAATATAGACATAAAAAACACCGCTCAGATATGCTATTGTGTACATAAATGCCACGTTAGTATTACCAAGAAAATAGAAAAACTCACTTTATAGTCAGACGTCCGTTTATCCCTGCATCCTGCACACAAACGTGTCCACCGCACAATATCTCCACAGACGCGCAGGCTCGGGCGCTTGGAGCTTGTGCTCGTAAGCCAAAACAGATCTTTGAAATAAACTTGTGCAGTGTCCAGGAACATTCACCGAACAAACGTCCATATCCTGATCTGAAATGTTATACAGAAAGCACACAGCGTGAGTACAGCCACAACTAGTCCGTCCATGCTCTAGCCAGTCCGGGCTTCTCTACGCAGCAGAGGCCGAGGGTTGCAGGGTCTTCCCCAGGCTCCTCTACACAGCCAAAGCCCAGGCTCTGGCCTACTTCTCGGGCTTCTGTTCCTCCTTCTGCCTCAGCTCTTTGCTGTATTGTGGCTCATAAAGGTGCAATGAACAGCGGATTAGAGCATCACGCTTGCGAAATCACCCTCTTCCATATCATATCGATTACCTTTCACTGTCTTCCCCGGGCTCCTCTACGCAGCCGAAGTCCAGGCTCCGGCTGACTGCTCTGGCTTCTGTTCCTCCATCTGCCTCAGCTCATTACTGTATTGTGGCTCATAAAGGTGCAATGAACAGCAGATTAAAGCATCACACTTGCGAAATCACCATTCTCATATAGATTACCTTCCGCTATTATTGTAACAAGTCTGGCTCACTTCACAACGTCTGTTAGCTTAGCTTAGCATCATAGTTCATATATTTTCAGAAGTCCCACCCACTGATCTGTAATAGGCCTGTACCTTGAGTGTGTCCCACCAATAGCCCCCACCTTGAAAAAATGAGGAATGAGTGTCTGTAGTCTTTCACCCTTGACAAAGATACAGCAGTTCCTTCTTTCAATGAGGCAAAATGACGAATTTTACATCATTGAAAGAAGGAAGTGCAAACCTGAAATATTTATTTCTCCCATCTCAGGAGAAACTGAGGGAATGATGCACGACCATTCAAAAACATGACTGTTGTTCTAACGATACAAAGCTTAATGCAAATTGGTGAAGTGTCCCTTTAATAACAGTACTGACTTAGTACAACTGAAATGGTAACAATATAAATGCATGGAACTATAAATAAAACATGTACAGATAACAGTTTCCAATCTGTATAAGATATAAATGATAGTATAGAGAACAGAGAAAGAAAGCAAGTTTGGAAAAAGAGATGCTCCATTGAGAACTGGAATCTTGGCCTAATGGCCTGAACTCCAGAACTCGGGTAAAGAAGAAGTGCATAAAGAATGAGCAGGACCAACCAAGACCAACCTAAATGAGGATCATGGAAAGAAGGAGAAGAAGAGAAGGGGCCAGAAGAAGCCCAAACAAAAGTATTTTATCCAATTCCTAGACCAAGTGACTAAACCCAGCATGACACATTCAAACTGATAACACCACCTTTAACCCTCAATGCCAATAGCCTTTGGTACAGGATGGAAATGTGGATGTGACAGAGTAATACATTTCTACATTTTCTTTCTTACAGGGGGGACATTCATCATGTCTAGAAACTTGTAACATGTGGAATCTTCAAGCGCATCTTACCTGTATGTCCTAGATACAGAGGCATTTGTTTACCTTAGAGTTCCTCAGTTGGAATCTTGAGTTTTACACCAGATACTCTTCATCCAGTAGTTTAACTAAGGATATATGCAAAATAAAATGCTGCCATGTACTGCATTTACCCAACCTCTAAACAAAAGCTAAAGATGATCAGAACATATTTGCAAACACGCTCTCCTGGCATGGTTTTATATTGATAAGAAAATGATTAATTTCAGCACATTCGTAAGCTACAAGTCTCAAATAGCCTGTGTGAAGATAAGATAGCAAGAGACACAATGGTTAAGAAGTAGCAGTGTAAAGCTAATTTATCATTTCCCTGACATGCCACAAGGTAAAAACAAGCATTTTTGTGACTCAAAAAGCACACAACTAAATGCACTTTTAAATAAGCATGATCATATAATATCATAAGATATCATAATATCATATAATAAGAATCAGGGAGGATAGGTTAACCTTAAATGCATGAATGTTTACAAAACATAACAAAAATAAGTAAGAGAACCCGGTAGGGCAGGGGTTCTTTAAGTTTACATTCAAAGGTCCAAATCTGAATTCTCACCATTTTCATAGGTCCGAAAAAACTGGTTATTACATAAAATTGTCAAGCATGGTAATAACTTTATGTAAATAGTTTGTTTATATAACAAATCAACACAAATAGTTTGAAAAAGAGTATTTTCTATTAAAGTACATTTATAACAAGTGTATTTTGCATTTAAAGTAAAAAAATATAAATATGAAACACAAGAAGTATGCCAAAAGTAACCAGGTGCAAAATACAGAGCAACCTAATTAGAGAAATTGCACAGTTTGTTTTCAATCAGATGCATAAACCGTGGCAAAAAAGGTCTGGTTGGTAGACGGAGACACTGACCTAAATTAGGGGTGCACCTAGAAATTGCCCGATAATGCTTGCTATGCTTCTCAATAAATTACAATGAAATGCCGCTGCATCCAAAAGCCAGAGGGCACTATCGAGCAGAAACTCAATTTGCGCTGCAGACGAAGAACCATCCACACGCAGCTCCAGGAAATGGCTTAAGGATATATTTATATTGCTGTTCTTCAAACCTTTTCAGGTATTTTCATGCTTATAAAGAATTATGTATAATGATTATGTTTGACGAGTGTTGCTTTTTTAAATGTATGTTATAAACGACTCAAACCAACAGTGATTTCAGATTGATAAGCACTTACTGATCAAAAGCCATAGTACATGAAGTAGCATAATATCTGAGTGTGATGGCTACAGCATCACACAAGAAATTTTTTAATAACTCGTTTTATTTTCGGACCAGGAATACTCTTAAATCTAAAAAGAAAAAAATAAATGAATGGTTTACAAGTTTAAAGGAAGGATAGGCAGGAATTATCTAAAAAACTTTTTTACAAATTTGTTTAAACTGTCTTTATATACCAATACATAAGTAAAATGTAAGTACTCTGAAAAAGAGAGTATAAAACTTGAGTGTCTGTAGACCTCTCACGACTGTTTTAAACACAGCTCATTATTTTAATTCGGGACGAAACAAATGATTGGCTTGCGCGACTGTCACTCTCTCTCGTGACCATGGCTACCACCCCTGTTGCTACAGGATCTGCCCACACATGCGCACACCCGATTGATTTGAACGTGCACGAGGCACTCTAGGAAGAGCAAAAGTATGGCAGAGAAAGAGCATTCAGAACTCACAGTACCTGCATGTGCAGTCAGCGAAGGCAAGCAATGCAAAAAAAAGGAATAAATGAAGAAATCAAACAAGAGTAAATATCGCGTGGCTTTTCCCTGAGTCGACGATGCAGTAGCAGTATTGTCTCTGGTGTGTAGTTCTCATCAGAGTCAACAATGCTTTCATCACGGAAACTCTTACATGCAAAACATAGTATATGTTATGAATCTTCCACGAAATTCACCTTCATCACAGTGTAATTGATGGTAATGAAAAAACGTGTATCAATGCAACCTGTTTTTATTTTGTCTTATAAATATAACTAGCTCGTTTGTTACCGAATCAAACTAAATATATTTTAAACTTTACCAGTATTGATATGCTAGCTTAATAGTGAGTACAAAAAGCCATCCTATTATTACATGTGATTCTGACATGATGTTACTACATGCATCGCGCTTCTTCCTCTCCGCTCGTCTGAAGTAAATGCTTCTCCCAGCAGAGCCGGTCGGCGTCGCGCGTTCATGTGTTGTGGGGGCGTGGCTTTAAGAGAAACCCAGAAGGGAGGGGGTGGAGTGAATGTAAATAATTAGCTGTGTTTAAAACAGTCGTGAGAGGTCTACAGACCCCCGACTTCCACACTCTCTTCTTCAGAGTACCCACATGGTATATACATTGGCATATAAAGACAGTTTAAACAAATTTGGAAAAAGTGTTTGACTTTTTTTTAGACTTAAACCTGCCTACTCTTCCTTTAATATGAAATTTTAAAGTAGCAAATGCACACATTTAATCAATCACATAGAAATGAATTTTAATTGATTGAGCTATAGATGATTATCAGTCATGTGACCTTTTACATCATCCGCCCATTTTTCAGCTTACTGCTGCCATATTGAGTACCTACCGAGTACCAGTACGCTACTGACAAGCATCAGATAGCTTGTTACGATATACAGATTTCATGCTACCGAACTACCACTATTTTTACAACACTAAGAAGGCATAACACAACATGAAACTTTGCTCGAAGTATCACCTGGATCTCTACACATGTACGTGAGCATTGAGTACATTGTTTGTGTACACAGAGTTTACTAAAAAGAAAGGTTTGGAACAACGGACTTTGGTTGTTTTGGTGTCCGCTCATCATCTTTGCCAGACATAAAGAATCCACACAGGTGATACTTCGAGCAAAGTATAATGTTGTGTTCAAGCCTTCTTAGTATTGTAAAAATAGCGATTTTGATGCTCACAACATAAAGCATAGCTTCTAGTTCTTTTGCGAACACTTCAGGTACTTAAAATGGCGGAAGACAAGTTTGAGATGTAGTAATGTCAGCTGATATTCATGAATAGGTACTATGCGGTTGTCTCTGGCCCTGTTTTGGGATGCATTCTGTAATATAACAATAAGACCACTTCCAATTAAGAAAGAAACATTGTAATAGCAATTGTTCACATATATTTCTATAACATGATGAGTTGACAGTGGATATTTACACTAAGTGCAAATAGTTGTAGATGCAACTTACACTAAGTGAATAGCTATATATTATAGCGTTGGATATAGACGAAAGGGAATCCCGGAAGGTGATGACGTCACGTTATGCGACGATCAGCAGGATCATGACGCTTCTGGACGGTAACTACTCAATTGGGGTTGGGGTTAGAACGACTTTCTGTTACATAAAATTACATCCTAACCCAAACCCAACTCTAACCCTAACCCCAAGCGACAATGGTTTAAAAATCAGAAGACAAAAAGTATAAACCAATACAGACATCCTAACCCAAACTCTAACTCTAACCCTAACCCCAAGCAACAGTGGCTTAAAAATCAGAAGACAAAAAGTTTAAACCAATACGTAAACTGACATCCAAACCCCAAGTCTAACCCCAACCCCAAGCGACAATGGTTTAAAAATAGGAAAAAAATTGAGTAGTTACCGTCCAGAAGTGGCATGATCTTGCTGATCGTCGCATAACGTGACGTCATCACCTTCCGGGATTCCCTTTCATCTATATCCGACGCTGAGGGATTAGCATGAAAGCAACGGAGTTCCCATTTCGTCTATATAGTGACGCATGGGGCGCACCCTTCGCGTCTTCATACTGACGCTGAAGGCGTTTGAACATGCTTCAGATTTTGACGCCTTGGGGAGTGAGAATGGCCCTCATTTATCAAAAGTGCGTACACCAAATTTCCAGCGTACACCTGGCGTACACCCAAAACCAGGGTGACTTTGAGATTTATCAACATAGACGTTGGCGTACGGCGCGTTCAAATCCTACGCCAGCTCAGGAGGTGGTGTACGCACGTTTTCAGTTAGGAAATGCACAGAAAAAAACAAAACAACAAAACGCACTGACAAACTAAAATAGTATATGATATATTATGACCCACTGTAAAAAACAACAATAACAACATATTAATTATAAACTTAAGTTTTTTGTGTTTGTTTTTTGCAACATGAACTTCAATGTTTAATTTGTGTGACTTTACCAAAGCATTTGATTTGTATGCATATGTATTCCTTAAGTTGCCAGTCGTTTCAAGGCAGAGCACGTGAGCAGAGCGGAGCATTGAGTGGTGCGGTAATACCATCAGAGCGCCTTTTTCCGAAAATTCCGCTCCCTCAGCACCGCTCGTTGAACCCAGAACGCCCTTTGATAATTTGCTAGTTCGAGAATCTGTAAAAACGTCTAGCAATAAGTTATGGAATTCAAGCCTTATACATAAATGTAAAGTAAAAATCAAAGGTAAGATTGGACAGGAAGAAAACATTCAAAGGGAGTGCGGAGAGACTGAAAAAGTTAGCAAATATTAATCCTGGAATCTGAAGCGGCACATTGCAAGAAAGCACAATGGTAATAATGCATCAAAAGGTTAGCTAGTTACATACCATTCCATGATAAATAAATAGCTACACATGAATAGGTAAGGTAAAATGCTTGTGTTGAATGGAGCCATAAATCCGATCATGATGACATGCGGACAAAATCATGGCCACGAATTATCTTTTATGCTACATTATGGACACTTCTTTTTCTTATTTAGTCTAAAGTATGGCCATAAATTTAGAATTCGTTCCCAATATTCAACAGTTTGTTCCTTGGAATTAATTATTAAAATATTTCGTAAGTAATATTACAATTATTATTACTTCAAATTATGAATTAGCCTAGTAAAACATGTGGATGTCGTGGAAACAAATTGTTAATTTGAAATATTACTTAACCGAACCATTAAGCAGACATTTAGATGTAGACAACAGTAAATAATAATGTAATAATAATAAATAATTATTATTCTAAATATCAATAAGCGTCATTAATAAAAAAACTAATAATACAAATATTACAAATTGTTATGCAATTGTTGATGTGTCTTTAATCCCACTCTTTTAACTCCCAAATAAAACAATTTCTTTGCCGTCTTCCGTGTGTTAATGGTGTAAAATGAGGGCGTGGGGGAAGTGGAGACTTGAATTTATATGGGCGTGTTATTCTAATGACGATCGTTTTCAGCCGTGGCATTTATGAAGGGCAGGTATTGCTTACACCTGAATTTCAAAGGTACGGACAGAGGAGTGTAAGCACAACCTTACGCCAACATATACGCCCGTTTCTACGCAAGAATGATAAATGAGGGCCATTGTGTTGGGGAAATAGTTTTTTTTTTTTTTTTTTTAAAGTGGAGTGTCCCTTTAAGATAAGATAATGCACTTAGGAACGTCATTCTGTAATAGCTTTAGTCTTAAATGAGGTCATAACTGAAATTACCATGGTTACCAAACAGTTAAGATGCGATTATTCTGTAATATGCTCCATAATTGTTTTTGTAATGTTTGTTTGTAAAAATGACATAAATGTCCTAATAAAGTAAGGCCTAGTTCTGGATTAATCTAAACCCTGTCCGGGAAACCTGTCTCGCGCTGCTGGTAGGGTTAGCATGCCTAGTGCAGCTCTCAATACACTGCAGCAGGAGTTGGCTGGGCTTGACGTGCTGGGACAGCTTGTACACAACCCAAAGCCTGTCTGGCCTCACGTGGTAGGAGGCTGTAATCCAGTACCTGGAATACAAGAGGGGAGGGAAGAGGACTAACAAGTCAACTCCAAATCATTCCCCCCATGGGAGGGGGTTGGGCGTGGGACCAGCTACTCCACCCTGTAAAAAAAACCTTCAGCTACCGAAACATCGACAAAAATTAAAAAATCCTCAAGCCTTGAGAAGGAAGCCTCTGCAGTGAATCAAGCTAAAGAAAATATGACGACGTGCATGGAAAACCGCAAGAAGTCTGTACATTTGAAGCGGCTTCTGACCTCAAAGCGACCCACCACCATAACGACATGGAATGTGAGGACCATGTATGCTGGTGGAAAGACTGCAGTGATAGCAGAAGAGATGAGGAGATATGGGATATCCCTCCTTGGTCTTGGAGAAACCAGATGGCTCCAGTCAGGGCAGGTCAAGCTGGCTAGTGGAGAGACCATAATCTACTCAGGACACCCCGATGACTCTGCACCACACACAGAGGGAGTAGCATTGATGCTGTCCAAGGAAGCACAAAGGGCCTTCATCAGCTGGGAACCCATCAATTCAAGGATCATCACTGCCATATTTCAAACCATCCATAAGAAAGTAAACCTCCAAGTGGTACAATGCTACGCTCCCACCAATGACATGGATGAGGAAACAAAGGACCTATTCTACAGTCAACTGTACACTATCATACAGGCCAGGAAAAGGAAGGACGTTATGATCTTGATGGGAGACATGAATGCAAAGATAGGGGGCAGTAACAACGGCTTTGAGACAGTAATGGGAAGAGAAGGATTAGGGATCATGAATGAGAATGGAGAGAGGTTCGCAGCAGCCTGTGCAGATTACAACTTAGTCATCGGTGGGTCAGTATTCCAACGCAAGAACATACATAAAGCCACCTGGGTGTCTGCTGACCACACCACAGAAAACCAGATAGACCACATCTACATAAGTCAGAAGTTTAGACACTCTCTGCTGGACGTCAGAGCCAGAAGAGGAGCAGAATCAGGATCTGACCACCACCTCCTCACAGCAAAGATCCAATTGAAGTTAAAATGCATGAAGCACAGGGAAGGAAGGGTCAAATTCAACATACAGCAATTTCAGAACAAAGGTATAGCCGAACTCTACAAAGTGGCACTACACAACCGGTACCAAGCCCTAGAAATAGAAAGTGGAAGAGACTAAGCAAAGTGGAAAAGACATGGGAAGGTCTGAAAATCTTATGGAAAGACACATGCCAAGAAGTAGTAGGGAGGAGGAAGACAGACAGAGAAGAGGAAGAAAAAAGAGACAGTCAACAGAAGTAAAACCAGAGCGACCAAGGCAGCAGCACAGAAAGAATATGCTACAGCAAATAAAGAAGTGAAAAGAAGTGTAAGGAGAGACAAGAAGAAATTTATTGAGGACCTAGCACAACAGGCAGAAGAAGCAGCAAGAAAGAACAACCTGAAAGACCTATACCTAACGACTAGAAAGCTCACAGGCAAAATCAGACGCACACAGGCACACATTAAAAACTCACAGGGTGTACTCCTTACCAACAAGGAAGACCAAGTGAAACGGTGGACTGAACATTTCAGAGACCTGCTTAACAGGCAGCCTCCTCTATTGAAGGTAGATATACCAATAACCTCAAACCCTTTGGAGGTTAACTGCAACCCCCCCACCAAGATAGAAATCAGAAGAGCCATCAAGGCTTTAAAAGGAGGAAAAGCAGAAGGACCAGACGGGATCCCAGCTGAAGCTCTCAAGGCTGACTCTGAAACCTCCACCAACATGCTCCACCACCTCATGAAAACCATCTGGGAGGAAGAAAATGTCCCATCGGACTGGAGAGATAGCTACATCGTGAAAATACCCAAGAAAGGAGACCTCCGGCAGTGCAAAAACTACAGAGGAATAATGCTCCTTTCAACACCGGGGAAGGTGCTCAACTATATTCTGCTTGAGAGGCTCAAAAAAGAGGTCGATAAGAAACTGAGGGAAAACCAGGCCAGCTTTAGTAACAACAGATCCTGCGGAGATCATATTGCCACCCTCAGGATTATAATTGAACAGTCCATTGAATGGAATTCACCTGTCTATGTGAACTTCATAGATTTCGAAAAAGCCTTTGACAGTGTGGATAGGGAAACCTTGTGGATACTAATGGCTCACTATGGGATCCCAGCAAAGATATCAACATCATAAGGAGCACCTACCAAAGATGTCAAGTCCTCCATGAAGGATGCAAATCAGAGGCATTTGAGGTTCAGACTGGGGTGCGACAAGGGTGCCTGCTCTCACCCTTCCTTTTCCTCCTCTGCATAGACTGGGTGATGAAAGAAACAATCTACAATAGACAAACGGGTATACAGTGGAGCCTAACCGAACAGCTAGAAGATCTTGATTTCGCTGATGATCTGGCACTACTGGCCCACACACACCAACAGATGCAGGAAAAATCTGCAAGACTGGAGGAAACAGCTGATATGCTCGGCCTCAAAATTAACTCATCCAAAACCAAAGTATTACGTATGAACAGCAAGAACAACACACCCATAACCATGGATCATAATGCATTAGAGGATGTTAACAGCTTCACATACCTTGGCAGCATCATTTCAAAGGAAGGTGGTACGGATGACGATGTCCAAGCCAGGATTGGAAAAGCAAGGACAACATTTAACATTTTAAACAACATTTGGAAGGCAAAAAACTTGTCACTCAACACCAAATTGCAAATCATCAACTCAGATGTGAAGACCACTTTGCTATATGGCTCTGAAACTTGGAGAATTACCACCACCATACTCAATAAACTGCAGACCTTCACCAACCGGTGCCTCAGACGCCTACTAGGAATATACTGGCCCAACAGCATTTCCAATGCCAACCTGTGGGAACTCACCAAACAAGATCCAATAGAAATTCAAATCCGGAGGGGGAAATGGAAGTGGATAGGGCACACACTCAGGAGAAAGAATTCAATCACTAAACAGGCATTGACATGGAACCCACAGGGCAGGAGGAAGAGAGGCAGACCAAGAACCACCTGGAGAAGAACCACAGAACAGGAAATGAAAGAAGAAGGGCTGACATGGCAACACCTGGAGCGGAGGGCCCAAGACTGGAGAGGATGGAAGAGCTTAGTCGATGGCCTATGTTCCAATAGGAATCAAAAGGCTTAAATAAAATGAAAATTAAAAAACTCCACTGAGTCAAGCCTTTTCCAGATTTTACAAAAAAATAAACCTTACCGTTTAGAAGCCTTTAACTGTATTGCAAATAAACATGGAGATATCAGTTTTCTTCAAAAATCGTAGTACACTCAGACATGCCATTATGTGTGTGTGTGTGTGTGGGGGGGGGTGTTGTTGATACAATGCATTAGCCACAGTTCACTGATGATATAAACAATAAGAAAGCACATTATTCAAAATTCACTACTGGAAAACACTCATGTAATTGCTCATTATTTCGGTACAAAGATCATTAAGAGGGTGATAACTGACTGTGTGCTACAGGGCAAAGGGGGGCTGGTATTTTTTATTGCTGTCTAGTTTAATTAAGATTGTATCTGGGATTAATCAATTATAAACAGTTACCCTCGCTGTCTGGAAAGTGACGGATTTTAGGGGCCATTTTGTAGTAGTGTTGTCTCGCTTGTATAGTGGAAGGGGCTGGCGGGCTAAGCTGTGCATTGCTTATTGTACAGTAGTTTGGGATGTACTGTAGTCTCACAAAAATGTCTTTGAAGAATGACAACATTCACAACAAACAAAAAATAAGCCAGGGACTAATGTGTGTTAAAAATTATTCAGTGGCTGACATTATACACTTGAAATGACATTGGTTATGCTTTATAAAACAGTGTGGCACACAATCATGGGAACAGAGACCTCACTTACTTACAGTCTGTTTACACTTAATGTGGCTGCAGTTAAATAAGTTGCACATATCTAATCTTAGCAGCCTCTCTGTTGAGACACTGAACTAAAGAATAATAAAGTCTCTTTGAAGTTCCACCATGGGTGTTACTGTTCTTCATAATGCCTCTTGTTTTGGTGTGA
This sequence comes from Misgurnus anguillicaudatus, assembly GCF_027580225.2. NCBI lineage: Eukaryota > Metazoa > Chordata > Actinopteri > Cypriniformes > Cobitidae > Misgurnus > Misgurnus anguillicaudatus. The sequence goes on from NC_073358.2 coordinate 20,570,553, forward strand.
AACACAGCATTGCACTTTATTATTATAAACAAAAAGGCAATGAGCTCAGAGGGCTGAGACTTTAACCATGTGAGCTCAAGCACGTGTACAAATAAAGAAGCAGCTTGTAAAATCTGCATTAACAGCTGTCATTATCAAAGTGCTATGCTTAGAGGTGTTAGTAATGTCTGTGCATTGCAGCAAGTTACACAGATGTGCTGTATACACATCACAATTGGATTCCTTAAGGTGTTAATGATAGAAAGGTGCTTGTTTCATTGGCTCAAAAATATTTTGAAGGATTTAAAATCATTCATGAAGATAAAAGCTATAAATATAACACAATATACTGTAAATATATATCACAGCATCTTGTGTACCTTTAGTAGTGTTTACATACAAAAACTTAATACGGTATCAAAGGAATAGGAGTTATTAGCTCATGCCTTTAAGCAATGCGTTTGCATAAAATTACCAGTTTGATAAACACCATCTGTTTTACATGTGTTATGCTGTTTAACAGTCTTGTTCTGCCTGTTTTCAAATTAATTTTCCTTCTTCTGTGTTTCAACAAGTATTTACATTGTCAACACTACAAATGTTGTAGATGTTGTGTCGAGTTGTCTTTTAATGCCATAAAATACTAAACAGTTGGTCCTATTCATCACAACCACAGTATATGCATATCACGATATTTATTACATTGACATAACACCTCATACAGGACCAAAATCAGTCTATTATCAGATGAAATGTTAGTAAGACCAAGCTTGTTGACATTTCACTGTATATGAGCTAACTAGCTGATAAATGTTCTAAGGGAATGAGATTTTGAAATATGATCAACTCTAGGCTGTCTATATATCTTCTCGCCTAGTCCCAAAGCTTCAAAGTTGGTTTAGAGTCTGCCTGCCTGTCTCTTTTAAATGCATCTTTGTTTTTCCAAATTTGTGAATGCACATAAACTCTTGACAACTCCTCAGTGATAAGTGATCAAAAAGGAACGGTTTAGATTTCACAGCCGTCTTTTAACAAGTATTATTTATCCTGCTTTTCAGAAATATGCAATCCGCATAAAATGTGTAGTTGTTATTTAACTTATGTTAGTGTCTGAAACATTTTTATCTTACAGTAATAAATCAAACCATGACAGAGCCAACTTGTCAACTCTTATGTAGACATATTTCTGTATCTCAGTAATTCTTTGAGATCACTTGAGCAACAATTCATAGAAATGTCACATTGTAACTGAAGTAGTTTACAATGATACATTTTGTTTGTTTGTTTTACTTTTTTATTGTTTAATATATGAGTTTTGTATGAATTGGTGTAAATTGGCTGCTGTATAACTTCCACTTCAATTGTTCGCTTATAGCCACTTGAACAAAGCTTAGAATGGTGTTCTTTATTCTCAGGATTTTTTATCACTGCTTAAAATACAAGAGAGTTTGGAAACTCATACAAGAAATCGCAGATGGCTACATCACTTGTTTTACTCAATGGCACACAAGGCTTATCTTGCATTTAGCAATGATGCTGGTAATGATGACTTTAAAAGTACCAGTAACTAACCGTGATTTCCACCGACTGCGGAACGGCGGCGGAGTCAATCGGTTTCCATTCAAGTCAATGTGTGTATTTCCACTGACTGCGTTCTGAATCCGTCAAAGCTCCGGCCATCCACAGCCCTCCAGAACAAATACACAGAGCTTCCATTTTTGGGCGAAGCCATAACTACATCGCGTGATCATACCTGAATTCGTGAGATCTCGTGTTGTGATCTGGGCTGGTTTGTAAAAACATCATAATTTAACATCATAATGGGCGGAGACAGAACTAGATATCACGCGATCTTCACGTGAATTTGCCTTTATGGGTCCTCGTCAATTCAGCACACAGCCGCTCTGCATCAAATACGGAACTAGTGGGTATTGGCGGAGTGCAGAGCTGTAACGCAGCAGAGCCGATCTGTAGCCGCTCCGCAGTTGGTGGAAATCCGGAGTAAGAATTTAACACAGTGAAGAACTCCCTTAATGTATCTTATTTTATGAGGTAGCTAATTCATATTAATCGTACGACCATATTCGTACATTTTTGAACGATTTGCCTTGACCCCTGTGATTTTGGGGTTAGGTTTCATTATTTTTTTTGATAATCATACTTTTTGCATGATTAACTTTGTACAAATTCATACGAATTAGCCTCATCTCGTAAAATATGTATGAATTCTCGTGAGATCAGGCTGGCAATACGTTCGCAAGACCCCATTTGTAATGTGTTGTAGGTGAAATTCAGCAAAAATCACCTTTAATGGGAAGTTTAGAGAGTCAAGACTTATTAAAAAGAATGGGAATAGAAAACAGTAAAAAGATGGTTCTTTACTGCACTGGTAAATGTAACTTTTAGCCCTACAATCTTCTTCGACGGATTATGAGCTTTGCCTTATCAGTAGATTAAGGCAGCTTGAGGTGTAGAATTTTAATAAGGATGGTGGGCTGTGTTCTGTCTGTCAGGCTAAAGCCTCTTGCAGGTTTAAAACAGCTCGACAGTCTCCAGAACAGAACATTTTTCTTCAAGCAAAGAAAAAATAATAATAAAGGTATAGTATTGCATGCATCTCTGCCCTGGAAACAAAAATGTAATCATGTTTTTTTTTTCTTTTTTATTAATCAGACTATGTTATTATACAACGTTAATACACTTTATTTCTCAGACCATGAAGAATTCCTTTAAGTGCCTTTAATATCACAATTAATTATTCATTTCCATCTAACACAGTCTCACCCCATGGCGTCAATATTTGACGACACTTGACCATGCGTCAATATGTTGACGCGGAGGGTATACCTTTCGCGTAATTTTTTGACGAACTGGGGACTTCAATACTATTACGTCCGTTGCATTCTCTTTTCCTATTTTCTTACCATTTTCGCGTCGGTTTAGGGTTAGATTACGCAAAATTAAACAGTGTACGCGAAATTAAAAAGTTGTCACCTGGCGTTGGGGTTAGAGTTAGGTACGCGAAATTAAACAGTTGTCACCTGGCGTTGGGGTTAGAGTTAGGTTTGGGTAGGGATGTCATTATGTAAATCTAACCCTAAACTGACGCGAAAATGGTAAGAAAATAGGAAAAGAGAATGCAACGGACGTAATAGTATTGAAGTCCCCAGTTCGTCAAAAAATGACGCGAAAGGTATACCCTCCGCGTCAACATATTGACGCATGGTCAAGTGTCGTCAAATATTGACGTCATGGGGTGAGACTGGGTTGTTACATCAAGTGATACATTTTATGAGTAAGTGCATTATCTGGAAAGAAAACATATGACTATGGCATTATTACCACCATGTTCTACATGGAAAATGTTTGTAGCATAGGCCATCTTCTCCTCAGCAAAGTCCTTGGTCCAAACACTGTTTACCAATGGCTTTTTGATGGGCTTAATGTTGTAGTTAAACAAAATCATAGAGGAACCAACTGTCTTTGTCAGCTACGTTTTAGGCATGTAGTGTGCTGTGAAATGGACCCCCTTCGCTTTACTTGGCTTCAAATGGTGTAGACTAAGGGCACTTCCCACCCACAGGGATCCGGGCCCAGCCAAGTGACAAACAATTCTGCCTCTCCACAGGACTACACTGAAAGCAGCCTCCTCTGGATCAATGAATTCTCTTGTCGCAAAGCAAGTGTGCCACTATTACAAATGCCTATGACACATGATGGATACTGCTTTAATGCTGAGGTGAAGAAACAGTCTTTTCCTTTAACATTTTTTCTTCCCGTCTTTCTTTTACTTCTTACCACACATTGGGGGGAAATGCAGAATTAAAGGGAGTGTGGCTTATACTTCACTTTTGTGATGAATGGGTTTTTGAACGAGACTGAGAAAGTTACTGTTCTGGAACAGGTCATAGTACACTATACTGTACCATGGTTTAATTGATCCAGTCCAGTGTCTGAGCTAAATGCATTCTGGCAAAGAGCAGATCTTTTTAACATTAATTGTAAGCTCATTTTCTTAAAGTAATATATTCTGGTGCAAAGTTCAAGTTCTAGACATTATTTTAGAACAGGAGTGCTAAACTGTTTTTATTTGGTCCCAAAAATTTCCCAATAAGAATTAGCTGGACCTCTACAAAATTTTACTGATAAGTTATAACCTAAATTCTTGTCTGATAAGGGATAGTATATACCAACCATATAAACAGTACTGTAAAGTTATGCAGTAAACATTTCTGCAGCAGTACACTAGACAACTGTATAGACGTTTTCAGCAGTAACAACATAAACAAACTACTTTCGTGGAACAAACTTAACTTCCAGGAAACTCAAAAAAAAACTTCTGGTAAACTCTGCAAAGAATCAAGTACAACAGAGTCCTTTTAGAGTAGTTTATTTCTGATAACAAGCAACATAAAAACAAATAGATTACTTTAGTTTAAATCATAGCTAAAGTGTATCAAAAACTACACTGAGCTAACGTACTGTGTAAAATGTGTAATGTATACAATCTTAACTAAAGATTGGCTGCCAAATCCTACCTTCTCGTAACATTGATACAGAAACGCCATCTCCCCTCGTCTTAAGGAAACCAAAACATTTGTTATTGTTGATGAGGTATTTGTTCCAAACTTCAGTTTAGTCACTAGTCAGCAGTGATGGTAATAACGGCGTTATAAATAAACGGCGTTACTAATGCCGTTATTTTTTTCAGTAACGAATCAAATAAATTACTGTTTCCACCGCTATCACGCCGTTACTGTTACTGTCAATAATAGCTGGGCGTTACTATAATTAATCTCACTAAAGCGATTTTCACCAGAGTAGGTTCTCTCATCCAGATAGGCAATGTTTTTCTTCAGTGTGTGTGTGTGTGTGTTGGGGGCTGAGAGACACATAACTGATGATGATTGGTGTGTGTGTGTGTGTGTTAGAGGGGGTGGGACAACCACATAACTGATGAGGATTGGCCTAATTTCTATCGTTAGCCAACCAGAGGCAAGCAGAATTCATACACAAACACATGCACAGTCCGAGAAGTGCAGTGGAGTGTTGCCAACTTGGTGACTTTGTCACTTGATGTACCAACTTTCTAAGCCTGTTTAGCGACTTTATTTACAAAAAGCGACTAGGACAAATCTAGCGATCTTTTCTGGCATGGTTGGAGACTGATGCGAGAGCATGTATCGGCCTCTCTTCTCAACGAGCAGTGGGTGCTGCTGCTAGCCACTCTCAGGCAGCGAGGCACACTCGCAACAACAGAGCGACGGCAAGTACAACAAAGGTAGCAGTCGCAAACACAAAGTATAATAAGCACTACTTTTCCATCGTTGAGGTGAAACGCAAGAATGTTTATGTAATGTGCAACTTATGCAGAGTAAGAAAGAGCCTCTTCACGTCTGTAATTCTGATCTAATAAAGCACCCCACATCATCTGTTGCCACCCCTTACGAAAATTAACCATGTTTTTTGTGGTAAAAGTGTAGTAACCATGGGTTTTTGGTGTATTGATTGCTATCAGCAAAACCATGGTTTTACTATAGTAACCATGGTGTAATTATGGTTTTTGAAAACCATGGTAGTCAAAACTATGGTAATTTTGTGGCAACCATGGTTTTACTGCAATAACCATGTTTTTTTAACTGTAGTAAAACCATGGTTAATTTTGGGACAAAATTAGGGGTTTCTCTTTAGTGACTAATTCATTAATTCAGTAATTAGTTACTTTTAAAATGATGTAACGTAGTTAGTAACTCAGTTACTATTTTTGAGAAGTAACTAGTAACTATAACTAATTACTTTTTTAAAGTAACGTTGCCAACACTGCTAGTCAGACCATTAAACAAACAAAGACCAAAAGTTAAGTTCCACCTAGACGCATAACCGTGACAACGCACGTGCATCTGATAAAACCGTCTATATGCCTTTACACTTCTGGGCACTAACACCTTCTCTTTGCTTTGACCTTCCCGAATTATTTAAAAGAACCGCTCCTCGATGCACACGCAACACTCTCTGAGGGGTAACGCCTGTTAAACCGCGTGCACGAGACAGAGAGAGAGCATGCAGGAGCTCAGTTCTTCTCTTCGCTCTGTTTACAAGTTTCTGTCGGCATGTTTACCGTGTCTGTGCAGTTCGTGACTTGTGCCAGGGCTAGCATCGCTAATCATAGCTTACATCAACTTTTACTAGCAGTGATTTTAAATGAATTTCTCCAAATAGCATGACAAAATGTACCTTTCCAGTAGAAACTTCACGTGGGAAACCCAACCTGTCCTTTTAGCTCACCCCAGCGTGTGAAATAGTCTCCCATAAACATTCTGGTCTTGTTTCTTTCTTTCTTTCCTTTCTCTTCTTGTCATACAATTCGTAGACACTTTTTTTCTTGTGACCCTCAGACATTTTGAAAAAAACACAGTGAGAACGCGACCTTCAATGAATGGTTGAAACCGTAGCACAACACACATACACGTGAAAGTGCGCCTGTGCAGAAAGCGAACGTAGAGGCGAGCACGTACGACGGTTATACATCAACATATAATCAGAATGATTGACATCTGGGATGACCAATAACAGTGGTGACCCACCCGGAAAACGAAAATCTTCCGCTATACCTTTAAATGAAGGAAAGTTATATGATTTTTTTTGTTGAATTAGTTGTTAATAAATATCTCTGTGTACTCTATGCTTACAGGTAAAGATTTGTTATCTAGGTTTTTGTCATGTAAGGTAAAATAAAATTAAAATTGATGAAAAAGTGTCAGGTTACGTATGTAACCTATGTTCCCTGAGAAGGGAATGAGATGCTGTGTCACCATAGTGATGCTTTGGGAAGCCTACAGCATGACAGCATCTGAGTATGTATATCAAATTCGACCACTGGTTGGGCGTGACGTCATAGGTGGAAGCCAGAAAGCATAAATAAGGCAGAAAGGAGAAAGACTTTATCTGGCATATGCCTAAGTGGGTGTACAGGCACACCGGAAGTATGGCAAGAGAGACGCAGCATCTTTTTTCCTTTTCAGGGAACAAGAGTTACATACTTTCGAGGGAACTCATACTGTGTCGCCATAGTGATGCTTTGGGAATGCTATAGACACCAGACTACAAGTGCCTGTTTGTGTGTAGAAAGCACAACTAAGACTCAAGCACACTATCCCCAGGAGTACAGTTGAGATCCAACTCAAGAGTGTATAAATGTGAGCGCTGAGGACTTGCCTGCCGCATCACAAACATCCTGGATCGAGGCCCCTGTCCACAGGGCCCTAGATGCTTCCATACCTCAAGTTGAATGCGCTCTGATGTATAAACCTTTTGCCCAAACCTGAGCCAATCCTTGAGTATCCATACCCCCGAGCTGAACGCCTGCCTTAGCATAACATCTGCCCTATGTGGACTTACATAGATTTTGACCTTATGATCTTCCATAGCCACTTCCCAGCCTTAAAGGGATGGATCCATCATAATCCTGATGTGATGACCCTGAGCCCCATTTATTTGCCCTCTTGTGAAAGGAACCATGGTTTCTTCCATAATACTCAGGCACAAGTATTGCGGTGTGACCTTGATTATGCGAAATGGATTCCACGGTTAAAGGATGGATTCTATATGAGCAGGAGACAACCAAGCCTGTAGTCGTTGAAATCCATACTACATTTATATTACATTCTCACCCTCCCCTGCCTCAATACTCAAAACATCAACTTCCTTGGAGGAAGATAACACAAGATCGCTTTCCTCCCGCTGAGGGGAAGTAACTGCAGTGCAGGCTTGAGGAACACAAAGCCGGGCCCCCTACTCGGAAAGCAAGCAGCGGGAGCGGAGCACTTTGAAAGGTAAATTATCACAATAAACACACACAGCGCCCTTAACAGTGGCATGAGCATGCTCAGCTTCTAAACATGCAACACACATGTCGTGCAAATCCTCCCCCATGATAAAGCGGGTACAAGGAGGTAGAAAATATGTTATTATTGAATGAAATTTGTCTGGCTTAAGAAAATCTTATCTTGTGAGAAGTGGTTTGCTTACAGTTAGGAGATATCACTGTATGAGAAATCCACACTCAGTCCTGGAGGGCCATTGTCCTGCAGAGTTCACCTCCAACTTGCCTGAACACACCTGCCAAGGAATAGTTCACCCAAAAATGAAAATTCTGTCATCACCCTCATGTTGTTACAAAACTGTATACATTTCTTGGTTCTGATGAACACAAAGGAAGATATTTTGAAAAATGTTTGTAACCATACCGTTCGTGGACCCCATTTACTTCCATAGTAAGAAAAATTAACGAAACAAGCAAGCACAAACAAATTGCATTTTTATTAAATTACTGAGCTACAAAAATATATCAATTTTTTATCAATAACATTTATTAAAATGAAGGCAAGGAGGCATAAAAACTTAGTACCTAATGCTTGAATACTTGGTATTATAATTTTTGGTGAGGTTAAAAAAGGAGCAAAAAGCTAAATAAAAAATGGCAAATTTTGTTGGCATGAAGCAAAAAAAAAAAAAAACTTTAACCAAACAAACTACTATAAGCAAATTGTTATGCAGCGTCATTATGTCAATGTAAATTATTTTGGGTAAAACAAGAAAGGTATACACCAACAGACATCTCTAGCAACATTACAGTAATGCTCTTTCCCAAGATTTGATTCACAGCAACCGAACGTGTGTTTATAATATATACTTGAATATGTTTTGAGTCTAAGATAAACTTGGTATTTTACCAGCATCCTCTGTAGTTGTCCTTTTCATAGTGTTTGCCTGGCCCATCCTCTTGCCTGAGGGCAGGTTCAAGCTTCTGAATACATGCCAGTTTCCCAGTCTGACAAGTCCATAAAAAATTTACTATTTGATCACTAGAGATGATTTATAGAGACAGAGCGCAGCACGTCACAACCTGAAAACCACGCCCACCGGGGGGGAAAGCAATCCAACAGTCTCCATTGACTTTGTATTGCAAAAGGCCGCCTCCTTGTCATTTCTGGCTTATAACAAAAAACTGAATAATGCCTAAAAGCTGCTTTGGGACAATATGTACAGCTAACAAGCCAAAGAACACAGAAATAAGTTTTTATAAGCTGTCGAGCCGCAAAACCCAGTCTTCAAGGAGAACAAAGTGGACCGCCGACTACGCTTCCCCCCATAGGACGCAGTTTTACTAATAGGAGTACTATGAAAAGTTGCCTGTTTCCATTTCTGTGTCTAAACGCTCGTTTTTTGAAGTCGACAGCTTATAAAAAATTATTTATTTATTTTTTTGGCGTGTTAGATGTACACCTTGTCACACAGCAGCTTTTAGGTATTATTCTGTTTTTAAGTTTAATCTGTAAATAAGTTTTTATAAGCTGTCGACCCCAAAAAACAAGCGTTCAAAGACACAAAAATGGACACAGGCAACTTTTCATAGTACTTCTATTAGTAGAACTGGGGGGAAACGTAGTCGGCGATCCACTTTATTCTCCTTAAAGGCTGGGTTTTACGGCTCGACAGCTTATAAAAACTTATTTCTGGGTTCTTTGGCTTGTTAGCTGTACATATTGTCACACAGCAGCTTTTAGGCATTATTCAGTTTTTTGTTATAAGCCAGAAATGACAAGGAGGCGGCTTCTCGCAATACAAAGTCAATGGAGACAGTTGGATTGATTTCCCCCCCGGTGGGCGTGGTTTTCAAATTTGCATAACGGCGCTCTGTCTCTATAGTCAAACACTGACACTCTACAGTGCAAAGGTCACTGATGTACGAGAATGATGCACTGGATTTTTTAAAGCACCTAAGCTTATAAAAGTGATTATATTTTGTTTGATTAGCCTATTATCATTTTAATTTTCTTGGAGACCTAAACTACATTTCAAAAATATTTGGACATATTTCTAAATTTAACCTATCAAAGTGAACCATTAAATATTATTATTGAAATCATTTAATATAATTTTTTAGGAAAATATATTGAAATTATTTTAATTCCCTAACCCTAACCCACCCTTGTGTCGTTCAAAACCTGTATGGGTTTATATATTTTTTTAACAGATATTTTGATAAATGATGGAAAGCACACAGTCAACAGTTCCAATCCACTTCTATAGTATTTGTTTTCCTACTGTGGAAGTCAGTGGGTACCGGCAACTGTGTGATTACCATTATTCATCAAAATATGTTCTTTTGTGTTCAACAGAGGAAAGAAACTAATATAGATTTAAAATAACGTGTTTGAATGATGACTCATTTTTGGGCTAACTTTTCATTTGCCAATAGAGATTAGTGTTTATATACCGTAAACAGATTTTTTTATCAATCTGATTAGTCTCATAAGAAAACAATATTACCTTATTCTAAAGATATTCTAATTCTCTGGGGGAGGGAGTGGTGCAATCACCACCTCCCGAAAAGCAGAACCCATATACTTGCCACATCCAGAAACACGGGCGATATGACATTTTGAAAAAAAGAAACACAAATCACCCATGTACACCAGAGAACAGTTGTCTTTAAAAAGACATAGATTCAACCCATGCAGATCTTTTAAGGAAACTACTCTGTAGTGCTCAGATGGATGAAGCACGCAAGGGAAACGGATATATCAAATATCTGATATCAAATATTGCATGCCAACATTCATGGGCTCTTATGTGTCTCGAAACAGAAAGGTCTCTCTGAGTTCCCAAAACGTCAGTCACCGACTAGGCTCCTACAACATTTTTACTTTGTACGTTTTCATCAAATGGCTCAGCAGTGTCTTTGTACCTGGACGTCTCTTAAATGAAACATTAATTCTTGTATTCATAGTGCCACCTCATGTGTAAATACTAAAACATGAGATTACAAGCCTCCTAAAGCTGTTTAATCTAGTTAAGTAAAACATTACTTAAAACCCAGCAGACACACTGGAAATCCATTTTAGGAGTTGATCTGGGGTTAAAAATGAAGAATTCGTGGCATTGAGCAAGAATCATCCAGCCATGATGGAGACAGTGATGAGAAAATGTGTTCTTCAAAGTGTGGTCTTACTGAGTGACTCTTCTCACATTCTTCACTCGACCCATTAATCTGTAGTAAGACCATCTTCAGTGCTATCACCTGCCAAAACCAGCGATCAATGAAAACACAGACAAGTCTAGTTTAAAGTACTGTATATGCAAATAATTGCCGGCTGTCAATTCCCACCTAGTTTGTTAGAGTGACTGGTTTTATTGCTTGGACAGAATCTAAAGTGGGGGGAGATTTCAGGATGAGCGATAGGACTTTTAAAAGCCATTCACCTTTTACTGTGAACTAAATAATTACCGCTAGTGAGCACCTCTCTGCAATATTCTGCACTGAGAGCTTCAAAAATTATTTATTCAAAAACGAGTTCACTGTTAGTCAGAAATGCAGGACCCTTGGCAAGCTTTTTTCAGTGTGTTACTTTTCATTTACTGCATGTCAAATCAAGATGCATTTAAATAGAAGCCAATGATAATATCTGAACATGTTGAAGCAGGGGCATCAGACTGGTTGTAAAACCAGAACTGATTACCAGGGCCCCAAAGGAAGCGAGGGCCCTTGAAAAGTGTGGAATATATTATGGGGCATGGGGGCCCATCAGGACTCCCTATGCATAGGGCCTGAGATCTTGTGTAACGCCCCTGTGTTGAAGTGTTGTTATCACTCCAATCCCCATGTCACTGAGCCAAGAAATCAGCAGGTCATGGTCAATCCGTTCTTCATTTGTTCTCTCTAACTCAGGCTTGAATTGATAAAGCAAAACTTACGCCAGTTTTAGTGTTTACACATGAGCAGCTGAATATTATAGATATTGGATGGGACATTTTCAAAACACGCAGTAAGCAGGTGACCAAACACAGCAGACCAGGCTAGCTTGACCAATCATCCACGGTCATCCACAGAAATGTGCTATAAAATAAAAAAATTAATATAAATAAATAAAATAGGTACTGCTGCCACTGATAAGCATCAATGTCCACAGTCCAGAAATATTTTTAGCAATGTTGCTCTGTGGTTTGCAGCTTTCATCATATGAAGTACAACTGTGTTTCCTCAGCAGAAGGTTGATCTGACAGCATGAGTGAGTCAGTCTGTAATATGGTGCCTGATGACTTGCATGAGCCCATGGCTGAGTTACAATTTTGAGATAATATAATGTATCATGACGACAAACCTTCTTGTTCATCTTGTTTTAGCAATCAATGTTAAATATAAATGATAAATGTAACATTTTTAGTGACAGAATTTTGTAAAATCTAAATGAAATATGTCATCCAATATTTAATGTGAATTACATAACATAAGAAGTCAAATATAGTATTCACATCAGAAATTCTGTAATACCATAGCTAGTAAATCTAAACCAACTGATACTGCAATCAAAAATTAAGTATGCCAATTAAAAAGCTATCTATTTTAATCTATTTCATTGCTTCATACCTTTGCTGTGGGTTACAATTAGCCTTCTAAAATATCATTTACATTCACAGACAATGAGTATAAGGCTATGTGTATCAAAATTAAGTAACTTTTAATAATTTAATCTTACTTTAGAGAAAAAAATTACACATGAGATTGAAAGGGAACAGATAGATCCTTTTCAAACAGTTAAAGGAACACGCCCACATTTTGGGAATTTAGCTTATTCACCGTATCCCCCAGAGTTAGATAAGTCCATACATACCTCTCTCATCTCCGTGCGTGCTGTAACTCTGTCTGACGCAGCCCCCGCTAGCTTAGCTTAGCACAAAGACTGGAAATGCATGGCTCCAGCTAGTATACTGCTCCCAATAAGTGACAAAATAACGCGATCATTTTCCTATTTATGTGTTGTGATTTGTATAGTCAAACCGTGTACAAATAACAAGGTGATATGAGACACAGCGATCTTTTAACAGTATACATACTGAGAACTATATTCTCTGAAGACGAAGCACTGCCGCATGGGCGGAGTGATTTGCACAACTCTGACCGAATTCTCTGCTGCTCACCAGGGGCTTCTCGTGTGCTGCGAGCAGATCACTCCGCCCATGCGGCAGTGCTTCGCCTTCAGAGAATATAGTTCTCAGTATGTATACTGTTAAAAGATCGCTGTGTCTCACATCACCTTGTTATTTGTACACGGTTTGACTATACAAATCACAACACATAAATAGGAAAATGATCGCGTTATTTTGTCACTTATTGGGAGCAGTATACTAGCTGGAGCCATGCATTTCCAGTCTTTGTGCTAAGCTAAGCTAGCGGGGGCTGCGTCAGACAGAGTTACAGCACGCACGGAGATGAGAGAGGTATGTATGGACTTATCTAACTCTGGGGGATACGGTGAATAAGCTAAATTCCCAAAATGTGGGCGTGTTCCTTTAAGGTTCAAAAAACACATTCTTTTCCACATATTGTACATTATTGATGCTCCTCTATGACCCGCCTTACAGAAACGCGTTGGTCTATAAACTCATCAATCTGAAAAGCGTGGTGTGCTCCAAATGACCAAATACCTCAAGAATGTGACGGAAATGTTATGCTTGTTATATTTGGAATATCAGCTCCCAAAGCTATACTGACAGGTGATAATAAAGACATATATCTTTAACAAAGAATTCACATTTTGTAAATATACTTATGTTTCAAAAGTTAGCTTGTCCGGAACAAAGCATTCACATAATTTGTCTGGTAAATATACTTATGCCACAATAGTTAGCTTGTCCGGAACGAGCAGATATTAAATTTTACTGCATGACACTTGCAGTAGATGCGAGCGGCCTCTATGCTTGCTAATAGGATTTTGATTCTGCAAATTGTGTTCTCTTTCTATTAGGAATGGTCCGAATACCAGTTTTTGACCTTTGAAGCATTAGTAGAAATCACACCCAATATTCAAAGCTTCGGAAGGAGGGGTAGCATACTTTCAAAATCAAGTTTATTTACTAACACTTATGCCATCTGATGTTTTTTTCCTCAATAGAACAAAAAAGAAGACATTTTGCAGAAACCCCAGTGCTTCGTCCTGCAAGTTAACGGATTCGCCACTTTGAGAGCTTAAAAGCTGATATACAGGGCTCTCAAGTCTCACGCATTCACCGTGAGACTCACGCATTTCAGTAAGTTCACACGCTCACACGCCACACCTTGTATTTCTCACGCTGAAAAAATAAGAAAACTTTTCCCACTCTATACAATTAATGAACGAGGCACAGGAGAGAAGTTCTCTGCCGAGTTCATATCGGTCGAGCCGCGGACACGGTCACACTATACATCCTGATATAATTGTCACCTACCAGCCAATCAGAAATCAGAATTTGTTGTTTCTGGGTAAATTTCGTGATCCTGCTGCAAGCACATTCGTTACTAGGCAACATAGATTCTCACGTCACACAGACGAAGTGGCAGTTGGAAGAGAAGAATCCGATGAAAGCGGTATGTAACGCATTCTTTTTTATAGCAATTTGATTTTACGATTCTTGGATGACATCACAAAAATGTGATCAAAGATAATAAAAACTGTTGTTGGGAAATATAGCCGAGGTAAATTATTATTGATTAAAAAAATCGAACTGCTTTGCAATCAGAATTAGCTTTAACTTTAGGAAAGTATTAAACACTAGAGGCTACCTGAAACAATCCCAGGTGAAAAATATTATAGGAAATACTATAGTGTTTTTGAACCATACTAATAGTATAGTAAATTTTAGTATATTATAGTATTTACAACACTTTGTTAATGATTGCTACAGCATACTCTGTATCAACTATAGTAGTGAACTGATAAACTGTAATAAATACTCTAACGTTAGTATTCTTTAGTTTATACTACAGTAATCTGTAGTGTATATTCTAGTATATTATACCCTATAGTTGTAGACAATGTAGTACAGTATTGGATAAAGTAATACGTTTATATTACTATAGTTGTTATGTTATCACAGCAACTATAGAATTACCACAACAAATTAATTCAAGTACATTACTATAGTATGTGTCAAAAACACTATAGTATTTACTATAAATTACTATAGTATTTTTTTCACCTGGGAATGGAAAGGACAAGATATTTCATTTTCATTTATTTCATTATTTTCAAATTATACTTTATTCATACTCTTTTTAGCTATTCAGCTATACTCTGGCTTTTATTTTAGTAATGTTTATATCCTGCCAATGTATACATTAATCATTGCATTTATCTGTTTAAAAGATGTCACACAAACACACCTTGTATTGTAAGTATGCTCAGGGCAAGTTCTGCAATGTTGCTGTTCAGTTGGCTCATTTGGGGCAATTTTTTATATATTTGTATTTTTGAAATAAAACAATGTATTTAATTTCTATGACTTTGTCTTTAATTAGATTTCCCAACTGTTATAATTTCTATTTGTGCTAATCAATTATAAACAATATATTAATGCTGCGTCCGAAAACTCAAGGCAGTGACTCGTTGCCTCGCTGCCTCATGAGGAAATGACTTCGGAGGCATGAAGGTAGCTCAGAGAAAGACTTTCGGACACACTTCTAAGGCAGCGTGTTTGAAATTTAAACAGAGAGCGCCTTTGTGATAACTAATCACATATTTGAAAACTGCAATACTAATTTCTCGCTAGAAATGCAATTAAAAGGTGTAAAAAGTGAAAATATACCTTTATTTACACTAAATTGGTGGTCCAGTCGCGTCCTTGGCCGCCATTTTATTTTTTCAAACTCGACCGGACTCGACCAATCACATTCTTAATGTACGTCCACGCATAGGTATCTCAGGAGACAGGAAGTAAACCAAACATTGAATTCGGACATGCCTTGATGCCTTGCTGCCTTGGAAAGCTGCCTCAGAGGGCAGCAATTTAGAGTTTTCGGACGCAGCCTAAATTTAACTGCTACCAAAAACCTGAGAGAATTGGTTGGGGCCGAGGGGTCGCTGCTGCAAATATTTAAGTGGCTCCTCCCCTAACAGATGAAATCTCACTCCAAACTTTTGATAAAACTTGAGAGCCCTGCTGATATATCTAATACAAAAGTAATCCCCCATAACTCGTGGTGACATATTGATGTTATGATAAGCAAACCGATAATTTTTTGCAAGAAACTGAATGTTATTTCCAACACTATTAGCATTAATGCCAAAGCAGGAAGTGCGCTTTATGTTCGAAAGCGTGAAGCACACTTCCTGCTTGGTAAAGGCTTTGCATTAATGCTAATAATGTTGTAATGAAAAGAATATTCAAATCTCAACCCAAGAAACGAATAGTCGAAGAAACAAACCTTTTATCCTTATTTTTATTGACCGGTCAAATACACAAATAATTATGCCAAATGTCAGTCTTGGCGAGCATAAACGTAAACACACATCAGATATTTTTTACACGGGCGTCTCCCATTATTAAATGCGCACATTACCCTAGGTCTTAAAGGGACATGGACCTAATTTATCTGCTGCTCTGTGTGCCCTTTAAAAAAATCTAAACGCCATTTGTATATGTCTATATTAACTCTTATTGTCATTTGTTTATTTGTTTTCATTTTAATACAGTCTTTATACTTTCTGTATTAAAAGTACAATTTAAATAATTACTTGACAATATTTTCTTATATTATAATATTTTCTTGTTCTTATAAAACCCCCAAACTCAAAATTTATCACATGACTAGACAGAGCAGACATGCCCATTTACAAAGATTGTAAAGATCTGTTGAGTATTGAGAAAGTTATGATATTTTTAATATTAGAAATCAAAGGAAAAAGTTATATATGGATGTCTATGGAATGTCTGTGACCGAAATGCAGTCTCCTGTAGTCTATTAATAGATACGTGACTAGCAAATTTCCGCGGTTTATTTAAATACGCTCTCCACCATAGACTTAGAGTACAATAGTTCAGTACCAAGATAAAAGATATTTATTTTGGTCCACCTACCTTTCATTAGAGTCCAGAGTTTAGTGGAAGCACACCGCCCGGTTGAAAGTGACACAAATGTTTAAACAGTTGCGGTGAATTAAAAACACCTCAGAGTTAAAAGTAAAAAATATCAAAAGCTTCCGGTGGTCGGACTTGACCTATTTATTGTTGTATTTAGTAAAAACATACTACAACCTTGCGGCGAGAAGTGGATGTTGCATGACACACATTTAAAAGTACTGCGTGGGCTGAAAACAGATTCTTCGACCCAGAAATTTGTCGCGCGTGTCCGCGATGTCAGCATTGTTAGGCTAATTTGTTTATGCTGTGGTTTGCTTGTAAGAGTTTGGTTATGTTACCCACTCTAAATGATCCTGATATTAAAGCAACACCAAAGAGTTTTTCTTACCTTAAAATAACGTTTCCAAAAAAGTTTCAGTGGTTCATCCACTCAAAACAGGGTGAATGGCACTTTCACATTTGCTTTGCAGCCCTCTATTGGCCAAAACCACACTAAAGAAGTTTCCAACCGTCAGGTAGTGGTCCTGTAGCTCCAGTGAAAACTACAAAAACTTGCTTTACGGCAGACCTACAATCCAATCAGAGCCAGTTATGCTGCAGTATTTACGACAGTGATAATGAACAATTACGCTTCTAACCTGTAGGGGGAGCAAGAGCAATAAGTCTTTAGTGTTGCTTTAAGGCTACACTTCTAATGGTCTAACAATTTGAAAAGTGATATTATTATTATTATTTCAGATTTGTAAAAAGGTCTTAAAGGGTGGCAGCAAGTCCCACTAGCTCCAAGAGAAATACCTGGGACAAGTGTATGAAGAGGAAAAGGAACGTCTTAAAGTAAAATTTTCAGGGAAGCCAGTTGCTGTCATTTTTTTATGAAACTCCAGATGGGGAGGGTAGATGTGTACTAAACATACTGGTAGCACCACTTAAGAAAGATGAGTCAGGAAGAATCATTGCATAGTGAATACAGTTCATGGATAATTGCAATCACTCTTCACAGCAAAATCACTGGTGTTAAATGTACACTGCTGGTGTTTATATGAGTACCATACCCATACAGTATATACACCAGCAGTGTACATTTAACACCAGTTCTGTTTCGATGGCTGTTGTCAAAACTCTCCAAGAATATGACATTACTAATGAGGATGTCATTGTCTTTGATTTAAACAATGCAGCATACATGCTAAAGCATACAAAGAATCACTGAAGTCCATTTTCTTTCACTCCATCCATATTACATACATGGCACACATTTGGAGGTGCCTTCCGCAATCACTTTACTTACTTGAACACATTTATTATGTATTTTGGTCAGATGTTTTACATGGCAGGGGGTCGCAAAAGAAGAAACCTATCCTACATGACTGGCAAACTGAATGGGAGTAACAAAAAAAGGCTCTTAACCCATGTGATACCCGTTGGAACTCGTGGTTCTTCACAGTGCAGTACCATACTGAGTATTTCACTTATTACAAGGAATTTCTGCAAGTAGAAATGCAGGTAAGTTTAACATCCTAAAATAAATTTTAGGTAGTTGTTTATTGTTGTGGGTACAGTATGAATAAAATAACCTAAACCCCCTCTCCCTCCCCTTTCCATTCTGTCAGGTGTGTGGGCGCAGTGCTCCAGCATCACTGGAAAAGCTGAACAAAATGCTGGAAGACCCAGAGTCTGTAGAGTCCCTACAGGTTCAACTGAACATTGTGTTTGACAAATGCAAGGTGATCCTGCAAATGCTGAACCTTTTTCAAAGCAGACACCCTGTCACAACAAAGGTATTTCATTACCTTGAGGATCCACCGATGCACTTCGTGGCAAACAAAGAGCTCTGTAATATGGCGTGTAGTCAGTGCTTCTCGCGAACTCTGTCGTCTCATGAGTTTAAAACAAAAGTCTTAAATCAGGTTGAAGCAGCATGCCGTTATGCTGACGAAAAATTATGTAAATACATGCAGCATGGACAACCTGGCACTGAGTTTCTCAAAGAGGTCAGAATTTTTAAGCCACAATGCCTTGCATTCATGAATTCATGAATGACAGCCCCAACAGCTACAAAGCTATTCCTGGGTTCTCCTCAGTCAATGAGAATGAGATGAAGATGTATGTCCCCATGTTGGGTCCAGAAGCACTTTGAGCATCTGTAAGTGGGATTGTAGATCTGGATACCTTTTAGGTAGGTGTACCGGCTTCATACAGTATGCTGAGCAAACTGGCCCTGCGCTACAAAGATGAAGTTTCCAGATCTGCAGATGCAGAACGCTGCAACAGCATATACAAGCTTGTCCTCTCCAACTGAAGGACAAACAGTTACTTGAGGGATCTAGTTTTTCTGTATTAAAATCAGAAAGTGGACAGTGGTCTTCTGGAAATGGATGATTTAGAGTTTGAAATGTAATTGCCTCAGTTTTATAAATGTTTGTGTCAGGATCCTGCTAGATCCTTGTTTGTATTTTGATAAAGTCAGCATGGCAGGGTTCTGACAGTAAAGTGTTTTATGTATGAGATGCGTGGTTTTAGTATTGGTTTATTCTGACCACGCATTTCTCTTCACTTTTTCCCCAATCCCTTACTTGTGATTCTTTTCAGGTGTGTGTCATTAAGTTCTCCCTATTTAAAGTTCTTGTGATCATTGTTTTGTGTGGGTCTGTTTTGGGCTGTTTCCTTGTAAGTACTGAGTTGATGGCCTGGCCTGGCCTGGAGTGATGGGCAGTCCGGCTCTTTCCATTGATTCTGCTTTTTCGGCTCAAGCTCCGGCTCTACATTTTAGTGATGGCAGTCCGGCTCTTTTCATAGATTCGGCTCTTCTGGCTCGGCTCCCTTAGAAGAGCCGGCTCTTACGGTCCCACCCCTCCCTGCGTCTGAAGATTCGGCTCTGCTCGTTCGCTAAAAAGAATCAGCTCTTAGAGCGGCTCGTTCGCGAACGACCCATCACTACTGGCCTGGGCTGGCCTTTGTTTTTGTGAAGTTAGTCTAGTGTTGTACAAGTGTTTGTCTTGTCATTGTGAGTACCCTGAAGTTTGTTTAGTTTAGTCATAGTCTAGTTGTTTGTTATTGTCCTTGTAGTTTAGTCTAGTTAGTATAGTCCTGTGTTAATCCTGTGGGTTTGGTTTTCTGTTTTTGTCACAATAAATTCCTATTTTCTACATCCGTGTCTGCGCTTGGGTTCCCTCCTGCTAAATTGTAACAGTTTGGAGGTGAGATTATTTTTTTATGTATTAGAACGGACAATGTTTGCTTTTTTTGTTCAAAGTATGTTCATGGTGATTGTTCGCCTAAAATGATAGTTTTATGGTAATGTAAAGCAACAATTTTTATAATATGTAATATATAAAATAGATTTACACAGACAGTATCTACACTATGCATGCTATAATTTATTACTATCAGTTCAAAGCTTTAAGTGGGAAAAATTTGCATATTTTAGTATACTAAACGTAAATACTTAATATTTATTATTAATACTAAGTAAAAATGTTTTAAAATGTGGTAAGAGATCAAAATAAGCAAGGTTTATGCAATTTGTTTGTTTCTAGTGTCATGTACGATAATTGTTCATGTAACATAGCACATTTACAATTTTATTTACTATCCTATTACCAAAAAAACCCCACTAAATTTCTAGCATTTTTTTTTTGGAAAATGGCACCACAAAATCAATTATTTTGATTGCAAAAATCACAAAAAAAAAATGTGAAAGATGGAGGCACTGAAAAGAATTGAACCATCACTGTATGGGACGTGCCCACACCATGCTTAAGAGAATTACCAATAAGGCTACTGCCATCAACCCTACCAGTTTCCCTGGCAGATGTCATGAATGGCGAAAAGTTTAAAAACACTGATATAGACCAAGAAGATTTACTTGTAATGGATGGAGAATGTTCTTCTTTAACTCACTATAAACCACAGTAGAAGGAATCAAACCTTTAATTGTGTACAGATTTACCTGATATACCCAGGAAAACCTGACTTATACAACTGAAGTCTAATTCTGGAATGTGCAGTGGGATGACTCTGGCTGTGTTGTTAAAAGCTTTGCTGCTGAACACCACCAAGACTACCACCCACATGTCTAGGCCAAGAAGGCAGCTGCAGCTTTTGAAGTGCTGTATACCTTTGACTGAAGGCTAGAGCTGACTTTTGACAGTCCAGTATATGTTGTCTCAGTGTAATGGAGTGTTTCGCCCTGTCCAGCACATCATAGGAACCTGGCTGAAAAATGTGACAAGGCATTAATGGCAAATGCATCAGCTGATTTTTTTATAGGATTTGGCAAAGACGTCTTTAGCCCTATTCGGACGGGATTAGTTTTACAGAGGGACCTCTGAGAAAATCGTGCCTCTCAGACGTCCTCTGTGTTTTTAATCCCGTCCGAATCGGCCATGTCTGTGTTTTTCTCTGACGACCTCCGTAAAAATTCCAGAGCAATTTACCTACCGTTTTTCGCCGAACTCAGAGGTCCTCTAGGAAATTTAATCCCGTCTGGATGCAAATGTCTGTGTTTGCCCGCAATATCTTTTGAAAACGCGGTTCATTTCGTGTTTTGGCCAACGTGATCTGCAGTAGGTTTTACTAATGCGCGTATATTGTATTTCCTGAGTCCCATTAATTCAGATATTAATGTTTTTTCACATTCGGCAAAATAAAGTAATTAAATCAAGACGAGATGAATATCATACACTTTTAAGACTAAACACTGTAATATCATTAACATTATAAGAAACTCCATTCAAAGTTGTTCAACTCCGGAATGGTAATGTTAATTAATAAAGATATTAAATTTTATTAATCATTATTTCTTCATTTCTTTGTGTTTGTTATAAGCAGACAGTTATATAAAACACGTAGGCTAACGTTACTTTAGTAAGATTTGTATATTTTATTTTGATTTGTTACAATTAAATTAATAAATTACATGTTCTGTCATAATTTTACATTTAAAGCAAAATATTTAACATTACAAACACGCGTATCCAGAGCACGTGCTACTGCAACGCCCAAATGCATGAAACAGACACTCCCATCTCTGGAATAGCCTGCATCATTTTAATCCCGTCCGAATCGGTACATAAAATCACAGACGTCCTGGGGGACACGTTGAAACTCAAACGTCGTTTGGAAAACTAATCCCGTCCGAATAGTGCTTTTGCCAGCCATTTTTGCCTAAAACAGCTGATGACATAGCCACCTCAATATTCTGTGTAAGTTGTGAGTGTGTTGCCAAAGCTGAATCAATTAAAGTTTTAGAGTCCTGGTCATCTGCACTTAATGTTTTCACAAGGCCACCAGTGCAGCAGCATTAAAAAAGTATGAGATCAGATGGCTGATGTTAGCACATTCTGAAGTACAGCAAACATTGCACAAATTAGCAGAGATTGGTGCTAAAGTTGTCTGTGATGCTGTTGCCTGTTTCACCAGTGGCGTGTCCTCTAGTCATCTACATCCTTAGTCCTTGTCTATGTCATGGTAGAGAAATGTATGCAAGCCTTTACGGGGCCTCTGCAGCTTCATGCTGCATGCAAAACATAAAAGGAAGCTCAACTAAGCCAGCGAGGTCATTCATGTTCTCCACACACTGCTAACAGGCAAGGACTTGATCAATCATGACATGCACCCAATGCAAAGGCCAAACAATAATGACCATACAACTTGAATAATACAAATGCTAAAAAGAATTAAATAAATTATCTATTCCTTTGGCCTGATGCTGCAAGCCCTCAAACAAAACCATTTTCTCTGGAGAATGAACAACTGCCTTATACATCCATCTGTTTCCTTAGTGTCACATTGTGTTGAGATGTAGAGACAAGGCCCTCTCGCAAATTATGCACTTTATGTGGACTTGGGGCCTTGTGAACTTGCAAAGTCTGCATCGTGGGCATGTCTGTCAAGTCCACAAAACCATAAGGTGTCCCATTTGTCATTTTAGGTTTTAAAAGGATACTCAAGGGTGCCCCCATTTAGGGTGATATGCACCCTTGATGCCCACTTTTCCTGAGCCTGCACTTGTGCAAGCTTCGCAGCAGACTGTCAAAGCGCCATTATGTCACAAAAACACTGAGGCGTAGAAAGGCCATGCGTGTTTAGGGTGCAATTTGGAACAGGGGCAAAGAGGAACCTGGATTTTTGGCAAGCATTTATGATGAAGTAGTTGAGAATAAAACACACGACGATACGATAAGAGCAACACTACAAACAGCTGACACACACACCCAGTAATGTCAAAACAACTGTCAAAAACAAAAATACAGATTTATAGACAGCCTTAATGAACACTTAACGAACAGGTAAAGGCTAATTAGTTACTTTAGAAACAAATTATAATGATCCCAGGAACAACAGAACCAAATACAAACTTAATGTCTATTAGTATATTTCAAAATAAGAGTCCTTAAATAATAACAAATCCCAGAACTTGGTCAAGATGTGACAGCATGTACATGCCTTTATCCAAGATATTTCTTCAAACCTCCATTTAAATGTTGCAACATAAGCACAGGCTGCCACTCAGGAAGGATTTTGGCTGTTTACCATATTATCATGACGCACATATAAATAGCACGGTGTGTAGAAAGTCATATGCCATACATATGCCAAACTCCAATTTTCTATGCATATACACCGTTATCAATATTTATGATAATAATAATGTTGTAAATAGCATAAAATTTTCTTATAAAAAATGAACAATTGGCTTCAAAAGACGTGAGGGGTTGTAAGAATTACCATTGTCTTAGATTTTTCTGCTTTTTGAACTCTCAGGGGTGGTTTTCCGGACAGAGATTATTTTAAACCAGGACTAGGCCTTAGTTTAATTAAGAAATATAACTAGATTTAACAAACATGTCTTACTAAAAACATTACTGGCGTGCATTTTGAGGCAAAATAAAGGGCACTGACGTATTTTAAGTTGTTTTTAGTTTGGACAGCTCTTACATTTATTTTAGTCTATGGCTAGTCTAATCCCTGTGTGGTAAACCGCCCCTCATAGTGCCTGTACCTGTTTCCTCGCATTATACGAATCAGAGATCACTGTGGTTTCTGCAAAATATCTTCTTTTTATGTTTTACTTAAGAAAAAAAAACGCACCAACATATTGGATGGCCTAAGGGTGAGTAAATAAAAAGCAAATTTTCATTTTTGGATTAACTATCCCTTTAACTACTGCCATTAACTTTCTTTGTACATTCATTCACATATTCTCTGGGCTGTGTTGGATGACATATATTTATGTACGAGTTTCCTACAGGTGTGGAGACCAATTGATTTTGAAACAGCTGCATTTATCATCAGCATTCATGCCAAAGCTATTGATGAGTGCCCTGTCTGTCTGATTTGCATTTAAAATCTCATTTATATGAAGGTCAAGAACATTTATTTCAGACAGGATAGATCATCTTTAATGTATATGCTTAATGGAAAATGAATTATGTTTCCACCTGAGATATGAACAAATGCACTGGTGACATTTCCAGAATCCAGCTTTTGTAATAATAGCATAAATTAGCGTTTGATGAATGGTGCAAAGTTTAAATGAAGTGAAAGGGGGACATGGACAACTTGCACATCATAACCTGTTTTCACTGGTAAACTTCAAATTTTATATAGTAAACAATCATCACAACCGGTCATTTGTACTTTTTGCAATAAAAGACAAATACAACGAATGCTGCACTTTCATGAGTATTGATAGGCACATAGGTAACTTGACAAAGCAATTGCAGTAGGGCAAGGATTCAACGATGACTGTCCTTGAAAGAGAAAACCAGTCTGTTTTCAGATGCAACAATACGTTTTTTTTTAATTTGTGATAAAAATATCAATGGACTCTTTGTGTGGCTGTATGTGTGTTCCCTGGGTTCAAACCCATGACTTTGGTGACATGCATAGGAAATTAAAAATCTTTAACAGTGATACGTTCAGCAAAGACTTCAAACTGTATAAAGATCTCTATTTGGCTGGTCAAATGGTACTGTGCAGTATGCAGTGCATTCAGAAAGTATTCAGACCTACTTCACTTTTCTCCTTTTGTTATTTTCCAACCTAATACTACAAGCATTTAAATTCATATTTTTCTCATTAATTTACATTTGATGCCCCATGATAAAATTTAAAAATTAAAAAAATGTTTGTAAATTGATAGAAAAACAAAAACACATTTACAGTATATGGGTCAATGACGTAATGTTAATTATTTTGAGTCTGTATGATTAAATTAACCCTAATAAGTCCCTTGGGGTCATTCTTACCCCCAAGCCACTTTTCTTTAGCTTAAAAACATGGTTCCCTTCATCTCAGTGGAATAAGATTTTGTGACTTTTCCAGATTATCTGTCAAGATTCATATAAAAAAACTGGGCTTGATTCGGTCGTTCTAAAGAGGTGTAAAAAAAATTCACCAAAAGAGGACCCCAATTGAAATGAATGGGAAATGCAAAAAAAAAAAAATCTTTGCATCTAGAACAAATCTAAAAATTTTAACACAGACAGGTAGGCCTGGTACTATTGAACAAGTGCAATATAGAAAATACATGCGTAATCACACACACACACACACACACACACACACACACACACACACACACACACACACACACACACACACACACACACACACACACACACACACACACACACACACACACACATACACACACACACACACACACACACACACACACACACACACACACGGCATTTCGTAAAAACAGACATTTCAAAATGCATCAAAAACTACAAAAAAATCTATTTGAAATAATATTTATTTTTAATGTCCTTCCTAATGTTTATTTAAACATAAATTCACAAAACATTTCACTAAAGTACTGATGTTACAGTTTTTTTATTCGCTTTGGTACTATTTTCAAAACTCAAAAAAAATCCAAACTGATCACACTTGTAACGCAGCTAGTCATTCTTTCAAAACCTGATATAATGCTTTCAGTAAGTTGCACATGTTTTCAGTCCAGATAATCATTGTTTCAAATACAAGATTATTATGTAATGAGAACATTTGGTTTAATCACCAAACACAACGGTATGATCTTCTTTCAGTTTAGTACTTTTAACAATCAGTTCATCCAACAGCAAACAATACAAGATACATGTTTCAAATCAGCATTAAAAGTGCTGAAATGAATATGCTACAGTACTATAATATACATATCACACAGTTTTACATTAGGCAATACACTTACATTACTTACATAATCTATAATTGTCAAAATATCCATCCTATGTGTAATCAAGTGAAGGATCAATGAAGACATCCTCTACAATCATTTGAACAAATTACAGTAGTTTTTATTTTTCAGATATAATTGTAACATAGGTATACTTTCTATAATGTAACTGAATGAGAACTAATAATCAATAATAATATAAAATAATCAATTTTATATTTCAAATTGATCGCCGGGTCAATTTTAACCCAGCGGTGTGTTCTGTCCAATATTTACCGAAAATAACCCAGCCATTTTTAGAGTGCATAAAGGCCTGCTTCAAATTTGAATAAAAAAAACTTGAGAGTCCTTTAGTTGTTTTTGTGCAGACTCCAATTGGGTTGTCGTGTGTTTTTCTCTCAAGAGATGCTTTCATCTAGCCTCTTTGCCATTAAGCTGCATTTCCTGAAACCTTTCAAATGCTACATCTTTCTTAAATTATACCTAAAGCTGTACCTTAACGTTAATATGTGTTCCCCGAAACATTCTTAGTTAAGTATATCATCTGTAATTCATATGTTTTTAAGGTTGGTCTGAACCACTTTTTATACAGGCTACATCTTAGTGGTGACAGTTCACTCCACTAGTGGTCACCACTGTGCAAAAAGCTCTTTTAGACCTATATACACTTTTTAAAAATATCTTCTTTTATAAAGAACACTAAGGGGCAGGACACACAAAAGCTTTTTTACGCGGTCGAAAACGCTTGGAGGATGCCGAATGCCAGCTGGTTTTCAGCTGAACGGAGGGGTTACTTGACTGTAAACTTGTTCCCTGAAAAAGCGGAACGAGATGCTGCGCTGCTAAGCGCTATGGGGAAACGTCTTTATCGTTGACCAGCTGAATATAGTGTGCAAACACGTCAATGAAATTGACCCGGAGGTATATAGCCTCGGTTGATGACGACATCACAGCGCACCCAATGCGAGGCTATAAAATAGATGAGCAACAGCTGTGTCATCAGATCTTTTGTTTGAAGACCAGTCCTGGTACATCTACTGTACGGCAAGACAGCGCAGCATCTCGTTCCGCTTTTTCAGGGAACAAGGTTACAGTCAAGTAACCCCTCCGTTCCCTATCAAAAGCTTTACTCGATGCTGCGCTGCTAAGCGCTATGGGGAACGACAATACCCACGCTGCCGTGCTTGGAGATGTCTGGACCCCTTACGGATGTGTAAATGTGTGCACAAGGACCGCAAAGAAAGAATATCCCTTTATGGAAAAATGGTTTAGACAGCAGCTTGAGATGTTGACTCGAGGACATGAGACCCTGGAGTGACATGAGCATCCAAGCTATAAAATCTTATGAATGTATGCGGAGAGGACCAGCCCGCCGCATCACAAACGCTCTGTAAGGAGGCACCCCTTACTAAAAGTAGCAGTGGGGAATACCCCTTTTAAGGACAAATGGCATAGACATCAGCTTGAGATGTTGACTCGAGGACAGGAGATCCTGGAGTGACATGAGCATCCAAGCTATAAAATCTTATGAATGTATGCGGAGAGGACCAGCCTGCCGCATCACAAACGCTCTGCAAGGAGGCCCCTTTTACTAAGCAGTAGAAGAGGCTACTCCCCTGGTGGAGTGAGCTCTCAGACCTGCTGGCGAGACTTGACAGCGCGCCTCAAAGGCAAGAGCAATGGCATCCCTAACCCAATGTGATATGGACTGCCTGGTGGCCGCAGCACCTCTGTTGCGGCCCCCAAAACAGACAAACAACTGCTCTGACTTACGCCACTGGCTAGTGCGGTGGACATAAGTCTGAAGAGCACGGACTGGACACAATCTGTGGTATAACTCCTGCTCCGGCGTGGTGAACGGCGGAGGGCAGAAAGTCTCAAGAATGACCGGATGTGCAGTCGAAAAGGGAACCTTACGCAGGTAATCAAGATAAGGATGTAAAATCAACTTCACCATTCCTGGGGCAAAATCTAGACAGGATGGCGAGATCGCCAGAGCCTGCATATCCCCAATTCTTTTTAAAGAAGTTAACGCCATTAGAACAACCATCTTTAGTGTCAGAAGTCTACCAGACGCTGACTCTAGAGGTTCAAAAGAATGTCTGAACCAGACCCTCAAGGACTATAGCTAGGTCCCACGAAGGAATCTTAGTTATTGCTGGAGGCTTTAATCGTTGGATGCCTCCAGAGCGGCGCCCCGTCCACCAAAGCGTGGCAAGCCGAAAAAGCGGCCACATAAACCCTGAGAGTGGATGGGCATAAGCTGCTGACAGCTTTTCCTGCAGAAAACTCAGAACTGTAGCAAACTGGCAGTTAACAGGATCTGCATTATGTGTCATGCACCATGCTTCAAAGACACCCTATTTAAAGGCATAATTCTTTCTAGTGGAAGGAGCCCTAGCACTCAAAATAGTGTCAGTAACATCAGGCGACAAACCTGTGTCCCTCAGTTGGTACCCTTAGGAGCCAAACATGGAGATTCCACAGGCCGGGCCTGAGATGCATTATCATGAGACAGAACGCCCCTCCTCTCTGGACTTGCCCATGGCGAGCCGTTGAGGAGAGATATTATCCCTATAAAAACAATACTCTGTTCAGCCAACGCGGTGCTATCAGAAAGAGGCAAGAGCCTTGCTGGCGAACTCTGGCTAGAACCTGCGGGAGCAGCGCCACTGGAGGAAACGCATAAAGGCGTTTGTCCGGCCATGTGTGCGCCATTGCGTCCAGACCCAGGGGGGCTGGGGAACTCAGAGAGAAGTAAAGGAGACATTGCGCTATCTGAAAAGAGGCCAAGAGGTCCACTTTCTCTCTGTAAAATCAGGTCCATATCCGAGACACTATGTCTGGGTGGGGTTTCCAATCCCCAGTCGATAATGTCTGCCTGGACAGTAAATCTGCTCCTACATATAGGTTTTCTGGAATGTACACTATTCTGAGTGACAGGAACTTGTCCTGAGCCCAGAGAAAAATCTGCCTCGCTATCTTGTTCAGATTGCGCGAGCGCCGACCTCCCTGGTGACTTAAGTATGAGACTGTCGCTGTGTTGTCCATCCGCACTAGGACATGACAGCTTCTCATTTGGCAGAGAAAATATTTCAGGGCCAGAAATACAGCCGTCAGCTCTAGGCAAGTGATGTGCCAACCGAGCTGATGACCCTCCCATTCCCCTTGAGCTGGACGACCATCTAAGGTCGCACCCCAGCCCGTCAGGGAGGCGTCTGTCATTAGCAGTTTGCGATGACAAGTCGCTCATAGCGTGGGACCCAAGGCAACAAACCGGGGTCTTATCCACATAGTTAGTGTATGAAGCCCGTGGCGCATCACTTTAATCAGCCTTTGAGGGTTGGCCCTTGGATGAAACCCTCCGGCTCTGAAACGGCGTCATATGCAACAGCCCCAAAGGAATCACCGTGGATGCTGATGCCATAAACCCTAATATCCTCTGATATTATTTCACAGTAAGATCCTGGCCTAGCCTGACTCTGCTCAGGGTATGCTGAATGGCCTCGATTCGTGCGGGAGACAAATGTGCCCCCATCGTAATCGAATCCCAGACTATCCCTAAATAAGTCATTCTCTGGGCATGAGAAAGAACGCTTTTCTTGGCGTTGAGTCTCAACCCTAGAAAAAGTAGATGTGCTAACACAATGTTTTTGTGTTGGAGTGCCACCTATTGCGATTTTGCTAGTATTAGCCAATCATCCATGTAATTTAAAATGCGGATGCCCCGGAGTCTCAATGGAGCCAGTGCTGCATCCATACATTTTGTGTGTGTGCGGGGTGATAAAGCTAGGCAAACTGTAAGAACCAAGAAGTATCTGCTGTAAAAGCCTGACCTTCTCTCTGGAAGGGGAACATGTTCTATGGCCCCTTTCATCAGTAGAGTTTGTATTTCTTGCAACAGTACGTGCGTTCGTTCCTGTCTCACGGAAGTGAATATCACGCCATCGAAGTGCGGAGGACGAAGAATAAATTGGATTATGTATCCTACGTGTACTGTGCTTATTACCCAAGCAGAAACGGCTGGCAGTAGTTTCCACGCTGCCAGACTCTCTGATAATGGTATTAATTTTATTATTTCCTCTTAGGGGAATGCTAAAAACCCTGCACGGGGGGCCTTTAACATTGAAGACAGAGGGCCTTTAACATTATGCAAGCCCAGAGGCGGCGGAGGTGGAGAGGCTTCGTAAAGGCAACGGGACGGAGCGATCTGATGTAACATGATATGCCCCGCCCGCCGGTGAGCCCTACTGTAAAGAGTGGAATATTCCCTCATGCTTTTAACTTCAGTGAATTTCGTGACAACGGAGTCAACCGTGTCACCAAATAAACCCAATGGGGAAACAGGGGCATTTAAAAGAAAAGTTTTATCCTTCTCATTTATGCCTGACAGATTTAGCCATAAATGCCTCTCTGTGTTTACCAGAGCAGACATAGTACGGCCGATAGCGCGAGCCGTTTATTTAATGACACGAAGAGACAGATCTGTAGTCATACGCAACTCGTCAAATGTCTCTTTGTCTATCGTCTCGCCTGCACTCAAATCCTTGAACAGATCAGCCTGGTATGCCTGTAATATTGCCATAGTATGCAGCGCAGCACCAGCCTGACCTGCGGCTTGATAAGCCTTGCCCACGAGAGCTGAAGTTATTTACACAGTTTCGTGGGCAGGGTAGGCTTCTTTAATGAGGATGCCGAGCCAGGCGAGAGATAACTCGCGTGCGTCTCTTCCACCTGTGGCATTTTGGTATATCCGCGCGTCTTCGTACCCACGATAGTCGTAAATTGACGCCGTGGGCATGAAGCACGCAATGAGTATGGTCTTTCCCATGATTTATTTAATTCACCATGGAGATCCTCAAAGAAAGAGAGAGGCTCATGTTTCGTCCTCTCCCTTTGTCACTATAGAAACCTATCCGCTATATTGCTTTGTTTGGGGTTCTCTGGCTCGCGAGGCCAAACCTGGCGCGTGTTACCACCTCGAGAAGCTCCTCGACCGACTTTCATCGCGCGAGAAACGCTCGGAGGCTGGTTTATGAAACTCCGCAGAACCGAGTGAGATATCATCAACGTCATTATTATAATTACCCCCACATAACCCGGAGAAACACCGGAGTGCGCTTCGGAATCACGCGAAGAAATATAACTTAATTTGAGGTTGCGGTCAGAAATAATCACGGCGAGCACGAATCATTTATATTGTGAATGATTCACAATGCTCGCACTCATCAGACTGTACAAAGCCATGACCGCATGCTCCTCCCCCAAACACACAAAACAGTTAAGTGTGTGTGTCGTCCTTCGCCATAAAGCGAAAACAAACACGACTTAGACTGCTCGTGACTCTTCTTACTCATATTTTCCTTTTAACTTAAACTCCTTTAAAATCGGAAAGAGAGAAAGTCTGCACTCTATCTTGTTGGAATCTAACTCCTAACAAAGATCTCAAGTGAAGTTCAAAAGGTAAGAGAGAGATTTGCATTTCAGTGTAGCACACACTCATTCAGAGTTGGTCTGAAAATAAAAAGACCTGATGACACAGCTGTTGCTCATCTATTTTATAGCCTCGCATTGGGTGCGCTGTGATGTCGTCATCAACCGAGGCTATATACCTCCGGGTCAATTTCATTGACGTGTTTGCACACTATATTCAGCTGGTCAACGATAAAGACGTTTCCCCATAGCGCTTAGCAGCGCAGCATCGAGTAAAGCTTTTGATAGGGAACGCCAGCTTTCTTCAGCCAAATGCTTTGGTAGCTGTGATACTTGAGCTGTGAGCCGGTTGGTTGTTGTGATACTTGTCCCGCCCCTCCTCCACTGTGATTGGACGGGCGTGTGAAAACTGACATTGACGAGCGGAGCTTTTCACCCAAAGTTGAATCTCTTTCAACTCTCCGCGCTCAAAGCTGAGCGTGAAAAAACAGAAAAAAAAACGCTAGCTGCTGGCTTATTTGAAAAACGCTGGGCTTCCATTGGAAACAACTGAAAACATGCACCAGCTGCGGGCGTAAAAGCTTTGGTGTGCACGCCCCCTTCCTCTCTCTGAAGCAGCACCTGCATAGAGTGAATAATTGTTTCTCGAGACATCAGTATCAACCAATACAGCATGTAAGAGCCTATACCTTAAGTAACCTCCTATAGATGTAGTGTCAAGTGTAACCACTTGGGATGAATCACCAAAAACACAACTCTTTATATCAGAGGAAAATTAAGAAGACACTTAACCATGTAATCCATAGTCTAAGGAGACATGCCCGCTAAATGCTATATACTCTGTTATTGTATCCATACCCCATCAATGCAAAATGACACGTTAATTAAAATGACTTCAATTCTTATTTCCCACTGCCTTCAGCAGTCCATACATCAAATTTTTGAAAAAAATTGATCAAGATCTTCATGTAATCAACCTAATAATCCCTTTATATGCATTGCAAATGTCCATAATGACCAAATGATTAAATCTATCCCCTCTAAATTCTGTTCCCATCCCATTCATGTTAGTTAATATGACAGGCCTTTATTAGTCTCATTTAATTATACAGAATAATTTATTCATATCCTGTTTTCTGTGGCTGAAATATTAAAGTTTTGCACTAAAATTCCTTATGGAATTGGTCGAGGACAGACCAAGGTCACAAAAAAGTGTATTACTTAGATTTTATCTTTAGTTTTTAAAATGGCCCAACTAAATTAGCACTATTTGTTACCAGTTTATGTGACTATGCAGACACATAATGCATAACAGAGGGCATTCTTATAAAGGGGATTGGCTACTGAACATTTACCCCTGGTTTCAAAGACAAGGCTTAAGGCTAGTCCAAAGTCATCATAATAGCTTATGTAAAAGTTTTTTTTCCTGTGGCAGCTTTAAAACTGCTTGAATGTAACTCTATAGACGGTTTCAGCAGTAACAACATAAACGTATATACCCTTGGCTCATTTAGTATACGTAGATCTATGAATATTGAGTAGTGCCACCTCTACTCAATCGCACAGCTTGGACCATATATATGAATATGCAAACACTTTTTTGCATCACCTCGGACCATAGATATATACAGGGTGCGATTTGCTGTGGGGAATGGGGGATTGAACAGCCATATAATTTAATAAATTTAATATTAAGTAACTTAATTTGGTAACAATTATTTAATATAACTAAAAACGCACCACGTAATAATGCAAACAATAGTAAAATGCAGTGGAATAGAGTACTGTTTCCAGCGCTCCTGTGACAATAGGTAACAGACTGTCTAGGTTATGCCATCCATGCAATCCATGATTTTCTTAGTCTGAAGTCTTGTCTAAATAAGCATATATAGCCTATTTATTGTTATATTGAAAGTATGTTATGCATTGAATTTTTTCTATTAAATATTATGATTATAAACAAGTATTTTTGCATGACTGGCATAAAGCATAAAGAAGGAATGCATTCTGGCATGTACAGTTTAGGTTTCGTAATTGTTTTATTAAGTTTCTGTAACAGAGGGCAACTAGTCAGTGAGAGCTGGGCAGTAAAAGTAAACTTCACTTCCAAACAATCAAGAAGTGCTCTAGCGACAGACGTTAGAGCTCATTGCCTTAAAGGGACATTACGTGGGGTTCTAAGTGTTTTATTAATCAAAATCAATGTCTTTATTCATAAAAATGTCCTCGTGGGTGTCAAATAACCTCTGCCAGGGATCTGACTTTTCTTTGTAAGCTTAGAATTTTTTCTTACATTGAACGGATAAGTCCAAGGAGGCTTCCACGTCGTTCTGCCATACTGATAAACTTTAATAGCAGAGAGGGACAAAAAGCACTAGCCTACCAACGCATTTCCACGACGCGCTTTCATTCAGAACACGTGAACTAGCTGAAACAGACAAGGAGATCAGTGATTAAATAACGGCTACCGTAGTTGCAACACGCATTTGGAAAAGCGAAGCGCTGGAGAGCACTATTCGTTTGAATGCAAAATACAATTTCACCACTAGATGGGGGTAAATCCTACTTATTGTCCCTTAAACCTCCCTTTGAGAGCATCCGACTCTCATGCCAGACTGAATCGGTTAGAATATCGCTCAGGGGGTACACGTAAAACTGATGATTTCTATACATATTTTATTTCAACAGTTACAAGAAATACCTTGAATAATCAATATAAGCCAGTGGTTCATAATTCATAATATAAATTAAAATATTTGAAAGACATCCATTCCTCTGATTTTCTAACAAATCGCACCCTATATATATGCATATATGAATGCGCGTTTGTAGCACCGTTTGCTACATTTTTTATAACGTTTTATAACATTTTACACTGTAAAAAATGTCTGTAGAAATTACAGTATTACTGGGTATTACTGACAACTAGCTGCCAGTAACTTACTGTAGATTTTACATTTATGTTATTTACTTGCAACAGTTTGTTTAAAGTTAAATGAACATGAAATATTTTCAGTCTTTATCTTCTACAGTAAGTTACTGGCAACCAGCTGCATAATTACAGCTAATTTTTTACAGTGTAGAGCATTCCCACTGCATAGTGAGCAGCACGTGCTAAAGCAGCAGTGCTGCAATCGTTTCAGCGCCGGGTCTGTGTGGCATCCATACACAATATATATGGATCAAACTACTGATCTACTGATTTGCATCACCATCTGTTTCAATGTCAGCATCCTGAACTTGAGCTGCATCACTGAATAATTCTTAGATCTAGAATTGAATGCAAGCCTCTATCCTATTTGGAACAATAAAGTAGCACCTGTAATTGCTGTTGTTTCTCTTGTGTGGAGGTACATGTTCTATGGTCTCCTTGCACAAGAGTGTATTTATTACTTATTCCATTACCAGGGCCTGCTCGGGGCACACCATGATGTGTAACACCCCATGAAAACGAGGCGGGCGGAATACAAAGTGCATCACACAGCCCTACTCCACTGTATGCAGGACCCATTTTGACACATTTGGCAGGCACTTCCACACTGCCAAATGGTCTACTAAGGGAACTAGTCTTTCGAGACCAGTCTCTGGTGTATTTTGCACATTGGGGACTGCTGCAGCCTGCCACTCTACGTTTGGGAAGACTGAAGGGAAGTGCGGGCACCATAAACGGAGGTGTGATCCGTTTCACTTCAAAAGGGGCCGCCCTCTGCAGTCCTAACTCGCGAGTCAAGATTTAGTTCTACACTTCACTGAAATTACAACTGAGATGCTTGATAACTAGCTTTTAAGTGCAGCTTTGAGCCTTTTTAACTCCTAAGTCAATTCTTAAGTGTAAATCTTAACTAAATCTTAAATGTGACGGTCTTAGAGATAATTCACAACACTTGGGCATGCCATGCTATTCTACGGCATGCATTGTTTATAATGTCATTTCATTGTTTGTTTGTTTCTTTCTTTGTTTGTTATATTAATAAATCTGCACTTGGGTTCACTACGCTTGCCAATCAGTTTCATGGTTAGTTTCATCTGAATTGTGTGGTGCATTTCTAATCTGTTATTTTAATCTTTATCCTTTGATTTTAAGAAATGTTGCCTATACAGTTGCATAATTTAAACTAACCCGAAATGTATTTAGTTTTTTTAAGATTATAGAGGAGAATTTGTGCCTTGTAAAGAGGTTTTACTTTTTTTTTTAACTAAAAGTTCAATTTATTATGACTTGATATGGGGTGGTTTTTCGGACAGGCCTTATCCTAGTCCCAGACCAGAATGGATGTTTGAGCTGCTTTAATTTAAAAACATCTTGCACTGACATACCTTAACATATATCAGTGCCATTGTTTAGTCTCTAAATGCATATCAGTATAATTTTTTTGTAAGGTATGTTTGTAAAAACTTCTTAAATGTCCTAACTAAAACCTAGCTCTGGATTCATCTAAACCTGTCCAGAAAATGGCTACGGGATAAATGTTTTTGTCCTGAAAGTAAATGTAACCAAAGAGTCACTTTATGAAATATTACTTTGCCACTATTGCTTTGAATTAGCTCTCAGTATTTCATGAAAGACAAAAATATTGTCCTTATGTCTGTTTGTTTTGTGTATGAATATATAATTGTAACATAAAATTACAGCCCCTTGGCTAAATTAATCTGAGACTGCCCATACTTCAGAAGTGTAATAATTACAGTGCATTGAAAATGCGCTGTACTGTTGTTACTGGGCTTTTTATTATTATTATTATTATTATTATTATTCTTCCAACCAAATTTCCGCAATTAATACGGCTCGAACCGTTTAACTTAGAAACTTCATTCAAACTCTCAAACGTGCGGACTATTCGGGAATACTGTGCTATGACTTTTATAAGCGATCGGAGGTACGGTCTTCGCCCCAGGGGCGAAAAAGCAGCCGAAAAATCCTATTGACTTAACATGGAGACAAACTTTGACGATTCGTAGCTCAGACCTAGAATTTCACAGAAACTTGTGACTTGCCACATTTGAAGAGGCTGGCAGGCTCTGTAAGAACATACCTCACAATGGGGTGTAAGTTGTACCCCTGGGGTGTAAGAGGCCCCCAAATTTCCCCATAGACTTATAATGGGGCAGGAATCATGCCCATATAAGGAAATAAAAACGTCCCAGATGGGATATCTTTGCAACGCAGTGTCATAGAGACATGGGGGTGGGCTCATTTTACTCAGGCATCCAATCAGTCCCTTAGGATCCTTATTGAGCTATTAAGCCACGCCCCTAGCAACCATTTTGGGCACCCTAGCAACATTTCCCATAGACTGCCATTATAAAATGCCCAAATGGATATCTTTGCAGCACAGTGTCACAGAGACATGGGGGTGGGCTCATTTTACTCAGACATCCAATCAGTCTCTCACCATCCTTATTGAGGTATTAAGCCACGCCCCTAGCAACCACATATGAGCAGCCTAGCAACATAATAAACAAAGCCTTATATCTCTGGATCCGAACATCATAGAGACATGGGGGTTGGGTCTTTGGGTCATATTAGCTTCATGCTAGCTTCATGCTAAGTCATACTAGCTTCATGCTAGTTTCATGCTAGCTTTATGCTAATTTCATAATAAATCTTGCTAATTTAATGCTAAATCATGTTAGCTTAATGTTAAATCTTGTTAGCTTCATGCTAAATCATGCTAGCTTCATGCTAATCATATTAGCATAATGTTAGCTTCATGCTAATCATGCTAGCATCATGCTAGCTTCATGCTAATCATGCTAGTATCATGCTAGCTTCGTGCTAATCATGCTAGCATCATGCTAGCTTTGTGCTAACATCATGTTAGCTTCATGCTAATCATGCTAGCATCATGCTAGCTTCATGCTAATCATGCTAGCATCATGTTAGCTTCATGCAAATCATGCTAGCATCATGCTAGCTTCATGCTAATCATGCTAGCATCATGTTAACTTCATGCTAATCATGCTAGCTTCATGCTTATCATGCTAGCATCATGCTACCATCATGCTAATCATGTTAACATCATGCTAGCTTCATGCTAATCATGCTAGCATCATGCTAGCTTCATGCTAATCATGTTAGCATCATGATAGCTTCATGCTAATCATGCTAGCATCATGCTAGCTTCATGCTAATCATGCTAGCATCATGCCAGCTTCATGCTAATCATGCTAGCATCATGCTAGCTTCATGCTAATCATGCTAGCTTCATGCTAATCATGCTAGCATCATGCTAGCTTCATGCTAATCATGCTAACATCATGCTAGCTTCATGCTAATCATGCTAGCATCATGTTAGCATCATGCTAATCATGTTAGCATCATGCTAATCATGCTAGCATCATGCTAATCATGCTAACATCATGCTAGCTTCATGCTAATCATGCTAGCATCATGCTAGCTTCATGGTTATCATGCTAGCATCATGCTAACATCATGCTAATCATGTTAACATCATGCTAGCTTCATGCTAATCATGCTAGCATCATGCTAGCTTCATGTTAATCATGTTAACATCATGCTAGCTTCATGTTAATCATGTTAACATCATGCTAGCTTCATGCTAATCATGCTAGCTTCATGCTAATCATGCTAGCATCATGCTAATCATGCTAACATCATGTTAGCTTCATGCTAATCATGCTAGCATCATGGTAGCTTCATGCTAATCATGTTAGCATCATGCTAGCGTCATGCTAATCATGCTAGCATCATGCTAGCTTCAATGCTAGTCATGCTAATCATGTTAACATCATGTTAGCTTCATGCTAAATCATGTTAGCTTCATGCTTAATCATGCTAGCTTCATGATTATTCATGCTAGCTTCATGGTAAATTATGCTAACGTCATGTTTAATCATGCTAGCTTCATGATAAATCATGTTAACTTCATGGTAAATCATACTAATGTCATGCTAAATCATGCTAGCTTCATGCTAAATCCTGCTAGCTTCATGCTAAATCATGTTAACTCATGCTATCTTCATATTTCATCATGGTAACTTTTTTAAATCATGCTAGCTTCACACTACAACATGTCAACAGCCAGGTAAACTGCTAGACTAAATTTCTTTAACATTTCTGTCAATCAACTTTTTTTGCATTTTCATGCACTGGTAATTCCTTGGGAATTGCATATCTAGTTAAATATTGATTTCTTACCTAAACAAATGTGCAGCTGGGTTTGTTTTGAGTTTGAAATTTTACTTTAATGGTCGGCAGGGGGGTCTAGATCAGATACCTTATTGAATATGGAATAAACAACTGTATGCAGGAAAAACATATGGGTAATTCCATGCAAATGTTAACCTTATTATAGAAAGTAAAGTTTTACCCAATGTTTTTAACCATACTAATATATTATCAGATGTCAATATTTGGTCATTTAAATACCTATGCAAATTTGTAAAGCTTTTTTATTATTTTCCATAGTTAAGTAAGTGCACATTTTAGAATGATCAGAATTGTACAAGATGTCACGTCAATAGCGCTGTTTCATCCTCATAAATGCATATACAAAAATGTAGGTAAAATAAAAGAATACATTTTTGAAGAGACATCCCTTTTAATTTGTGAGGTACTTTTGGTGACTGTTAATTCACAGAATTCCTACAAAGTATGTTGTCTCCCAAAAAACATGTCATAAAGCATGAATGTTTTCTTTATCTAAAATAGAAAACTCATAAATAGACTGATATTTTTCTGCTAATTAAACTTTATTATCAGCGGAATAGGAAAATAAAAACTTAATTGATGAAAATAATTGATGGGTCAATATATTGGTAATGAATACATTATCTGAGAATTTATATTACTAGATTTGACTGCTAAAAATGTATTTAAAAATGTATTTAGGTACCACTAAACTTGACCTCATCTTTGTATGAAAGTTAAGTTCAAGTTTAATACAAGTGTTAACTAAATACATTTTTTAATACAGAGATAGTATGTTAAAAGTGCATTTTAGTTCATATTCTTGGTATCTCAAAATAGCACAGTGAAGTACACTTAGATAATCTTAAGAACATCTTAAGAAGTACTAAAGATGAATTTTTAGTATATTAAGCATAAAATTACTGTGCGAAAATAAAGCACTTTAAGTACACTATGATAGTGTACTACTTTTTCACCTGGGTATGATCAAAATTAACTATACAGGAGAAAAAAACATCTTCCTTAAGCTGTACAGTGGTTGAGGTTTTGCCTCTGAAATGTAATGACAGTAGCAGTGCTTAGCAGGTGATGAAGATGACAAATAAGTACAAATACTCAAGTTGAGGATACACAAGAGAGCCACCAAGGACCACAAGGCATAAACACAAGAACCTGTGGTAAATAATCCACACACCGAGTCTGTAGTTTAATGGGTATCATCAAATAAGTCCAGATATTGACTGAGAGAATGAGATAAGCATTTGTGGTCTTTGATGGTGAGCTGATTAAGAGGTAGTACACCACTAATGGTTTGGTGAGAGAGAGCGTATGGTAGACTGAGATGGTAATCGTTTTTCTGTGACAGACACTTATACTCTATGCAGTGCACTAGCTGTCAGTTCCTATATTAAAGTCAGACAACAGAAATGCTTTATCACAAACGTTTAAGGAAATTAACTGTTCAGCTGATTATTAAGCTCATCAAATTTTATAAATAATTGCCATTTTATTTAGACATCTATTTTGTACCAGCCATAAACCAGGAAATCCTTTATGGATCACCATTGGCAAACAGACTACAGTTCTAGAAAAAAATCAATATCTCACATCAGACATTATTTAATTAGGAGAACATTTAGGCACCTGGACAATGTAAGTGTGAAGGTTGTAGATACTAGAGGATGATATATGATTTGAATGCACCACATTGCATATCAGATGGATTTTTTATAGTCACCTTTTAGGCTTCAGTAAAGCACAACAACCGTGTACCCTCTAGTTTGGATTTTGCTGACAATATCTATATAAAGCTATAAACAACATTGCTGACAAAGAAAAGTATAACATGCACTGAGCTAAGTAAATCAAGTATTTAATTTAGATATTTAAATGGACTAAAATGATCACTGACATGGAATCAGAGGATATGCAGAAATGTAATTAGAAGTTGCAAGCGATTAATCACAACCAGAAATCGAAAACTCTAATAATTGGAGTGAGACATTGCGTTGGTATGTATTGTACTCAATTCGAATGGTTATTAAAATTTCCATTTAATAACCCAAAATTTTGTTTTTTGCTCAGTTTAATGCGAACAAGTAGCAAACAGTTTTTGCTTATCCTTTTAAGCAGACTGACTTTATGTCAGCCTTCAGTGTTTGCAATAGCTTATGAGTCACAACATGGCGTGTAACACTCTGCCTTTGTATTAAAGAAGTGAAAAACATAATAAACTATTTGTCATTTTGTCTGCATTATAGTTATGACCACAGAATTTCTCAGCCTACGATTCCCAAAACACTATCACTAAACAGCAGGGCACTCTTACCTTATCCATCTTCTGCCGGAAACTGTGATTTATTAAGGATCTCAAGAAACCCTTCAGAGTGGGCTGAAACATTAGTTTTAGAAATACTTGCCATCCCCACAGGACGGTAAGTTATTTACAGACTATCCATAATGGTGTACTTTATCTGTACAGTGCTCTTTATTTATCATGACTGCCCTATACTGTCTCTTTGTTTTCATCATCATTAAAGACAGTGAAAATACATCAAGCATCAATATAATTTGTAGTAAAACTATTGATCTGGCTAAATACTTTGAATGAAGATGACACAAGCTTGCTTATGCATTTTATAGAAGGACATTTGCTAGAGGAGGGTCTTGTTAATCAAGGCCTTAAAGTACCTGGCCAGAAACAGCCACAATAATATTTCATATACAGTACCTGTAAAGAGGACTGATCGTAAAAAAAAACGACTTGTTTGGCCGAAATATGTAAATATCTATAATCAGCTCTGAGATATTATAATGAATCCTTCTGTTTATTGTACATGCTTTGAATTTTACCCACTTTGGCATCAGTGGTCTAGATCAGACATCTCATTTGCACTGAAGCAGCTGAGCAAGTAGTAGTTTTTGACAATGGCCATTGTCATGCATTGCTCAAAAAATATCATGCAATGGTGTTGATATCTGAAGGCAAATATGAGCTCCGCTGCTCTTGCTTGGGACTTTACAATAGCAGGGAATTACTGAAAAGTCACAGAAAGAGATAAAACAGAATTCTGTAAAGATGTTTGGCATGCAGAGATAACGTAGGACTGATTTTAAATCTACATTATACATTTATTGCACATGCATTCAAGTAATGTGTTAGCTTGTGTAAAAACTTGCACAGGCAACATAAGAATCACAAGGCCTACTGTAGCTAATAGTGGTAATTTCAGTCGACCTAAAGGGGACATATCATGAAAATCTAACTCTTTCCATTTTAAGTGCTATATTGGGTGCCCAGTGCTTCTGTCAACCTAAAAAATGTGAAAAAGAACAACCCAGTAACTTTGTTTTGGTAAACCATTCTTTGCATGCATGTGAAAAAATAGGTAATTGAAATGTGGCTCCCCTTGTGATATCAGAAAGGGATCTTATTATACCACAGGACTGCCATTTAATGCAGAGATCAGCTCATTTGCATTTAAAAGGACATATCCAAAAACAGCAAGTTACAATGTGGCAATTTTAGTGTGTTATAATAAATTATTTATTTTGAGCTAGAACTTCAAATAGGTATACTCTGGGGACATCAAATATTTATTTGACATCTTAAAAAAAGTCCTGTGAAATGTCTCCTTTTTTATATATCACTGATATATAAAATATCACATTTCTCAAAGAGAGACATTTCAAAGACATAAAATATAACAGTACATATATCGTGTCTCTTGCCAGAGTGACAGATGCTTCATCATAATTTTTTTACACCTTTTAATATTCCTTTAACACAGACCAAATTAACTGTAAGCATGAAGCAAATACAAAAAAGACCAGACTAGAAAAATCATGTTATCACAGCACTCAACTGGAATACATAAAAGAATGCTGGGTTATTTTCAACCCCAGTGATGGGTCAAAAAGAGATAAACCCACCCACTGGGTTAAATTAACCTAAACATTGTTTTTATATTTGATCCAACAATAGATTAAAACACCCCAGCATTTTGGGTTTATCCCTTTTTGACCCAACGCTGGTTTAAAAATAACCCAGCATTTTTAAAGTGTATTTGTAAGTATTTTATTTCAGATGAATGTAACTAAAGATACAGTGTAATACTATAATCAGCATCTTTGTATATAATAGGAATGATTTAGTTTTGTCATTTGTGTCCAGACAGAGTGTACAAACGACACAATTCTCTTGGGTCGTGAGAACGTGATTTATGGCAGTACAACCTTGTGCCGAGATCTGCTGTGTACCATTGGGCCCTGAGTGGCTTTGTGCATTGTGTGTTTAAAGCAGCTTTATTTTACATTGCAATTCTCAGCTGGGTTAAATAAAGATTGTTGGAGGATGAGTCTGTGTGTCTAGTTGAAAGATC
Source organism: Misgurnus anguillicaudatus (assembly GCF_027580225.2). NCBI lineage: Eukaryota > Metazoa > Chordata > Actinopteri > Cypriniformes > Cobitidae > Misgurnus > Misgurnus anguillicaudatus. The sequence continues at coordinate 20,613,580 of NC_073358.2, forward strand.
ATCTGCTTACTCTTACTCTTACTGGTTTAGACTGCGATGGCATAGAAATATTATTATAGCTGCTCACATTTATTCTTTGGAAAGATGTGAAGATGTGTTTCTTATAGCTTAATATGTATTGACCTAGTTAATACTATTTATTATTTAATACACTATATTTTGTTAACTGGCTAGAGTTTATTATATATATATACATCTTCTCAATGTCTTTTATGCAACCTGATTGACAGTATATAATAAGAAACTTATGAACAAAGTATAGCCTTTATGATTCCCACACCTTTGCAATTGTTCTTTGCATTTAATAATTTTTCAATGTCAATTCAATTTCCTTTTCTCAGTGTAAAAAATGAACCACAAAACAATGTCTTGTTTAAATCAATATACTCGAACTAGAATTAATTAAAATATAATAAAAGCAACAGAACTTTCATGTTCATGACCGCACATGCACACAGTGTTTGGGGCTTTCCAGCAAAGCTTGACCTGTGAGTTAGATTAATAGAGCCTTGGTAGTACATGTTGTCTGCATAGCACTGAATCCCAAGCGAGTTATCAGTTAAGAGACTTACAAGCCAAAGTACACACTTTTAGAATTTGTTGGTCAGATGTCTGCAACAACCTTTGTTTCCAAAACATTCTGTTATTGAGATCTGTAACTCTTTCATTAAAATGTCTGTGATGTTTTTTTTACAGTGTTGCTTCATAATTCGCACAGTAACAAAAACTGATTAAAGGCACACCGCGGAACTTTTTGGCCACTAGGGGGTGCTAGACATGTATTTTTCACGCCTAGCGCCCCTAGAGGCCACAAGCGCCGCAGCACTGTCGCAAAGGAAAAGAACTGGCCAACCTTAAAACTGAACTAAAAACTAAACCCCTTAAAACGCTAAACAATCAACATTTTGAGGCATCAGGGAGAAACGCAGTCATGTTACAACTTTCTGATGAGGAACTCGTGGCAGAAGCCATTTCTCAATCTGAAGGTTGCAGCCTCCGGATGTCGTATTTCTAAGCTGCATACGTCATCAATACTGTCTTATTTCAGAATATTAACAATTATAAAGTTGACTATTATACTTAGTTAATCGTAATTTGTTGCAGTATGCTTATGACTTGCGAATGTAATGCTCAGTTTACCTTAATAAACCAGACTTGATGAGGTATGCAGCCTGCATATTTGACCTCCGGAGGCTGCAGCCTTCCAATTGAGAAACGACCAGAAGTATTTCCTTGCCTTTTTCGAAACACATATTGTTGCATCGTCTCTCTCTCTCCCTCGCCACCATGGTTTTCCGCAATGGCGCTTGTATTTCCTCTCTTTTGTGTGAAAATTGTCGCTCCAAATCCAAGTAAACCGATGTGTTTAGGTCTGCCGCTTTGTAATATGTCACGTGAGTGACAGCGGAACGCAGCAGGAAGAGAGAAGAGAGAAACGCTCGGATCTGATTGGTGAATGAATAGGGCTTGGTGAATGAACAGGGTTTGGTTTACTGTGTGAGTTTGAGCAAGTTTGACTGCTATAACATCCTGGATTGTAATGTAAATATAGACATTAAAAGAAAGGTAAAAACGTGAACACGTGAATGCAGCATCTGAATACAGGGAACTATATGCAAGATAATCGCCATCATTTATAAAGAAGATCGCATTTATGTATGAATCAAGATCGTGAGTTTATTAAAAAATTGCCTTAAAGGGGAATCAAACCCAGGTCACCCGTGTCATAGGTCCGTGACACTAACACAGTGCCACTGAATCACATAAAAGAAGTGGAAGTGGAAAGTGATGTGTGCCGTAAAGCAGTCGAATTTTGAATTTTTTTTGTGCTCTGGTTACTACCAGAAACCCTAAGTTTTAAAGTACGAGTAAAAGCGATACATAGCCCGTCAGGCTATGGTAGACATGTCATTCAACCTATTTAAAGTCGATGTACTATCACAAGGGTCTTGAAAATGTATTATGAAGGTTGAAAAATTACATGGTGTCGCTTTAAGTAAACACAAAATAGCTGCCTAATGTGATCTCCACAAACAGAGCAATTATCTACAAATAAAAAGTGAAGTTCGCTCTGTAAGTGTTTTTACAGTGATTTAGGCCCTATCCTACACCTGGCGCAATGCAGCGCAAAGTGCGACGCAAGTGTTTTTGGTAGGTTCAACCCGGCGCTATTATCATTTTATGTTCAGCGTCATGTTGTTTAAATAGCAAATGCATTTGCGCCCATTTGTGTGCCTATGGGCGTCCTGGTCTAAAAAATGAGGTGTGTTCATTTGCATTGTTGGCGTGTCGCTATTTTGAGGCAACTAAAATAGACTACGCCATTGACCCACAAAAACCTGGTCTAACACACATGGATGCGCAGTAGCACACAAACGTTTTTAAATATAAAAATTAAAGGATTAAAATGTAAAAGATTATTATTTAGTCTCTTGGACATAAATAAGGACCGATTAGGAGACGTTATGCTGCTTTTACACAAACCGCGTTTCAGGCGTTAAAATCGTGTCTACCGCGCCTAGTTTGTCGCTTGAACAGTTTCAATTTAGTCACCTTACTAAAAATAAATGGAGCGGGTTGATAAACGTCACATGACTCAAAAGTTAAATGTGTCTTTACAACCTACCAGGTTGTCCAATGTCCTCACTGACACTCTACCAAGCGAGGTCCTTTTTATTCCTGTCTTTATAGGAATAAGAACGTGTGTCGTGTAGTTCCAGGTGACTGCTTACGGACAATATCAAGCGTTCCTTCATGTTGAATGAGTGACTCCGGGCGGGGCTGCCGACACAGCAGCAAGCAGGCTCCTGATTGGTTAAAGCGGCATAAAAATATGCCAAAGTTCCAATTTTTCAACTCGGCGTCAGCCACAAATTCGCGTCAATTGCAAAATGCACAAAAAGCACCATTCGCACATACCCACGTACCGCACCAGACGCTCAATCGAAAAAATAACAATTTTAATACAATTAATTTTTTTTTTAAAACATTCATTATAAACTGGTGGTCTTCTTCCTCCGCTTGGTTTTTCAGTTTACAAATTCCGCCATCTAAATAGGGAATCGGCATGGTGTGAGCACAACTTGCTTTTAATGGGGACGGGAGATGAGACTCTCATTCGGACACACCCTTTTAAACTATGCGCTGTGCATTTTGGACCATGCACATAGAGCGTTAAATAGGGCCCTAAGAGTGATTAAAAGTTAGATTAAGAGTGATCCAGAGACGGTTTTACATGTCCTTTTACAACCCTAGAATTTGTCACCAGAGTAATTATTGCCTTATTTGAAAGGGTCATGAATAACAATGTTGAGCTCCGCTCTGATTGGCTTTCTCAGAGCGGCTCATTTCAATAGTAGAACTTCAGCCTAAAAACGCTATCAAATAACATTAACTAGCATATAACTCAGCAGTCACAAGTTTGTTTTTAGCATAGTAACAACATTGTAATTAATTTAAAGTTGGGGGCATACAGTACACAGTAGCTATTACTGTACAGTGATTTGAGATTGGCCTGTTTTCCAGCGGTCTTTGCATGCACAAGGTTTACATAAGAAGGAGGAAACACTCATGTTTATAGCTCATCACCCTGTACAGAACTTTTATTATTCATCTATGCCTAAGTAAATACAGTTTCACATTCATGAGTGAGTGCAAAACCATGTTCTAAATTGCACAAACCCTTGTTACCATAAATGACTATGGTACCATACAGTAAGTCTATATGACTTATTTATATTTTAGAGCTGTCAGGACAAATTTCACGGTGAATCAAAACATTCGTAAACAAAGAAAAGTAACTCTAGCAACTCTGACACATGTATGGTTTCCGAGGCTTGTCAAGGACATTTTCAAGAATATTTTTCTTTTATGACAGAGTCCCAATTTCCTTCCGGGACCCATAATATACAAAACATTGATGTTTCTAATTAGTTAAAGCAATACTGTACATGGCAGTTACAAAAATCTTATTTTGAAACATTTTGTAATTATTCATTAGTTTTTAATGTCAGAAGGGTCAAAATATTGGGTAAACATGTTAAAATTCTCCATGTATCTGTAATAATGTGATAAAAATAAGAAGAATTTCCATCAATATGGCTTAAGTTCCTTTTGAAACCACATTTATATACAAATAAAGTAATATAGATGTGCCAGTGTGTGAACCTCTCTAAAAACCCATCACTCCCCTTCCCCTGCCAGGAATTATCTTCCCAAAAGTACTGTCATTTAATTTACTATGCATATATTTACACGTCAGTTGGCTGAACACATTGAAAATATTCAGCTGCTCAGCTATGGTGTGAGATTTCTTTCTCACAAAGTTTACTTATGGTAAGTCAAAGAATTAGTATTCATCATGCATTTTAACATAAGCAATACATTAAAGGAACTTTAGCAAAGTGATGGAGTCATTTAGGACAAGCAGAATAATAGAATCACCTGGAAGAGCTGAGCCTGCGGTTTTAGTAAGTTGACTCTGTTGCCATTTATGAACTGACTGACAGTGATTGAAAGAGTGACTGTTTGTAATGAAGGTTTGAATAATTTTGTGACCAAAACCAAAGCAAAATCGAAAAGTCCATATATTAAAAAGGTGTATTATTTCAATCCAGTATCATACAATTATGTACCTATATTCACGTAATTTTGTTTTCCGTGACACTGACACGTTTTTCCGCCTTTTTGTGTGCATGTCACGTATTTCTGTTTACTTGTTACTATCACGTATTTGTTACTCAACTGTTTTGTCCTAGTTTCTTACCATTATCGCTTCAGTTTAGGGTTAGATTTACATAAAATGACATCCTTACCCAAACCCAACTCTAACCAGGCGACAATAGTTTAAAAATCATAAAATATAAAAAATAAATCATGAAAAAGGTTGAAACCAATACTTAAAGTGACATACTAACGCAAACACCAAATCTAACCCTAAACCGAAGCGTCAATGGTTTGAAAATAGGATAAAACAATTGAGTAACAAATAGTGACAGTGAAACGTAACAGAAATACGTGACAAAGGTGGAAAAACGTGTCAGTGTCATGGAAAAGACTCACAAACTTACGTAACTATAGGTACATAATTTCGTGATACAGGGTTGATTATTTAATGCACTCAATACACAATATGTCCTTTAAAGAAGACTGCAGACCTAACATAATTTAAACATTTATATAAAGAAGAAATATATAATCTTTCAAACAAAACGTCTGGTTATTGTATGATGTATCAAAAGCTGTCTGCATAATTTTGAGAACATTTAGAGCAATTACCTGAAACCAAAGCTAATAAAACTGAGCACAGAGCCACTAAAACACTAAAGCAATTTTTATTAAGATTTTTTTTACCTTTTTAAAGATTTGAGGATTGAGTCTCAATAAGTCATAAGGAAAACAGATTAATAAGACTTCTATTTTTTAAAATATATAATACACATATTACATTTTTTCTGTTATTTATAGAATAAGCTATTGATTGAGATAAATGATGTGTGTCTCACTTTACAATAACACAGCATTTCCAATTAAATATGCATTTGAGTCATTTGAGTGCCTATTGACTTGGTCCTGCTGCACACACACTGAGATGTTACTTAGCCACTGGTTATGAAAAGCAACATATACATTGATTATTCAGTAAAATATTGGCATTATATAAGGATTTTGCCAATATGTACAAATAAAAAATAAAAAAGTAAGTCGAATAGATTATTAGCATGCTGCATGCTGTCTCTTCAGACGTATTTTTCATTTGATTCAAGATCCGTGTATCAAGGAAGGGGGACAAAGTGTGGGAAATGAGAGCTATCAGGGGCCATAATTCCCAACTGCCCTTCTCAAGAAACTAATTTCAGCAAATAATATGAATTAGATTAATGCAATAAGATGAGTATGTGTTCTTTTTTAAGAGGATATGGCTTTGGAAAGTGCTAAGTACTGCCATTAGGGCAGTCTAGCATTGCTAAATTTAAGCCAAGCTTATTCAACCATGATATGGGTAGCATTGAAGATTACTTCCATAGAGAGGGGAGGGGAGGTGTCTTAGAAAAATGAATACCCATTTTCAAACTTAAGGCTGGGCCAGAGGGAGTGTGATATGGAAATGAGTGAAATGAGGCAACAGTAAGCAATAAACATGCTAATTTGCGCAAGCATAGCAACCACTTATCTGTAACTAAGAAGAAAAAGCAGCAAAAGCTAAATGTAATTTAACCCTGTATTAAGAGGTGGGCTGTATAGCTTACATCAGACTGGTAGAGTGGTGTGGACATAAAAACAAAGAAACAAAAATATTTAGTTGCAATTTTACACCATCTTGCTAAAAGTAATGTTGCCTCGTTGTTTTGTTATTGTTTGTTAGCTGTAGGTTATTGAGTAGGGTTTTGCTAAAAGAGCAAGAGCATGAAAGGGCATCTAAACGCATGCACATCGATTGATTTCTTTACCATGTGACTGAAGTTTAAAGAGAATAAATGGATCAGCCAGTGGCCTTAACAAGATTTCAGTCTTTATCAGTGCAAACACTGTGCTAAAGGACATGGTAGATTAACATAAAGAATGCAGGTGTATGAGAATGTGAATCATGGAGACACTTTGGTCATGCAACAATTACACATCTCAGCCTAAGCTCTGGAGATTATGGCTCAATGAGACATGAAACTTTGTGCTGTGATGGTGTTACGCAAATATTTGTCTCTTCTTTGTTTTACATGACGTACCCATTGCTTTAAAGGAACAGTATGTAGGATTGTGGCCAAAACTGGTATTGCAATCACAAAACTTGTGGCTAAAACTGGTACTCCAATCACACAACTGGTGGCCAATACACAAAATGATAACATAAACATCAGTTGAGGGCTGCAACTCCACTTTTTAAATGACAATATCCTGGCCAGACCACTGTTGTCAGTGATATAAGTATTTGAAATAAAAATGATTTCTTAATGTCTAGTGACATATCAGGGCCATTTTATGATTAATTGATATACATTTCTTACATACTGTAAGTCAAAGATGTTTTGGCGTAAGACAGTAATGAATAGCACATCCAGTTTTTAAGGGATTCCGTTTTCCCAGACAGGAATAAGACTAGTCCTAGACTAAAATAAATGTAAGAGCTGTCCAAACTTAAAACAGCTTGCACTGACATATATTAAAATACAACAGTACCCATTGTTTTGCCTCAAAAAGCACACAAGTAATATTTTTAGTAAGGCATGTTCATTAAAACTAGTTATATTTCCTAATTAAACTAAGGCCTAGTCCTGGCTTAAACTAATCCATGTCCGGGAAACCACCCCATTATGTGTTATTTATTCAAATTATTATAATTTGATTACAAAATAAGGTTGCAGCACACACTTCAGAAGAATCTTATCATTAGATTTTCTTCTGAAAGCTTGCTCTTATCACACACTACAAAATATCATTAAAATTATGCCAAAGGGAGCACTTCAAGTCACCTCACAGAGTAAAGCGGATGTATACGAATGGAGATTGTGACACATTTATTGGTACTTTTATTATTAAAGTCCCTTTGAACTGGAAGTCATGGTCGACTTTACTTGCATGTTGTAACGTATGTCCAAGTAAAACAAAATAATATGCAAGGAAAATAGGGAGAGAGTGGCCGTGGCTTGTGTTTCTGCTGTGAGTTTATTGGAAATATAAAGGTGGGTGTTTTATTCAGAAATTGAATTTGCAGCAGACTGACTCCATCTTGCAGTTGGAGGGGGCGGAGTTAACAGATGCTCCAGTCTCGCGTGTTTGTCGCTGCTTTTTCTGGACAAAGCCTGCCCACGAGCTGTTTGACCAACATGTCAAACAACCAATTACAGTTTGTTTTGTCTAGCGTCACGTTTCGGACTCACCACAATAAAGAGCCGGCTGGCAACAAGTAAGTTATTGAAATAACCAGCCGCAATCGAATAGCATCTAAATAAACAACATTACTCACCATAGAACAATGTTGTGCACTTCATCAACAGCCACACCAATGAGACGCTCCCATTTAACATCTGTTTAAAGCACATCTCTTCACTTTGTAACACCTACAAGCAATTCAGGAGAACCAAACTTTATGACTCCACTAACTGCCTCAAGCAAAACTCTTGGACGTCTGTTAGAGAGTCTATGCCGCGAACTTTGCAGAATCCAATGTTTAGCTATCATGATAACTGGTCATTATTATCCACGTAAACACGACTGATTCTCCTCCTCAATGGAACGTCAGAGCTTTGTTTTCCAGGGACCGAAACTTTCGCGACACTAGCGTCTTCTGGAAATCCATTTTTTTCAACCAATCAAAGACGACTTTGACATTATCACAGGGTTTCCAGAAAAGTGTTCGAAAAACCTCAGACGTTTAGCCAACAGTCTGTGGGCGTGACGTCTGAGGTTGAGACTACTCCTGCCCAAGCCATCATGTAGCTGATATAATCATGATCGCCACACGACGCAGAAGTACATTATCAGGTTTCAATTAAAGTTTATGAGGGCACATGCATTTAATAATAATAATAATAATGATTTACACTGATGAATTGTTTATAATAAAAAGTGCAATATTCCATTCAAAAATAAGAGTTTTGGGGACTTTATTTCCTGGGGACTTTAACCTGTGCTAACTAGTACACTAGCAACTTTCTGCAGTCACCCAATGTGTTTAAAACTGACAGTTTCTCCCCAGCACTTGTTTTTGATGGACAATACATTTTCACTTGTGCGTTATTCAGGCAGTCGCATTGTGTCCACCCTTCCACAAGAAGTTTTTGCATCTCCATTGTCTACACACTAAAAATCTGCTGTATTTATGCAGCTGTTTGCCAATTTCTTACTGTAGAATTAAATTTGTTATTTACTGGCAACAAAGTTATAAATGAACATTAAACATTAACAAGTTTTTGTCTTTACAGATTACAACTATAAAATAACAGCCTTTTGTCAGCAATGTTGTGGAACACTGTAGCGAGGACCATACTTTAATCCTATTCTCAATAACAAGGCAACATTTTGTCATTAAGTGTTCTCTCATGGGCCCAAATGTGATCTTCTAAACCAGACATAAGACTGCACCTGTGGTATTCAAATCACTAGCATCATAAGCATAAGCTCAGTAAAACAGAAATGCTGTTTTTTTACTTGGAACTTTGATTTAGTTCACAGAATATATGATATGTGATTTGCTCATAAATTGATCTCTGACTCTGTGATCTGGTCACATCTATTCATCACACAAAGCTGTCATACCTTCAGATTACTTGAAATATAGAATATGAAGCTTTAGTGCTTATTTATTTTATGGTGCTTTTGTTGTTTATGGCTTGAGTTTTGATAAGTTGTATTCTTTATGAAATAGTGGATATTAATGTTCTTCAAAAATTCTCCTTTTGTATAAAGAAGATAATTTTTGGGTAAACTGTTCTACATCTGTTTTTAAATAGTGCTGGTTTCAGATGGCATAACTGATATGATTTATGACAAATAACCCAGATTTCCCAGCTTTGACTTTGCTAGATGTCAGTTAATTATATATTAGGCTACTACTTTACTGTATATAACATAATGTAAGTTTTTGAACCTGTTTCCTTAGCCATGTCTTGTTGGAAAAGGTTAATCTATTCAGATGGAAAAAAAGCATTGCACTAGAATCTTCATATCTGCCCATAAAATCGAATACGAAAATTGCACGTTTCAACTTTCTAAAGAGCCATTTGTCATGTGCCACAGGGCAGCAAACAGGTTGAAATGTATAATAATATACCTGAGAAACTTTAAGAAAGCTGAATCACCTCTATAAATGAAAGTAGTCTGTCTTATGTTTCCTGATCATTTTGCAGAAACAACACAAAAAAAATTTCATTAAAATTGTTTCTGTTCATTCCACACTATGTCCTCAACTAGTCATGTCATTTGCTGTATCCGTTAGAAAACCTGTAAGACAATTTCAGTGTATAGCACATGCATTCTCTCAGTCGTTATTATTCTCGCATTCACCCTTATTTGTTGTACATGTAGGTTTTCCTGGAATAGATTTTGAGATGAAAATTGAATTCACTCCCCTGGAGATTTTAAATGAAAAAGGTGGCAGGTTTGAAATCAAATCGTCTATAGAATGTGTGAACTTCAAATATACCATACATACCTTTGGAACATGCATGAAGGAGAGGACGATCGAACACAACAGTTCTCAAGCTCCAGCGTGTGTAATTTTTTTTCTTTATAGCTCTTACTTCCTTTATCAGGCTTACCAAGCTCTGTCTCTTGGTACCATGTGCTCAACTGGATTCTGTTTTGTATTCAGTGTGGCCCACTCATGTCCCTTTCTGAAACTCAGTCTCTTCCATTGCCTTGAAATGTTCTCTTTCATAACAAGAATGTTTCACATGAAAGATCTTGATATCAAGGCTTTAATTTAATCTCATGCTTCATACAGCATGTAAAGGGAGAGATCCAGCATACTACAATATAAAGCAATATGTACCTAAAATGTTTTCTGGAAAAAAAATCAATAGATGTTGATAGTTTTTATCTCCAGCCTTACAACTAACTAAAACCAATTACACTGAAGCTGAATGATCTGTTATGACAAGCAACAGTATTATATTATTATAATGCAGTATGCTTGCGTTCATCATGTTGAAGTCTGTTGTCTGCGGTATGACCGTGGCATGAAATGATAGACATATAAAGACAAAATTGCATGTGCACACCATTATCTAATGTTGTTTACCGTAGCCTCTCCACACCTGAAACAGCACCACACACTGACCCTGTGTCTCAATTCGTTCCCTAGCTCCCAAGGTCGTGAATCAGTTTATCGTGTACGCAGGTTCGGGCACTGGTAAGGACTCAAACTCACTTGACATTGGGATACTGTTCACTTATTATCCTATCACGTGGCTGCTTAAGCGCGTTGTGTTACTCATGAACAACTGGCAAAACTCTTGCATATCCGTGCATAAAATTGGAAGAATATCATTTATTTTTTCTTTTCATTGTATTTCATAATTGTCATTTTAAATATTGAGTAGATTGTGGTCCCTTACTGTCTAACGATGTGTGTTTATACTTAATAATAAGACAAACATTTGTCTTTATAAAAGTTCTGTCGCATTTCATAAAAATTTTTTAAATTTTTGGTTGGAGAGCTTCAGAAAGGGTCATGTGATTTCCGGAAAGGGAGCATAGCGAGCATCGATGCTCACTGGGTTTTGCTTTGCATTGTGGAAATTTTTAGGAAAAGAACGTTCCAGTGCACTGGAAGGTTTTTGCGATTGAGACAGCCCTTAAAATGGCAGACTCTGTGCCCAGACTACTGAACAATGGAGCTGATTGAGACACAGCCGGAGTTAATTTGACCTAGCATTTGGGTTGCGGTGTCTTGGATGGGGGAGGAGTGTATTCATTCAACTGTCGGTGAAAACGACCCAAATATTAACCCAATGATTGGGTTACACAGAACTACACCCCCCCCCAAAAAAAACTACCAAAGACTGAGAAAAAAACCCCAATTAAATAAACCAAAAGGCTCAACCCAGCACTTGGGTACAAAAAATAACCCAGCATTTATTAGAGTGTACCATAAAATTGTCTCTTCTTTCTGAATTTCAAAAACATCAGTTCAAAGGATTTGTGACTTATTGAAATGTTGGCAATATTTATCTTTGCAACATGGTACATACACAGAAAACCAAGAAAATATTTAATTTCCAGTCGACTTTGCAATGATCCTTTTTTTTATCAAAATGTGCATGTCATGCTGTTGAGCCAAAAGCCACATTTGTAATATATGATTATATACTATAATATATAATAATAATGAATAATCCAGTAATATTTTAGTAATCCATACATGTAACAAACTTGGTTAACGCTAGAATAAATGCAATCCAATATATTTTTCCTGTCAAGCATTCAATGCTGAAATAGTGTTCTATATCTATTAAACACTGATTCTTCAGACATCTTTAGAAGAATCACATCAACAATTCTGTCTTGTTTTTACAGATAGGTTGATGCTGTATTTTCCGATATTTCCTGTAATGCCATCTTTAACAACCGGATACTTGTTATTGGCACCTTTGACATTTTCCATTTGGCAAGGACAAACACCGAGGTTTATAGCTCAGTATTGACATCGGCTTACTCATCAAAACCTATTAGGTGATCAATAAACGAAGCATAGCCAGAAATACAGAAGACATACAGTGTGAATTGATCTATTCTAATCTATCTTGGCTTGGACGTCCTCCATTTTTAAATCACATATTAATATTAGTCTAGCCAGGTTAGCACTCATTTGTTCAAATCTAACCAAAAGACACCGTATTTAAGCTACATAAGTCAAATATGTAAATATGTGAAGTATTGTGCCAGAAATTGCCCCGGGTTGAGAATGTCAATGAAAAGACTGGTCGGCGGAGTGTGGAGCAGGAATTTTCAATTTCATTCGTTTTGCAAAACCCACACACTTGACATTTTTCTGGCCCAGTTGCAGAGAAATCTTTGATTAGTGAGAAACCTTACTGAGACTGTTTCTCTTTCCACCTCATTGGTTTGGAAAACAGCAATGAAAAAGCAGGAGGGTAATTAACAGATTTCTAGAAGCATTGTAAAGGCAGCCAATGAAAGTCTTCTGGTTTATTATCTTAAAGTAGATTGGAACTACCGAGGAATTTTAAATGTGCCATATCGCACTTCAACAAACACTCTCGCAACAAACATCTGTGTGGCAAATGGGTTGCTAATACAAAGAGATTTGGAAACATTTTCATGAGGAGTAAATGACTGAAAACTATAACTAACATTTCCCAAATAAATACCAGTTGCCTATCTTTGCAAAATTACTTGCAGATTTCTATTTTCAAATAGTAGCAATACAGATCTCTCATAGATTTTAAATGTTTATTAATCACAATTAATATTTTTTTCAGTGTATCAGCACTGCTGTAGCATTTCATGATAAAATGTACAGGGGGTTTTCCACGTTAGCCAACTGTACAAGGGCATAACTAAATACAAAATACTAGGGCTGTGTGGTACTACAGAATATATCGTGCAACAGTGAAATTCTATCAGCCGACAGAGATTTTTATATACTCTTATGCTGTAGGAGATATTTCATGGCTATCAGTGGTGCTTAACTGTTTTATGTTATTTACGCATGAGAGTGATGAAGAAATATAGCTTAATCATAAAATACAGCCTGGGACATTTTTAAACCAAGCCAAGACAAGGAAGAAATTGTATTTGAGGGGTTTTGTAAAGGACAATGTGAAACACTTTAGTTGTTTACAGCAAAGTCATAACCTGTAGTATATACCTACTATATATTTGAGATTTAACTGAGGAGCTGTCACAAATGCTATTTTACAGTACAATGGCTTTAAGTACTGCTTGTCAAGTCTGAAATTTGGTCATATTGCTTCACCATGCAAAATACTATGATAGTATTTTGTTCAACTTGCAGCTAACAACAATAAAGTCTTAAAGTGGTGGTTCAATGGTATTTCATGCATTCTGACTTATTAACACAGTTATAGAGTTGGTTTCCTCATGCTAAACATAGGCAAAGTGTCAAAAAAGCAGTTGGGTGTGTTACAGAGTATTTCTGTGCCGAATGCACTTCACCAGGGTTTGTACAAGTATCGGAAACAGGTCCAGCTGACATTTCAGGGGTTTCTATACGTATATTTATATGGGCACTTCCCATCAGTGGGAGATACTAGAACTTACAAACATCATATCACTGGATAGCTTTGTTTTATTTCAAAACTCAACAATGGCACAAAAGAAGATGTGTGTTTTTGGATGTAATGAGAAGAAAGCCAGCTTATGGAAACAATGGATATAGTTTATTTTTTACCTGGGGTAGCAGCAGAGTTTTGTGTGTGTGTTTGATGCGCTGGATTTCATTGAAAAGTCCCAACTGGGTCATGACTTGCATGCGGTAAATAATACTTCTGTCTTATGTTGAAAATAGGTGCATGCATATTATATAAATGACACGAACATGTAGTGAATCATAAGTTAAACATTGTTGTATAGTGTTGCATGACTCGTACTCGCTCCTCCTGTGGTAGTAACTCCTCCTTCTTCATTTTTTTGTACGTTATTGGAAAGAATCTGTAAAGCTAATTTTTCTTTTATACATCTGATTAAACTTAAGACTTTTTGGAGATATAAAGGATGTAATACTACTCTATAAGTACTCCAGATTAACATCAGAAATGCAGAAACAGCATGTGTTATGTGAGCTTAAAAATGAGTAAAAAATCTTACCCTCCTTAACTCCCCCTACCTCATAATCAATGCCTGTTACTATAGAAACAGAGAGCCTCCTGGGACGTAAATAAAAAGGATAAAAAACATATGCATTTATTTTTCAATATGATTATGACTGCATGTACTGTATATTTGTATTTGTGGGATCTTAGTAAACAACTACACAGCTCTATATACTGTACTCAATGCACACTCACACAAGATCCAATACTGATACACGGAGATGCACATATTTTATCATGTTGATATAGAAGATTCACACTTTTCAAAGAAACACTGGGACCCATGTCTGTATTCTTGTATCAATAATACATTTGGAAATACACTTTCTGAACCAAACTTGTATAGATCTATTTGCAACTCTTGTTTTTGCTAGTCATGAATTTAACCCTAATGCCTTGCAATAATCCTTTCGTATGTATTTCAACATCCATTTAAATATTTTCTTGTAATTCCTATTTCCAAAGAAGATGATAAATGGGATTCAATGTTTACCACATACTTTGATGACAAGCTTCACCTGTATGTCTTAGGCTGCGTTCACACGGTACCATAATACGGTTGTCAAAGCTGTATTTGACTCCTTAAGACAGTTCCGTTCACACGCAGTTCGGTTATTTACGGGTTTGACAACCGCATTCTATAACCGACCTCACACCCGTAACTTTTCGGGTTTCACAACCGTATTTACAGAGAAGCTGTGGCGTGTAAACGCAATCGCACTGGACAACCAGTTGTCTGTCACGTCATTCGTTGCTCTTTGTGTTAAGATAACGTTACAGTGCATTAAAATGACTGCAAACTACGCAGCAGAATTGCTCCATAAGGTTAATGTGATATTATATTACCTTCATAGACGCCACAGAACATATTACATTACGCATAAAATTGCCCAGTAAGTGAGATGTTTAAACCTTAAACATGGACAATTAATATAATGTTAAGTGTATAATAAAAGGGATATAAAAATTAGCTGTTTATTTACTCACCTTTCATCTTCAGTGAAACAATTAAGAAGATATTTTGATTCATATAATGCAAGGCAAAAGATGCGTCACTTTGAGAGGTCAAAAAGCAGATATCCAATACAAAAGTAATCTCCATGACTCCTGGTGACATTTTTTGCAGGATATTGAACTTTATTTACAACATACTTAGCGTCTTTAGGTGGCGGTAAGAGGTTGGTTTTGCCTGCGGTTGGTAAATCATACCCTCGGCGCCACCTACAGAGCGGGAGCGTAAGCGCACTTCCTATTTGGCTGTGTTAATGCTTTAAATGGAGTTCAATTTCTTGCAAAACGAATCGATTTGCTTCACAAGTCATTATGATTACTTTTGTATTGGATATATCTGGTTTGGTAAAACGAGCAGTTGCTGAAACTGATTTTATGTTCATTCATTTTGGAAATTAAAACTTTAATAAGGAACCACCCTGGTTTATTTTTCTCTGCACGATAGTAAGCGTTACACCAGCCAGCTGTTTTTGTTAATTACATAAATAAAGTTTTGCCCATTGCATAAATAATACTTTTTTAAATATTTTTGTCCATCACTATGGTTACAGGCGCTGCGTGTAACTGGCATACGGGTTTGAGGTCGGTTGCTTGTTCATACAGGCAGTGTTCTATTTGTGTCCTTAATTTGCTGTGTGAACAGGACACTTCCAGACTCACACCTGTAAGTAAATACGGTTTTCACTCCCGAAATTTTGTCTTGTGAATGCACCCTTATTTTTTCTTGGATATTGTCAGGGTTAAGGCAAGCAAGACAAGGATAGCGGATCCAAATGCAGTTTTAGAGTCCCTGGATGGAACTGGACATTACGGTGGGGCTGGTGTTGTCAGGAACCAGGGTGCAACTGGGGACCATGGTGGCAACGGTGGTGACAGGAACCTAGGCAGGAAAAAGACACAGACACAAAAAACACAGTGTGGCTTCTTTGGCCAGGTTAGAGAGTTCAGTATTGGCCATCTTGGGCAAAGCAGAGAGTTCAGAGAGCTCGAGATTGGCCATCTTGGCAAAGGCAGAGAGTTAAAAGAGCTCAAGATCGTCCATTTTGGGCAAGAAAGAGAATCTAGGGCAGTGGTCACCAATCCTGGTCCTGGGGGGCCAGTGCCTCTGTAGAGTTTAGCTCCAACCCTAATCAAACACACCTGAAGCACCTTAATTAGCTGCTTCAGGTGTGTTTAATTAGGGTTGAAGCTAAACTCTGCAGATACACCGGCCCTCCAGGACCAGGATGGGTGACCACTGGTCTAGGGAACTAAGAAAAAGCCTTCTTGGACGGGACAAAGAGACTAGGGAACTCAAGAATGGCCAACTTGGATAGGACAGAGAGACTAGGGAACTCAGGAATGGCAGAAAGGCGATGGAGCTTGGGAGCGGCCACGTTGGCTGACCTACAGCACACAGGAAACTCAGAAGTGTCCATCACAGCTGTGGGGTCTGGCATGGCGGCGCCCATCTCGGCTGTGGCAGGTGGCTCAGGAGACTCAGGTTCATGGGCTTAAGAGACTTCATATGGAACAGAAGCACAGATAACAGACCACACACACCACAGAGCCATGGCAAACACAGGGAACACAGAAGACAGAGGACATACCTCAGATTCCATAGGGACCACAGAACTGGAGACCAACGGACTATGGGCTACACCGGTTATCTGCTTTTGAATGTGGATTCCTGCTGTTTCAGTTGATAGTCAAGTAAGACAAGTCCTGTAAAGTAATATTACCAAACCATTGAGATAAAAGTCTTTACCTGTTCATTTCATAACCATATTTTAGAGACTGTGCAATAAGTTCTATAAATTGGTTGGTCCAACGCATCTAGGGATTTATTCAGTGTTTCCATCGTAGTTCATGCACAGGTTTTCTTAATGAATAAGAAATTTGCCCAACTCAATTATGTGCATAAGTTTTTATGTGCATTTTTAGATTGTATGTGCATCCTGCTGTTGCCATCCAGCGTTTTGGTGTATGGAAAAATAGCTAATGTGGTATAAATCACGCACAATGCTGAGAGCAGGATAAGTCAACAGGCATATATTAACATGTGCTCTGTGATTATGTATTACAATACCTACAGATGAGGCTGATATGCTACCTCGTTTAAGAAACAAACAAATCTAAAAAAAAATCAAACCTTTAGACATTTTGATAAATGTTACAACATATTTCTGTGTCGAAAATCAGACAGCTTATCAGAGCAGAAAGAAATAGACAAGACAAATGATGTGTGCAGGCAAGAGAAAGTAGAGTTGTCTCACCTGTTGTGTCTTAAGTACTATTTGGACGGGATTAGTTTCACATAGGGAGGTGGGGTAAAGCAATTTTTATCAGAGCTTTTCAGTGATTTTTGTCCTGTCTGAATGTCAATTATTATTACGGACAATGTCAGTAAAGATTACGCCGACTTTTACCTTCTGTAAAAAGGTCAAATTAATTCCTTGTTTTATGTTGGTTAATACAATGGTTAGTGGTCCTTCTTTAGGGTATTAATAGTAACCACTGAAACAATATGACAAAGTTTACACAGACATGAGATGACACATCAGGTCAGCACACCGGCATAAGTACTATTCGAACGGGATTAGTTTTACATAAGGAGGAGGTAAAGCTATTTTTCCCAGAGCTTCTCAGTGATTTAGTCCTGTCTAAATGCTCCATGTCAGTAATCATTACAGACAATGTCAGTAAAGATTATGACCACTTTTACCTTCTGTAAAAAGCTCCGGAGAAATTGTTTCTGAAACTAACGTTCTCCCCAAACCGAAATTAAACACAATGTTTCCTCCCTGGTCAAATTTAGAGTTTTCTCGGCAGCGTCATGTTGCGTGTTTGCACATGTGAATTCAGAAAGCAACATAATGTGCACAAAACACCCAAAACACATGAGGATGGTGACGCACTGCAATCGAGTTACCCCTCCTACTTCTGAATGTTTTACTGAGATTTTTCACTGAGATAATCCCTTGCGAATTGACCATCAATATTACATACGTCCTCTGCTAAAATTACGTTACTCCATCTACCCCCCAAAAAACGAATCCCGTCCGAATAGGGCTTTAGTAGGAATAGGGCTCTTTCAAACTTGATTTGCCTCCTTGTTTCTTAAGTAACTTCTTGGAAACATATTTTTTGAGGTTTTGGATAAATGTTGAAACATCATAAGATCCTAAATTCATAGAATTTCACTTAGTTGAGTAACTACACTGAAATTTTGCAGCATTGCAGCATTTTTGTCAAATCAACACATATTTTTAGGTTACTTTAACTTAAAAAATGAAGTTAAACAATTTCAACTTGAATTTATAAGTTATGTCAACTTTTTTAAGCCAAAACATAGTAGGTTAGTAGGTGAAAATAGTAAGTTTGAACTGACTTGTAAAACCAAGTTGTTTTACCTTTGTGCTGCATATTTTTTACAGTGTATGTTTTGAAAGTGGTGGGGACAAAGACCGCGCCTGCGGTCAGTCAGATAAATAAAAAGCAATACTTTAATAAATAATTCCTGTAAAAACTTGGGAATGTTTATCAAAGCAGGCGGTCACATGCCCTTCAGGTCTGCCCGTTGGCTATAGTGCTGTGATTTTTGACTTCAGCTTTCATATCAGTAATTCCCAAACACACAGAGAACACAAGAGAATCAATAGGGCAGTGGTTCTCTACTCCAGTCTACGGGCATCCCCTCCCAGAATGTTTTAGATGTCTCCTTATATGAAACACCTGATCCCACTCATTAGGCTCCTTCCAGAATGTTTGAAACTTTTCCTTAATAAACACTCTTACAAGCTGATGAACTGAATCAGGTGTTTTATGGAGACATGTAAAATGTTCTGGGAGGGGGGGGGGGGGCCGAGGACTGGAGTTGAGAACCACTGCAATGGGGGAAGGTCACTTGGCTGTTGCAGTGCATTGCGTTTAAAAACTCCAACGACTAAAAATGACACCTATTCTTTGGTTTACACGTTTATTATGCTTGGCCACTTAGGGCCCAATTTTAACGATCTAAGCGCATTGTCTAAGGCGCACGACACACGGTCTAAACGGGTGTGTCTTATGCTACTTTTGCTAATTTAACAAGGGGGAAAATGGTTTGTGCACCAAGCGCACGATCGAAAATGGTTGTTCCTATTCTCCTAATGAGTAATGGGTGTGTTTTGGCAGTAGCATGTAATAAACCAATGAGAGTCTTATCTCTCATCCCCTTTAAAAGCCAGTTGCGCTCTGGCGCTATGTCTAATCCCTATTTAGATGACAGACTTTGTAAACTGAAAAACTAAGCAGAGGAAGAAGATCCCCAGTTTAAGAATAATGTTAAAAAATTGTGTTGTTTTTATTTTTATTGAAATTTTATTTTTTGTATTAAAACCTTTAAAAGCCATTTTCTTTCAGTCATAGAAGTAAAAATAGCAGGCTTTTAATTGCTGTAAATGTATTGATATCCTACATAATCAATGTAATCTCATAAAATAATTTGCAAATATGCAAGAAAATGTTTGTACTTTAAAAATACTTTATTTGTAACAAACAAGAGATAAAGAATTTTCAAACGTGCAGAGAGCCGAAGCGTTTCAGCACTCAGACAGCATCATGGGATTCTTAAAAAGCATTACTTAAAATGTTTCTCGTCCCACCATATCCACAGGTACAGAGTCATCATATACAATAAATCCATAGGGTAGCATTTAAAGGGACACTTCACCCATTTGCATTAAGCTTTGTATAGTTAGAAACCCAGTCATGTTTTTGAATGGTCATGCATCATTCCCTCTGTTTCCCCTGTGATGGGAGAAATATGGATTTCAGTGTTGCACTTCCTTCTTTCAATGATGTAAAAATCATCATTTTGCATCATTGAAAGAAGGAAGTCCTCTATCTTTGTAGAGGGGGTGAGACTACAAACACTCCTTTTCTCGGTCAAACAGGCACCAAATTATAAATTTATGTTACATTTCGACTATAAATATGATCCACTTTTAATAAAGATTAATGTTTCCACGGGTGAAATGCTCCTTTAAAAAACATTTAAAAACAGATGCATTTGTTTAAAGCAAAGCATTTATTTACATACCAGGCTACAGGTGAAGCAGCTCTTTACGCCTTCTAACGTCGTATAATCGGTTCTCATTTATGTCCAAGAGACTCAGTAATAATCTTTTACATTTAAAAGCGTTTTTGTGCTGCTGCGCATTAATGTATGTGATAAACAAACCCGCATTGTTGTTCCGTTTATAGGCTCATATTACTAACACGCTCTTTAAATAACAAAAAACACATTGCCCCATTGACTTTAGACCAGGTTTTAGCTGGTCAATGGCGTAGTCTGTTATAGTTGCCTCAAAATAGCAACGCGCCAACAATGTGCCTCAACTCACCTAGTTTTCAGACCAGAAGGCCCATGGGTGCAAAATTGGGTGCAAATGCATTTGCTATTTAAACAATGTGGTGCTAAACGTGAAAATGATCATTGCCGCCGGGTTAATACTAGCAAAAGACATTTGCGTCGTGCATTGCGCCGGGTGTATGATAGAGCCCTTAATGCGCAAAAGCCATGTTTATAGCACATATTAAAAGCATGTTTATTAGATTTAGCGAGTGAGCAACCAGCACGTTTACAATGCGTGTGAAGCACGCATTTCATACTGACCACTTTCTGTTGCGGCTGGAGTCGCGTACTGGTAGCAAAGGCAGACGGCAAGCACTTTGGAAAGCAGGAGAAAGTTTCGCTTCCTATGTTTTCCACATGGTTTAGATGTTAATTGACGCTCATACACACCTACCAGAAGAATTATTTTAACATTTATTTTAATAAGTGGTCAGTACAAAATTGGCTTGGCAGTTGTGGCTTGGCAGTTGTTGGCTAAAAGGAGACCACCAGCATGTCAATGTCAACCTCAACAGAGAAACTCACTTCGTGTTTCCCATACATGGATTGCTATGAAACTGATGATTGACAGGCAGAAAATTCCTCAAAGCATTCTGACACTAAACAAAGAATTTGACCATGGTCTGCAGTCAATTCTTTAGTTGCAATTTGCAGTAGAGGTCTACACGGAAGACCCGAAGACCCGGGACCCGACCCGGGACCCGTACGGGTTCGGGTCTATATTTTAAATGATCAGCCGGGTCCGGGTCGGGTCTCAATCTATTACTTCGAGTCCGGGTCTGTTTAACATTATGGGTAATACCCGAGGTCGATCGGACTCGGAGAACACACACTCACATTTAAATAAAATATTTCTCCAGCAACAAAAACTTAGATGAACTGTCGCATACATTTTTTCTATGACGCTAAAGTTGCGTTAAAAAGCTTATATTTGGTTGCTCCAACCAGGCAGCTAACGCGCATGCGCTCTTGTAATGTTTCTCTGGCTACCAGTCAGGAGCTTCTGCAGTGAGACGCAATGACTTTACCTTTGACAATTGGCTCTTTTATTTAGAAGGCGGGACCTATTCCGCCATACCGCGCATTTTGCACTGACGTGACTTCTATAATTTTTATAATAATATTATAAATTGACCGTCTTGCTGTTATATCTAAAGTTTTCGCGACTCAGCTCAAAGAGCACAGGGGTGGGCGGTATGAGCAAAAATTCATATCAAGGTATTTTTCCCTCTTCAGCCGGTATAACGGTATTACGGTATGTCACACTGTTTACTACAGTGTGACATTTTGGAGTCACACTGTAGTAAACCTTAATTACAGACAAAATTTGTATTTTTAACCTTATGTTACTAATAAGTGAGGGATTGGACATAGACATGATTTTTTATCTTTTCCCACTTTTTCCTTTCAAAGCGCCATTGTGTGGATGGGTGGACTCATCTTCTTATGCGTATTGTCACTAATATGGGAAGTATGAAAATATGGAAATTAGTATGGTCATTTGCTGGTAGGCTATGTGCCTTATTACAATGTTTTACACTACGTCCAACAACTTTAAAGCTGTGTGCTGTATATCTTGTGTCTGTTTAAGTTAATAAATATACAAAGAACGATTTTCTTTTTGTTGTTAATATGAACATCTGATGGGAGATGCCATCTCACTTTAAATTATTATTAATCCCTAATGAATGCATTAATGAATGCATTTAATTGCATTTGATTTAATTAACCAGCAGATTCACATTGCCAAAAACACTCCACTCATACGTTTTTATGCGTAAATATGCACTATGTATTGTTTAATAGCCTCTCTAATTAATAAATCTGCATTAAGAAAACGAAATTTACCATTAAAGGCTGTTTTAATGTGTTTGGTACGTTGCTTACGTCATCCGCTAAAGCACTCTGAAAGCGCTATTCATTTAACCGTAACTCCTCAACCATTTGCGCTATCAAAAAAGGAATGGTTCCTAAAAGAAGATAAATTGCACTTTTTGGCAAATTATGGTTTAATACGGTAATTTCTAGCTTTCCGTCATCCAATCGCTTACCTGGAGAGCGCGTGCAGGGCGCAGTAGAGAGAGCAGATCTGAGTGAAAAGGCAGTAACACCGATAAACGACTTTGAAGCAGTGAGGTAAAAACAAGCCTCCTAAATGTATAACACTGTTGACGCGCTGTTTGTGTCTTGTGACTTGACAGTACGACTTTTTAAGTTGATTTTAAATAAAGCATTGTTTATTTTGTTCGCTTCTGGGTCCTTTTATGTTTCTGAACCTGGTAATGCTTAGGTAAGCCACGGGCTTGTTTCTCGCCAAACTCGCTGTATACACCTAAAATTTGTCTTTGGCAGGATTTGCGTGCACTATTATGTGCATCCTCTTAAAAAAATGATGATTAAAAATGGATTGAAGTGCGATCGGAGCTTTTCGTTTTGCGTTTCTGTAGACAGCGCATCTCGGGAACGGATGTATGACTTTTAAGACTTGGGTAAACTCCCGCGGGGTCTTAAAAAACTAACATTCATAAAGTTAAATTTAAGTCCTAGAATGAAGATCTGGGCGTTTTAAGGCCATAGATATAACTTTCTGAAGGTTAGTTTTTTGTAACAACCCGCGGGAACCCTGATAAGTGCAAAAATAGAATTTAAAATATGTAACGCCGGTATCAACGGTTTTGCGAAATCCATATCATGGCGTGACACAATACCGGTAATTACTATCATACCGGTTTATTGCCCACCCCTAGAGCACAGAGATGATAGCAAAGTAAAGCTAACGAAAGCAGCTATGACACTGAACGAGCAATCGTTATTATAATCCAAATGGGCAAACATTATTAAGCAAGTTGACCCGATACACAACAAAGTGGACTTTTAAAGCTGGAATAAGCATTAAACATTTCAATCGTCAAGAGAGGAATAACATGGATGGAACTGTCTTGGAAATAAGGATTGTGCATCACACACAGTCAGGTACAAGGAGGGAGAAGACTAACTTCTAACGTTATGGGTAAGACAAAAAGTTAAATTTTCGCTAACGTTACTTGTTTATTGACTTATTAATAACATTTAGCTAAATAATATTTGCCGGTCTGTGTCTTCCCGGACGGGTTCGGGTCCAGCTTTTAAATAATAGACGGGTCCGCGTTGGATCCGGGTCCAGCTTTTAAATAATAGACGGGTCCGGGTCGGTTCCGGGTCCAGCTTTCAAAACAACAGACGGGTCAGCAGTGGCGAACCGTGAGTACTTCAGCTGGGCCTTCAAAATATGCAATGAAGTGCAAATGCCTCTCCATGCGCAATTACGCATGGCGCAATAAATGAAAGTCACAAATTTAATGGATAGGTTCTACTTACTACACCGCCTTAATTCTTAAAAACAGGAAAATGGAGACAAGTGAGCATGGGGGAAAAACACCAAAATAAATTGAGAGTAGTTTGTTTTTCGTAAATTTTAAAATTCAGAATATAATACTAGGCTATTCGTATTTCGTTAAATTATACAGTGAACGTGTAAAAATTCTGAGCACGCAAAGTTAAATTACAGAATAGGCATCGTTTGCTTTTAAATGCAGTTTTAAAGTTTAAAATTACTTTAATCTAACTGATAAACACAAATACAGACTCTGCTGCTCTGTAAATTTGCATTTAACAAGCTTAAATTATGTTCTTTAATTTTTGTTTTTTGTAAATATATATTTAGCTGTAGGATAGCTTGTTAATCTTTTTTCATAAGGGGAAATATAGCACCCTGCGTTCTCAGTGCACCTCCTTGTGGCTTATATTTTATAACTGTTATAATATAACCAGGGCTCGCAAAATCCCTAGCCCGAGCCCCGGTGAATGTTTTTGCATTCTCTGAGATTTGGTTAGGTAATTATATTGTATGTAATTTGGCGTCGCCTGTCAGTCATTACTATCCTCAAGTGAAACTGTCAGGAAGTGAAAGTATAATTAAACTCATTATTTTTCTCGTGTTCACGTCTGATATGCGCAGCGCAGCTGCACGCGCATCTCTCGGCTGTGCTCTTCACGAGTACCCGCTTAAGTAATTTCGTTTTTACCTCAGCCCTATCAAACTAGCCACAACGTCAATCACGTTTTCTGCCATTTACCTCAACCACTCTCACCGCAGAGATTCGGGCCATTAGACGGTCTATGATTAGGACAACTTCTTCTTTGGTGTTTTACGGCAGCTCGCATCCAGTTTGTTGCATGATTAGGACTTCATGAAGGCTTACAATGTTTTGTTTTTTTCCCGCCCACTTGAAATCAAAGCGTGATTGGTCGATTTGCCCGTCACTCTCCACACCAAAACACATAGCTTGGCCTTCCTTGGGATTCTTGAAGTCCTAACCAATGAATGAGCCAGTTTACCGGGCCTTAATAGAGACAGACGATTCTGATTGGATATGAACCTGACAGTAAGCTTAACGTTAGAACATAGATGAGAGAAAATATATTACATGTATTAAATTAAATTAAATATAAATTTAAACATGTAAAAACATATTTTTATTGAATACTTTATTATTTATTAGTATTATTATAAAAAATATTTTTATTAATTTTTTTAGGCCTTCTCTGAAGGCGTAGAAGGCCCTGAAGATTCCCCACTGCGGGTCAGGGTCGGTTCAGTGTAGCACATTTACGGGTCTGATCGGGTTCGGGTAGGAATTTTTGGACCCGTGTAGACCTCTAATTTGCAGCACAAGTGCTGTCATAAAGATAAGAGCAATATTACAGGATGTTTTTAAGGTTTTGTGGATGCCACTCCTTAACCCTTCTAAGACCTGAGCTTTGGTTTGTCTTTTTTTCATGTGGACATCCAGGTCTTAGGAGGTTAAAGGGATGATATGGTTTGAATATGATCACATAAAGTATTCAAATCCAAAACATGTTGTTCCAATGAGTTGGTAAATTGTATATGTTAAAACAGGTGAAAAAATTGACATTCTGTAATTTTTCCTCATAGTCAAATTTAATGTTTAGACACTTCTTGTGTCCACATCAAACATAATTTTGGCCTTATTGTCCAAATAATTATGGAGCGCACATGATCTGTCCTGTCAATATGTTCTGTGCTACTCATAAGTCTAAATTAACATGTAAAAACAGCACGTTTTATGAACACAAAAAAAATCCCTTTAAACTTATAAACATAAACTTACTCAAATCACTTCAACTACCAGAAGGAAAAATATTACTTAGTAGCTGATTAATACCTAATTAAAAAACACTTAAAGGATATAATGAAAAGGAGGTGGTGCTCAGGAATCCACCCCTTCAATATATGAAAAAATCAGTATTGTATCAAGTCAGGATTAGATAAGTAAATTCTTAATTTTACAATCCAATATCCGCCGTGTTATTTTGTCATCTTTTCTCATTTTTTCCCCGAAATGCAATAAACGCCAGTCCTCATTCTCTGCAGAATGTAATAAATCCACTAAACAAATCACAGCGCACCATTCCACATATTATAAACAACAATGGCGGCGCTTTGAATACACATGGAATCCTAGTTTTCTTCATCTATTTGTACTTTGTGATCAACAAACAAACAAAAACAAAATAATACTTATGATGCCGTTGGTAAACCTGTGGTGATTTTTTGTGGCTGGGAAGAAACATAGGCCACTCTAGCGATGGAAAATTCTCACACGACAGCATCAAGCTTCTGTCATGCTAACACATTGACCCCAAGGGATCTTCTGGAAAACTTTATATTATTTTACTCTAAGTCAACAAAAATCGAGCAGGACCAAAACATTTTACAGCTGATCGCTGTCAAAAAAGTTCAGCTACGACGTCCCAAGGATGACAGCAGCAATGACAGTGTTCTTAATATGACAAAGTAAAAGTTTTGATTGCCATTCTTTTTTTTAATCAGTGTATACCTCTAGTCAACTTAATGAATATAACATGACAAAGATGAATGCACATTTATATATTGATTCAATAGATTTATAGCATTTTGTAGAAAAAAAGAATCAATTTTTATAATAAATCTTTGAAAATCATTGAAAAAATTATGGATTTGAATTTTTTATGTTATTATAACCTAAAGATGCTATGTGAACGTTTGTAACAGAAAATAGTGTTTTTTTCATCTTGTCACAATTGGTATAGAAAACAAATATTTAGCGAAATTTGTCAAAATGGATTCACTGCGTTTTGGAACCAAACTCTTCATATTTTCCTAAACTGTTTGATATCCCAGGTGAGGGGAAGTATCGCTGGGCTCCCTACTTTGTCCGGGTAAGCTGCTGGAATGAATAAGGAGCTTTGCCCAGAACAGATATTGTTAATAAATCTTTGACAATAGTGGTTCTGACTTATATGATAACTAACAACAACTACTGTACTTATAAATTGTATATAGGCTACTGTACATGGTACGTATATGATAACTAATAACAAACATTACTGATGTGCCATTTTTCAACTCCGTATTTTTGTCCTTTATTGTACCTTTAAACCCAAGCATTGAATACCGTACGCATTATCTACTGAGTACATTCACTACCACGTCCATAGTAACTGCATGGAAACAGGACTGTAAAATAAAGTGTTGCATTTTACACAGTTATTACACAGGACCTACAATCTAAGATATAGCATAGTATACATATGCCACTGTGAGTTATATAAACTAGTCAGACCATAAAATAAGATGCATTGTTGGGTTTGAAGGGTATAATAAAGGACAAATATACTGAGTTCAAAATGGCACATTGGTAATGTTTGTTATTAGTTATCTTATACATACACTATAAGTACATGCCATTAATTACACAGGCCTGTAAGTACTAGACACTTACCATTTACATACAATTTGTAAGTACAGTGGTGTTTTTTATTAGTTATCATATAGGTACAATATAAGTACCTGTCATTAATCCACACTTGCTGTAAGTACTAAACACTTATATTGTACATTTATTTGTAAGTACAGTAGTGTTTTCTGTTGGTTACAGTATACATAGACTATAAGTATGAATCTGGTATTACACAGTAATGATACCCTTAAAAACCATGTAGATATGCAAATGTAAGTACCACACATTTGTCTGTAAGTACAACTTATTTACCATATATGTACAAGGTAAGTACATGTACTGTAAAATAAAGTGCTACCGAAACTTTTTATATTAAACCTCATATTCTTAACATCTCTACCTGTGATCTAAATAAGTAGTACACATTTTTATATGTCTGTGAGTGTGTTTAGTGGGAAATGATTGTCAATTATAGATTTTGCACCTGGAATTGGCAAGTAAACTGCTATAAACAAGATGCCTGTTTTTGACAGTAGTTCCTGATGCGTATGTATCTTCTAAGCATCCTTTAAAAAGGTAAAAAGAGAACCAAAGATCCATTAGTATTGCACTAGGCCTATACCTCCCATATAACATTTTTGATATTCTACTCTTTTAGATTATTGTCCATTATTAAACCATTATTGTCTCGGATACTTGTTGAATGCAACAATTGAAAAGATACTGTTTTGCAGTAAGCATATCACAGACAATTTGCACTTGTTCTCTCATAAGCATAGGCTATAACATGTGTGCCTTAATTCTATCAGAAGGGTTTGAGAAATGTAACCTCCCACTAAAACTGCTGAATTTGAGAATCCTGTATTTGAGCCCAAGTGTGGTGGTTGTTTTTGCTTACCCTCACAATACATTTGCATGTGATATTAACTCAAAAGCTGAACTAGTCCGCTCAGATCAGAAGCTTCTCATATTTACATGCTTTTGATTTCAACCCTTTTTCATATTTCATTTGTGCTTGATTAATATTACTGGCTGAAAGAAAAACCCATCTATAAAGTTGTCTAACATGATAAATGGGTCTGTGTTAGCATGAGAGATGGGAAATGCAAATGATTGATCTATTTAGGGTGCGGATGTCTGGGTTGGGAAATACTATGTGTGCGTGTGGGGAATATCCATATCTTCCAAGACAGGAAATTCTGATCCCTGTGTGCTTTTGCCCAAGCAGCGTGTTACGATGGGGAATTACACTGTAACACAGGACATCTGGGTGTGGAAACAGATACATATGAAAGACAAACACGTCGTTCAAGATGTATGATGTACAGGGGGTTACAGGATCTACAGGCTATGGGTCAGAATATTAAATTTTTCAGCAAATTAAACAACAAGCAAGGATAAAATCATATATTATCAATGCCTCTGAGTTAGTATTTACTGTTATATATAAACTGTGTGTGTGCCCCACACATTTTAAAATGAGTGCCTCTGTGACAATGTAATTTCCTTTTATAGTTCATCCATGACACATTTATGTGATTCTTCAGTCATTGTTTCTTGTGCCTGTGCGGACATGGACACACACGAGACCTATGTGTT
Source organism: Misgurnus anguillicaudatus (assembly GCF_027580225.2). Taxonomy (NCBI): domain Eukaryota; kingdom Metazoa; phylum Chordata; class Actinopteri; order Cypriniformes; family Cobitidae; genus Misgurnus; species Misgurnus anguillicaudatus. The sequence goes on from NC_073358.2 coordinate 20,642,640, forward strand.
GTAATATTGTCTGTTTAAACTGCAGGGATCTGCAACACTTTCCCATTTCATTAATGACAATATTGCTTTCACCTTGGAGAAATATATGTCCACTGCTGATATATAGTTGTCAAACTGTTTTATGACACTCACTTTTATTGAAGGAACACATTAAAGATGAATATAGGACAGGTAATACAAAAGCACCATATACAGTAAACAAATAAACATCAGACTGCGGAAAACTCAGGGGCATAGCCACCATTAAAGGTGCCATAGAATAAAAATATCTGTATTTACCTAGGCATAGATGAATAATAAGAGCTCTGTACATGGTAATGACATATCGTGTGCCTCAAACGCGTTTGTTTCTCAATTTTATGTAAACCTCATGCACGCAAAAGACTGCTTAAAAACAGGCCAATCTGAACATAATACCGACTGTGACGTTACAGTCGTGACGTACACCCCAACTTTAAATTACACATTAAATTAATTAAAGTTGTGACTGCTGAGTTAGCGCTACATGCTAATTAATGCTATATATTAGCGTTTAGGTTGAAGTTCTACTATTAACTTTACAGTTACATTTTGCAGGTGCATACTGAAAAAAAACACAAACACTCAGAAACAATTAGTTGTTCCGTAAAATCAGTATTTATATAAGGTCTCTTTACTAATGTGAATAAGCCTCAGAGCAGAGCAATCAGAGCAGAGCTCAACATTATTATTCATGACCCTTCCAAACAGGGTAAAAATCAACCTGATCTCACAAATTTCCGTGAAATAGTCACACATTATTTTGTTCAGTTTTGCGTGACATTGTTACATATTTCCACCATTTTAGGTGCCCCTGCCATGACTTTCTTTTCCGTGACAGTTTCACGTATTGGTTACTCAACTGTTTTTACTATTTTTAAACAATTGTCGCTTCGGTTTGGTGTTAGGATGTCACTTAAATTATTGGTTTATACTATTTTTCGTATGCTTTTTAAACCATTGTCGTCTGACGTTAGGGTTAGAGTTGGGTTTGGGTAAGGATGTCTTTTTATGTAACAGAAAGTTGTTCTAACCCCAAACCGAAGCGAAAATTGTAAGAAAATAGGAAAAACAGTTGAGTAACCAATACGTGAAACTGTCACAGACAAGAAAGTTATGGCAGGGGTATGTAAAATGGTGGGAATACGTGACAATATCATGCAAAACTGAGCAAAATAATGCGTGACTATTTTACGTATTTTGTGAGATCAGGCTGGCAAAAATAAATCATTTAATTCAAAGGACAAATCCTAGGGTTGTAAATGGACATGTAAAAACATTTCTGGATAATTTTAAGTTACATACCTTCTATGTAAATATCACAGAACAATTTAACATATTTCAATGAATTCTTTGTCACCTTTAAAACTTTTAGGGGCAGTTTCCTGGACAGGGTTTAGATTAATCCAGGACTAGGCCCTAGTTATATTCGGACAGTTACGGAGTTGTCACAAACATACCTTACAAAAAACAATACTTGTACATCTTGAGACAAAATGCTAAGATATGTCACAGGTCAGGGCGGACCACCAATGTCGTGAGTCACGCCCCTTTCCAGTTTCCACCTCCAGGAGGTCCCAAAAGCACCCCAATGACCAGACACACGAGAGAGTAACTATCAATTTAAAACAAACTTTATTAAATATTTAAAATGAAGAAAGGGCAGGGGAAAGGGGACACTAAAACTATAACTCTCCGGGCCAGGGAGAGTGGGATTTCCAGAGACTCTCACGGGGACAGGGAGGGTAAGTCGCTCTGCTTCTTTTCCAGTTCGTGTCTGTCCGTGACTTGCAGTGGGTATTCCTCATCGAGCTCTTCCGGGTAACCCCGGGCAACCCAAATCAGGCATAATCCGCGGAAGGTGTGCAGAATGACGTAGTGATCACTGACTGGGCAGTTTGGATGATGGAAGGAGTATAAAAGGAGCATTGGAGATGTAGGAAGTGGTTGTTGTTTGGGGAGAAATGCCATGAACGAAGTGGTGAGTTGGAACACGGAAGTGGGAGGCGGAGGCTTTTGGTGGATTCGCTAGGCGAACAGAAGGATAGGAAGTCGAAGATCCTAACAGGGGTGAGAAAAGCAAAGTTGGAGGAAAATATACTTATCATTTGTGTGTGTACTGCATCGAAGGTCTGGTGAAGGAACGCTATCTGGGAGAAGTCACAACAATACTGCTGGGCATTTGGTGAGTCATCTGAGAAGGGAGAGACGGAGAGGAGAGAAGATCAATGACACGGACTTAGTGAGTACAATGAATTGTTAGCCTTGTTGTGACCTCTGACGACTGATACGTATATCAGTATTGGAGTGTTTATCTGCTGTTTAACGGCCCCACCGTGTATGCTGAGACGGGTGGGCGAGCTGAAGTATCAGAGGTCGAGTTGATGTTATTTTGTGGGGCTACCATGTCAGGTTGATTATTGCTTGTAACAGCGAACTCAAGTTCCCTTCAGGGCGGATCTCGACCCGGCGCGGAGTACGGACCTTATTAAGTCACCGAAGTATGTGTAGTGCAGTGGGTGAGTCTGTTTTGACGTGTGTGAACCTGAAGTCTTGCAGTGTTGTGCCGTGTCTCTTGTCGTCTGTACTCGTCCCCAGGTCCAGAAGGTCTCTGTTGGAACAAGCGTGAGCTGCCGCAGCGGTGATCGCCAAATTCTACAACTGCCCGCTATAACCCCGGCCCAGAGGAAGCTGAAGTGTGTACGTCAAGTGAGGTACTGTGGAAAGATTGTGGGGAAAACCATATTGTTAGAGGGAACATTGGAAGTATTGTATGAGAATCTGACTGCTGTGTGTACCCTGTGTGTGGCGGTGTGAGCAAAGCTGCCCACCCCACTATTAAGATCTCCGCCCTGTCCATAGGAGGAAGGAAAGAGGACATGCCAGAGCTTGGGATAGCTGTTCTACCCAAACCTGTCCACCGAGGCGCCATCGGCCATACCTGGCCCAACAAGCAGTAGCCTGAAGCTGGTAAAACCCCCCCTCGCCCTTGAACAAAGCCAAGAGGTGGCGTATGGTTTTCCCTATTAGATACTTTCCTGTACACCGAGCTAAAGCTAAACTCACCTTGTGCATCTCGTAAGCCCAGAGTAAAGAACCAGCAACGTCAGTTGATACTTACCCGTACACCGAGCTAAAGCTAAACTCACCTTGTGCAGTTCGTAAGCCCAGAGTAAGGAACCAGCAACGTCATTTGATACTTACCTGTACACCAAGCCAAAACTAAACTCACCTTGTGAATCCCGTAAGCTCAGGGCAAAGAGCCAGTGACGATGATTGATACTTACCTGTATCCCGAGCTAAAGCTAAACTCACCTTGTGAAACCTGTACGCCCAGAGTAAAGAGCCAGTGACGACATTCGATATTTACCTGTATACCGAGCTAAAGTTAAACTCACCTTGCGAATCCCGTAGACCCGAGTAAAGAGCCAGTGACGACGATTGATACTTACCTGTACCCCGAGCTAAAGCTAAACTCACCTTGTGAAACCTATTCGCCCAGAGCAAACAGCCAGTGACAACGATTGATACTTACCTGTATACCAAGCTAAAGCTAAACTCACCTCGCGAATCCCGTAGCCCCGAGTAAAGAGCCAGTGACGCCGGTTGATACTTACTTGCATATCGAGCTAAAGCTAACTTACCCTGTGAACCCTGTAAGTCCAGAATAAAGAGCCGATGACGTCCTTGAACACTTACCTGTTAGACCGACCTCAAGCTAACCCACCTCTGGGCAGGCCCAGACGTCCGGAAGAATATCAGTCCGCCCTGTGGAGGACGAGGCCCGCTGGAGCCGGGCCCAAGGAACCCATTTACTCACTGGACCCAGGTAGTTGCTTCCCGTCAACCCCATTATTGATTGTGTGTTTCTGGTCTGCCTTCAGGAGAAGAGAAGGGCGCCACGAGAACAACAACCCTCTAGGAGGAGGATCAAGGGTCCCCTAAGAGTGGAACAGAGTCTCGTGCACGGGACAAAGGAGCTCCGTCCTGTCCTCTCCCTGTGGGCACTTACCCTTGCTGTCCGGCCCCTCCCCCTTTCTCAGGCCCAGTCTCTTCCTGAATTGATTTTAATTAATTTAAATAAAGTTTGTTTTATTCATACTTATCCTTTCTCTTGTGTCTGGTCATTGGGGTGCCCTGGGGACCTCCTCGAGGTGGAACCTAGGAAGGGGCGTGACTCACGATAGTAGTTGTCCGCTCCGACCTGTGACACTTCCTCTACGGCCTAAGGGGCGAGTGCTGACAACATTTACACACCACTGCACTCAAACCTTCAAGTGTAAACATAACAATGACAAGACTCACCCACAGCAATTCACACACTCACGGTGACTTAAGGCCGCACCGCCACAGGGGCTGGGAGTAGGCCCGGGATGGCAGACAGAAAGGTTGACTCAAAGGATGGCTAGATAGGCGTCACCCCGCGACCATAATCCACACTGCTGTTCCTTATCGAGTCGTGCCGGCACACACCGCCCATACAAACATTCAAGAGCTGTAGCAATGCGTACTCACAGGTTCGTCGGTCCACGACAATTTCCTTCTCCTTATCCTTCCCAACGCGTCCTTAGATGATGCCGACGATCAATACAGGAGACTGAAGAACAAGCAGTGCATGTAAACACAAAGTTGCAATGAAGGCTTCTTAAATATATTGAACTCACTACTCCTTTAATTCCTCTTCGTGTGTGCTACCAAATCCACAATATCCTTTGTACATCTCTCTCTCTCTCAGCCCACTCGTTGCTCCGTCTCACCTCCCGTCTCAACCGGAATAACAACTCCCCATCCTGTTCCTTCAATGCTCTTTTTATACTCTACCTCTTCCTTGATTCATCCAATTGACAATTGCCACGTTTATTTTCACACCTGCACACAATGAAGCCCAAATTCGGTTGCCCAGAGTAACAAGGAAGTAGCGGCGCATCACCGATTCTCGTCTGGGCGGAACTATTAGTTCCCACTTTTGGCTCCGCTCTTGAGTCACCCTCTTGTTTTTAAATTAAAGCAGCTCAAACATGCATTTTAGTCTGGGACTTGTATAAGCCCTCCCCAGGAAACCACCTCTTAGTGTTTCAGGAGTCTGCATAAACCAACGGCTTTAAGACCAAACAGAGGCCCTTGCCTCATAACTGCAAAGCAATATATTAAATGTTAAATGGATAAAAAGACAATTAAGGGTCCAATCACACCAAACGCGTTTATGGCAGTTGCAGGTGCCTTTTTTGAATGATATACTATGGACAGAGAGTGTTTGCGCGAACGCCTTGCGGTTTTTGCCGCCAGTCGCAGTATGCGTCTTTGAAGGAGCGCAGAGAGTGGAAAAGCAGCCAACGTCATTCGAGTCTTTCCATTGTCCAATCGAATGAGGGGAGAGGCGGGCCTTATGTTGTGGTGAGGGAAGTTTACAGTTGCTTTGAAGAACCGGACTCCACTCGCTCACTCTCTCCTGCGTGTTTGTGCACCTCTCACCCTCAGTCAAGGTCAGAGCAAGCGTCCTCTTTTTAAAGTTTCTGCTAATATGACAGTTAACAGCAAAAGAGTGCTCGGGTTTCAATATTTGATTGACAAGACAGCTGACTCGGTGGTTGCCTAGCAATATAAAAAGCTGCGTCGCACTGCTTTTTTTTAAAGGCAGTGCGTCGCGCCTTGCGTTTCCAAGCGTTTAAAGCGCATTTGGTGTGATTAGCCCCTAAAGCCACCTTTCCACTGCACACGACATACGACGGCCGATAAGCCGGAAATCATTAATTTCCTATAGAGAGTCGCAAAGCGGATGCGTGAGGTGCCGACCATCTGCAGATGCGTAAATATCGGATCCGTTTTGAGCGTTGGCTCCGTTAAAAAATTTGAACTTGTGCGACTACGCCACATCCGATATGCCGACCGGAAGTGATGTATTCCAATGTTGTCCAATCAGGTTTGTGTGCGCGAGGAGATAATTATTAATAGTTTTCAATAATTCTTAACTTTAGTAATTTTTAAACTTTATAAGAATAAATATTATTAAAAAAAAACATGGTTATTAATAAAAATATATACATTTTTAATATATTTATATTGTATTATTTTTTATTTTGTGTCCATGTTCCCTCAGAAATTATTCACGGTCTTTTATGATTTTCTATTGATTGTTTGCATTTACTCATTCATACATCTATCCATCCATTCATTAATTAATTTCACCATGGTGAATGGAAGGAGAATACAGGCTCTTGCTTTTGCTCTTCTTTACTGGAGACGCAAAAGAAAATATCGCAAATCAGTGTGGGTAAGATTTCATGGAGATTCTTCAGGTCGTTGGCCCAAAAATTGGCAGGCAGGATACTACATTTCGGGAATCCATCAGCCCAGCCGAGCGCCTGGCAATTTGTCTCAGGTAAGTTACATATTTAACACACACACACACACACACACACACACACACACACACACACACACACACACACACACACACACAGATATATAGATAGATAGATATAGAGACATACATATATATATATATATATATATATATATATATATATATATATATATATATATATATATATATATATATATATATATACACACATTACATTATAAGTATGAGTTAAATGCTCTTTTTTATAGTTTTTCACTTATTTTTCAATGTAGTGGGTTGGGTTTAGGGTGTTTTTACTTTGTGAATTTATACTGTTACCTGGAAATGTAATTTTATAAACTGGTCTGTTTTCTTTTTTTTCAGATACCTAGCAACTGGAGACTCCTACCACTCACTCTCCTATCACTTCAGGGTGGGCTGGTCTACTGTGTCCAGCATTGTCCCTGAGGTGGCAAAGGCAATCTGGGATGGTCTGGTCGATCAGTACATGCCAGTGCCACAAGAGGAAGACTGGAAGACGATGGCCAGGACTTCACTGTCTGCTGGAATTTTGCTAATTGTTTGGGGGCTATTGATGGAAAGCATGTTGTCATCAAAGCTCCACCTAGGGTGACCACCTGCTAATAAGCCCAAGTGGGGACAAGGGGTGTGTTTCTGAGGGACAATGTGGGACACTCCCTGGCCCGGCGGTGCAGCCGACCCACGGGCCGACTTATTGATAGTGGTTTACCCATTTCTAGCACATACCACCATACAAACTCATTTTCTAGAAAAAAAATCTTGTATTTTTGTCTTGTTTTCAGTAAAAATATCTAAAATTTCTGAAATGAAGATGCTTTTTCTTGATGAGCAAAACGACCCAAGAAAATAAGTTGGTTGCACTTTATTTTACAGTACGTGTACTTACCTTGTACATATATGGTAAATAAGTTGTACTTACCGACAAATGTGTGGTACTTACTTTTAGGTATCTACATGGTAATTAATTGGTATCATTACTGTACTTACCAGTAGTACATACTTGGTAGTTACTATGTAACTCTAGGTAAGTACTGGGTAATAACATATACATACTTATAGTGTAGGTATACTGTAACTAACGAGAAAAATTACTGTACTTACAAATAAATGTACAATATAAGTATTTACTATTTACAGGCAAGTTAGGATAAATGACAGGTATTTATAGGGTACATGTATGATAACTAATATCAAACACTACTGTACTTACAAATTGTATATACATGATAAGTGTGTGGTACCTGTAGGCCAGTGTAAGTTAATGACCGGCACATATGGTGTATGTATACTGTAACTAACAAGAAACACTACTGTACTTACAAATTGTATATACACGATAAGTGTGTGGTACCTGCAGGCAAGTGTAAGTTATACTTATACCATACGTATATGATAATTAAGAAACATTACTGATGTGCCATTTTGGTACTCAGACTCAGTATCTTTGTCCTTTAAACCAAGCATTAAATAACCGTATGCATTAACGACTAGGTACATTCACTAGTACGTCTATGGTAACTGCATGGAAACAGGACTGTAAAATAAAGTGTTGCTTTTTACACAGTTATTACATAGGACCTACCACCTAAGATATAGCATCATATAAGTGTCACTGTGAGGCAAACCCAACCATTGACTATCATACGCATTAACTACTGGGTACATTCACTAGTAAGTCTATGGTAACTGCATGGAAACAGGACTGTAAAACAAAGTGTTGCTTTTTACACAGTTATTACATAGGACCTACCACCTAGAGATATAGCATCATATACATGTTACTGTGAGGCAAACCCAACCATTGACTATCATAAGCATTAACTACTGTGTACATTCACTAGTAAGTCTATGGTAACTGCATGGAAACAGGACTGTAATATAAAGTGTTGCTTTTTACACAGTTATTACATAGGACCTACCACCTAAGATATAGCATCGTATACATGTCACTGTGAGGCAAACCCAACCATTGACTATCATACGCATTAACTACTGTGTACAATCACTAGTACAAACTTATTGTGTATATACAATTTGTAAGTACAGAAGTGTTTGATATTAGTTATCATATATGTACACTATAAATACCTGTCATTTACCCTAACTTGCCTGTAAATATTAAATACTTAAATTGTGCATTTATTTGTAAGTACAGTAATGTTTCTCGTAAGTTACAGTATACCTATACTATAAGTATGTATCTGTTATAACCCAGTACTTATCTAAAGTTACATAATAACTACCAAGTATCTACCACTGGTAAGTATAGTAATAATACCAGTTAATTACCATGTTGATACCTAAAAATAAGTACCACACATTTGTCGGTAAGTACAACTCATTTACCATATATGTACAAGGTAAGTACACGTACTGTAAAATAAAGTGCTAACTTATGTACTATTCGCACGGGATTAGTATTACCTGGGGACCCTGTGTGATTTAGAAATTACCTCCCTACGTCTGAGTTTCGTGTGGCCGGTTCGCACGGGATAAGTAAAGCCTGTGATTTCACTCAAATTTACTGACTTATCTCCCTGATATAATGTTGAGGCTTTGCATAACACTATCACGCAACACCGCGACACGCTGTAAAAGGTACCTTTACCAAATCATATTTCGTTAAATCATACAGTGAGTGAACGTGTGGGGAAAAAAGTGAAACTGAGATGACAGAATTAGCGTCCTCTGCCTCTAGATGCCGTTTTAAAGAATAAAATTACTTTTAACTATCTGATCAACACAAATACAAGGCGCCAAAATATGATTGCTTACCAGCATTAAAACCGCTTTTAATAAAAACCAAATTTCTCCGCTCCGTGGACGAGGAGGCAGCAGCCAATGTAACTTCTGGCTGTATATTAACTGACTGAACACTTGACTCTCGCCTGGGCATTTACATATGCAAGTTTTTCATCAACAATATCTGCGTGAAACATTAACATCATGATCATCTGCCGACTCGATTGTTTCAGCACGTCCTCTACGGAGAGTCTGCTTTATTAACGGCTTTTCGTTCGCTCCGCGTGAGCTAAATGTTTTTGTTCTGTACTTTTTTACTCGCATATATTTCTACATATTTTCAACCAAGGAACACACGGAATATAATATAAGTTATTATGAATAGCAGTTAAGCTTGTTCTGAAATGATGAAAAAAGCCAAATGACTAAAAATTATCTTACAAATTAATTTCAAACGTTTTAGATACAAATTGAAAATGTCCTAATATGTATTGCCTTCAAGCCTAAACATGTTCTTTAATATAATATATATATTCTCATAGGGGAAAGATAGCACCCTGCGTTCTACCTCAGTGCATCTCGTTGTTCTGGATTTAAGTAATAATCTTATTTTAATAAACAAGGTATACCACGCTAGTAAGCCACGCAAAATCACCGCAAATGAAATTTCTTTACCACGACATCCATAGCTCCACCTAAACTTAGAGATCGCAAATATTGACAGTTCTGCATATTTTTAATCATCAAGATGGACGAGAGAGACTGATTAGAAGTTTAAAATTAGAAATATACTAATAAAGTCCTCAAATTCACAATGAAAGCCAAAAAAAAATCGAAGGGATGTGTCTCTGTATGTGCGCTTCACAGCTGCAGTGCGAGAGGCGCAGAAACTGAGAAAATAAATAAATAAAAAAGGCTCACTGGTAACAAATGCTGGCCAAATTACAGAGATGCCTATTCGCACGGGACAAATATTATCAGAGGACCTCGGTGTTCGGCGAAATATGGTAGGTCATTTGCGGAGGAATTTTTACTTTACAAATTACAGACATGGCCGATTCGCACGGGATTAAGATCACAGACAACCTCTGTAATTATTACAAATCACTAGAGGTCACCAGGTAATACTAATCCCGTGCGAATAGGGCTTTAGACCAAAAATATCAAATGTAAGTGATTTTGTGCACAAAACAAAAAAATCTGCCAATGAGGTAAGCAAAAAAATCTTGAACATTTTTCTAAAACACTAAATTTAAGATTTTTTCCTTGTTTTATGCACAAAATCACTTAAATTTGATATTTTTGGTCTAAAAACTAGACTTATTTTCTTGGGTCGTTTTGCTCCTTAAGAAAAAGTATCTTAATTTAAGAATTTTTAGATATTTTTACCGAAAACAAGACAAAAATACCAAGACATTTTTTTCTTGAAAATCATTTCTTGCAGTGTACATGGCATATTAATAATGCCCTATTCCCCTAAACATGATGTATGGTCATGAATAGGCCAACCAATGTGTATTTTTTTAAAATAAAGATTCATAATATTTTGAACATTTAATGATTGACAGATGCACTTTCACTTACGATGTTCTTTAGCTATTTAATTTATTTTTCATTATAATTTATTCACTGTAAATAAATTATAATATAAAATTATAGAATTAACAGGAATTGAAGTTGCTCAACAACACAGAAACAGTTAAAAAAAAGTCTTAACTCACAACTCCAGGGGTTCACGGAACGAGAAGAGGGAGGAAGGATGATGAACTTGCATGTTAGTAAAGGCAGGTGCAGAAAAAAAACTGTTCAGTGTTCTGGAAACATCTTTAGGACTTTCAGCCACAAATATTTATTTTCCCAGTCTTTCTTGTACCCACACCTTCTCTTTTGAATTGATGATGGCCGTGCAGAGTCAGACTCAGTCTCTTTCTCCATTTTTCGAATTGGAAAGCGCGCATCTATAAGGTATGCACGTGCGCGGCGGCATGCGGACTGCGCTGTCATGACAACAACGAAAAGTTGACAACAACCTAGTCAGCAGTTCAACTAAGGCGCAACAGTCGTGTTCGAGTGGCGAGTGAGCCTGAACTGTCTAGTAATGTTCGTTTGGCTGCATGGGGCTCAAGGATATAGAGCGACCAACTTTTTTTAAGCAAGCATTGATTATGCGCAGAGGTGGGTAGAGTACCCAAAATCTGTACTCAAGTAAAAGTATCAATCTAATTATTTACTTGAGTAAGAGTAAAAAAGTATTAGATGAAAAAACTACTCAAGTAAGTTACTCGTTACTTCCGATCTGATAGAGAAGTAAGCGCAAAAGCACTGAATTTCAGACTACTTGGAGGGTTTTCACAAACCTCTCCTTAAAAGTCTCATTGTTCTGCTTATATACAAGTAAAGCAGCCTATCTCAGTCCTGAAATGGGTACATTAACATCACGTTACGTGTCATTTGAGAAAAAATCTCAAACACACACACACACAGATGTTTTTCTGACGGTTAACTCTGTATTTATTTTCATGTTCACAACACAAACTTGTCAGTATCTGCCTTTAAACATGCAAACAGTAAACAAAAAAGAACGTGTGTGTCTGTTTGTTATCATGTTTTTATATGACTAGGTTATTTTCATTGCCATTAAAGTGCAATTACTGAACATAAACAGGAGCTTAAAAACTTAGCTTAATAAATTTTAGAATTTCATATGGAACTTATCTGTTTGTGCAAATCAACTCTAGATTTATTATATATAATACATGTTTCTTTAAATTGCCCATATTATGAAAAACTCACTTTTTCTGGGTTTTGGGGTGTTATTTTGTGTCTCTGATGCTCCCACAAGCATACAAACTTGGAAAAAAATCCATCCATGCTGTTTTGAGTGAGATACACGTTTCTGAATGTCCTCTGCCTTGAGTCTCAGATTGCGCGAGTTCAAACTCAGCTCCGCTGTGACGTCACAAACCGTTTCGTCACATTCAGTTTGAATTTTCCCGCCCACCACCCCACTCGCTGGTCCCCACCCACCAGGGAGCTAGAGAGAGCACAGAGCAGTCAGTCACTTCGCTCGCTGATACCCTGCTGTTATTATGTCTCACTGAAATAACAGCGCTATTTGGATATTATGGATTATACTCCCGCCTACTTTTAAAAACAAAGTTGTAATGCGTGGTTATTGGAACCCGGAGTAATCTTATATACAGTGTGTTACGACGCAAATAGTCATCAGATTGTAGGCGATAAGACCTTCATGCGAAATCTGATGTAAACAACAGACTATGTAGCTCCCACGGATTATACGCATTTGTGGACAAAAATGGATGTGTTTTTTATTTGTATTGTATTTTACTGGACTTTCATGGATCATTCACACATCTGAAACAGACTGGATTCGATTCGCGATCTTTGTATCAAACACAAAAGGTAAGAAGTCACGTTATATTTGGCATGTTGTCATCTTCTATCACAAAATACTACATTTATGATGCTAGAGCTAAATTTTTTTTGCCAAACTAACCGAGACCGGGCCTTACGCACCGGCTTTCCTGACGAGGCTAAGTTAACCCCCGAGCCTCTAATAACTGTACGGTCCGGAGCTCCCGCTAGCTTCTAGCAATTAGCACGCGGTCCACAAGCAGTATACATCCCCTACCGGGTCTTAATTTCTGTAATTTGCAAAAATAATGCGTTTGAAAATGTTTATAACAGGAATATGTTAGTATTGTCCAGAGAAAACGAGTGTATTGTTGAGACTGCTCATCACAATTTACGCTGGAATCTTTGTGTCATGATTAGTTTGACACACAGAGACCGGGCCTTACCGCCCCGGCTTTTCTGACGTGGCTAACCCCCGAGCCTCTAATAACTGTACGGTCCGGAGCTCCCGCTAGCTTCTAGCAATTAGCACGCGGTCCACAAGCAGTATACATCCCCCGCCGGGTCTTAATTTCTGTAATTTGCGAAAATAATGCGTTTGAAAATGTTTTATAACGGGAATATGTTAGTATTGTCCAGGGAAAACGAGTTTATTGTTGAGACTGCTAACGTTACATCACAATTTACTCTGGAATCATTGTGTGTCATGAGTTTCTTCTCCTGTAGTGTAACGTTACTTATTAGTGATACTTTTCTGCATGATTTGTCTGTTGGCAACATAAACCGTTAATAATAATATATAAAATAATAACACAGTATGGTCTGTACTGCTCACGATACCACTGAGCATGCGCACGGGCACATGACGTTAGTAGTGGGGCGTGATCAAAGGAGCAGCAACTCATAAATATGTAATGACTGGCTCAAAACGGCACAATCTGAACTGCCTTGAAACAGAGGCTCCTAGAGATGGGTAACAATCTTTTCCTACAAGCTATTTCGAGCAAAAATTTTTTGAAACATGCTTTATGGAACTCATACACCTATATAACTTGTGGAAAAGCAGTCATAAGATGGGCACTTTAAAATCAAACTTTATTCTTTTATTTTTCTTTTATTTGTATTCATTCATCCATGTATTTTCTACACATTTGTGAGGTGTCCGGATTTGTGTATAAATGCAAGACATCCTTACATCATGCTGTTCAGTTTGTTTAGTTGTGGGGAAATGATATGGAAATGTGCAGATGTGAACGTGTGCAGATGTGAACGTGCTGTTTGTATGGTTTAACTTACACTTGTTTGGTCATTGCTTGCACAAGAGTGCATATGGCAAAAAACTCAGTGGGCCCTATCTTGCACCCAGCGCAATTGACTTTGTCAGTGACGCATGTATCATTTCGTATTTTGCACTGGCGCACAGCAGGTTTTTCCCTCCACAGACGCACGTCGGCAAACTAGGGAATGAACTTGCGCTCCCTGGGCGGTTCAGCGCAAAAAAGGAGGCGTGCTCCGGCGCAAACCATCTCTTATGCTATTTTGCAGTTTCAAAAAACAATTGCGCTACTAACCAAAAAAAAACTAGTCTAAAGTCAGTGGCGCGTTGCGCGTGGTTCATTATGCTATTTTAAGGGCGCATGCTTGACCATAATGTATAGCGCGCACAACGCGCATTGCTTATCTAATCTACACAGATGCAACAGTTATTTTTGCAAATCATAAATTGTTACAATAAAAAATATAAGATAAGGGAAATCATAAAATCATAAATTGTTACAATAAAAAATATTAATACATGAGATAAGGGAAAACATTTTGGTGAGCATTGTGGTGATAGTTTTTATTTATTTTGTGTGGCAGCGTTAAACAATTATCATGCAAAAAACGATTAAAATATTTTCATAAGTTTGTTGTGTGGCGGGACGGGTGGTAACCCTAGCTCCACCAAACTCGGGCTCCCTTTTCTATAATTACAAAGGGACCTACTCCATTGTATTACTTGCAGTAGTTGATGCCAACTACTGCTTTACAGTAATCAATGTTGGTGCTTATGGCCGAGGAAGTGATGGTGGTACCCTAAGGGACTCTGCTTTCGGAAGGGCCCTTGAAGCTGGCACTCTTAACATTCCACCAGATCCATGTCTACCAGGAGCTGAACATCTAGGCCCACTACCTCATGCTTTTGTAGGGGATGAAGCCCACTCCGTCGCCATCTCCTGCGACCTTATCCAGGGAAGAACCTGCAAAGACGGCAACGCATTTTTAATTACCGCCTGTCCCGGGCTAGGTTGGTTGTGGAAAATGCATTTTGCATCTTGTCGTCTAGGTTCCGAATGTACCACACAGTAATGGGTCAGCACCCTCACAATGTTGAAATCTGTGTGAAAGCGACATGTGTCCTCCACAATCTCCTGCGGAAAAAGAAAACAACAGACCCTTCTGCACCAGTGATGGATGGACCAAACTGTAGAATGCAAGGCATCACCCGTCAAGGCGCTAACAATTCCTCAAGAGAGGCTGTCCATGTGAGGGAAACCTACACATAATTCTTTTCCTCTGTACATGGTGAGGTTCCATGGCAGCACCTGGTGTAGTAGTCTTGCTACAAACAAAAAAGCCCTTTTAAGGGCCACCACAGTTTCACAAAAGCCTTTTTCCAGTTCAGTGTGTGGTTGTCCCTTATTAATTGTGCATGCCAAATCTTACTTAAATGATATAAAATGATTTAACCTGCAGCTTTATATTATGATGATATTAATATTAATAGTTAAAAGGGTCTGTATTATTAGTATTATAACAGTTTTTAGACAGAGGATTCAATAATACTTTTTATATTATTATTATTATGACATATATTATTATTACTATTATTATTATATATCATATGGCATTACAATCAGATATATAGCAGATTTACTGATTGCCTAAACAAAAATCAAAGTAGCATTACACAAGTAAATTCAAGTAAATTAGTAATCAAAGTAACTTTTATTAAAGAAATGTTGAATGTATGTCATGTATGTTTGTAATGTGTGGGTAGTGTGTGTCAGTGAACATGCCAGAACATAACCATTAATAACATAACAGGACCTGAGTGAGAACTTACACTATGTAAACCATCAAAACCCATACTTGTGTGTATGTGATATGTGTTTGAGAGAATGAACATTGCATATCAGGGATTTCTGCAAAAAAGCACAGTTATATTTTTGATTCAATGTCACCACCATTCACAATTTATAAAAGAATATCAACAAGAGATATCAAAAACTCACAGTTAAACTTGGCTTCAAAAATTAGCTGGTGGATTTTCAGCTTGGCGAGTTCCCTGGATTTGGTATCAAGTGTCTTCAGGGATGGCAGCAAACTTTGCAGAAACTGCACGTCAGGATCATCTGATACAGCAGGAGTGGGACAGCTGGAGCTTTCTATAGCTTCAACAATTTTCTTTTCAAAACAGGAAATTGATGAGGCCTCTACCCTTCTGCGGCGTTGTCGTGGCTGGGTAAAGGCATTTGCTCTGCCTCTTTCTGCTCTCCTCATCTCCAGTAAAGTCCTCTACCAGACTATCCATCCTACTCTCTTCTGCACTTATTTCTTCCCTGTGCCTTTCTGCCATGTAATTTCCTCCCTGTATTTCTTGACCATGTCTTTCCTCAGTGTTTGCCTCTGCTCTTTCTTCCTCATCTCTTCTCCCTTCTCCCCTTTCCTCCTCCATGTTCCCAGACGTAGGCCGAGAAGATATGAATGGAAGGAGGAAAGACATAATGTGGTATAGTACCGCCACATAAAAAACACATTTTAAAACCCGTTTTTGAAATGTATGGCTATCCAATATCATCAAAAAATAATTTACAAGTATGTAAGATAAAGGTTTGTACTCTAAAAATGTCAGCAGCCATATCACCCTGTAGCCCAAGACAGCTTGCCCACTGAAGCTAAGCAGGGCTGAGCCTGGTCAGTACTTGGATGGGAGACCACCTGGGAAAACCAGGTTGCTGCTGGTAGAGGTGTTAGTGAGACCAGCAGGGGGTGCTCACCCTGTGGTCTGTGTGGGTCCTAATGCCCCAGTATAGTGACGGGGACACTATACTGTCAAAAAAGCACCGTCCTTCGGATGAGACGTTAAACCGAGGTCCTGACTCTCTGTGGTCATTAAAAATCCCAGGATGTCCTTCGAAAAAGAGTAGGGGTGTGCCCCGGCATTCTGGCCAAACTTGCCCATTGGCCTACTAATCATCCCCTCATACTAATTGGCTATATCACTCTGTCTCCTCTCTACTAATAAGCTGGTGTGTGGTGGGCGTTCTGGCGCAATATGGCTGGCGTAGCATCTTCCAGGTGGATGCTGGAGATGGGTGGTGGTTGAGGAGATTCCCCCATTCATATGTAAAGCGCTTTGAGCACTGGAAAAGCGCTATATAAATGTAACAAATATAAAAATACTTTATTTGTAACAAACAGGAGATAAAGAATTTACAAACGGCTCTCCACACGTTTCAGCACTTTGGACAGCGGTTTTTTTAGCAAAGATTTTTTTTAAGCATTACTTAAAAATGTTTCTCATCTCACCATATCTGCAGGTACAGAGT
Source organism: Misgurnus anguillicaudatus (assembly GCF_027580225.2). Taxonomy (NCBI): domain Eukaryota; kingdom Metazoa; phylum Chordata; class Actinopteri; order Cypriniformes; family Cobitidae; genus Misgurnus; species Misgurnus anguillicaudatus. The sequence goes on from NC_073358.2 coordinate 20,659,752, forward strand.
CATCATATACAATAAATCCGTGAGGTAGCATTAAAAAAAAAAACATTTAAAAACAGATGCATTTGTTTAAAGCAAGCATTTATTTACTTACCAGGCTGCAGGTGAAGCAGCTCTTTGCGCCTTCTAACGTCTCATAATTAGTCCTCATTTATGTCCAAGAGACTCAATAATAATCTTTTACATTCAATCCTTTAATCTTTCATATTTAAAAGCATTTTTGTGCTGCTGGGCATTCATGTACTTTGTGATAAGCAAACCCGCGTTGTCCTCCCATTTATAGGCGCATATTACTAATGCGCCCTTTAAATAACATAAAACATCTCGGTTACGGATGTAACCCTCGTTCCCTGAAGGAGGGAACGGAGACGTCACGTCGTGACCGACGGATTGGGAGCTCGCTTAGAGAGACCAATCTGCTTCGAATACTACTAAAACGCCAATGAACTTGGCATTGAGATATTTGCATAATGCTGGCGCCGCCCCGCCAGGTGCGTATATAAGGCGCACGTGCAAATAGGGAAATCAGCTTCTGTTCGCTGAGAAAGCCGGAAGGTGACCGGCCTAAACAGCAGGTGGCAGCACCTGTGGCGACGGGACGTGACGTCTCCGTTCCCTCCTTCAGGGAACGAGGGTTACATCCGTAACCGAGACGTTCCCTTTCAGTCGGTCACTACGACGTCACGTCGTGACCGACGAATTGGGAAACCCTACTAAAACGCCACTAGGGGCTGACCTCTTCCAGTGTCTGCTTAAAGCCCTCCGGTTCCACTTAAGGATAGGAGAATTAGGTTTCAAGGCAGAAGGCCGGGCACTAGATGTTCCTTTAACCCCACAGTAGTGCCAGCGACTGGGAAGCGCCCTAACTGAGCGGTATAGGGACGCTGCGGAAGCCACCGCCCCGTTAAGGGCTAATGGTGGACGAAAGTCAACCGTAGTTGAGGTATAAATGACAGCCGTGGCTGTGTAAGCAAAGCAGTGCTCTGCTAAGGGAAACGTGGGCTGGTAGGATTAACCCCACGGAATAATACTCACAAAGGAACCCGTTGGGACACAATGTGGGGCCCTGGCCAAACCCGTAGGTTCGTAAGAATACAGCTAGTGAAAGGCTGACAGCCAATGCTCCGCAACAAAGGCTGTCAAGGCAGTGGAGAGAGCAAATCAAACCATTACGCATTTTTGCTCTGTTAGCCTTCCATACTGAAACTCAATTTGGAGCCTCAGTCGGAGGCTGCAAGCCGACTTGCGAGTCTGCTCTCCGTGTCCTCCCTGGTGAGGACAGAACACGAGAGGATACAGGCTCGATACGAACATTGTAGAATCTAATGAACGTATTAGGTGTCGCCCAACCAGCAGCTCTACAGATGTCTGTTAGCGAGGAACCACGAGCTAATGCCCAAGATGAGGCAACACTCCGAGTGGAGTGCGCTCTCAAATTAAAGGGGCAAGGAATGCCCTGCAAATTGTAAGCCAGGGCGATAGTATCAACTATCCAATGAGACATCCTCTGCTTAGTGACAGCTTTCCCTTTCTGCTGGCCACCATAACAAACAAAGAGCTGGTCTGAGGTCCTGAAACTTTGCGTGCGGTCCACGTAGAATCGCAGTGCGCGTACGGGGCACAACAAAGCCTCGGTTGGGTTTGCCTGCTCCAAAGGCAATGCTTGCAAGCTCACCACTTGATCTCTGAAGGGAGTAGTGGGAACTTTGGGCACGTAGCCTGGTCTGGGTCTCAAGGTCACGCTCGAGACAGAAGGACCAAACTGAAGGCATGAATCGTCAACAGAGAATGCATGTAAATCCCCTATTCTCTTCACCGAGGCCAATGCTAGTAGGGTCAGAGCCTTCATGGATAGAAGCTTCAGACTCGCAGACTGCAAAGGCTCGAACGGAGGACTCTGTAGCGCTTTCAGCACCATGGACAGGTCCCAGGGAGGAATAGAAGGAGGGCGCGAGGGGTTTAGCCTGCGAGCGCCTCTCAGGAATCTAACAACCAAATCATGCTGGCCAACTGATCTGCCGTTAATAAGTGAGTGATGCGCAGATATAGCGGCGATATCAACTTTAATAGTGGACGGTGACAGCCTACCATCTAACCTATGTTGAAGATATAAAAGCACAATGTTAATAGGGCATTCTCTGGGGTCCTCGCGTTGCGAAGAGCACCAGGTGACGAAAAGGTTCCATTTTAACGCGTAAGCCCGTCTCGTAGACGGAGCTCGTGCCGCGTCAATAGTGTTAGATACCGCTTGGGGCAAATCACTTAAACCTTGCGCGCGCTCAACGACCAAACGTGGAGATTCCACAGGTCGGGGCGCGGGTGCCATAATGTGCCCCCTCCCTGAGAAAGAAGGTCCTTCCTCAGGGGAATCCGCCAGGGAGGGGCTGTCGCGAGGAGCATTAGTTCCGGAAACCAATTCCTGGTCGTCCAATATGGGGCGATCATTAAAAGGCTCTCCTCGTCCTGCCTGACTTTGCACAGTATCTGTGCTATTAAACTCACTGGGGGGAACGCATATTTGCGCAGGCCCCGCGGCCAGCTGTGTGCCAACGCATCCACGCCGAGGCTGCCCTCGGTTAGTGAATAAAACAGGCGAGAATGGGTATTGTTCGGTGACGCAAATAGGTCTATCTGCGCTCGACCGAATTTCCTCCAAATCAGCTGGACCGTCTGGGGGTGGAGTCGCCATTCGCCGGGGCGCGCTGCTCGGGAAAGCGCGTCTGCCGCTGTATTGAGCGAGCCCGGTATGTAAATGGCACGAAGGGACCTCAGATGCTTCTGACTCCAAAGGAGGAGATGACGAGCGAGATGCGACAGGTGACGAGAGCGCAAACCGCCTTGACGGTTGATATACGCTACGGTCGCAGTGTTGTCTGAGCGTACTAGTACATCCTTCCCTCGCAGCTCCTGAGCGAAGCGTACGAGTCCCAGATATACTGCCCATAACTCGCGGCAATTGATATGCCAATGCAACTGGGGTGCTGTCCACACCCCCGAAGCCGTGAGCTCGTCGTACGTGGCTCCCCAGCCCGTGTCGGAGGCATCTGTATGCACAACAGCATGCCGGGAGACCTGTCTCATGGACACGCCGGCCCTGAGAAACGCGGGGTCTGACCACGGGGGGAATGTTAGGCGACACGCAGGTGTAATGGTTACACGATGGATGCCAGCGCGCCACGCTGTCCTCGGGACTCGATCGTGAAGCCAACGCTGAAGCGGTCTCATATGGAGCAGCCCGAGCGGTGTCACGGCCGCTGCTGCTGCCATACGCCCCAGGAGTCTCTGAAATTGTTTCAGAGGGACCGCATTCTTCCCTCGGAATGAACCGAGGCAAGTCAGAATTGATTGGACGCGCTCTTCTGTTAAACGCGCCGATAAATCGATCGAGTCCAGTTCCATACCGAGAAAAGAGATCCTCTGCGTGGGGCAGAGTTTGCTCTTTTCCCAGTGGCCCCGAAGACCCAAACGGGCGAGATGTTGAAGTGTTAGATCTCTGTGTTCGCACAGCGTCCGCCGAGAATGCGCTATTATAAGCCAATCGTCGAGGTAAGCCAGAATGCGAACACCGCTCTCTCTGAGGGGCTTTAACGCCGCCTCTACCACTTTCGTGAACACACGGGGAGAGAGAGACAGCCCGAACGGTAGTACTTTGTATTGATATGCCCGCCCCTCGAACGCAAACCGGAGAAACGGTCGGTGACGAGGGAGAATGGACACATGAAAGTACACGTCTTTCAGGTCTATCGCTGCAAACCAATCTTGGGGGCGTATTGCACTGAAAATTTGTTTCGGTGTAATCATCCTGAAAGACCTCTTCTGAAGAGATTTGTTCAGGACACGCAAATCCAAAATCGGTCGTAACCCGCCGCCTTTCTTGGGTACTATGAAATACGGGCTGTAGAAACCCGATCTCATCTCGGTAAGAGGGATCGGCTCGATCGCGTCCTTCGCCAGCAGGACTTCGACCTCTGCACGCAGTACATGTGCAACGGACGCTTTCACCGTGGTGAAACGTATGCCCGCAAATTTGGGAGTGTGCCGATTGAATTGAATTTCGTAACCGAGGCGGATCGTGCGTAAAACCCAACGAGACGGACTGGGAAGCTGAAGCCAAGCCCCCAGGGACCGTACGAGAGGAATTAACGGCACTACCGGTGTACCCGCGGCGGGGCAGCGAGGCAGGACAGGCGGGACTGCCGGTGCGTCTGCCGTGACAGCATAAGCATCTACAGTATGTGTGTGTGTGACACTGACCTGAGCCCGCTGAGGTAAACGGTCGTCCGGTCTCCTCAGCTGAGGACGCAGACTCCGAAGGGGTTGCTGGTGGTCCGGTCTCCGAAGGGGAGAGCTCGAACTCCTCAGAACACCCACTGGCGACAGAGGAGAGGGAGGAAGAGCATCTGACTGCCCGCTCACATCTCTCTCGATCCTCTGGAGACCTGGAGAAGGAATAGGAATGCACTCTTTTTGTGGTTTTGTGGGTGCCGGCTGAGAAGCCGGCGGAACAGAAACAAAACGAAACAAAAGATTTTCCACCCGGCCCTCTACCGGTGGAAGGAGCGGTGCCGTCACCGTCTCCCGTAGAGTGATCCCATCCAACTCCAGGTCGCCCGTCTCAGGGCCGCTTCGATTTCCGTTTGCCACGGGAAGCGGGTGGTGCGGGCGGGGCGGGCTGCCGACGGCTGTTCCCTCTCCGTGGTCTAGAAGACGTTCTAGCGGGGGGGGGCGGAGGCAGCCGCCGGAGGGCGCCCTCGGCGAGGAGCAGACGGGGCCGCCGGCGCTGGGGGGCGAGATGCAGGTCGCTTGCGCCGGGGCATGATCTGAGCGATCGCTTCCGTCTGCTTCTGGGCGGCGGAGAACTGCTGGGCAAACGACTCCACCGACTCGCCGAACAGGCCTGCCTGGGATACGGGCGCATCCAAGAACTTGTTCTTTTCTGCATCCGTCATGTCGGCCAGACAGAGCCACAGATGGCGTTCCTGGACCACCATCGTGGACATCGCACGACCGATCGCCTGTGCCGTGACCTTCGTAGCACGGAGGGCCAGATCCGTAGCGGCCCGGAGCTCCGAAAGCACAGGCGAGTCGTGTCCTCCCTCGTGCAGATCTCTCAAGGCCTTGGCCTGGTGGACCTGCAGCAATGCCATAGCGTGCAGGGCTGAAGCCGCCTCTCCACATGCATGATAGGCAGCCCCCGTTAAACCGGAAGACTGTCTGCAAGCACGGGAGGGGAGGGCTGGGCGATCCTTCCAAGTGGAAGCGGTGGCCGGACACAATTGCATCACAACCGCACGCTCCACGGGGGGGATTCCCGTATAGCCCTTAGCGGCTCCATCGGTGAGGGAGGTGAGGGGGGAGGGCTGAAACGGCCGTAAACGGGTAGAATACGGCGACCTCCAGGTCCTGGTCAGCTCCTCGTGCACCTCGGGGAAGAAAGGTACCGGCGGAGAGGGTTGTGAAACCCGGGCAGCTCCAAAGAACCAATCATCCAGGCGGGACGGTTCGGGCTGTGGGGGGTGAACCCACTCCAACCCGACGGTCTCCGCCGCTCGAGAGAGCACGGCCACCATCTCTGGATCGAAATCCGGCGTCATGACCCGTCTGGAAGGGGGGAGGACATCCAGATCCTCAGAGGTAGAGGGCCCACCCTCGGATGCTGCGGTCTCCGTGGACCCGGAGGGAGGCACGACAGATCCAACAGACATCGTAGAACACGACTCTGAAGTTTCCATCGGCGCATCAACCGGCTGTGGATGAGGAGGCTGAGAGGCAGAGGACGAATCCCCTGCCCGGTTCAGCACAGTGATGCGGAGATCATCCTTCGAGAGCTTCACAGCCGCACCGTGGCGGCGATCAGAGCTCGTCGGACGTGGGTTGCGTTTTTCCCGGAGGAAAGACAACCGTCTCCGCAAATCCACAAGGGACATGTTCTCGCAGTGAGAACACTTACCCCCAGCGAACGCTGCCTCAGCGTGCTCGATGCCCAAGCACGAAAGACAACGCCCGTGACCGTCCTTCGGACCCATATACTTCCCGCATCCAAGATCGCACGGACGAAAAGCCATCCTGAAAAGGACGCTAATGTCCGGATATACGAGAGAGTGGCTGCCTTTAACAAGGCACAAAGCTCTCTCGTATCACTCTTTTAGGGAAATTCACTCAGATGCTCAGTTGATGATGCGCACAGGGAAGGCAACGCACACACTAAACTCAAAACAAAAAAGATGCAGAGCCTGTGGAATACTGCGAAGCGTCCGCTGTGGTACTGCCAGTCCAACCAACTTCCGCAATCGATCCCAACAGAGTGAAGTAGCTTCTCAGTAGCAGATACTGCCGGCTTTCGAAGCGATAAAAAGCTGATTTCCCTATTTGCACGTGCGCCTTATATACGCACCTGGCGGGGCGGCGCCAGCATTATGCAAATATCTCAATGCCAAGTTCATTGCCGTTTTAGTAGTATTCGAAGCAGATTGGTCTCTCTAAGCGAGCTCCCAATCCGTCGGTCACGACGTGACGTCGTAGTGACCGACTGAAAGGGAACATATTGGGCCATTGACTTTAGACTTTAGACCAGGTTTTTGTTGGTCAATGGCGTAGTCTATTTTAGTTGCCTCAAAATAGCAACGCGCCAACAATGCGCCTGAACACACCTGAACACACCTCGTTTTCAGACCAGAACGCCCATGGGCGCAAAAGGGGGCGAAAATGCATTTGCTATTTAAACAACGTGGCGCTAAACGTGAAAATTAGGGTGGAAACTAGCAAAAGACACTTGCGCCGCGCATTGCGCCGGGTGTAAGATAGAGCCCTAAATCTCTATCAGCAGTAAATTATTTTAAAACTGTGCATTGTTATTTTACTTAGACCTCTAAATAATGTAATTTATACTGTAAAATGCGGGAATAATGCAACTGCATTGAAATAACATTACTAGGCTAGATGCTAATTAAATCCCATATACGTTTGCAAACATTTAGTACATTTCGCATATACTAACCTGACAGACCGACAGTGTCGGCAATTCGCTTCCATGCTTCATTTTTTTTTTTTTTGTATCTCTGTATGATTCTAAAGATGTGTCATAAATTATAGGGTATTCCGAGACAGCGAGAATTAGCTTTTCTCCCATGTTGACGTCTACACGACCAGAATGCACATTCCGTGCGACTGCCATTAGGGGGAGAACTCATACTGTCATTTCCGTATGTCGTGTGCAGTGGAATGGCGGCTTAAGGCAGGACACAAAAAATAGTCTGTATAAAAATGGTTTCATTGGACGCACAAGCATTGTCGGGGTTAGGCGTTTGCCCGAAACTTAACTTCTGGTCTGGTATAATGGTCTGAAACTGAACTCTGGAACAAATACCTCATCTAAAATAAAGACAAGGGAGACGGCGATCATGGATCAACGCAATGTGAATGGAGGTTTGGCAGCCGATCTGTAATCAACATTGTATACACTTTATAGTACACATTTTAAACAGTAACGTTAGCTCAGTGTAGTTTTTGATACCCTTTTGCTATGATTTGAACTAATGTAATCCACTTCTTGTTTATTTTGCTTGTTATCAGAAATAAACTACTCTAAAAGGACTCAATTGTTATTGATTCTTTGCTGGAGTTTACAGGAAGTCACATGTGTTCCACGAAAGCTGTTTGTTTATGTTGTTACTCTATGTTGATATCTCTAGACTATAATACAAATCTCACTCTCAAATCTTTTTGACTCTATGTTACTATAGATTATGTTAGCTGCTGACCTGTGCTGTAACCTTTCGGTAAGAACACAATTATCACGTAGCTGGAGGCAGAGAAATGGATTGATCTAGCTGTAGTTAACTGTAATTCATGGCCCCCTGTCCACATTAAGAGTCCTGTGGGGAGGATTAATGTGGCAGAACACCTGATAAAATTCAACCTACTTCTCTAATAATGTCCTAACTGTTTTGTGCAGAGTAACTGTTTGTGCCAATTCACAATATCCATTTGGCATCTGGGTATTTTACACAAGAATATTCAAATAGAACTTGGTGTACCAACATGGTGTCAACTTTGTCATCATATCGATTCGATTTGTAGTTGGTCATTTTATTTTTGTAAGTGATAATTATTTTAATTCTGTAGCATTCATTATATGTACAGCATTATTATGTGCTTTTAACTGGGCTCTTTTTGTGGTACTTTGTCAAAATAAAAGGTCAAAAAACTGTCCCTAGCTGTGACTGGACAGTATTCTTTTAAAATGTTGTAATATGTACCAATTAGGTATGTATATGAGTTACTAATATTAATTCTGGTGAACTCTTTTGAAAGGGTACCACCCCAGTGACAGCTGGGGACCATCTTTGACGATTATTTTCTGACAATGTGCTTAGGAATTCTAGAGGGAACTTTATATCACATGCATCTTTGATTTGGAATTCTGCAGGAGACTGCCTCAATTAGAGCATGACTTTTAAAATATGCTGTCAGAATTAATAAACACAATTATGTTTAAGTGTTCAGTGAAGTGAATAAACCACAGCATGTGGCTACACTCTGAACATTTGTAGCAAATCTTTATTTATAAAGTTTTATAACAGTAACTCATTCTAAAGAGGTGGACAATTAAAACACCAGAACAGCAACTAATAATGAATTACTGTTTTCAGTGAACACCTTATTAATTTAGACATAGTTTTTATGTCTTTACTGCATGTCATTTTAGCTTTTCCATATATTTATTTACTTTCTATATTAGACAGAGAAAGTGAAAATGGAATGTATACATTAAGGTGGACAATTATTTTTGAATGAATTCATATTTGCAAGTCATATACACACTCTCAGGAAAAAAAGGTACAAGAAGGTAAGCCAAATTTAAAGTGGCCAGATACATATGAAGAGTTTGGTTCCAAAACGCAATAAATCCATTTTGACAAATTTTGGTAAAAACGTGTTTTCTATACCAAGAAAGTGACAAGATGAAAACCACTGTTACAAACTTTCACATAGCATCTTTAGGTTATAAAAACATAAAAAATTCAAATCCATAAGTTGATTTTCAAAGATTTATTATAAAAACGGATTATTTTTTCCACAAAATGCAATAAATCCATGACAAGTTTTTATTCAAAATGCTATAAATCTATTGAATCAATAGCCTATATAAATGTGCATTCATCTTTGCCATGTTATATTCATTTAGTTGACTAGTTGTACACACTAATTAAAAATATAAACATTAATGTTATTAATCAAAACACTTACTTTGTCATATTAAGATCACTGTCATTGCGGTTACTTAACGTCTTCGCTTAACGTCTTTCACAGCGATCAGCTGTAAAATGTTTTTGGTCCTGCTCGATTTTCGTTGACTTTGAGTAAAATTATGGAAAGTTTTTCATAAGATCCTCTGGGGTCAATGTGTTAGCATGAGAAGCTTGATGCTGTCGGGAGAACAAGCACCCGTCTCCCAAGTGCCTTTCAGGGAAATTATTAGATGTTGATGGCTTACGTTTCTTTCCCATCACAGAAAACCATCACAGGTTTATCAATGCAATTAAAGTATTATTTTGTTTTGTTTGTTGATCACGTAGTACAAAGTAGATGAGGAAAACCAGGACTCCGTGTACTCAGCGCGTCCGCCATTGTTTGTTTACATTGCGTGACCGGTGGGCTGTAATATCAGAAATGGATTTATTGCGTTCTGTAAAAAAGGAGCAGTGGCGTTTGTCGCATTTTGGGAAAAAAGGGAGAAAAGATGACAGAATAACACGGCGGATATTGGATTTTGCGTAAAATTAAGAATTTACTTTTAACTACTGACCTGATATAATGCTGATTTTGGCAGTAACTCTTTTTTTTCAAAAATGGCGTTTATTGCGTTTTGGAACCAAACTCTTCATATATATGTATATTAGTATATTATGTTAGTGCAATAAAACGCAACAAGCAGACATTTTGATGCTGGGAAAACGAGTTGCTAACATGTTAGAACCACTGGGGAACAACACCACTTCTGCTGCCAAAATGCATGCGCAGGCTATGTGATCACGTGGGCGGTAAAAGGGTCTATTGGTACCTTAGATGTACTGGTAACTCAAATGTACATATCTGTACCAAAATGTTATATTAGGACCTTTTTAAAAGGTTATGTCCCATTGAAAACTATACTTCTTTTTCTGAGTGTACATACAGTATAAGGCTGTGTTTACATTAGTTTGTTTTTATTTTGAAAGGGATAACTTTTGTTGCGGTTATGGGGTCCACATTATTCAACTTCTTTCGACCCTTGAAAACAGAGACTTTTGGAGACCTTGTTTTAAAGGGGTTATATGATGTCAATACGAGCCTGAATCTGATCCAGAAAATGCAGATGACCAAACTGATCAATTAACTTTGCCAGCGTGACGAGCATGGCTGCGTTTCCCCATAACGATTGAACTTACACTGAAAAAAAACAACAACCTATAGAATCTAATTATACTAATTGTACCATTATTTTGTATTTTCCTTAATAGCTCATATACTTAAGTAATCAATAACTAATTTCAGTTTTAACACCCTCCAGAGTAATTTTTACACTTTAAAACTTTTCAACTTTAGGAATGTTCACTGTTCATTTACGTGCGTTTCCCAAAAATGCACATTATGATCGCTCGCAGCTGGGATTCAAGTGCAATTTACGAGTCGCTCTCCATTTGTCAAGTACTGAAATGTCACGTATAGAATGACTCATAATTGGTAATTGTAGCCTTTTTATCTGATGTGTACATAGGAATAGTGTTTATAATATTCTTTATTATTGTTTAATGACTAATTTAATGTTTTAAAAAATTGTGCATTGTGCAATAATATTTTCCAAATTTAGTTAGAACCAGGCCCGGCACCATGATGCCATAAATGGTGGTGGGGAGATCATTTTAATCCCTTGGGGGGGGGGGGGTTCCACACTATACATTTTTATGACTGATTCCCTGCTTCTTTACATTTATGTATTTACTTATTTATTATGGCTAACTATAGGCCTATTATTGCATGTATTATACATATTTGACTTTCACTATTACATCGACTAACAATCTTTATAAGCCTTATAATCATGAATTAAGTACGTTAATCTAATCTAATTTAATCTAATTTAATCTAATCTAATCTAAGGCGAATGGCTTCAGCAGGCAAATGAAAAACATAAAGGCATAGTGGAACTCAGCAACACAGGTGGCGTTTCTTGTTTGATGTTTCGGCCTGCGAGGTTTAAACATTAGTTTCTTAAATGCAAATCACACAAGCAAGTAAGGTCACTGTCACTATTGTCATAATGTGAAAAGAAATCACAAAAGCAAATTGCGAAGATAAATCAGACTTTATTAATGAAACTGAATCAGAGCTGCCATCCAGGCTCCATTCTCATGCAAAACTGAAGTGACTGAATTAAGTTGAAGCACTGAATTAATTTGAAATAAATCAAAGCTTAAACCAAATTAAAAACTGGAATGGAAACATATTTAATATAAATAATATCAAATAAACCTAAGTATTATAGGCCCATTTAAATGTAATAAAATGACAAAAACACAACTAAATTGCTACAAAAGTATAAATAAATTAAAATACTGAAGAAACAGAAGCACAGCATCTAGAAGGCTACAACTCTTTTAATGATTAGTTAAATGTTTGTTGCCCTGCTTTTTTATTATGGTATTATAATGTGGGGAAAAATATCATTCAGATTATTATAAGGCTAAACAGCAGTCTCACATAAAAATGAAGAGAAACTGTTGTTGCCTCGTGAACAGTAATAAACATGGCAGTACCTACCGTGGAGGTCCCGAGGTACGGAACTTGGTGATTTTCATAATGGTGCTTGTGGTGTTGTGCAGACTGATTGGCATGTGATTTCACAGCCTCGCGAGAGCCTTTCAAGAGTAGATGACTCCTTTCAAATCAATCTTGCGGTAGTGTGATGTCACACATAAAATGTCTATATGACTGAATTTAGCTCTCCAATAATGCTTTAATTTAAGATTAAGTTAATTAATTTAAGTTACGAAAACTGGGGGGGGGTACAAATTCTTTTTTTAGGTGGCCATTACCAAAGCACAGAGTGGACGTATTTATAAAAATGTTTTTAAAAAAAGTCCACGTCGACTCATTATGGATGTAAACTGGTGACCATGTTCAGATTTCAGTTGGAGACGATAACTCGCTTCACCGTAGATTTTGGGATTTATAACTTTGCAGATTGTTAACATGACTAACACACACATAAGCCCTATTCGGGTGGTAATAGTTTCTCATGGGGAAATAGGGTATTGTCATCATTTACAGGGGATAGTTAGTGATGCTATTGCCATCTGAATCCGAAATGTCAGTATTTTTCTATGACCACCCCCGTAAAAATGATCTACTGTTTTTTGACGAACACCAAGGTCATGTGGTAATTTAATTCCATCCGAATCCAGATCTCTGAAATTATAAAAGGGGATCAAGTTATTCTGCACTTCCTTTTAGACCACTGAAAAGCACTGTATGGCCACTTTATGTTTATTCTGCATCAGTGAAGCGGCTTTCTTTGCGTGCATTTTAAACATTAACACCTTCATAACTGAAATGATGAAAAGTATATAGGGAACAAAGTTTTATCATAGCTCCACTACAGCAAGTGGCATAGATATGTACACTAGATGTCGCCTTGGCTACAGCAGTTCATTGGACCGAATGCGTCAAATAGAGCCGCCATCTTGAAACAGGGGAACCCCGCATCAGCGTCATTGTAGACAATGGTGTAACAGAAATAAAATCACAATTTTTTTGTTTTCTTTTGGTTTGTTTCAACAGTCAGACATGTATTTAGCATCGAGTCCAGAAAAAAATTAAGTGTGGATATTATGAAAATCTACTTTTTCTAACTATAATGCATAGTGCTAGTAGGCCTAACATCCATACACAGCATCCAGTCCGGCATCATCCATGAATTCGAAGTACAGGTGGAGATAGCAGTTTTACCTAGCTACTTCCTATGACAAGACCCCTGTTCCAAGATGGGGGCGGTTTTGATGCATGCTTAGAACCACAAGGCGACATCTAGTGTATATATCTATGAGCAAGTGGGAGCTAATATAAATAAAGAGAGAAAATGACAAAACCATTTAAATGTTTAGCAGCAACAAGTGTTAAATACAATTTTAAAATGTATTCAATTACACAACAGTATTCCATATGCATAAAATCCGAGTCATGTAAATTATCATGTTATAAACCACACGTGCAGCGCACTTCCAGGTGTCTTGAATTAAAACTCACACATCCACAGCAAATTTATCCTCATCCAAATGCATGAGTTTTAGCGTGGAGGAGGCATGCACATATATTTTTATAGACATCCTCATGAGAAACAATTACTGTCCGAATAGGGCTTTACACACCAAAAGAAATGTAAAATCACGAAAAGGAAAATAGGGGCTCTTTAATCAGAAAACTCTGAGCTTGCACTGCAGTGTAGATGGAACAAAACTTGCGAAAATGAAGGAGTGGTTGCCAACATTCACTCCCTGATTGGGTCATCTGGGTCATTTTGTATCATTCCCCGATTCCTTAAAGACGCCAATGAGCCTCAATGACTGTGTAAACAATAACATGTAGAAGTGACCACAAGCTTTCCTAAAGTTGGTGTGCTTTTTAATATTGTGGAGATCAGTATGTATTATTGACACACTGAAGTTGAAAATTAAGTGTTTTATAACAGGTCCTTTTCAGCAACAACATTTTTAAAACTTAGACTGGCATCACAGCATGTGTCTTTTTAATGAAATTATGAAAGTACCAATCCTTTGTTTGGTTTTGTATTGTTTGTGACTCAGGCGAAGCAAGAAAATGCCAAGGAGGAGTCAGACGATATGCTCATAAGTCATGACACTGTGTAGTAAATTTGATGCAGGTGTGGCTTATTGATCTACTAAGCTAAAGAAATATAGTCCTTCCATTCTTTTTATCTTCTGTTGATATATGGCCACACTGACAACAGAGGGGTGGGCAAAGGCCAGCACTCGAAGGTACACATTGAAAAAAGGAATAAAGGAAGACTCATCAAAACATGCTCAAGGTCTTTTATCTCTGAGCCATCTTCACCACACATTCTTGGTTATACATAAAGCTAAGACTGCATGTCAAAACATCTAGAAAAAAAATACACGGTGCAACATGTGAGGATGAAAGAAAGAAAGACAGAAAGAAAGAAAAAAGCATGGGATATGGCTTGAATGTCAACCACAGACAACAGATGCAGAAGAAAATAAGTGAAAGCATTTTAAGATGTTGTGAAGAGATGCAATGATGTAAGAGAGCTTTTTTAAAGCATAGAATAAACAAAGAAAATTGAGGGAGAACTTGGGCAAAGGTGTGTGGGTGGGTGAATCCACCGAGTCCAATAAAGAAAAACATTGACTGTTTTTTCTCCAAGGGATCTCCTTTATCTCTGTGTTATTAAGGGAAATATTACATGTTCTTCCTGTGTGCACCTCAACTCCTTTGGTAAGATTACAATATGAAGTTGACTTATTGAATATTTTTTAATGTGTTTTTATTATGGTGACTGTTGCCTTTTAAAACCTTGATTTAACCACTGAAGGCCTTTTGCTTTTTTGTAAAAAGCCTCTACTTTTCATTTCAGTCCATTTATTTTGATGTATAAGTGTGTGTTACTGTATGTGTTACCAATCTGCAAAGTTCCAACTCAACGTCTACGATGACACGAATTATCATCTCCAACCGAAATCTCTTTCCTTGGACTACAATGAATGCAAGGATTCTTCCACAGCCAGTTAACGTGGACTCAATGCACATTATCATAATTCAGCCCGCTTCTGATCACAGCCTGTAAGTAGTCTATGTTTTCATATTTAAAGAATTTGCTACTGACTATTCGAACCATGATTCAAACACAAGTTTGAGCAGTGCAGAGTAACGCTGCTTGTTTCTACGATCACAAATGCAGACATGGTTTTATGTTAAGGTATCCTTACATTACCAATCTGTTACATTCTGCTCAATTCACGATGACAAAGTTGATCGATCAGCCTGGTCATCTGCATTTTCTGGATTGATTCAGGTTCATAATGATAAGGTAGTAAAGACGATATTATCTCCTGTTGGGAGCTGATCTTTCAAATATGGTAAGGAGCGTCACATTATTTGGCCAATCACAACGCACCGGATAGCTGCTTTAGTGCGGTTTTGGCCGATAGAGGGCTGCAAAGTGAATGTGAAAGTGCCGTTCCACCTGTTTCGAGTGGATGAACGACTGAAACGTTTTTGGAAACGTTATTTTAAGTTAAAAAAAACTCTTTGGTGTTGCTTTAATTTTGTATACATATTTCCTGTATTTTCTGTTTGTATCTTAATAAAAAAGAGTGAAAAATAAATATGGATGGACATTAAAACTTTGCTAAAACAACAAAGCTAGTGGTGGTGGCCTAAGACTTGTGCACAGTACTGTACAAAATAATTTTATTTTTAGCAATGTAATATGGGCTCTTTAATATTCACATTTAGAATGGATTGTTGTCTGTGACTTCATCAGAACACACTTGAACATTGCTTGTTAGCTGGCAAATGTAACTCAACATAATGGACATCTGATGTTGACTAAGCAGAGCAAACAAAAGGGAAAACATGAGAAAACAAAGAAATGGAGTTGTTTGCTTCAAAGGACACACACAAAATAAAAGTAATGGTGGAGAATTATCAATGAGCTGTTCATACATAATCATGTTCTCATTCTTCAGATGAATAATTAACCAACAAGGTATAAGAGTTGTGATATTTTGGTTAAAATAGTTGTGCCCGAGGGTCATTGTTTGACCCTGCAACACTCTAGCTGTGAATATTTGCACAACATGGCATAGCCTTGAGTGCATTTATAACAAAAAATATCAGTAATGAAATTAAGTAATTTGTGGATTTTTAAATATAGTATTCCAAAAAAATTTAAAGTCTTGTTTTTTGGTCATTGTTATTTCTTTTGTACACATGTGCGATTTGCATATATTCTTTGTCACTACTAAAGGGATGAAGCAAAAATGAAGTTTCATTCGTGAGTGACTTGATAGTAACCAGAGTAACCACATGGATTTGAGTTAATGTTTCTTGGCTTTTTGAAAATAGGTGATAATATAACCTCAACTCAGACACAAAGAAGAACTATATTTTGACTCAGTGGTTTAGTGTCTGACAGTCAGTAATCTAATCTAAATGCATTAACAGGACTAGCAGTCAGGAAAACCATACAGATATTATTTTCAAGTTGCACAGCCAGAAGTGCAGATTCCTGTTAATTTAGGCCAAGCATTTCAAAAGACTTCCACGGGGTTCCTTGGCTTGTTGCGTCAGAAGAACAGATGGAGAACGCAGCACAGTGGCAGTTAGAGTGCAGTTATTATGGTCTCTCAGACTTATGGAAAAAATTCTCACTCAAACGTATTGGGGTCTATGCTGGATTTAGTTTCCCAAGTCAGTGGAAACACTGATGCAAATGTATATTTTAAAGATCATGATTCGCAGTGAGTTTAAGAGTGCCCCTTTGAAGCAAAAGCTCAGGGGCTTTTGGGAACGCATTGCACTGCTGTGTCCCACTGCTGTTCAGGAGGAGAAAAGTACTACTGTATTATCTGCTTAATTAATGTCTCTAATTCTGACTTTCCTGTCTCTTCTCTTTTTAGTGCTGTGGGGATTGTAAAACTGAGTAATAATGAACATGGCAAAGAGCTACAACTTCCTAAATTCAAAAACAGAATGCAAAAAGTTAGATGGAAGGAATAGGTAACGATTCATGTTTTAAAGAGAACACAATGAGTAAACGGCTTTAACTAATACTTAAAATATGTCTTTAATGCTTTCAACTATTTTTCCTCTGCATGAAAACAAGGCTTAAGCAAAGTCCCTTTGTTCATTCTGCGCATGTGCAAAGTCCCTCTCCCAGAGGATGACCAGGAAACCGGAATACAAAATAGGGGATATTTATTGAACATGCAGACGATAATCACAGGACGACTGGTAGCAGACAACATTGATCGAAAAAGAACAGGAAAATGAAGGCAGAATATAAAGGCAAGTAATTAAACATAACAATGAACAGGTGCACGAACACAGGTGTAGCAACTTAGGATAAGAAACTGAAAACGATGCAAGCAGCGATGGCAGGGCCTCGCACGTTTATTTACCGCAACATGGTGCCTCCGAGAAAACGATGCAGGGTGGGCAAGTGCATCAAGTGGGTAAATATCAGTGGGCTATTTAATGTTGTTACTGACCCATTTGGGTGCGGTAGGTAAAACAAACCCCACATTTTAGACAAACGGGGGCACTAGTGAGCGACTTAAGAGACACACCCATGTCTGACCTGTTTGTCCAAACTTAACAGTCAACAACTCTGATGTGTGTGCCAAATTTAAAGTTAATGTAAGCACGCCAAGAGCCTTAAATATGCCTGAAATTATAGTAAATTTTGATGCGTTACCATGGCAACAGCGTTAGAGATCTCAAAAACCCCTTCGCAATTTATCATCTACAATGTCTCGGCATCATGTTGACCACTTTTGGTGTCAATCGCATGAATCCTCTAGGAGAAGCATTTAAAAGAACATCGCATGGAACTGTAAAAATAAAAATAAAATTTGTGACTGACACACTTCCTGGCACCTGGTGGTGGCGCTATACCCGGGAGTCACAATAGGCACATCGATGCATTTGGAATCATTAGGCAAACAAACGCCCCGCATCAAAAATCCCTTCGCAATTTTGCAAGTCCAATGTCTCGACATCATGATCACTACGTTTGGTGCCATTCGCATGAATCCCCTAGGAGGAGTATTAAAAAGTTCACTGCATGCATTTTTTAAATAATCCAAAATGGCCGACTTCCTGTTGGGCGGAGCAAAAATGTTTGAGTGCGAAAGTTGTTCGGGTTGATCAGATCTATATGCGTACCAACTTTCGTACATGTGCGTACATGTTTGCCTGATCTGTACACCAATGTTTGTTTTTGCATTGCAATATTTCTCCTTATCATAGCAGAATCAACTTAAAATACTCCATCATTAATAATCATACACTTACGTGTTTGACATCATTTAAAACTGTGAAGGGTCCTCTTTAATTTGTGAACATTCACAATAACAACAGATCTTTGTGTTTTTGTTAAATAAAGAAAATAAACAGGGTTCGCATTCATACATTTCTGTCACTGCCAGCTGTCTCTTAAAATGCGTTTCAAAAATCAGTTGAAACTCCGTGAATACTCGTCACACAAACATGATACACATATCCAAAGAAAGCCTGAAATATCTACTTGTAAACAAGCTTTTTATAATTGAAAACAAATATTGCCTGTTAATATAATCTGCATTGAAGTAAAGAGAGTGCTGTTTTTCCTGACTGACTTCATTATCTTTAATGCGGTCACGCCCACAGGCGTTACATGCTGTTGACATGGTAATGAAGACACGAGCTGTTAAAACCATAACAAGCAAATCGTAAAGTTTTATCAGATTTAAAGACTTTACCACATGTTTGGATGATAAACTTTACACACACGTGAGGAATATCTTCATTTATGTCTGGACATTGAGGAAGAGAAGCGTTTATCTTTAACGTTACCTAAGAAGAAAGAACAATGGAGGACGCAATGGAGGAGGATATTTTCCTGAAGAAACTGTAAGTCATTTATCTTCATTTATATTTGCTATTATGGCTTGTGCAGTTCAGCCTACACAAGCGACCTCAGCAGACTGCACGCTTCTGATTGAAAAACTTTTGCATTGTTTACAAACGAGGACGCGTGATCGTCACGTAATGGCGGATCTACATGCTGTGTAAGACACAGTTATTCACTTTCGTTTTCTTCATGGCAACTTTGAGTAAGGCTGCACTGCAAGATCTTTTAAGTGTGTGCTGTAATATGATTCCATACATTGTTTACAATTCCATCCATTGCTACCGTTGTTATGAGTGCCGCGTTATTTAGGCGGGGATGTGAGCTTGCGCACATGGACGCCAAAAGCGATGTGTTTTTAAAGTTCATACGCGCTTACAGAAACGCGTTATAAACAGAAGCTAGACGATAAAGCGATGGGCATCTGAAAACAGCTTTTTATAAAACTGATCACTGCAGATGTTTATCTGAGATGTTCTGAATTTATTTTATGTACATGATTTATGAATGTAGCGCTATCACTTTCAGTACCCATCAGTTATGTGTAAGGGTATTTCTGTGGACAATTTAACAGCTGTTTATAACTCTCTTACAGGTCTGCATCCCTCTCATCAGTACAAAACTATGAAGTGGAAAAAAATATTCACACTTTTTGGACATGAAGTTATATGGTAATATGAGCCACATGAAGTTTACAGCTCTGTTGTGTATCAGTTTCTTAGTTATTACAAGTTTTTGAATAGGGTTTGTTTCCAAATAAACTGAAAATGTCCTACTGACCTTCATTTCTATTTTGATTATATTGTTAACTTAAAGGAATAGTCTTTTGGGAGTACTTCGACTCGCCTGAAAAGTCCGCTCCCCTTCTCACTCTCATAATGGGAGAGGGAGGGTGTTACTGCGCCGAGTCGAAGTACTCCCAAAAGTGCTATTACGCCATAAAATATAGTTCCTCTTTTAAATCCGCTTAGAAAAGCGCTACGTTTTTATTTTGTACCACCAAACTTGCTCGTATAACTACTCGTCTTAAATAGAAAAAACGTTGATGTGTTTGGTCACTTCTAACTTTATCTCTAAATGGTACAATTGAATGAATGGGGCTAAGCTAAATGCTATCGAAGCATCGCAGCGCGCTCCAGCGCTTACGTGCACGCACATAGATGATAGAGGGATGTATCAACAGTTCTTAGTCAAGGTATTAACATATTTTAATATTGAAAATGAGTAGACTATTCCTTTAATTAACCTCAAACAAACATGTATACATTTGTCCTCACATTCTTTACTGTAGTTCTTTACTCAGATTCCTGCCTAAAGACTCATTATGCAGCTCATTATGCAAGTCTTTTGTTGCTCAGCTGTCAATCAATCCTTCTCGCATACGGCCCCTCTAAACAATTTCTAAATCAATATATTGTTTTATGTGAATGAGTAAGCAGAATGATTTTCACTAGATTCTGTTTAGAAAAGTCTTGTTAAAATATGTTTAGTATGGGTTTTGTGGACTTATATCAGTGACTTAAAAATGTTGCTTTTTTAAAAACCACGCATAAACATTAGGGGTGGAACAATACATGTATTCATTTCGAACCGAATCGGTACGGGGGTCACGGTTCGGTGCATGAATTTAAACGGAGAATACACGGTATGAAAAAAAACTTGCGTGCAAAATAATTAATGTAATGCGGAACTACTGCTGTTAGATAGGCGGGTTTTTTGTCACGTCGACGCCGGTCCAGTCAGTTAGTGAGCAGCGATAGCGAGGATGGCAAGTGGTGTTCCACAAGAGTTAGACGCTCCGCCAGCCTCTTTAAGATCGCAAGTTTGGCAAAACTTCAGTTTTCCAGTCAGTTACAATAGTACAGGCAAGAGAGTGGTGGGAAAGACGAGGACAGTGCGTCGGCGTTGTTCAGCAGTTGTTAGGTATGTGAGTGGAAATACATCTAATCAGGGCTCTCAAGTATCATGCATTCACCTTGACACACACGCATTTCAGTCAGTTCAAACGCCACACTTTGTATTTCTCACGCTGAGAAGTAGGAGATAAATTGTCCTGCTATATACAACAGGCATACGCAGGGCAGTTCTGTCGAGTTCAGCTGCTTTCATTTTTAAACGTGCTCAACTTTACGCAGCGCCATCAGCGTCAGAGTACCAAGAGAAATCTTGCGGAGGAGGCTGATTTCAAATCGCTCTCGCGTTACTCTGACGTCATCCACTTGTCGTTTCTTGCAGCGCCTCGTGAAGTTGTACACACCTATTAATTCATCCTACAAGCCTATGTTTTTGTTCTTTAGTACATTGATATGAAATAAAAATGTAATTTTAAAATGTATTTAGGTAACACTTGTAATACATTTGAACCCATATTTGTATGAAAGATGAGTACAAGATTACTTAAAGTGGTATACATTTTTGAAATACGAGATAGTATGTTAAATGCATTTCAGTTCATATTCATGACATCTCAAAATAACACTGATAAGGACACCTATGTTTTTAAGATTAGCTTAAGTACTAAAAAAAATTAGCCTGGTAATACCATCCTCTGCTATTTTGCTTTGCTTCATAGACAGAGTCTGGCTGGGCATAATTGACAATCGTTTTCCTTCTCATGGGAGGGGCTTGTCTGAAGTTGAAAATCATTGGTCTAAACGTAAGCCAATCACACATAACATTTGGATATGATGTCCTTTATGCGCCGGATCAGCCGCATCGAATCTCTGCTGTAAAATACACGTATGATGTGAAAACAAACCCATCGAGCGAAATACCAGAGTTAACATGGCTATGAACGACTTTTGCAGATTATGTAAAGTAAATCAGGCCAGAGCTAGTTGAACACTATCCTTACGGTGGCTTTCCACTCACGTCTAACGGGAGGAAAGCCCCTCTCTCCTCTCAAACTCTTCCACCAGACAACCATAACCATATGTAAATTAAATCTTCCTACCTTATTTTCTGGTTAATCAGGAATGTCACCAAAGAATGCTTTCCCACGCGTCCTCCACCATTAACTGTGAACAATATAATTCCCTTCCATGATTTCTTGATCGTTGTGCATGTCAAGCTGTGCTGCACACAGTTTCTCGCTGACGATTGGTAAAGTTGATAAATTAAACTTTTCCAAAAACTTGTCGGGAGTAGGGCAACAACATAATCTCCATTCAAATGTTTAACAAACACTTGATCGGGTTTAAGTTGGCAAGTGCCGGTTCTCCACAACAGAGCAAATAGCTTTCTGTGTCTCCATGTCCACAACAAACTACAACCGTGATTCGGCGTTTAGCGTCTACGTCACGGCTCTCAGCCCGCCCTCTGTTCGTTGATTGGACGGTCGTTTTGAGACCGGAGGAAAACGGTTTGAATGGGAGGTATCTCAGACTGAGTACAGAAGCGTAATGAAATTTAGCGGAAGTACGAAGTCTGACGTAGTCAGGCTAAAAAACATGCCTTCTTCATTTTTGTTTTGCTTTTCCCTCCATTGTACCGAAAGTGAATCGAACCGTGGCGCCTGAACCGAGGTACGAACCGAACCGGGACTTATGTGTACCGTTCCACCCCTAATAAACATTACTCTCAAAAATACAAACATGTACATACGTGTAGCTCATAAAATATTGTAGCCCAGTTTGTGCTGAACACAGTGTTATGAGACACTTGCCATTATTATGTTTTAAAGCAACTGAAAAAAGACCAAATGTAAGAGCATGTCACAACCTCTGACAGTGTCCCAAAATGGTCGGCCCCAGAGGGTTAAGGCACCCAAAATGCCCAAAAGGGTTGAAATAATAATAATAATAATAATAATAATAATAATAATCCGAGCAAAAACAATAGGGCTTCGCACCTTTCGGTGCAGGCCGTTCTGGCCTGCTCCTCGGTGCTCGGGCCCTAATGATGAAGGGAGAGGGAGTGGTCTGGAGCAGACCCCATGAACCAGACATGATGAAGCCCCCCAGGGTGGAGTTGCTGACGGAAGGCGCCAGGGTGAGGGAAGTCCTAGTCCACTCTGGGGACAGCCAACAGTAACGGCACTTAAGGGCAGATCCTGGGCAGAGGTCACATGGGCGGAGAACCCAGGGGGAGCCGAGGATCCGGAGGGACGGGGCGGAGCTGGTGGGTCTCCAGACTGAGACGTAGGAGGGGATCCGGAGCCACGAGGTGGAGATAGCTAGGGAACCCCAAGGTGACGTCCACGGGCAGAAGGAGCCCAGAGCAGAACAGAGGTGTGTCGCTGCGATTGCTGGTGTGGCTTTAGACTGGCTAGTTCTTGCAATGAGGGAGGGTAAGGGTGGCCAGGCGGAACCGGTTGTGCTATCCGACTGAGATGAGGAAGGGGTGGGCTGGGTGGGACCAGCTGCGATGACAGGGGAAGGAGAATGTCAGGTACTGTTATTGGCTCACCCTCAGTGGCGCGAAGGTGAACGTCTTTCTTGACGTCTCTTGCACCTTCCGCGGCAAAACACAGGAAACTCCTTTCACGCAACCTTGTCATGGGGAACATCCGGGGTATTGGCAACACTGGGCTCAGGGGGTAGCTCTGGCTCACAGGTCGGGCTGCCGGGTTCTCCGCCTGTGGTAGGCAGGAGTTCCATGGAGGGTAATGGCTGTCTGATTCCTGGGGATGGAGTGAGGCTGGCGACAGAGTTCTGGATGTTATGCGTCCATACTTAAGAGGAGGGTAAGGCCGACCAGGCGGAACCGGTGGCGCTATCCAGCTGGTATGAGGAAGAGGTATGCTGGGCAGAACCAGCTGCGATGACGTGGAAGGGAAAGTATACAACGCACAGTCCGAGTCCTCGCTACACAAAGGTGGCAAAATGTCCGTCGGACTGCCCGAAGCAATCGGATGGTTTTCCTGCTCCGGACCGGGTTTTAGGTGAACAAAAAAAACACCACGTGACTAAAAAACAAAACTGAATTTGTGAAAAACAAAAAACCCTAATCTGGAGAAACGGAGGGGAACACTTACACGCCACAACATTTTGGTCGATCAATCTGTCATAGTTCTCCATGACATAAATTAACTGAAATACCACGAGGAAACCGGAATAGAAAATAGAGGATATTTATTGAACACGCAGACAATAATCTCAGGACCACAGGTAGCAGACAACATTGATCGACAAAGACAAGGCACATTAGGGGAGAATATAAAGGCAAGTAATTAAACATAATAATGAACAGAGGTGTAACAAACTGAAAATGATTACTAATGACAATAATTACTAATGATAATGAAATGATTAAACAACGAACAGAACAAACATCAAACCCTTATAGATGCATCTTGTTAATACAAAATATATTTGGCTAAAGTCTCAAAATCAAATTCTGAGTTAACGAGCATAAAATTTTTTTTTTACAAAACAGAAATCTAAAAAAAACTAGCTGGGTTTTCACAGGCATGGTCACACATGCAGGTGCTGGTCATAATTAGAATATCATGAAAACGTTGATTTATTATTCAATTCAAAAAGTGAAACTCTAATCAGCTAATTAACTCAAAACACCTGCAAAGGTCTTTATATGGTCTCTCAGTCTAATTCTGTAGGCTACACAATCATGGGGAAGACTGCTGACTTGACAGTCCAAAAGACGACCATTGACACCTTGCACAAGGAGGGCAAGACACAAAATATCATTGCAAAAGAGGCTGACTGTTCACAGAGCTTTGTGTCCAAGCACATTAATAGAGAGGCGAAGGGAAGGAAAAGATGTGGTAGAAAAAAGTGTACAAGCAATAGGGATAACCGCAGCCTGGAGGGGTGGTCAAACAAAACCCATTCAAAAGTGTGGGGGAGATTCAGAAAGCGTGGACTGCAGCTGGAGACCTGGGTTTCAGCTGTCGCATTTCTTGTGTCAAGCCACTCTTAAACAACAGACAGCGTCTGAAGCTTCTCAAAGGCAAAAAGGACTGGACTGCTGCTGAGTGGTCCAAAGTTATGTTCTCTGATGAAAGTTACTTTTGCATTTCCTTTGGAAATCAGGGTCCCAGAGTCTGGAGGGAGAGATGCACACAATCCACCTTGCTTGAGGTCCAGGGTAAAGTTTCCACAGTCAGTGATGGTTTGGGGTGCCATGTCATCTGCTGGTGTTGGTCCACTGTATTTTCTAAAGTCCAAGGTCAACGCAGCCGTATACCAGGAAGTTTTAGAGCACTTCATGCTGCTGCTGACCAACTTCATGGAGATGCATATTTAATTTTCCAACAGGACTTGGCACCTGCGCACAGTGCCAAAGCTACCAGTACCTGGTTTAAGGACCATGGTATCCATGTTCTTAATTGGCCAGCAAACTCACCTGACCTTAACCCCATAGAAAATCTATGGGATAATTTTGAAAAGGAAGACATGATATGTCAGACCCAATTATGCAGAAGAGCTGATAATCAACTGTCTACTGGATGTTATTTTATTTGAATAATAAGATTATGCAATAGTATGTATGTTATCTACATTGCAACCTTGATTTCTGAATCATAATCATGGCTGAACATCCCAGACAGCTGTCCAACACAAACTGTTATCAATAATTACAGACGGGGCTCAAATAAATCAATACATACGACAGCCGTTTAGAGCTATTAAAACAACCATATTTCATTCAATTTCATTTTATACATAATTGCATTAAAAAAATCAAGTGCTTTTATACTTTCACTCAAGTAAATAGAAGTTTTAAGTAAAAGTAAGAAGGTACTAGATTTTCATGAGAAGCATGGCCGTGTAATCCAACCAATCAGCACAAAGATGTCTCTATATATTGCCATCCCTGACCTCTGTCCTGTTTTTTTTTTGGGGGGGGGGGGTTCAGCTTGGAGCCCTCCCCTCATACAACACGCCAAATATGCTTTATTTCAAGGTGCAAAAGAATGTTTTCTCAGACTGTGAATCCAAAGACTGTTACTGAGGTTTTAAAATGGGTGCATACGTAAGAACGGCCCCCTCCTTTACAGCTCATTTCTAGGGAATGCCTCCCAAAACTCGTACACGAGTATTGGAACACGAGTGTTTGTTTACCACCAGCATATGCTGTGTCGCGTCAGTGGATTTATTATGTGAAATTATATGATAATAAACACATAAGACGTAACGTTAGCTCAGTTGACGATACTCCCATTTCAACTAGCATGTAGCAGACTGGTCACTGCCTTACAACTACAATACAAGAACAACGTCGATATACCTGAATAGCAGTACAACAATAATTATTCCACAAAGAAAGAATAATCACTGTTACCTATCGAGAAGAATTTTGGGACCTGCGCGTCTGTCTTGACACCTCTCTGTTCCTTCATTGCTCTCCTCCATTGAACTGTTTTTATAAGAACGACTCTGGTTAGATTACGTTCTTCGGACAATTTTCTCCTCTTCTCAGCGACAGTATTTCTTTTGCATCCTCCCTCAGGTTTCTTCTCTTCCATGGTGCAAATTCGAGGAGGAAAGCAGGAGCGACAATGGAAACAAACCAAAACTAACAACGGAGTTTCATGCGCTATGCGCATGCATCGCCTGTGTAAAGTTACTGGAGTACGCACGTCTCTCACAAAGAACGCAATGGCAGTGATTGACAAGCCAGAGGGCCAATCGTTTATGCGATGATTCCGTAAACAATTGGCGAAGGACCCTACCTTGTGCACAGATGACGTATATATTATTACTTTCAGTGCACCTAATAAATAGTCTTTTGTCAGTTAGTAAAGACAGTTTTAAGTAATATTGCAAAAAATTATAAAACAAAACATCCTCTTTTGCACCTTTAATATTTGATTACATGTTCATGAAAACTTGTGAAATATACTGAAATGTTAAACGACAACTTGTATTTATGAAAAAGTATGATATCATATTTCATCAAATTTATTCATATGACATGAAAAGTCATAACCTAAGTATACATATTTCTTAAACTTTTACAAAATGAAAGAAACCTTTTTATTTTAAAGAAAAAAAAAACTATGCATGCTGCAGGCTGTGACAGCCTGAAATCAAGACTACAGGTATCCCCAAAGATATGAAATATTTTTTGCCCTCTTTAAAGTTAGAGAGAGCAATTAGGAGAGGAAGAGAGAACAATGTTCTTTCTAAACTACTCCTTTGAGGCTTGGGTTTTGCCATTTTTGATGATGTAGGAAGCAGTGTATGAAGTGATGTGTATAGAAATGCCTTATTTTTTTAAACGAATTAAATGTCATATTAAACTGACAGTTATATCCATATTGGTAAAGTATTTAAACAAAGCCCTAGCCACAAATGAAGCAGCTACAGTATGGCAATTTGGCTCATTTTAATTAAGAGAAAAATATGTGATAAATTGAGAGCTGTTTCTGCTTTAAATGGATTCATATTTCATTGTAATAGCCTTCTCTACGCTCAGTAAAAGATCCAGTTGTTTGCAAAGAGCACAAATTCCCACGTTTATTTCAACTGAATTAATAGCCAATGACTACGTCACGTATTCCTTAAAACGGAATAAGGATACCAGAATAAGGGTATAGGTTTTGCTACACCGCAATCTCATTCACGGAGAATTGTGTATGTGCGATAATTCTCGGAGAGGAAGAAAGGTCAAAGCAGTTAAGCCGCTATAGCTGTTTAACATCAGAGGAGAAAGACCGTCTTTCCCAGGGCTAGCGAAATACACGGAGCGTCCCACCCATTTGGATTTCAGCGCTCAGTCATTGGCTGCTGGGGAGGAGCGAGGCTCGTCTTTATCAGTGAGACAGCGCCGCTGCTCGAGCGCTCTAGTGACCGTCAGCCGCGCGCTCTGTTTGTACACACAATCACCGTTTGATCGGGACCCGCGCGGAGTCTCTCCGTTATCTCACATCGCACCACTGCAGCAGAAGGGCAAGAGAAACTCCTCCAGAGGATCACTTATTTATATCTCCGCTGACCTTTCTGGAAGAAAAAAACGGACTTAACTGACACCTGTCTTAGGAGATACCTACTCGAACAGCTTGGCGTGTAACTTAGCGGGAAAAAGAAGTTTCCTGTCGGTATCGTTGCACGTTTCTAACCTTGGAACTCGTAACGCTACCTGCTCTTGGTGAGAATGGGACCGTTCCTCGTCTCCATCGCCCTTTGCGTACAGCTCGCTGTCCCGCATCTCGTCCAAGGTATGTAGCACTGCATGATCCGTATTTTATGAGAGATTTAATGAAGTTTAAATTAAAGCAAGATAATAAAAAAGCTAACAGGGCTTTTATATTTCAGCGCGTCACTGACATGACCTTAAACAGGTTCACAACTAGATGTGTACATTGTGCGTCTTTATCCACAATGCACGATTAGTTTGCAACTGTAAATATTTTAAGCGACATGCATAGCAGGTGCTGTTGACAATTATTTACATGGTCAGTGACAGGCTGGTACGGCTTTCCTCATACTCCCACGGTTTTACATCAAGATTTTGGAGAAATAGGAGGAGACTGATCAGTTGTCACGCTGGATAGACTTGAGATCTGTTTACCGGAGATGAATGGATGTCCTTCCCCGTGCTTATCGATCAGAGTGAATATCGTCTATAGTAGACGCGAGACAGATGCTCGCTCATTCGGATATAACCCTGATTTTGAGTTTTTATTGTCGTTGTGCGCTCGATCATGTTCCATCATAACACGCACCCATCATTCATCACACTCTAAAAATCATTTTGCCTTTAGGTGACTTTTATGTTTGAAACTATTAAGATGTTTAGTTTATACACTTGTCTATGGATACAGCTGGTATTTGACTGAAAGTTTCTACCTGTATCCTGTAATTAAACTGTGTATTTTACATTATGCAATTGGCAAACTATTCATCCAAAGCCAATATACGTTTTTGTCAGTATATGTGTTTCCTGGGATTTGAATATATAACTCTCAGATTCTTTCATTTGCTCAAAAGGTTATTTGTGGTGGGAAAAGGTTCAACAGACTATAAAAAGTAAGAAAGAAATTGTCTCCTTAATGTTCAAAAATGGTTCCGTCACGGTTGCAGACTACCCTCTACGGAAATTCATTTTAAACAGTGTAAGATCAGATTGTTTTTTTAGATAATCTTTTTAGGGGTTATAGCAAGGACATTTTGAAGTGTTACATTGATAACTATCATAAAGGTAGAAACAAAGGAAACCGTTATTGCTGCTTAAGTTCGGAAGTATCCAAATATTCTTCAGCTGACAGCTATGTTTAGGGTGCAAGGGCAAAAAAATACTGTGATATATTTGAACATAGGTCAGTTGCTTGTACCATGTTTGTAACTTTCCAGTTCTCTGAGCTTCACGGGTTTCTGGTTTTAAGTCAAGTGTCCTCACCTCTTCAACTCTAGATGTGCTAGGAGCTATAATTGTAACTTAGCTTGGCTTCAGAGCCTCCTGGTGTCAACTGTGCATCTGCAGCTCAGAGCCGCAGCCTCCTCCTTGTATAATGGATTTTTAGCATGCGATACCTTAGGGTGCACTTGTTCCTTGGCATGGTAAGAGAGTGAAATCATCAGTGTCAGTTCTTCAATTAATCACAGTACATTCAGACATCACACATTCGGCAAGGTGCGACCAAGTTGGTGGCAGGCCTCATTACTTTTTGGAGTTACACACATGAATTTCGCATAAATTAGACAATTATAAGTCATTCGTACCTTCACTTCTAAAAGTGTATACTTATTGCTGTGTTCAGCCTGCTGTGTATCTGATATGTTGAACAGTAAAAGAGATGGGGCAGGGTAGTAGAGGCACTTGGGGCGTTTGGAAAACATTGAAAATGGTGATTATTGCTGTAAATGTGTGTAGTGATTCTACTGTATATCGGCACCGAAATGACGCATTTCACCTTTTAAACAGTGATGACATTTGTCTTTTTTCAAATTTTTATTGTGCTCAATTACAATAAAAAGATAATATGTATTCACAGTTTCACTTGGAAAGTATAACGTATGAAATGTCTCACAGTATACAGTATCATGTATTTCTCCCATTCTGTGTGCCTCTGCGTGGGAGATTTCAATGGCTCCAGTTTTATCCTTGATGCCTGCAACGGTTGGGGGGCAATTGCGTGCAAACACCCTCCGTGTCATAGGCCACAGCTGCTAGCTTGAGTTTATCGATGCTCCTTAAACTTCTCTAGGCTGGTAAGGCTGTCCGCATTTTATCGTGCTATTTTGCATTGTATCGTAATGCTTTGTGGCTGATACAAAGGCATTTTGTTTGTCAACCTACCAACTGCCTGTGACAGGCTGTGAAATAATGCTTGCCGAGGACATAAAGCAATACTGCTGTTTTTGTGTGTGGGTGTGTGTGCTGACACCTTCCAAATAAAGTTGTGTGTAACTCAGTTTTTATTGTTGCCCCAATTGCTTTCATTGTAGAGGATAATGTTAAACAACTTTTGCTTATTTTAAATGTCTCTCTGAACTTAATGTAGTTATGCTTTATTTAATGGATTTATTTATTCATTGCACACATTTTTCGACTTGCACAGAGCATTTTGTCTGTTACGGTGTAACTATTTTATCCCAGCTTGAGGACAGCAATGTGTTTGACAGGGGACCCATGTTGAGAGTGTGAGACAAATTTGTTCTAGTTGGTTGAGCCTTTGGGCCCTTAAGCCCAAGCAGTGCAGGTCTTTATCCTGCACACATGAACTGTGCTGTCAGCATCAGATGGCCACTTCATTAGAAAGGAATCCCTGCGTGAGTCTTACATGCTTTATATATTGTATAAAAAATACAAAGATGAAAATTGAAATCAAGCAAAAAATATCCACTTTGTGTACAACTGTATACAATTGTGAAAAATACCAGATTTCCTTGTTGCATGATTCTGATGCTCATGCAATCAGATTCTTTGTAAGGTGCGAATGTGACCCCTATACTTTTTTTAAATGAACTTGTAGCTGTAGATGAAATTCAGAGCGGTTATGATTGTGAATTTGGACGTGTGCTTTTAAGGATCGAATGTGAGCGGAAACGCTTTCTTAGTTAAGGAAATGACTTTACCCCTTTGAGAAAATGTGTAGCTTTATTATACAATTGTACCGTCTTAAGCGCTCACAAGGCCCATTTCGTAGGTCGATAGGAGCTGAGGATAGTTATGTCATTCTTCATTTCCACCTTCACTTTCACTCCTAATAGTTCCCCCCTTAATGAGTGTATAGAGGGTTTGCCTTGCCAGATCATTGGCTCTGATTGGCTTACAGATCACAATTAATCATTGATGGAGCCCTCATAGAATCTAAAGCACAACATGGCTGCCCTGGTGAAACAAAACTCAATCTTTCCATAATGACCTTTCCTTCTGATGAGTTGTCATTGAACTGTAGTCATTGCCCTTAGCCTCCTGTACACTGGGGTGTAATTGTGGTTATCACCGTCTGGAGTCTGTGCCCATATTATCCTCTTAATAATAAAAGATGAATTCATTTTTCACATGCTTTGACAGGTTTAT
This sequence comes from Misgurnus anguillicaudatus, assembly GCF_027580225.2. Taxonomy (NCBI): domain Eukaryota; kingdom Metazoa; phylum Chordata; class Actinopteri; order Cypriniformes; family Cobitidae; genus Misgurnus; species Misgurnus anguillicaudatus. Next base: position 20,690,872 of record NC_073358.2, read on the forward strand.
GGCACCAGTGGTATTTGCCAACGAGCAAGACTCAACCTCAATGTTGTCTTATGTTGAGGCATCTTCTTCACAGCAATCAGATCATGTTTTTTTTTGTGGAGACTAGTATAAGAATTTTATGTGTAGGTCAGATGGTGGACCTTTGGTTTGAATGATATGCCTATGGTGAAGAGTTTTCTCAATAAGAATGAGACCTTTGATTCCCTTTGCCTCCGAGGCATTCTGGGATTGGTCATGTCACATGTGGAGATCCATCAAAGTAGGTACTGTAGTAGGTTATCAAAAATACATAAATAGTCAGACTGATTATTACTGATAGCTTTTTTCACAGTATGGTAGTGTTCAAAGCAAGGAAAATATGTAAAAAAGACTATTCATGCCTGATAGTAAAGAAATGATGGCATGCTATAGGTTGCATACTGTCATTTTTGTCTGATTTACTGTGCTACACAGTTCGACTCATGGTAACATCTGAGTTCAAATCTGTCACCTTTAAAATGATTCAGCCACCTTTTGAACAGTTGTAACCTACAATAAAAAACAATATGTTCTTGATTACACCCTCTGTTCACACAATTTCTGTGTCATGGGGATGTTTGCAAGCCGTGCACATGCTTTGTATTCAGCACAGTATGAACGATTGACAATTAAAGTGGTCAAAACCAACAGAACTTTGCAGTCAACATGAAATCGAGGGAACCCGTGTGGTTTCTGTAAATGGTCCTAATATGTCAACACCACGACTATAACGCACTAACTAGAGACAGGGAATAATTAATTCATTCTGCAACCTAATTCACCAGTGCTGTGACAAATAATTTCCTTATAGTAATTTACTACACATCAGGCAATTTATTTTCTTTTGTCATACTTTGATAGGCTTCCAGTGGGTGTACTGTGTTATCACCACTTTGAAATAAAATGACATTCATGTGTGATGAATTAAAACAGAGCAGTTGGCAGGAAATGAAACCGAATGAAGATGTGCAAATAACTCTCGTCTTTTCTGTGGCAAAGAAATCATCCTCTTTCAGTACACGTCTACCTCGCATGGCACCTGTTAACAAGGACCACTGAAGTTCTTAATACCAGTGTGACAAAGAGTGATGGAACAGAGGATGGATGTGATCAGGGTCGTTGCATTTTTAAACAGTTTAAAACTGTGCTCAAATTACACAGTGCCGCAAGTTCCCCTAGGTCCATAGCTCTTTTAAAGATATCGGCTTAAAAACTAAATTTGATTTTTTAGTTGAACAGGCATTGCAGAGATTACTCTCAGAGCTGACATTAACAGACATTTATTCAATTGTACTGTAGCACAGTCAGATTAAATGTAATCTAAAATAAGTGACGTTTATAAAACTATGCACTGTCTGACAACCACTTGGTTTTTAAAATATTCTTGATCTTGCGATGCTAGTCCATCTTCACTGCATACTTTATTTGGGGGAAAAAGCTTGCGTCTTAGAACAAAATAGATTCCAAACATCCGAGAAATTACAAATACTTTATGTTGCCAGGTCCATGTCTATCCAGGCGTCTCCTTGGCTTGCCTTGGTGCATTAGCAGTGGGTGGATTGCTTAGACGTTATTAGCTGAACTACTGTTGTTGTGTTGTGGTTCCTTTTCTATTTTTGTCTAATTAGTTTCATTTTAAATCTTCAACTAAATGGTTAGTCAGACAGAGACTATGTTATCTGTACAAGTGCTACCTTGACATTGAGCATCTTTAAAGGGACACTCCACTTTTTTTGAAAATATGCTCATTTTCCAGCTTCTTTAGAGTTAAACTTTGATTTTTACCGTTTTGGAATCCATTCAGCTGATCTCTGGGTCTGGCGGTAGCACATTTAGCAAAGCTTAGCACAATCCATTGAATCTGATTATACCATTAGCATCGCGCCAATAAAATAACCAAGTTTTGATATTTTTCCAATTTAAAACTTGACTCCTATGTAGTTACATCGTGTACTAAGACTGACAGAAAATTTAAAGTTGCTAAATTAAAAATTTAAAAAAATAAAAAAATTTCTTAGCAGATATATGGCTAGGAACTATTCTCTCATTCTGGCGCAATAATGAAGGACTTTGCTGCCGTAACATGGCTGCAGGAGGCGCAGTGATATTATGCAGTGTCGGAAAATAGTCCCCTGACTATTTAAGACTATATCGACTATTTTCCGGCAGGGCGTAATATCATTGCACCTCCTGCAGCCATGTTACGGCAGCAAAGTACTTGATTATTACGCCAGAATGAGAGGATGGTTCCTAGCCATATCGGCCTAGAAAATCGCAACTTTTAATTTTCCGTCGGTCTTAGTACACAATGGCCCTCATTTATCATTCTTGCATAGAAACGGCCGTATATGTTGGCATAAGATAATGCTTAAACTCTTCTCACCGCCTGATTTATGAAGCTGCGCGTACCTTTGAAATCCAGGTGTACGCAATACCTGCCCTTGATAATGCCTCGGCTGAAAATGATCGTCATTAGAATAACACGCCCCTATATATTCACGTCTACGCTTCCCCCATGCCCTAATTTTATGCCATGGACACACGGAAGACAGCAAAGAAGAGAAACCACCATAAAGTGGAAAGAAACAAAATTGTTTTTTTTTGGGAGTTTAAAGAGTGGGATTAAAGGCAGATTAATAATTGCATGACAATTTGTAATATTCTTCTTCTTCTTCTTATCATTATTATTATTATTTTTATTATTAATGACACTTACTGTTATTTAGAAGAAGAATGTCGTTATTATTATTATTATTATTTAAAAGAAGAAGAATGTAATATTTATTATTTTGTCAGTCTGAATTATTTTTTGGTCATTGAAAGCCTTTCATTACTGAACCCAGTCTGTGCGCACCTGTCGGTGTAGCAGCTGATCTTGTTGCAACCTCGCAGATAAACCAATTCCCGCTCAGATCCCGCTCCGACATAAAATTTCTTTAGTATTCTTTCTTATTGTTTTCTGTAATGACGTTTTCGGATAATTGTCTTAAATTAAAGTAGTGGCCAATGTTGAAACATGGCAGTTATATTCCAGAACGACATTCTTACAGCTTAATTAGTTTTTATCCATTTAAATGTATTAAATAAAAGCGAATAAGTAATAACGAAATATTATAATAATAACTGTTAAATATTGGGAACGAATTCTAAATTTATGGCCATACTTTAGACTAAGCAAGAAAAATAATTGTTAATTTGTGTCCATAATGTAGCATAAAAATAATTACCTTGTTTTTGTAGCACATTCTTGTGCTTTCTGGCAATGTGCCGCTTCAGATTCCAGTATGAATATTTGCTAACTCTTACAGTCTATCCACACTCCCTTTGAATTTCTTCTCCCTGCTCAATATTAACTTTGATTTTTACTTTACATTAACACTGAAGTTTATAATTACTATGTTGTTGTTTTTTTTAAAGTGGGTCATAATATATCATATCTTTTAGTTTTTCAGTGCATTTTGTGTATTAGGAATTGTTACTCTGCGCATTTCCGCACTAACTCAAAACGTGCGTACACGTACACCATCTCCTGAGTTGGCGTAGGATTTGAGCGTGCCGTACGCCAACGTCCATATTGATAAATCTCAAAGCCACAGTGGTTTAGGTGTACGCAAGATGTACGGTGAAAATTTGGTGTACGCACTTTTGATTAATGAGGGCCAATTTAACTACAGAAGAGTCAAGTTTAAAATAGGAAAAATGTCAAAACTCTTTGGTTATTTTTAAGGATCTAATCTAATGATCTAATCGGATTCAATGGATTATGCGAAGCTATGCTAAAAGTGGTACTGCCAGACTCTCCGTGTGTCTCAATCAGCTCCCTTGTTCAGTAGTCAGGGCACTGATCAGGGAGTCGGCCATTTTAAGGGCTGTCTCAATCGCAAAATCCGCTCAGTGCACTGGAACGTTCGTTCCCTAAAAATTCCCACAATGCAACGCAAAAACCAGTGAGCATCGATGATCCCTATGTTCCCTAACCGGAAATCACGTGACCTTTTCTGAAGCTCGCCAACCGAACATCACGTGATCCAACTCAATAAACTTTATGAAATGTTACAGAACTTTTATAAAGACAAACGTTTGTTTTAGTTGTAAATATAAATACACATTGCTAAACAGTAAGGGACCACAATCTACTCAATATTTAAAAGAATAGTATTTATTTAAAATTGTAAATATATTTATTACATTTAAAATGTAATTATATGCCTCCAATTTTATGCACAGATATATAAGAGAATAATGACAGCATTTTTCACAATGTACCGTTTTTAAAATTAAGTCAGAAAGTTGTTGGTTTTGCCGGATGTTGATGAGTAACAGCTGTGAGTGATTACAACGCGCTTAAGCAGCCGTGACAGAAAAATAAGTGAACATCGTCCCAATGTGAAGTGAGCTAGGGTCCTTACCAGTGCCCGAACCTGTGTACACGATATACTGATTCACGACCTCGGGAGCTAGGGAACGAATTGAGACACACGGTCTGAGATCAGCTGAATGGATTCCAAAAAGGTAAAAATCAAATGTTTAACTCGAGGAGCTGGAAAATGAGCATATTTTGGAGTGCCCCATAGTGGAGTGTCCCTTTAAGCTGTTCTGGACAGAAATGCTGTGCCGGCAGTACAGCACATTCTACAAGTCACTCTTGGGTGTTCGCCATCTTACTTGTGTCTCACTGACATACGTATTAGATAGATAGGTGTCATTGTATGTTTTTTCTGAATCAGAATGAATTCCCTTGAATCAGGATCTCAATTATTCTAAAGACAAATTTTACTCTATGCCTTGTTTACTGATATCAAAAGATGGAGGTGTAATTTATTTACTCACTGATTCTTTTCCACTCTATTTAATTTAAAACCACTCACTGTAGAAGTCTGCTTCAGCTCAGGGCTTACATCAGCAATCATCTGCACAATGTGGCATGGTTTGTATACTCTGTTCCCAGACAACTAGTGCAGTGCACTGTTTGGCACATTACCTAAATGAACCACTGGCAATATCTCAGGATTTGTCACCCTCAACTGTGTTCTGTTTCAAAAGTCATCATCCCATTATACCCAGTTCAAGGCAATCACTTCCACTTGGCTAGTTCTGATTTAATTTGATGTATGAATACCCCTGAATATACAGTATGTGCATGTTAAAGAATTATGTGTCATGGCCTAGGGCATCGTATAGGAATACATGGGGCTATATTTTTAGTTTCCTTGGTTGTGTGATTGTGTGTGTGCGTGTATGAGTGCATTTACCGTGTGCTAGGCAAGTAGATGTATTTTTGCATAATGAGGTGCTGTGTGTGCCATACTCAAAAAGCTTTGAAAGCTAACCCAGAAATGTCATCACATTAATAAGGAGTTCTTTACAAGCAAGAGAAGCTTTTCAGAAAGTTCTGTGCCACCTTGTGCGGCACCACAAGTCTCTCTACACACCTACTCATTTCAGAATGTGCTCAAGCTAAGTGTGCAATTTATTGTCAGTCTTAAATCTGATTGGAGGGACACTTTTAGCTGATGTAGTATGGGTTCTGGCTTACAGCGGTGAAGATAATCCCCAAATATTTCCCCAGAGAATGATTTTGTTTACAAGCACACGCAGGCTGAAGTCGATAATGTTAACTTCTTCACTTTTAAAACCAGTCCAAAGCTTAGCCTTTAAGGGATGATAATTCATGTTTTCACTTGCCATGTGATGTTTAAAAATGTTTTACAACAAACAATTTTTTTGTGCAATCGCAACCTCTGGAGACCGGAGATGAGAGTTTGTCCAGCTGTTAGACATTACAGCTGAATTGTTCTCATGAGCTGAAACTGTGACACACTAGGATACTGCAAACACTCCTACAAGCTTAATCACAGAGAGGGTGGAGTGAAAATATTTTGAAGGCTTTTGTCTTTGCTATTGTCCAGATGGTTTGACGGTGTGTAATTGGATGAAAGGTTGCAGCATCTTGCACCAGCTCATGTTAATTGGAGGAATGCTTAAAATTCAAACAGGCTGCAAGCTTGGCAGCCTTTCCTTTTAAAGTTAAAACATGTTTTTGAAAACACCTGCTTTCTTCCTGATGTCTGAAACAGTTTGGTTTTAGAATTAGAATATGTGCATGTTATGTTTTTGGGTTTGTATACTTTGGTGGAGTAAAAATAACATAATGCGCAGTTTGTAATTTTTACATAACCAAGAAAGTATACAACATTACTCAAGATACTGCATCATGGTTATTACCTAAACCGTATGAAATTATTTATATGGTCCTTATATAATAACAGTGAGAAATTGATGTCAAATGTAACTGAGTTCAGTTTTAACCTACTAGAAATCTTTTATTTTGAATGCTTTAGAAAGGTTAGATTTTGCAGTAATTGATCATGACTTTGTCCACAATGCGTCTCAGTGGAAAAATAGATCTTGCAAACTTTCAGCAACACAAGTTCACTAATAATTAAGAAGATTGATGCTATGCGATGTTAATCTAATTATATATTTTAGTTTGCTTTCTACTGAGGCTTTGCTTTTGCATGGCTGAAGTGAAATGTTTTGGCTGATTTCACCTCTATGGCCAAATTATCCCGCTTTCATTTGTCTAATTAAATGAATAAATAGCCCTGCAGCTATCCAGCTAAAACTGATATTCTTTTTTCAGTTTTCTCAGTAGGGTCCTACTCAAATACTTTTTGAGGTTGTATGTTATGCAAGTGAATTTTATAAATCACTGTAAAAAATTTACAGCATTTTTCAACACATATTTTTATGTTACTTTAACTTTTAACTCTTTCCCTGCCAGCGTTTTTTTTTTAAAGGACAAGTTCGGTATTTTACACTTAAAGCCCTGTTTTGAGATTGTTTGTGATGAAATAGAACGGTTTTGACTGGAATTTCGACATATGCGGCTGCCCCGAGAATTTTCGGGGTGATCATTGTTTCACCTCCCACCTCTACAATGGGTGTATAGGTTCACAGGAACAATCCTTCCTAAAATGCATTAAACTTTCGTTTACAAATACGTGAAACTCACTAAGTGGTCATGGGTGTTCACCTATATGCTCACACAAAAATCGCATCAAAACATACAAGGACATACAGCTGTTCGCCCTAGGGCGATACTTCTGGGTTTTCTAAGTTTATAAGCCACCTGGTGGATAATAGCGGTATTACGGATTGCCGGAAATACTCGTCATTGGCAGGGAAGCATTTTCTCTTATGGCGGGAAAAGAGTTAAAAAAGCAAGTAAACAAGAAACAATTTGTTGAATTTATAAGTGGTCAACTTTTTTAAGCCAAAACTTTTTTTTACAGTGTATATGCACTGCATGGTTGTGAAAAAATCTGGTTTACACTAGGGATGTCCCGATCTGATAACGTGATTGGAAATCAGGCCCAAACACGTGGTTTCAGACTTCGGAATTGGACATTACCTCTTGATCAGGACTCGGATACATGGGTTTAATGTGTGCCAGGGCCATCCTGTGCTAAGCCCCGGCACATAGGCTGAAGGTCTCGAGAAGCGAATAATGACGTGTTTTCATTGAAAGGCTTCACGCTCGTGCGTGCGGGGCACCCATGAAAAAAACGACCGTGTGCGTTTCCAGAAAGCATCGTTTGCCAACTACGGTCGCAAGTTCCATCGTTTCAGCATAGTTCACTGATGCGGGTGTTTCCCGAAACCATCGTTCCAGCGGACATTAGTAAACAGCATCGCAAAGTTGTGTCATTCACCTGTCGTTAGAAGCAAAGTTCCTTGTTATTATAATATGTAGACTTACGTTGATAATGCTTTTAAACAAAATAAGCAAAGAACATGTAGTACAGTCTAAATCCATCATTCTAAATATATAAAATTTTTATTTTACGTCTTTAAGTTTGTAAGCTGCATTTGAAAACTGTGCATTTGACACACCAGTGGCTTTTCTGTCATCAGGATTAAACATGTTACCCCTCATACCCCCTTTCCAACATAGTCCCCCCCACAAAACAAATCCCAATTTAACCCATGCACATCTGTCCAAAAATTAAAAAGTCATATACATGTTAACACTGGGCTTCAAAGAAACACATTGGTGTACATGACATTATGAAAAGTAACATGTCCTGTCAAGCACAGACATTTGAAGTACATTTAATACAAGTAACTAAAATGACAAGTATAATGTTTGTTTTTTAAGCTTGACGTGTTTGTGCCATGTAAAAATTATCTGAGACTATTGAAAGCAGCATGACCTATGTGCATATCGTTTTTATACTTATATCAGAGCTTACAATCATCATGTGTTATGTGGTGGATTGTAAAACATTTTTATAATAGTATTCTTTAAACATCAACTCACTTTGCCATGAAATGTCACAAAGTAAAATATGAATCTTTGTGACTCTTTATTAAGTGAAGGCAATATATTTCGATGTGGATTCTCTCTGCTGTGAAATGGTTTTCTGTACAGGCTTGTCACAAGAGACGTCTGAAGATTTCGAGAATTTTACAGGAAACTTTTTTTGCTGACATTTCTTAACTTTGTGAGGATGGTATTTTGATGAGATAGAGGTGGCCAAATTGTTACTGATGATTCTGTAAAGAATATAAAACAGAACCACAAAGCACTGCAATGCATTCAGACATTAGCTAATCGGTAACCACAGCAGACATTCTTCAGATATGAGTTTATGTGTTTGTGTAGGTGGGTGTGTGGGTTGATGGTATGAATGAATAAGCGAGTCCGAAAGCTTCTTCCAATGATGGTCTGGTGCAGCAGGGTCAGACTGGAAGCGCTGGAAAATAAAAGCTTCCTGATACGCAGACTGAAGAACAGCAGTATTATAATGCAGAAGTGAATTGGATGTTTGTTTGCTGAAGGAGGTCTCTAATGAGTTTAGCCGTATTTAAAGCAGGTGTCTATAACTATATTATCTCCTTGTTTATTTTGCTTTCTATTTGTTTGGTAACATTTGAAAATTAGCAACACCTGCCACAAAAATATCTCCTGTATTCTCCCATAGCGAAATGTCATTCGCTATCTAAAAGCAGCCATTGTTTTCTTAGTCTTGCGATTCTTTTGGGGGTTCATCATAATTACAGTGATGCCATCAAAAACGCATTAACTGTATGCAACTGTGCTACCCTTGAGTTATTGTTGTCAATTAAATTGGATCACTGTGTTACTGTGCATATATTATTACAAATTGTGTAGTAGTTAAGCAAACTTTCTGCATTTCAGAGAGCAGATTGTGGTGTTTGGATCAGAGTGATGAAGTAATGCTATGATAGTATGCTAGATTATTGTATTCTGGTGCATCCTTTACAACTAATCGCTCAAGTACTCTTCTACTCATCTGTGAAAACTGCATCTGACACAAATTTTATGCTGCGTCATGTATAAAATCCATGTGGGACTGGATTTGATAGGTAATTTTCATAGATCACGTCAAAAGCTAGAAACAGATATATATGTATATGTATATGCAGGGTGCGATATGTGAAAAAACAAAGGGGGGGGATGTTTTCATAGGCGTCGATTTCGGCGATGGTGGGTACCCACCATATTTCGTCATGAGTCATTTTGTACAAATATAACCAGCTTTTCAAAATGGTTTTAAAACTAAACATTTATACTATTTTAGCACAAATTATGAGCTTATTGACGATTTTTTATAATTCTTGACATAATGCGTCTCTGTCCACAGCACATTTCAAAACTTTTTAATTCATAAAAATAAATCATGCATGAACTCATCACTGCATTTGCAGGAATTGTAAAATCTTTTTTCGTATTAACTCAAGCAGCCTAACGCAATATTTTTACTCAAATAGCTTATCTTTCCCCACACATATGAACTGTGATCATGCACAACGAAAAAACACGCAAGAATTAAATCTTGAATGGCAAAACTATATGGCACAACGTAGTGTCAACTTAAACATAAATATGAACAATGTATTGATTGCAAAGTTAAACCATTACAGTAGAAACAGTTTTAATGCTGCTTTTAAAGTAATAACATTAACTTTACACCGCGATGCTGAGCTACAGTGAAATGATAGAAAAGTCAGATGCATTGTGTGTTAGTCACTAAGCCTCATTTGCGCAAACTGGACGCGCCCGCGCCTCGCTAAATGCCTCATCGGCATTTTATCATGTGTGTAACTTCGGCCATTCTCTCATGTAAAAAATAGGTCATTGAAATTTGGCTCCCCTGTGATGTCAGAAGGGGATAATACTGCCCCTTAATCTGCACTATCCAACCACGACACTGCCATTAAGTGCAGAGATCAATTCATTTGCAATTAAAAGGACACACCCAAAACGGCACATTTTTGTGCACACCTACAAAGTGGCAATTTTAACATGCTATAATAAATGATCTATATAGGTATTTTGAGCTAAAACTTCACCTACATACTTTGGAGACACCAAATATTTATTTTAAATCTTTAAAAAGTCTTTTGAAATGTCCCCTTTAAGTTGAAAACATAAAAACGTAAAAAAATCTTTTAAATTTTTTTTTTTAATAACCGCGTTAACACCCCACGCGGAGCGAAGGCTAAATCATCGGTGTTTCAAGTCAGATGTTAGTACAAATTCAGTTCTGTTTAATCTTACAGAAAATATATTATACCAAATATTACACCTGTTCCTGAATCGATGTTTAAAATATGAGGACTTGACATAAAGTATGCTATCGTCATGTAAACCGATTGAAAACACCAAACAAAAGCCCAGAGCGAACGAGAAACGTAGGCTAACATAACGCTGCACAGTCGGCATATGATTTTTTAAATTTAGTTTGTCATGTTTTGTGAAGAAAGACAACCATATATATATTGTGCGTAACAATTCACTAAACATAAACATTTATAACTTTTTTCTTTTTAACTCATTTAAATTTTTAAATATGTCCCAGGTGTCATCTTTTAGAAGATGTCACAATTGTGTCTTTAAGCCGAATAGTTTTGATAATGCAACATTTTAGTGTGGGAATGGCAATTTCATAGTTTGCGCTAACAGTGGAGGTGGCTTAACAGGTTAAACAAAGCAGTTAAACCCAAGTGATCCTTAATAGAGTATAAGCAATATGATCCAACTTTTCATTAACGTTCTGCAGCCAAATGAGGCATTTATAGATGTTAAGTAGTGCTTCTCTCACAAGGTCATTATTTTTCAACAGCATGTTCTGTGTTGGCACCTGTCTTATATATTCCTTTTCCAAGCTTCAAAAGCTCCAAACCACTCATAGATTAAGCTCTAATGAGAACATACTGCCTTACTATGTACATATCTGATGCCTTCAGCCGGTGACAAATCTCTTGATTCTGTGTGGTTGTGTGAATTCATGTGTTTTGAGTGAGTGGAGTCATTTGATCTGAACTTCATTCATTGATTGAAACCATGTGAGCGCTGCTCTCATGGCAGTCTACTATTAGAATGCATGTTTTTCCCTCTCTGTGAACCACACAAAGCTGGGCTTCTCTTAATGCACACTGGTTGTGATTCAAAATTCGCATTCCTCCTTTGCACAAACCGCAAAATGGTTAAGGCCTCATCTGCTTACAAGTTTTCACAGTAGCACGTGCCTGTTGGTGCTGGCCCGTGGTAGACACAGTGGGTGGTTATGAGAGTGGGAGCGATTTGGCTAGAGTATCAGCCTGGCATTCAGTTCAGCATGGGAAGAAAGACTCATCATCAAAATGCTACATCTGTGACACACAGCCCTTACAGACCTGGTCAAAAAGATTTATGGAATGATGGGGGGACGGGGCGGTGCTTTAAGTTCTTATGGATGGGTGACCTAGATGAGTAGTCTGTACAATTTCTTTTTGAAATTATAAAGAAGAAATATATGGCCAAAACAAGAGACCTGAACATTGCATGAGTTATGCGCGGTAGGACCCAGTAAGTCTATGAATAATTTACTTTTCAACACCCACCCTTTTTAGCCCTCATGTCTTTATCTTTTGACCCTCAGCATTGTAACATAACGGAGACCCGACGAGCTTTCATGTTCTTTCCCCTCCTGTTTGGTCTTAATGATCACAATTCATGCTGACTTTTACTCGCCTTTCTTTCCCGGGGTTCTGTTCTGTCAGGCTTTATTGAAAACATCGATTGACATGGGACACATGAAATTTACTGGGGGCAGACCCTGGCATCTACTCCCATGACTATTCAACAGTAGGCTGTAAACATTGTTAAGGGGACAAGCTGAAGTCGTAAGGCATCAATGACTGGTCTTACCTTCATGTTGCTGCTGTGTAAAATTACAAATCTTTTATTTTATACATTTAAGGGCCCTTAACCTAGTTTTTTTCTCTCTGGTATCCCCAAAATGTGTCTGTAGAGTTTCAGCTCAAAATACACCACGGATCTTTCATTATATGATGTTGAACATGGCCATTTGGAGCTGCAATGAAAAACGTGCTGTTTTTGTGTGCGTCTCCTTAAATGCAAAGAAAGCTTCCGTTCCCCTCCTCGTATGCAATGTAGAGGGTAGAGGGTTTACACATGAGCTTTGGACTACATCACAATATCTGTTTGTGGCAGAAGGTTGAACTACGCACTCATAAGGCGGAGTCTGTGAGAGGATGTGAGAGGTTATGGTTATAATCAATGTGACATCACATTGCAAGTTTTGTGTGACTGTTGCGGTTTCAAGGATATTACACAAAGAAGAATAGATGGATTTATATAATAACAGGACGTTTCTGCACACACACTGGTGACTGATTTCATGATAGAAACACATCAAACTTATTTCCCGCCAGTTTTTTTTTTAAATTGCCTGCCAGAATTTTTGTGATTTTTTTTTTTAAAAAGTTTTACAAAATGCCTTTCAGAAACATTTTCTTCTGATGCTGTGTTTACAGAAACCGTGTTTGAGGCGTCAAAATCGCGTCTACCGCACCTAGTTTGCAGCTTGAACAGTTTAAATGTGGAAAAAGCAAGCATTTCACGTGCGTCAGAGACAAAATCCGCTTCTTGGGGGAGGGGCAAGTGCTATGCAGTTGTCTGTTTGCAGGATGGCTGATGTTGATGCATTTATCGAGAGAGTTATGGTTTGTATTTGGTCACCTTACTATAGGGGGAAAATAAATGGCGCGGGTCGATAAACGTCACGTGACTCAAAAGTGAAATGTGTATTTACAACTTACCAGGTTGCCCAATGTCCTCACTGTCACTCTTCCAAGCGAGGACTCATTCACTTGAATGAGTGACTATGGCCAGGGCTGCCGCCACATCACCAAAGGGTCCTGATTTGTTAATGCAGGGTGGAATTCCGCCAAAGTTAAAATCTTTTAACTCGAGCGTCAGCCGCAAATTCGCGTCAAACGCAAAATGCACTAAAAGCACCATTCCCGCATACCGTGCCAGATGCTCAATTCGCGTCATTCGGGAGAAATAGACGCGCGAATGAGGCGGAATTGCGTCTACCATGGCAAACGCCTCATCCCCTCATCCAGGCCGCGAGACCTCCAGATGCGCGTCAACGCGTCTTCACATTGACTTAACATTGAAATCACTTGGGCTTGACGCCTCTAACATGGCTGGTGTAAACACAGCATAAGAATATATAAACATACAAATATATCAAATGGAAGAATAGACACTCTGCTTTCAAATAAACAAACAAACAAACAAAAAGGGGAACATTTTTTATTTTATTTGTTTTTAAACTATATGGGTATTTTTCTTAAAAAATACAAAATTTTGAGCAAAAAGCTGAAGTGATTGCGTTTTTGTGAAGGAATTTTGTTAAAAATAATCGTGGTATTACAGATTACCATAAAAACTCATCAGGAATAGGTTTTTTTTAGGCAAATGTTTTTTCTTAATTGACGAGAGAGCTCGGGGAAAGAGTTAAAAGTGATTTTTTTAGGTTAGGAGGGCTTTAATATTTAATACTTTTGAACATCCATTTTTAAAATCCCAATATTAGTGGATTTAATATAAACCCCTTATATAATAATATAAAATAAAAATCGGGTCTCATTCAACATGCATGCACACAGACGTTTTAGGTGGATTTAAGTTTTTGTGAGAATTTAAAATGTTTATATAATAAAAATGTATGCAAGTATTAGTGAATGTGACCTGTTATTGGTAGCTCATCTGCTATGAGATGTTGCAGAGTCAGTGGCACATTTGCAGTCACCCCAATACAAAATAAGCCAATTAAGAAAGAAATGCTTAAAATCTTGGCTGATACTATGTTTATTAATCACACTGGAAATTGAAGGTCATATTCCAAGTGCATTATGGGAGGAAGTATTCCACGCAGTAAGTTACAGTATACTGCACATTGACAAATTATGTAGGTCATCCAGGTATTCCATGCATAGAAAATTTGCACATTATACATACTATATGGGGCAGTGATTGTAGTATCATGCTAACAATATCTAAACAATGGCTTACCCTTCTTTTTATTTTCCTAAAGTGGAGCAACATATTGTTTTTGCTTGTTGATGTCTAGAGGTTTGCAGTCTTGCCCTCTGTGGTGGATTATAATGATCATTTATCATCTCAATCATTATCATGACAGTCAGTTCCATTTAAGCGGGACGTAAGGCATTCCTCTTCAGGATTTGCACTCACTTTAAGTGAAGTACTATATGTGAAAAATAAATTGACTCATTTTTATCAAAACCTTTTAGTGACCTGATGTATATGAGTCGTATTTGTCATTTTGACAGGTACAGGGGACATTGTTTGCAGTCTTTGTAGCATTTGCCTGACCACGTACTTGACTTGCATTGTTAACTATCTGTTCTACTATATTGTCATATATGCAATAACTTTGTTACTGTGATACAAAAGTGTCCGCTAATAATATAATTTATATGTAAATGACTCTGTCTTTCTACACAGTAATTTGACGCATAATTTGTTGTTATGATATGGTTGATGCTCATATTAATATCTAGTCAGCATGCTGGCTGATAGCCAGTAAAGTAGAGATGATAAAAGGCAATTTAATAGCATCAAGTCAGATATACACAAAATTGCTGGTAAATGTAACACAATATTTTCTGAAAAATCACTGTTATCTGCCAATGATGAACGTTAATCAGGCTGACAGTATATCAATGGTTAGCCAACATATTCCTAATGGTATAGCAACCAACCCTTCACATAAAAAGTACCAAAAGAGACATCTCGCATGTCACAGCGGCACTAACAACCCAGCTTACCTGCTCTTAAGCTACTACCTGCAGGTTGATGGAAGGCTTCTGTCCTGGGTCAATGCTTAAACATCGCTGCTGGCCAAAAGGCAGATTTCCGAACACCTACAGTAAATACCGGAAAAGTATGTCCACCACAAACTCACAGACTGAGACAGCTTGATAACCTGTCTATTGCCTAAACAGATGTCACTCAACCTTATCAAGTATCATCTACACAGTTTTATATTTACGAAATAAGATGTAACAGTCACGTTTGTAATTATACTACAATTAACGAAACATCAATGCTTATTTGTTTAAATAATTCATTGGGTCTGTTCATCATAATGAGCTGGACTATACCTGTCAGATCTGTCCATTGGATAAACCACTGTCTGGCAGTAACAGCACAGTTTTTTGCTTGGATGAGCAATTTGCAGACAGTTTTCCTTGTGCATAAAATCTCCTGCATGCAAACAAACCAATGAAAATGTGCAACATAATGATTCATAGCAGTAAAGTGCAAGCATGAAAAGCTATAAAAAAATCAGCTTGCCCAAACTCTTCTGTAACTACCACAGGTTTGCAGAAAAGTACTGCAGTTTAGAAAATAAATAATTTACAGACAATTTAATACATTTTTAACAATATGAACACGTTTAAAATGACAAGGAAATATATATAAAAATGCAAATATTCAATTGAAAGTCATTCTTTCATACGCATATGTAGAGCATTCAAAGCTTATATGGATATATACATTACTGACATGGATTTAATTATGAACTCTGTACTAACAAGTGAGTTGTAATAAAGAGTTGGAGGAATTTTTCAATACAAGTTTGAAATGGAAGGCAAAGAGTGTCAGTGCTCAGTCTTAAATGCTGTTCATGACATCATTGTTTATAATGTGTAATGATGTCTGATGTCCAAATAGATGATACAAATATTAACAAATATCCTGGTTTTGAACCCTTTATTTGAAAAATGCGGTTGTGATGTATGCGTTGCATTCAAAACTGTCCACTGCTGTGATTGGCTAAAAGCGTAGCATATTAAAACAGCAATAAGGTGACCACAATGAAAAGCGGGCACATTTCGTAGTTCAATGGTCAACATATCATTTAAAATCTTATTTGTTATTATTTCTATGAATTAAAAAACAGGGACAAAACCTTTTTGAATGTTTTTGTCTTTTTAATGTTGTGGGTTTGTGGAGAACAGAACACCAAAGAACAGGACTGTCCTCGGAAAACGAGACATCTGGTCACCTTACAACATAGATACTTTTGGTTAAAATATATAAATCCTCATTACATACCAAACAATCCATAATGAAAAGCAATAGAGACAGAGCGCAGTTATCCTAATTTTAAAACCACGCCCACCGGGGGGAAAACAATACAACCATCTCCGTTGACTTTGTATTGCGAGAGGCTGCCTCCTTGTCATTTCTGGCTTATAACAAAAAACGGAATAATGCCTAAAAGCTGGTGTGTGACAAGATATACAGCTAACAAGCCAAAAAACACAAAAATAAGTTTTTATAAGCGGTCGAGTTGTAAAACCCTGCCTTTAAGCAGAAAAAAGTGGATCGCCGACTAAGTTTCCCTCTAGTGGGTGCTGTTCTACTTATAGTAGTACTATGAAAAGTTGCCTGTTTCCACTTTGTGTCTTTAAACGCTCGTTTTTTGAGGTCAACAGCTTAAATCCTCCGGCAATACACAGTCGAATGGAGACAGATTGTTTTCTCCCCGGTGGGCGTGGTTTTCAGGTTATGACGCGTTGAGCTCTGTCTTTATAAGGTAAACATGGTAAAAAGCAACACTACACAATATATTTTATCCTCTGAGGCATCTCTGTCATTTCGTTGCTGTGTAATCATGTCTCTTGGTTGGTGGAGATAAAGAGGCTATGATATAAAGAAGAACATTGATCTTCTTCTGCAGAGGTGGTCTTTCGTCAAACTATGATGTCATACTGTCTCAGCAGCTGTATGAGTTCTGAAATTTACAGGATGTTTTTATAGTACAAATGTGTACTGAAATGTCAAAAGAAAATTATTTCCCCATAATATTTGAATTCATCACCCCTATAAGTTTAGGAGTCTTGACAAAAAATATTCTAGGTTTTATCTGATCTTTGGTAGCCTGAAAATTGGTAGCCTGGGTGCCAGCCGAACTTAGCCCCGCCCACAACATTAGGCCATTGTCTCCCTGGGACTTGTGGCGGTGATGACGTCATATAGTTATGTGACGTCGTCATCACATGTTTGCGTTTGATTGAGTGTTGGCACCTGAAATATGTTTACTTCTACTCTTTGATCTGTCACATTATATTGCATTTTAACACTGAATGCTATTTTTACATATTATCAGTTCTGTTGTCAGACATAAAATGAGTAGACTATAAAATAGTTACTAAACATGACCCAGTAACACCTCGTGTTTAATCCAACTGCTGGTAAAATCCTGATATATAAATGCGACATCGTCTGACAAAATCACCATACATTTACATTGAAGCCTTACTGCTGTTGCTCTTCTCATCAATGTCTTGTTATTAGCCTTTTTTATTTTAAATGTGAGTTTTATTGTCGTGTATAACGCAGACAATCCGGTGCAAATTCAGAAATTTGATAGAATACACAATAACTGTTACACAAAGTTACTACAAAACACGTGCGCAGGCATATAGAGAGGGAGAGAACGTGTGTGTGTGTGTGTGTGGGAAAAAATTTTAACCTTTCGTCAAGTCATGAAAAACTCGATCAGCCGTCTTCTCTGTCAGTAGAATCTGTGACTGTTGACATTTATGCGAAAACATTGAAAACTCCGCCACCTTTTCACTGTTATGTGAGAGAGAGGTCCGTGTGCTGCCCACAACATTAGAGAAAGGGAGGGGGCATGCTGGGCGCTTGCAACAATGAATTAAGATGTTTTTAAACAGTGAAATATAAATGGAAATGGAAATCATGAAAAATCTATTCGTGGCAGCCAGTTTTGATTCCGTGGAGGTGCGCCACAGGTAAATCAATGTATGGGAAACACTGCGGGAAGTTCGGTCTCGATTCGCTCTGTTGTGGTGCTACTATGCTCGAACAAAAACTGTCCGGACCAATTAAATTGTCAGGGCGGGCTTTCTACGATGATGGACAGATGATCAACAGTAACGTAACCAACCATGTCACCAAAGAACGCCTGTGTTGAATTTGTTTACAACAAAGACTGATGCCGCTGGAGAATTGAGATGTGAAGATTCTGCCATCCAGTCTGTTCTAGAAGATATCGACAGTGCATTGTGATTTTAAAAGAGGAACAGAGAAAGGCGATCAAAGCATTTCTTGATCGGAAAAATTTTTTTGCCCTCCCTTCTACGGGATTCAGCAAAAGTTTAATTTATCAGCTGGCTCCGAAGATGGAACACAATGGAAATGGGCAACTCGGCGTGTACAACAATGTGGATATGACTGGCGGTTGTTGCCAGCTCCTTTTTCGTAAGCCCGTGGATGAAGTTCATTTAACTTACAAATGGTAAGAGATGGTCTGACTGTATGACTTAGTAAATAACTCACAATGTCTTGAAATAAATGAAATGTTGTAAACATAGTAGGTGCCGATGTTCGATTGCTAACTCAGACTTAGTACAATCATAATGTTAGTGTCATTGGAGCGAAATAACTAGCAATTCAGGTCAGGCTGCAAAAGATGCCATTTCAACATCAATTCAACGTCACACACTCGGTTGCACTGATTGGTTGTAGGTCTATCCAATTGAGTGCAGAGACATTTTTTGTCATGTTTTGGTTGAAACACGCCCCATAATCACACCCCAATGGAGCGGTATTAGACTCAAATTCTGACTAGAATTGAGTATGACAACGTCAGGCTAGAAAATTGATGGAATGATGTATGCTTTTACTGAAGACCTCGACTAGAGATGTCTGCCTTGTAAACTGTAGGATTGTATTTGTATTTAATGTGGCATGATTTGTGTGACATTGGAAATGTAACACTTTCTGCCCTTACAAAGTGTTTTCTTTTCCAAAGCAGTGGTCTCCATTTTTTAGTTGGCTATCCACTTTTCTTCAGAAGTTGTCTTTCCAACTGGTTTTATTATGTCTACAGTCCACACAAGTGCAAAGCTTGTCCCTCTCATCATGAAGAATGGAAGAAGTCATGCTATGCACTTCCAAATGACAATTACTCTATTAGTTTCAGACTGAAAAATAGTCAGACTATACACACAACAACTTCTCAGAATTCTTTCATTTTTACAGGCACACCACATGAGACGTAATTTGATCTGTAGTAGTATATAAAGTGTCTGTGAGAAATTGCCTCTATTGTGCAGTTACAGCCATTTGCTCTTTTCTGTGGAAAAGAGGTTTTTGTCTAGACCTAGTGTGGATGAAAGCGCTCACTGAGTGGATTGATGGACACACGTATTAAGAAAAGCCTCAGATCTCCTCAAGGGACATGTGGGATGCAGCAAATTGTATCTTCAAATGTGGATTCTCATAGTCAAGTGGGTGTTTTTTTGTTTTGTTTTGTTTTAACTTTGTGATGCCACCCACCACACATCAGCTAAGGCCAGCTAAGGTCACACGTGGGAGCGAACAACATCCTTGTAGATTCATCACATCTTGGTCTTCAGTCTGTCTTTATGGCAAATTTTGCAGTTTCCTTAAAGAAGCCATCACTGTCACAAACATGCCATGCCTTTATTTTGAGCTGTTGTTGTTGACGCATACAAATCCATATACAGGACCATTCAGATAAACAGGCCCTCAAGGGTCCTCCATTACACAGGACTTTTATTCTTCAAAGGCCCACGCTTTGGCTTTTTTGGAGTCTTTTTTGGCTAAATGCCTAGACTTACCAATTTCTGTCCAACATGCTATGCTTTTTACTTAATTTGCATTATGCTCTTTTCTCTTGGTTCTTCTTCTTTAGACTCCACTCTAAAAGCTCTCCTGGAGTTGGCTTGTTACAATGCCAGTTGCCTCTAGCATAAATGTCTTGCCATGCGAGTTTGTGTTTATTCCTTGTGGTTTGGCCACCAGGAGCGAATTCTCCCCAGTCATTCTATCCAATTAGCAAAAGGCTTTCTTTTCTTCTAAACCTCCTCTCAATGCAGTGTGATCGAGGGTATTTCTGGGTTTATGAGAACAAATCAAGCTCTAGTCACTCAAGTGTTTTACAGTGTCTTTAAACTGTGCATTATTGTCTTTTTTGTTGCTTGCCATAAACTTTGCCACAGCAGAGTAGTTCTCCTGATTCTTTACACTACATTTTGACATTTTCATTCTCTGTGTGTAGTTCATTTGGAGACATCTTGCTGTTTGCAATCATCATCTGTTCCATTGACAATACTTTTATCAGTAGCGTCTCATAGGGTTGCTGCGGTGACAGAATTTTCCCACCCGTTAATCAGCGCGTGACAAACCCGGTGATACCGGTATTATAAATGCGCATGCAGATTTACTTTCACTTTTGAATAACGCAAATGCAGCGCTTGCTTACGCTGCGTTAAGTCATGTATGAATTCGCGTGTAATGCGAGTGCAACAGCTGGTTTAATTAAGTGCTTAAGGTCAATGTATGCATGTAATTCTCAAAGAACCCGCCAGTGCCAAGCAGAGCAACCGGCTACTTCTCCATAAAGCGCTGCTTGAATGATGGGTTTCTTATTTGTCTTGATGAAAAACACAACAACAAAAATAAACATTATATATGTCAGCTTGCCTCGCACACTCTCTGACAGGAATAACATTAACTGAATTCTGACACCAGCTGCTCTGTGATGTGACGCGCGTTCAGCTCCGCTGAATTCAGGCAGCAGACACATTCAGTTGTAGTGTTTGTTCTCTCTAACGAAAATAAATTATTTAATTACAAGAAAATATCAAAACGACGGTGAAAGACGGTGTCGCGGTGGGCAAGTGATCTAACCGTTGAGAGCCTGGAGCACCGGTAATCACCGTTTCACCGACTATCACGACAAGCCTAGCGTCTCATGCTGCGTTTACACAAACCATGTTTGAGGCGTCAAAATCACGTCTACCGCACCTAGTTTGCCGCTTTAACAGTTTGAATGCATTCAATGCATTCTACTTCTCTCCAGACGCGCGGAAAAAGCAAGCATTTGACGCATGCCAGAGGCTTCTTGTGGGAGGGGCAAGTGCTATGCGGTTGTCTGTTTGCAAGATGTCTGATGTTGATTGTGCATTTATGGAAAGAGTTATCAGTTTGTATTTGGGAACCTTACTATAGGGGGAAAATAAAAGGCGCGGGTCGTTAAACGTCACGTGACTCAAAAGTGAAATGTGTATTACAACTTAGCAGGTTGCCCAATGTCCTCACTGACACTCTTCCAAGCGAGGTCCTTTTTATTCCTGTCTCTATAGAAATAAGAACTTGTGTTGTATAGCGCCGGGTGACTGCTTACGGACAATATCAAGCGTTCCTTCAGGTTCAATGAGTGACTACGTGCGGGGCTGCTGCCACAGCAGCAAGCAGGCTCCTGATTGGTTAACGCGGCGCGAATTAAGCGCCTGGCGCGGTACGCGCGAATGGTGCTTTTTGTGCATTTTGCGTTTGACGCAATTTGCGGCTGATGCACAAAAAGCACCATTCGCCCGTACTGCGTCAGGCGCTTAATTCGCGCTACGAGACCTCCAGACACGCGTCAACACGTCTTCACATTGACTTAACATTGAAATCACTCCCGTTTCACGCCTCTACCGCGGCTGATGTAAACGCAGCTTTACACTGTTGCATCAGGGCTTTTACAGTCAAGGCCTAAAGTTTGTAAACACATTATTAAATTATATAAAAAAAGAAAACTAATAAACTGCATGCCTATTTCTGACACTATCAAAAAATCTTCTTTAAATATTTTTATAGAAAGTATTTTTGAAAAATACATACAGTAGGTGCACACATAGTGCATGTAAAGTTCACATTATTTGTTAATATATGTGATGCCTTCTGGGAAAATCCGTCGGATGTCGCGCTGGAACATTTTTTTTTTAATTATTATTATATAACATTTTGTCTGTCATCTCTGAAAATATCTAGGGAAAATTCACTTGTTTAGTGCAGAAAAAATGCAATTTATGACAGCTGAAAAGTCTTTAGTGCAATAGCCAGACTGGTGATGGTGCAACACAATCACCCATTGCTTTTTTTTCTTAAAGGTTTACCTTTCAAAATAAACCACATAACATGTAGATTGAAAGTGTATCATTGCACACCTCCCACCGGTCCTGTGTAGACTATGGCACGCAAAGTTTTTTTTATAGAAAGTTATCATAAGATATAACCAAATACGCCATATGCTGTCTGCATTAGATGGAGAGAAGCTTATCCACGCTTTTATGACCTTAAAGGGTGTCACTCTAATCAGGTAAACAAGCTTCAGCTGGTTCAGAACGCCGCCGATTTAAGAAGTATGATCACATAGGCCCAATTAAGCATTCAACCATTATACTGCATAACACTTGCATTACATGTGAGCGGCCCCTGCGATAATTCCAAGAGGTGATCAAAAGTTCAGAGACTACGCTCATGATAAACAACGTAAAACTTCACTAAAAGTAACAGTAAAATACAGTATAAGTGAATAGATGCGGTTCAAATAATAATATCAATATAATAGAATATAATAATAAGTGTTGTGTTCCTTGGGGCCAAAGTGACCATTTTGTATCTTTAACATGTATAGTGACTAAAATAATTATTTTACAACAGTAAAGTGACTTTTACTTTTAATACTTGACTGTTCTGCTTTTATTTTCATTGCCTCTCTTTAAACCCGTTTTTCTCAAGAAAACTTCAGATAGCCATAACTTTTGTTTTAGACAAGCTATATAAAACCTAAAATGTTAAAATCTCACCATGTGATGGGTTTTTCCAGATCACATCACATATATTTTAGTAACCTTCCAATTAAAGGAACAGTATGTAGGATTGTGGCCAAAACTGATATTGCAATCACAAAACTTGTGGCTGAAACTGGTACTGCAATCACACAACTGGTGGCCAATACACAACATGACAACATAAACATCAGTTGAGGGCTGCAACTCCACTTTTTAAATGACAATATCCTGGCCGGATCACTGTTGTGAGTGATATAAGTATTTGAAATGAAAATGATTTCTTAATGTCTAGTGACATATCAGGGCCATTTTATGATTAATTGATATACATTTCTTACATACTGTTGCTTTAACTAAAGGGTTAAAACAAATATTTTATTATATAATTAGATATTCTATTGTGCCACAGACTATTAGACAGTGTGTACCTGTAGCTCTTTTAAATGGAGTTAACGAAGGTTTGGGAGCAGGGCCACGCCTCAACTAATCATCTCTCTCCCCTGAACCTACAAATATCAGGCCGCCAATCTCAGCCCAGTTTGTCTTGTTGTCTTAAACAATCTCCAGTTCAAAACCTCAACACAGTCACCATCCACAGAGGATACGATCTAATGATTTTATCAGGAGCTGGACTATGACTCATCCTCTGCACTCTAAGCTTTTTCTTCAGCGTTAGTGCTTCTTAATTATTCATGATTGCTAATTTGCATATTAACGACACCTTTATGTCGAATTTGCATCCTGTCTGGCGTGAACATTTTATATCCTTTTGCTTCTTTCTTTCTCACTGTGCTTAGCACCATGTTTTTTATATAGCCAAATGCCATAGCTGTTCTCCATTATATAGATCTGTTTATTTTATCAGACAACAAATTAGTATGTAGTAGTGTCTAGCCATTTAAATCATATGCATTAGTGTTTTAGACACAACAGGTTCATCAATCACTAGACTTGTTGTTAGGCTCTTTAAAATAAATGAATTAAATTGAAACATTTAAACACAGGCCTTCTCCTCTAAGTGTTCACTAGGTCCCAACCCCAATCATATAAATCCTTTCATCCCATTTGTCCACCCTTCCTTCAGCCGTTAACAGCAACACAGGGTGCTGTTTTCTTTGTTTTTTAGGTGTTAATCACAATTTTAACCAGTTCTTCAGTTATATCTCACCAACATCAGCCAGCCCAGCGAACTACAGATCATACTAGGCCGGTGAGGCTTAGCCATTTTAAACACTCCCAATCTAAGAAGTTCAAACAATTGTATTAACCCTGCCCTCTGTATATCAGATATCTTCTGCCTGGTACAGCAAGATGTTTACAACAGTTTAACAGATAAACACACTTGGCACCCTTGAGAAACTCGTTGCCAAATCTTTGCAGCAGGTTATCTCTATCGTACAAACTTAGGGAGCCTCCTTTATCTAGATTAAGCATGCACAATTACAGGGGTGTTGTTAGGCCATTTTTAAAAATAGTCATTTTAAATTCTTCTCAGTCCCCCCAAAAATACTTATCTCGTCAATGGCGGTGAAAGAGTTATCTCGTCAATTAAGAGAAAACGCTTCCCCGCCAATGACGAGATTTTCTGTCTTTCCGCAATACCGCTATTATCCTTCCGCAACTTTTTAAACCCGGAAGTATTGCCCTATGGCAAGCGGCTGCATGTCCGTGTTGTTTCAAAGATCGCCCTGAAGGGATCTCTATGAAAAGTTCGTCACAAAAATGAAATTATCTCTGCTTTTTGCTCAAAATCTGGTGTTTTTGCAGAAACCTACCCATATTCAAAAGCTGACTACAAAAGAACCACTTAAGGTAGGATGAAACGTTTTTTTTTTTTTTGTTTGAAAGCAGAGGGTCTGTCTTTCATTTGGTATATTGTATGTTTATATATTTAAAGAAGAACATTTTCTGGAAGGCATTCAACTTTGGTGAAAATCATGAAAAACGCTGGCGCTGGCTGGCAACTTTTTAAAAAAATGCTGGCGGTGAAAGGGTTAAAGAAGAAGATTTTCTGGAAGGCATTTTAAAACAAAAAATGTTGGTACTGGCTGGCAACTTTGCTGGTGAGGAAAGAGTTAAGGGACATAAATGCTTCTCGTGTAACAAATTCTGTGCTCCTGGAATGACATCTCACATCACCCAAACTGATGAAATTTGGCTACAAACAGACGCAGTGCCCTCTAAAACTTCAGTAGCTTTTAACATGAGCACTAGTTTGTTTCCAAACAGATTTAATTCTCTCTACTCGCAGTTATGCGTTTTGTTCTCCGCATGAAACGTATCCCATAATTATAACAGACAGTCTTTGGGGGTTCGAATGGTTTTGTTTCACTCAAACAATGCAATGGTAGTAGGAATTATAACAAAGCAGATCCTGTTCATGCCAAGGCTCACTCAAATTTCCGTTCAACATGAACATTATCTTCTCTCTGGGCTGCTTACATCGCCAGACACCACCATTCTTACTTCTCTTCAGAAATTCAGGCTCCAAACCTGACACTTAAACATTTACTTACTTAATAACCTAAAAATAATCTAACAATAAGGGGGCGTGCACACAAAAGCTTTTACACCCGCGGCCGGCGCATGTCTTCAATTGTTTGCAATTGAAGCTCTGTGTTTTTCATATAAGCCAGCAGCTGGCGTTTTTTTTCTGCTGTGAAAACCGGCGCTCAGCAGTTTTTCCGGCATGGCGCTGAGCAACGAGAGTTGAAAGAGATTCAACTTTAGGTGAAAAGCTCCGCTCGTCAATGTCAGTTCTTACACGGCCGTCCAATCACAGTGGAGGAGGGGCGGGACAAGTATCACAACAACCAACCGGCTCACAGCTCAAGTATCACAGCTACCAAAGCGCTTGGCTGAAGAAAGCTAGCACTCAGCTGAAGAAACAGGTGGCAATCGGTGTCCTCCAGGCGTTATCAGACACGTTTAAAAGTTTTGGTGTGCACAACCCTTAACATTGCAGATGCAGGTAATCATCCCTTGATTTCCCCATGATTCATCTTCATCCATCCCTCACTCTAAAAATGGCTGGGTTATTTTTGACCCATAATGGGTAAATATTAGACAGAACACACCGCTGGGTTAAAATTGACCCAATTATACACCATGGTTCCATAACATCAACCCAACATTGGGTCATTTTTAACCCAGCATGGGGCAATTTTAAACCCAGCTTGTGTTCTGTTCAATATTTACCCATTATGGGTCCAAATTAACCCTATCTTCTTATCCATCTCCTCCATCCATATCTCTACTATCCATCTCTTTATTAGCCATCCATTCATCTCCATCCACTCTCTATCTTCTGTCCTTTCATTTCCATCCATCGCTCTACAATCCATCTCTTCATCTTCATCCATAATTTTATCATACATCCCTCTATTATCTATACCCTAATCTCTTTACCATATATTCTTGTTATCCTGTCCTCATTTTCATCCATGTCTCATTCATCCATCCTTTCATCTCAATCTATTTCTCTATCATGCATCTCTTTATTTCCATTAATCTCTTTTTCTTTATCATGTTATCTATCCCTCCATCTCATCCACCCCTTTATCTCCATCATTGACTCTATCATCTGTCACTTTATTATTTTTCTATCTCTTTCCATCCCACTATCATCTGCATTATTCCTTCTATCATTCAGCCTTTCAATCCCATCCTAAGATCTACCATCTATGCCCTAGCATCTATTCTGTCATTCATTTTATTCATCCCTCTGTCATTTATTCCTCCATCTCTTCATCATCCATCTTTTTATCTCCATCCATCCCTCTATGGTTTATCCATTTATTCCTTCTGCAACACGATAGCGACCTGGGGAGCCATCTCACCAGAATTCTTAGCCATGCAATAATCATTTGATGACTTAGAAAGGCCTACCTCAATTCTTCCCAATTTAATCGCTCAGCGTATATGTAACCGAGACGATGCCCCCACTGTAAGTTTCATCTGGCCTCGTACATTCAACCACAGACCAACCTGGCCAGGAGCAGGGCCACACCTCGACCAATTATCTCTCTCCCGTGAACTTGCATATCGCCGCCTTAGAAATTTAATGTTCAACCTGCATCTGAGTAGTTTTGAGATATTGAGCTTCAAAGTTTTAGTATTACATTTGAATTTGTTGATAGAACCTTTTTTTTTTTTTTAAATAAAAAGTCCAAAAATTTACACAAAAAACATCACATAATGTAAATAGGTTGGTCACAGAAAATGTCAGATCCCTATCATTCTAAGCCAGTGATATATCAGGCTGCACAGTTTGTCTTAATTCGAACCCACCCCCCACTCTCTCATCCCTCTCAACCCCCTACTACCCCCCTTCTCATCATTTCATCATCTCCTTACATTCAGATCAAACACCCTTCTCTCTCCCTTCCAGTTTGCAATGGATTGCCTCTCTAACATAACAACATCTAACCGAGACAATGCCCCCCCTCGAGTCTCATCTGGTTTCCTGCATCAGACCCAAGACCAACCTGGCTAGCACCCCATCCCTTTGTCAAACTCCTTTCCCTAATTCATCCCTACATTCTGTACAATAAAATATTTCTGCTACACTCGGTAGTGGCATGGTCCTTGCGCGTGAAATGACTGCTAACCAACATAGTTATACTGAAACCCTATATGATTTATCTACTGTTCACTGTAGGAGCCGAGCTTTAAGTATGTGGATGAAAAATGTCTTTGCAGACTGCTGCCCCTGACATGCAACTGACTGAATGCTTTCCATAGGTTAGTAAGTTTAAACAGGCATATTTCCCCCTTAGTGTCCTATTAAACTGCAAATTTCGGTTTTTCATTCTCTGAAATGGGAATATTCAATAGTAAATAGGATATATTCAGCACATGTGAATTTGATGGCTTAATACAGGTTTTCTGCAATGCTAAAATGTGAATAAGTGTGGGTGTTTGCAGTTTGCATGTCATTTAAATTAATGTCTCCACCAAGTAAAGAAGTGTGCGTCTTATAAAGCAGGTGTTTCTTTCTGGTTTTGAGTCACTGAAAAGCCATCAGACTTCCGGCTGATTTCTTAGAATCCAAATAAGCTACTTTTTACGTGCAGAATGTTTTCTAAGCTGCTTTTCACTTTAAGCCTCTTTTCAAACCAAACCCTTTTGAGAATGGAGGTGCTTGTCTTACTAAGCAGTGATGCCTACATTTTTGAGTGTCATACAGATTTCACAGGGACCAGATGTGCTGGCAATGCAATGGCTGGTAAGACATCTGTGAAAACAGTCATGCAATGTCAGTGTGCTAACCTGAAATGTAGCTCCGATAATTATTTGTTATTCTTCTAGGAGGTTGAGGAATGATACTTTTTGCTTCATTAATAAACGTTCTCAAAAATTTGATTCTGTTCATTTGATACAAAATTAAAATTTGTACTCTCTCTCTCTCTGTCTCTCTCTCTTTCTTTCTTTTTTTCTTTCTTTCTTTCTTTCTTTCTTTCTTTCTTTCTCTCGTCATTGTTCTCACTTTGTTGACTTACTCCTCATCCACAAATACCCAGTGTCTCTCAGTCTTCTGTGTTCTCTATCTTAGCCATTAACTATTCCTTTCCATCCATTGGGCCATGTATTATTTACACACAAACTCACATATATGGACAAACAAATGAACATGCACACATGCACCTAAGCAAGATTTAAAAGAGGCAGCGAAGTTGCCCTTTTGCTGGAACAACATGTACACAATATGCCACTGCTTTAATGGTCTAAACACATCTGGTGGAGATTGTAAATAGAATTTGCATGTTAAAGTCACGTTTTCCCATGTGCATCAAACACAAAAAAAATGTCTACACCACGGCGGGCTTGTTCCACACAGATTGATTTAATGAGGATACTGCTGCATGGGTAGGGCAGAGAGATCATTCGGAAGCTGAGATATCAATATAAACAGAGCTATATTACACATCGCTTTTTCTCTGCTGCCAAGTTGATCCTTTTTTTCAACTGTTTGTTTTTTAGGTTGCTGAATTGAAGAGTTTCTTATTTTATAAAACTTTAAGACTTTAGATATAATGTCAGTGCATTCCAAAAAAGAACAAAAACATAAATGATGTCTTAGAAGAGCACTATGTAGGGAGAACTGTAAGTTTATTTCAGATTGAAATTTCTTAAATGTACAGTATAAAGCCCATATCCCACTTCAAACGCCTGTTGTGGGTAAAGCCTTCAAATGGAAAATGATGTAGGGATGCTTACAGTACTTTTCAATGGAAAACTGTATGATAAAGCTTCATGGATTCATCTGCTTGATCCAGCATGTGTCATCTTGACCACAGACAGGACCACTTGACAGAAATGCATTACAGTGGAAAGATTGTTTTTTTTATCAAGAGTGGTGAACCAAGTAATGGCCAAGTGTCTTTCTTTGAAATCTTTATGTTTGATTCACACAGACACATTCCATTTTTTTTTCACTTTTTAGAACATAATTTTTTTTTTGCAAGTGAACACTAGCATTTAATGTAAAGATACACTCTTAAAATGGCTGGGTTATTTTTGACCCATAATGGGTAAATATTGGACAGAACATGTGCTGGGTTAAAAATGTACCCAATGCTGGGTTATTTTAACCCAAATGCTGGGTTATTATATACCCCATGGTTGCATAACAACAACCCAACATTGGGTCATTTTTAACCCAGCACAGGGTAATTTTTAACCCAACATGTGTTCTGTCCAATATTTACCCATTATGGGTCAAAAATAACCCAGCCATAGAGTGTAGTTGGAAATCAGACTTTGGATTGGGCACTTACTGTATTGATATCTGATTAGCTATGGTTGTTTTGTTGAGGTTGATCACACAAACCCGTTTGAAAATCTGACACTGATCTGTTTTCTCTGATCCCCTAAAGTGAAAAAAAAAATGCTGCGCTTGTAGTCTGTTTTGCACACCACCTGATTTTTCCTGCTTTTAGTTTTTGCATTATCTATTTTGTGGCACCCCGCTGAGCAGTTTAGCTCTTGGCTTTATTAAGCTAAAGGTTCAGCTAAAGATTTCTTTCCTAGAGAGATGGAGATTAACATGTAAGCATTTTAAAGAATTATTTAGTTATTTGACTAGGCAGCTGTCTATTAAAGTAGCATTTGTAATTGTCAATGAAAGTTATAAATGACAGTGTGACTCGTCACTCTACATAATGTGACACACAAATAACACTTTGCAGAAGATTTAACTTTTGAATTTTGACACTGATAGCTTAAAATGCTATTAATACATACCATACAAATAAACAAGAAACACAACTAAACATCCAATTTTACACAAGCAGTTAACTATTTTTATCTTTATAATTTGCAGTATCAAATACAATTTACAGGTACATTTATAATAGCGGTGTAACGGTTCTCGGTAAATAATCGAATCGTCCCTTCATCCTCCCACGGTTCGAGATGCATGCGCACCGTTTTTGATTCGACCACGCATTTCTAATATAGTTTGGTGAAAAAACAATGCATAAAACTGCTAATGTATGGTTCTGAATAAGCTCTGTGTGTGTTTGGTGAAAGTACCTGTCCAATCAACTCGAAGTATGCAAATCTGTTGCCAACCTCACAGTTCCTCCTCACGTGTTGGTTTGTGTGCGTTTGTGGCGTGGACTGTTTAGCGCGGCAAGCGAAGGAGAAAAGACGCTAATAGAGGCACCGCCAGCTTCATTTAAGTCTACTGCAGCAGCGATTCTCAAGAAAACGAGGACAAAACTGTCAAATTTGCGAGTGCCGTATGCTCAAGGCAATACATGTAAAATGACGAGTCGCTTATTACGCCGTCATCACCAGGGTCAGGTTGTTGTTGATAGCACGCGATCACAGGTGAGACAGAAACAGCACACATTGCTTTGTGTTTAAATGTTAACAAACTGATCTTCTTGCGAAAAAACTTGAAGATAGTGGCATAGAATATAAAAAGTAACCCAGTGTTCTAAGCTAATTTATGTTCATTTTGAAGTTTCTGTAAAGTTGGTACATGTAGTATAATAATACAAGTGCTCTTACATGAAAATGTTGATTTTGGCAGAGGTTAAAAACGGCTAAGGTTTTAATTTTTGCAAAGAAGCCTGACCAAAGTGTACCGAAACGTGCCGAAACTGTGACCCTAATACCGTGATACGCACTGAACCGTGAGTAATTTGAACCGTTACAATTCAATTCAATTCAATTCAATTTTATTTATATAGCGCTTTTCACAATACTCAATTGTTTCAAAGCAGCTTTACATTAATAGAAGCAGTAAAAGCACAGAAAAATGACAGATAGCACAACATAATACACAATAGCATAAGCTGTCAAATTTGCTGAGGCTATGACTCGACATTATGAACGAGCGTATTACTAATGTAACGTCTAGGAGAAGA
The DNA here is from genome assembly GCF_027580225.2 of Misgurnus anguillicaudatus. NCBI lineage: Eukaryota > Metazoa > Chordata > Actinopteri > Cypriniformes > Cobitidae > Misgurnus > Misgurnus anguillicaudatus. The sequence goes on from NC_073358.2 coordinate 20,722,299, forward strand.
AGCTAAATTAAGCCCAAGCAGGCTACCTCCCCGGGGTAAAAAACCCCCTAGGAGAAAAAAAAACAAAAACCCCGGGTTGTTTAGCCGAGGAAATAAAAATCAAAGTCCTAGGAGGGAAAAACCCTTGGGAGATATATATGTATATACACACATATAAACGGATAAGGAGATTAAGCGGGGTTTAAGCTGGTTCTGCCGGTGGTCGTTGGTCAGGCATCAGCTGGGCATCACAGTGATGGACGACCAGTAGATCAGAGGTGAGTCGACTTTCACATCGACCGGAACTGGGTCTGTTTGTCCCATTGTCCTCAGGGTCGAGGACAGGACAGGGAGAGAAAAACAAAATCATATTAGCGTAGGGGCCGTTCACATGTAATGCAAGTGTCACACAGTGATGTGGTTTAATCAGCTTAGTTTCAGACAGACTAACTATTGCGGCATAATTATATTATCCACAGTTGAGGATTTTGCAAATTGGGGGCCCACTGCGACGGTATATATGGTAACTAAGGGTCACCTTCTGATTTTTAAGAGAAAGAGAAAATGAAACCTGTCGACCCGTTTGACTAAGGCCTGTAACCCCACTGTCGTCGTTAATGCAGGTTCAGTGGCAAACGGGTCTATATTGCATGCTATTTACAAGATCATGAGAAAACGCCAACATCGCAACCTGACCATACGTGCCAACCCGTTTGACTAAGGCTGGAGGCCCCACTGTCGTCGTTAATGCAGGTTCAGTGGCAAACGGGTCTGTATGGCATACTATTCACAAGACACAAAAAAGCGCCAAAATCGCAACCCGACCATACGTGCCAACCCGTTTGACTAAGGCTGGAAGCCCCACTGTCGTCGTTAATGCAGGTTCAGTGGCAAACGGGTCTGTATGGCATAGTATTCGCAATATAAAGAAAGCGCCAAAAGCCCAACCCAACCGTACGTGCCAACCCGTTTGACTAAGGCCGGATGCCCCACTGTCGTCGTTAATGCAGGTTCAGTGGCAAACGGGTTTGTATGGCATACTATTCACAAGAACACGAAAGTTCCAAAATCGCAATCCGACTATACGTTAAGATAAGGTTTTTATTTATTTATTTGGTTGGTCTGTTTTATGACCGCGAGTGCTTTGTTCGGTACAAATAACTATTTCGAGTTAAGTACTTTTACTAGACAAATTATGCGAATGCTTTGTTGAAGAGAAAAGTTTTAAGTCTAGATTTAAAATTATCGACTGTGTCTGATTCTCGGACATCGGTTGGTAAATCATTCCAGAGCTTAGGGGCTAAGTAGGAAAATGACCTTCCACTTTTAGACACTTTTGATAGTCTAGGGATAATCAAGAGACCAGAATTTTGTGACCGTAGTGTGCGTGATGGATTGTATTCTGATAGTAATTCTCTAAGGTATGAGGGTGCTAGGCCATTTAAAGCTTTGTAGGTGAGTAGTGATATTTTAAATTGTATGCGATATTTTACTGGTAGCCAGTGTAAAGATGCCAGAATTGGGCTTATGTTACACCCCTAATTTATAATCCGCTGTACCCCATTCGCAAATATTTTTCATTGAACTTCAAGCAATGCATTACAGAATGCCTTCCTTATGGACTTAGAAGTTGGGCAAAACAAGACACAGAAAATATGAAGATTCCCTTTAAAATGTTCCCTTTTACAGGCAGCTATTAGGAATAATGTCCTTGAGTAAGGTACTTAAGTACATGTTATCCAGTGGGATTGTCTTTATAATATACTTCAAGTCAGTTTGTAAAAAACCTGTGACAACAGTCTTTCGGCATGCTCTGATTGTCAAAGATATTATTATTAGTTACAGTACATAGCATTGCCTTATTTATACAAAGCCTATTAAGATCAAACATCTCAACAAAGCAAATCATAAAAACCTGAAACAGCTACTAAAAATATTTTACAGACAAAATAAACCACAGCATTTTAGGTTTCAGTAATGCTCAGTGCCCTTTTAAATGCATTGATAGTGTAATTTGGATATCACAGCTCTTGTGAAGCTGTGCATGCCAAAGCACAGAGCTAGAAAGTACCATCCTGCTGATAGGCAATAGGTTTTTGGCAGGACACACGGAAAACAGATGTGAAAAACACATTGATTAAAAGCAAAAGACTCCAGTGGCCATGATTGGTGTGGTTAATGTGCCTAAGGCACAGCATAAATGACCATTTATCTGAACAATAAAATGTCTTTGTTTATCAAGGTGGGCTAGATAACCCAATTAACATTTGAGTTATTACATTATACTCGGAGTGGTGCCCTACCAGATTTGAGTTCATGATGTTAGCTTGGAAATTTTACAGTACAGCATTTAAGCAGCATGACATTTTTAATGTTTTATTAAAATGCTCCTTTTCTTTTTTAAATCTAGGTAGGGAGTGTTTGTTTATTTATTTAGTTGAAAGGAAATCGAGCACTTTAATAGGAAGAAAATCAAGCATGAATTGCATTCGCTCACTGTTACCGACACACATTTCTACATGCTACCCGCATTGTTTTGGTCCCTGATTCGCTAAATTAAGTATGCAAATCAGATAACAACACAAATGCACCCACATAATCTAAATGCTGTGTTGTGAATGAGCAGCGGGTTTCTGTAATTTGTCATAACTTTGTGTGTTTGTGTAACTAAAAAGAATTTGTCAGGTTTTTACCTCAATGATCTCCACTGAAGCTGTAGACCACACTATGCGAGGCTGCAGAAATGTGTGTCCAAGCAAGTGGGTAGTAAATAGGTGCTTCTCAGGGATCTGTTTATCTCCTTCACTTTCTCAGACATCCCACACTGCAAAAACTCATTTCAGGGAGGTAGCTTACCCCTTATAATACAACATTATTATTTTTTATGTTATGTTATGTTGTGTTGTGCTATGTTGTGTTTATTACATTATTCACACTTTTTTTCATTTATTCATTCATTACATTTATATAGTGCCTTTCTGCAGCACTCAAAGCATTTAACATATACATTTTTTTTTCTCAACCACCACCAATGTGCAGCATCCACCTGGATGGTGCAATGGCAGTCATAATGCGCCAGAATGGCTACCCTACACCAGCTTACTAGTGGAGATGAGACAGAGTGATATAACCAATTAGTATATATGGGGATGATTAGTAGGCTAATGGTGCCAAATGATTTTTCCTTGCACTACATTCAAGGAGTCATGTTTTATAATTATTTAATCTACCATGAGAAATCAAATCTCTGCTGCTATGGAATGTATTAGATGTGGTCAGTACATTGAATATAGGACACTAATCAAGAGATATATGTGGATCTCATCCATGTTTGTATACATGACTGTGACGTATAGATAAACAGGACTAGGGGGTGTCAGTGTTCCAGTTCTAGTTAGATTCATTTGGAAAATAAAAAAGTATTTCTATATTTTATTCACTACAAAACAGTGTTGTGGATTTTGTACATTGCAAAGATTTAATTTATGTTTTATTATGTATGTTTACGTTTGACTGCTCGTACAAACCAATTTCCCAACAGCGGATTAATAAAGTACCTACCTATATATTACCCATTTACTCTGTCTGTCTATGATGAAACTCTTTAGTATATTTTATTCTCATAGTCTTTTTAAGTTCTAAAATATTATCCAGATGAAATGTCTGTGGTTCTAAGAGCATTTATTTGCAAGTACCAGGAAAAAAATTCAAAAGTCCACTCACCCGTACACACCCTCTTCTTCCGGATGGCTTTTCCAGGCAACTAGTTTCTGCTGACCAGACAGAAAAAAATAAGAATGAATCTTAACTCAGGGTATTGTCACATTGAAAGTCCTAGACTGAAAAAGCTGTTAATTATTCAGGTTTGTATTGCATTTATGCATGGGCCCAGCTCCATTGTGGGTTTGCCTTTGTGCCTGACTATGTTTGTGTGCGCCTGAGGGAATGGGAGATCTGAAAGTGATTAGTGTACATTGTTTGATTACTCTTGTTCGAACAATGTGCATCTTAAATACTATGAATTTCTGACTGTGCCCCCAAGGTTAAGCAATGGCCTCATGATTAGCATTTCTTTTGATTTAAAATCTCCTGCTGAACATAACACGCACCGTGTGACCAGCATGTCAGCTACTCTTAGGGCATACAGTATGTTATAAAAAGAAGCGGAGAATGATTAATTCGCAGGTTATGAAGTTTCTTTGAATGCACTTCCAACTGTAATAATCTGCACTTCCATTGTAAGTCACTGCATGACGTCACGGCTCTTTTACATGAAATTTATTACCGCATATATAGCCGGAAATTACCAAACATTCGTCCGAAATTGCATACTGTGATAGTTTATAATATATTAGAAGAAGTTTCTACTTCCTGACTATAAGCTCTTTACCCGCCATTGACGAGTTATCTCATCAATTAAGAGAAAACGCTTCCCTGCCAAAGATACATATCCAAAAGCAGTAACTGTGTATGTTTTAATCATCGTTCTGAATCTGATCTATAACAAAAGTCCCTTACAAAAATGCAATTATCTCAGCTTTTTGTTCAAAATTAGCTTTTTTGAAGAAACCTTCCCATATTTGAGAGGTAATTAAAATATAACAAATTAAGATAGGATAAACTTTTTTTCTTTTGTTGTTGTTTTTAAGCAAAGGGTCTGCTCTTTTATTTGATATATTGTATGTTTATATATTTAAAAAGAAAAAAAATTCTGAAACGCATTAAACTTTTGTGAAAATCATACAATATGCTGAAGCTGGCTGACAATTAAAAAAAATGGTGGGGAAAGAGTTAAATCAGTATGCTCAATACTATATATTTTGTATAGGTCGGATATGCTTACATTCTGAACCTTTTAGATCTACTATATTTTTATTGTCATGCGATCGTACACTCACCTAAAGGATTATTAGAAACACCTGTTCAATTTCTCATTAATGCAATTATCTAATCAACCAATGGCAGTTGCTTCAATGCATTTAGGGGTGTGGTCCTGGTCAAGACAATTTCCTGAACTCCAAACTGAATGTCAGAATGGGAAAGAAAGGTGATTTAAGCAATTTTGAGCGTGGCACAGTTGTTGGTGCCAGATGGGCCGGTCTGAGTATTTCACAATCTGCTCAGTTACTGGGATTTTCATGCACAACCATTTCTAGGGTTTACAAAGAATGGTGTGAAAAGGGAAAACAATCCAGTATGCGGAATTCCTGTGGGCGAAAATGCCTTGTTGATGCTAGAGGTCAGAGAAGAATGGGCCGACTAATTCAAGCTGATAGAAGAGCAACTTTGACTCAAATAACCTCTCGTTATAACCGAGGTATGCAGCAAAGCATTTGTGAAGCCAAAACATGCACAACCTTGAGGCGGATGGGCTACAACAGCAGAAGACCCCACCGGGTACCACTCATCTCCACTACAAATAGGGAAAAGAGGTTACAATTTGCACCAGCTCACCAAAATTGGACAGTTGAAGACTGGAAAATGTTGCCTGGTCTGATGAGTCTCGATTTCTGTTGAAACATTCAGATAGTAGTGTCAGAATTTGGCTTAAACAGAATGAGAACATGGGTCCATCATACCTTGTTACCACTGTGTAGGCTGGTGGTGGTGGTGGTGTAATGGTGTGGGGAATGTTTCCTTGGCCCACTTTAGGCCCCTTAGTGCCAATTGGGCATCGTTTAAATGCCACCGCCTACCTGATCATTGTTTCTGACCATGTCCATCCATTTATGACCACCATGTACCCATCCTCTGATGGCTACTTTCAGCCGGATAATGCACCATGTCACAAAGCTCGAATCATTTCAAATTGGTTTCTTGAACATGACAATGAATTCACTGTACTAAAATGGCCCCCACAGTCACCAGATCTCAACCCAATAGAGCATCTTTGGGATTTGGTGGAATGGGAGCTTCGTGCCCTGGATGTGCATCCCACAAATCTACATCAACTGCAAGATGCTATCCTATCAATATGTGCCAACATTTCTAAAGAATGCTTTCAGCACCTTGTTGAATCAATGTCACGTAGAATTAAGGCAGTTCTGAAGGCGAAAGGAGGTCAAACACAGTATTAGTATGGTGTTCCTAATAATCCTTTAGGTGAGCGTATGTTTGTATATCTATGCCGTAGTAAGAATAGCTGGAAGAAAATGTACTCAGGTGTTTAGTTTAAGCACAAGGAATGCATACATTAGTACGTATATCTATTACACTTGAAAAGGACCGCCCAACTTTTTCGACATACTACTTTCTTTGCATACTAATTTTCACATAGGGAAGTTGGTCATGTCGGCATCTTCTCTTTTGGTTGCCTTTTCGCTTCAAATCGATGTTTGCGTAAACTGCCCCATAACGTCTGTCAGTACTTTATGCTTCTGTTGATTCTGCCATTAACGTAACAGTTTCCCCCTATAATCAGCTTTTATACTGTAGATTGTGTTTAGTTTAGTGTGCACACCATTCTACTTGTAAAATTATACAGCATTACAGCATTTTCATTCGCTTGTGGAAAGCTACTTGAACTGATGTTTTGCAGAAATAAATGTGCCATTTATGAAATAGAACAAATCATTCTCTAAAAATGTTCAACCTTCATCTTTCTGTCAGGGTTGGTGGATATGGCCTTAAGCTTTAGGTTAGGCTTAAGTGCTTATGAAGCACATATCCCTATCTGCCGTTATTAAAGCTCTCAGACATCTCCTCCTTCTCATTATTGTTCTCTTCAGATGAAGTGTGGCTGTTCGATGTAATTTCACATAAATGTGTTGAGTACGTAATCCAAACTATGATGGTGAGGGTGTAACATTTAATCCAGCAATGCCATAACAGATACTGTAACTACCCCTTTCTACCTTCCTTGCTTCTTAAATTATTTAATTTTAGAATATTTTAGAAATATTTAAATAAATATATTTAATACTAATTAATAGTCATTTGCTGCAAACATGCAGCATGCCTACCGACTTGCATTGTGTTTGCTGATTAGTTTATTAAAACACAGCCTACTAAAACATACAGGTGCATGCTTTTAGTTGTGATCTCGTGTAAGTGTGTGCTTGCATGATAAATTACTGAATAAAGTATGAAGGTATAAATAAAATGTAAAATAACAACGCATTGCCTTCATATAAATTAATTATAAAGTAATTCTTATTTAGGTTAAAACTGTGAAGCAGTGAAGAGCAGGGAGTGTTTTGTCTGATTTCAGTTACAAATGCCCCTCAGTCATTCACTTAAGTAATAATAGACTATGTCTATGAGGATACTTTTTAATACGAGCATTTTAAGATTATTATGGGTAATTATGCTTAAAGGTGCTCTAAGCGAATTCATGCGTTTTAGACCATAAACATTTTTTGTTACATACAGCTAACATCTCCTCACTATCTGCTTGCTGCCTGTCCGCTGATCAAACTGTAAAAAAAACGCGAAATCTGTAGACAGCCTAGGCTCCACAAACTGCAATAAAAACAAAGTGGCCAAACCTACAAACAGAAACCATAACAAAGTATTCCAGCCAATAACCGACAAGAAGGATTTGAGGGTGGGGGTTGGGCGTGTTCATGAAAGCACAGAAGGTAGGGGGAGGAGTTAGCTACGCTCCGTTTGTTTGAAAACAGTTCAAACATCAACAAAAAGTGACGTCACACATATTCGCTTAGAGCGCCTTTAATTACAAGATGTGAAAGAGAATAGCATTTGTGAGTTTGTGGAAACCTGGCTTTTTGAGCACACGCTTTGGATGTGCATGCACATTAAAGTTTTCATACAGGGGGCAAGTAAGGCATTAAATTTTGCGTCTTGAATATTTAAGATGGAAAAGCATAAAAACGTGCAAATGTGACTGCGCAGCACAAAGTTAAGCCCATGTTAACTGTCCCAAGCAACGATCACACTGGCTACCGGCCAGTAATTGTTGACCCCTACTAACACAATTGTTGTGTACTTTGGTGGTTATATTAAAGTATATCTTTTTCATTCACCAATGTATTTTGTAACTGTAGGTATACAACCACCCAGACAACACTGTTACATGTTTATAAACTATAAAACAATATCTGTATCGACTGCAGCAGTAATATGATTATAAGTAAATCTAAAAAAAGCTATTTATCTATTACTAAAGTATCTACCATAGATATCTCATTAACTTATAGAAAAAAACACATGCTTCAATGCACATACTTCTACTTTAACATCTTTTAAGTGCATAGTAATAGCACATAATTGAAACATATTGTAGGAATACTCATGGTAAAAACTGTGTCCCTGCCAAGCTGTGTTCGTGCAGCAATATAGATATCGGCACTGCAGGAAATTCAAATGTTGATGATGTCAGTAATCCCATTGGCTTGAGCGGGGTGTAAAATTGTTGTCTGGTTTTGCAATGCGTTTAAAGAGGCCATGGCATAAAAATCTAACTTTTTCCATGTTAAAGTGCTATGATTGGGTCCCCAGTGCTTCTATCAACCTAGAAAATGTGAAAAAGATCAACCCAGGAACTTAGTTTTGGTAAACCATTACCACATGAAAAAATAGGTTGTTGAAATGATGTCATATGGAGATCTTATTATAATAATACCACCCCTTAATCTGCACTTTCCAACCACAGCACTGCCATTTAGTGCAGAGAGAAAGAGAGAAAATAATTCACAGCACAATTGAGTTTTAATTGCAACAAAACACCATCATTGTGATCATTGTTTGCACTTCATCCGCTCATTTGCAATTTAAAAGACACACCAAAAAAATGGCACACCTTTGCTCAGGCCTACAAATCAGCAATAATTAATTATTTATATGGTATGTTGAGCTAAAACTCACATATGTGCTCTGGGGACACCAAAGATTTATTTGACATCTTAAAAGAGTCGTGTGACATGGCCCCTTTAAATTACACTTGGGTTTATTTATTGTCAACTAAACTCATTTAGGTTAGACCAATGACAAGGCAGAAAAGTGAATTTATTGAGCCAGATGAAGTAAAAAAGTTGTTTTAGAGTAGCAACAATGCATATGTACTTTTTTCAGTATACAGTTACACGTTTCTAATACTTTTTAAGATACAGATTTGTAATTCAATTCAGAAAATGTTGTCAAAATTGAAAGGCTTTCTATCTGTGTATGTGACTGTGTTAGATTGAATAGACTCCCTAAAGCTGCTGTTTAGTGGGAGGTGACAGAAGTGTCACTCTGAATGCCACGGTGCTAAATGCAGATTAGATCCATTACCCAAATCTGCTCTGACCTTGTCATGATCTGTTGGAAGAACGATGCAGATGCTGCGCCTGTGACTCATACAGCATTCAACAACGCTTTCACACATCCGCCATCCGCTCATTTAAAGTGCGATTATTTAGTAATTAACTCTGTCAAGTGATGAATGCGCTGTGGAGACCACTTGGAAACTGTTTTAAGTTGTCATGTTTCAAGATTAATCCTGTTGTGATGTCTCCAGATTTTATAAGAAAAATGAATAAGTAAATTAAAACATCTTTCAATGGGGTTTTAACAGCATTCGATATAGTCTTTGAGAAATAAGCCTTGTTCATACAAACAAGGTGATGAAATGATAAATAGACCAAAAAAGCATCAATAAAATGGTCTGTGCTGTAGTAGTCATGACATCATTGGATGCTGCATGTCTCATCATTGAACTTCAACACCCCAGATTCCACATGGAATGATAAAGTTTATGAAGGAAATACTATCTTTAGACCAAACTAGACCAGATAAAGTTTAGTGTTGGTTCAAGCTGTTTTAAGCTGATTAGATGTGATTTGATGTTGGTCTGTTGGAGAAAAGCAAACATGAAAAGTCAACTTTTCAACATAGTTTCCAAACCTGATTGGTTTTTTGTTGTTGTTTTTGTTTTTTTTGGCTATATTTCTGTCTTTTGCATTTTCATACAGTATCTAATGTAAGGGAACAGTACATATTTCCATATTCCACCATGATCAAGAATACGCTAAATCTTCACTTAATCTAAACCCTTCCAAATGTCCCTTTAGCTTACCTTCAGAAGGATCTAGAAAACCTGGAATTTATAAAACTGATTTGTTCTAGTGTGTGAGTACTAACCACAAGTGCAAGCATTTATACTTGGCTTAGGTCTTGGTCTTGATATACAATAGGCAACAGGTGTTTTTTTTTAGAATTTAAACTAATGTGACTTAAAGGGGACATATCATGAAAATATTATTTTATTTTCCATGTTTAAGTACTAAATCGGGTACCTTTGCTTCTATCAACCTAGAAAATAAGTAAAAGAACCAACCAGTAACTTAGTTTTTGTAAACCATTATCTCTAAGCATGTGAAAAAAATATGTCATTTGGAATTTGGCTCCTCTTGTGATGTCACAAGGGGATAATACAGCTTCTTAATCTGCACTTTCCAACCACGCCACTGCCATTTTCAGTCCCTCCAGAAAAACGCGATTGTGCGATCGCGCGATATATTGCATAATCAGCCAAAGTCCGCATATTTATGCGGGGCTGCATTTTTTCCAAATATGACGCACTTTCGCCGCATTAATTACATATTTCCGCGCACAAAATATGCGGGGCATGCATGATTTCATAATCTCCGCATTTTCGTAGCAAAAAGTCAACATATATATTAGCAGAAAGTTGAAAAATGTTGCATTTACTTCCCAAAAGCGCAGCCGTGTCCTCTATTGCCATGGGAACGTTATGAAGTGATGTGATTATGTGAGGTGAACATCATTGCAGCTTTTGCAAGTTTCCGCAGTTTTTGCAAGTTCCGCAATTTTCGCAAATTCCCGCATATTCCATCGCATTTTTAAAGAAAAAGTGCCGCATATTCCATCGCATTTTTAAAGAAAAAGTGCCGCAACAATCACAAAAAAAACTCTGCGTTTTTCTGGAAGGACTGTGTGCAGAGATCAGCTCAATATAATTTAAGGAGACATACCCAAAACCAGCACATAATTTTATCACGATATAATGATTATCTGTGGGGTATTTTGAGCTAGAACTTCAGATGCTTACTCTGGGGACACCAAATATTTATTTGACGTCTTAAAAAAGTCTTGTGAAATGTCCCCTTTAATGGCCACATACAGTATATACTTTTCAGACAGTGGTGCCAAAGCTTTGCTGTTCGTGTACTATACATAATTTATTCTTAGCAGATTGTATTTGATAAAATCTATGTTTTATGTCATTTCATGTCTCCTATGATTCCATAAACCTTTGTGGTAACTGTTTGCACCTCTTATTCTCTTATCTTCTGCATGCACTTTTTGGGTAGTATCATCCTTGTGCCTTTTGTAAATTTTACTATATATGTGAATCATACTTCTTAGGGCTGGGTAAAAATATCGATTCATCAATGCATTGCAATTATTTGTTTCTCAATTCAATATCGATTCATCAAATCCTATGAATCGATTCAGCCCCCCTGCAAGTGGCGCCGCTGTGGGCAACACTCTAGTGAGAGCGTTCAGCGTTGTACAAGACGCGCTTTATCAAAACAGAAAGATCAAAGAGGGCAAACAGCAGCACTTCTTTCAAGCCTTCACCATCAACGTGATCAAACATTAGTAATACTACACACATTAATTAAAAATATACTCAGTTACTTAATTGCTTGTGTATTTAAATATTATTGAATCGATATCGAAGCAAGTAAATCAATATTTAATTGAATAGAATTGAATCGAAGCCTCAAGAATCGAAATTGAATCGAATTGTGAAATTCCTAACGATACCCAGCCCTAATACTTCTTACAGGATGACGCTCAGATTAAGTAAATCCACCCTGTGGCTTAGCTTTATCACTATAAAATAGGATTATTGACATGAGTAGGGAGTGGACCATAAAAGCATTATTATGTTTCATGAGTTCATGTCTTCTCAACTTGGACATTGTGAGCTTACTTTTGAAATGTGATAAAATCCTTTGTCATAAAAGCATACAATAATGTGATTGTTCTGTTGAGTATTGAATGTCTATGTTTGGCTTTGGCATTTCTTGGTTATGTGATGTTTTTGCATGTTAGATCAGCTTTTGACTAGGCCTTAGTTTTAATAGGAAATTTAACTAGTTTTAACAAACTTGCCTTACTATAGACATTACTTGTGTGCATCTTGAGGCAAAACAAAGGGTAGCCTACTGATGTATTTTAAGATATTTCAGTGAAAGCTGTTTTCAGTTTGGACAGCTCTTACATTTTTTTTGTCTAGGACTAGTCTAATCCTAGTCCGGGAAACCGCCCCTCAGTGTTTTAGAACTGCTGTTGGACGAGTGGACACTTTAAACGTGCATAATAGCCAGAGTTGGGTGTAACGCATTACTGTACTCTAATTACTTTCGCTGATAACGCAGTAACGTAACGCTTTACATTTTAAATGTATGTAATTTGATTACAGTTACCAATGACAACAAAATTACGTTACTAGCGTTACAAATTAAGTGTTGAAAAATTTATTAAAATGTATTTTAAAATGACGTTTTGCCATTGCTCAACAACGTCTGTTAACGAGCATGCGCGCAGCGTCTGTTAACGAGCATGTGCATAATCACTCGTCGGAGACGCAAGCAAATGGATGATGTGTGAGCGGTGGTTGATCATTCAAGTGGAATACAGACAATACATGTCCAAAAAAGTGGGCTTTGCGCGATGACATCTGGTCTGCGAGAAGCGATTGTACAGGTGTGTTTTTAAATCACTAATGTACAATAAGGTTTTATTTGTTAACATTATTTAACTATGTTATTTAATCATGAGCTCAATGCGTGCACTGCATTAATTAATCATATGTTTATTTAAACAATTACCAAAACAACTTTTGATTGTTATATTTAAAGAACTAACATGAATATTAACATTCTTTAACTTGACCAAAAAGCCGTCGCGAATGCGATGACGTGTTAAAACTCTAGTTTCTGTCTCCGCGACCGCGAATGAATGTGCATAGATAGATAGATAGATAGATAGATAGATAGATAGATAGATAGATAGATAGATAGATAGATAGATAGATAGATAGATAGATAGATAGATAGATAAATGTAGAATGTTTAATGAGAAATGTTAAACATGTGTAACTTATTATAAAAGCTACAAATATTTCTGCATCATTATGACCAGTAATTTTAGGAGAGGGCAAATCACACCAAAAATAGCTTTAAGCATTCAAATATGAACTTCGGTGTCTTGTCTCTTGTCTCCGCCCCCTTCTTTTCCCTGTTTCCCAAAGATGGCAGTATGAGTCAATCAATACATAGTCAATACATTTGTTGCAAACTATGGCGCCTGCCGCACACGCGTTTTTGAAGAAGCGCTGAGAGCGGAGAAGCGCCCGACGTCATTCGCGTCTTTCTATTGTCCAATCGAATGAGGGGAGAGGCGGGTCTTACGTTGTGGTGAGGGAAGTTTACAGTTGTTTTGAAGAACCGGACTTCACTCGCTCACTCTCTCCTGCGTGTTTGTGCACCTCTTACCCTCAAACAAGGTCAGAGCAAGCGCCCTCTTTTTAAAGTTTCTGCTAATATGACAGTTAACAGCAAAAGAGCGCTCACGCTTCAATATTTGATTGACAAGACAGCTGACTCGGTGGTTGCTTTACAATATGAAAAGCCGCGTCGCACTGCTCTTTTTTTTAAAAAGGCATGGCGTCGCGCCTTGCGTTTGCAAGCGTTTAAAGCGCTTTTGGTGTGATTGGCCCCTAAGACAGTAACTAACTTCATGCATTAAGCACATCTGCATGTAGTATTTTTTGGGCTTATACCTGGAAGTATGTGTAGTTTTTTCCATACTGGTAAAATTGCGATTGCTTAAAACTAATGCCCCATTAAGTAGCTTCATTTTGAGAAAAACATAAAAATTATGTTATGTACTTGAAAGGCTCAGAGCCATAAAATTGGTTTATTCCTCTAATGGCACAGATATTGTAAAACCAATTGGGTTGTATTTTTGCCTGTTAAACCACATTTAAAGTCTATGCAGAGTTTAAGACCGCACAAGTTTTCCACTGTTTCTGTTTCTGTAACATTAATTACCACCAATAAGTCAACACTTGTACACCCAGCAGCATTAACAGAAAAGTTCAAAGCTATTTATACTGTAAACCAATATTTTGTTTTAACATTAAAAAAGTTTACCAAAATATGAAAATTCTGTCATAATTTGCTCACCCTCACACCATCCCAGATGTATTATGACTTCATTTCCTCTCTTAAACAGTGTTACACACAAATGATCATTTTACATTTAAAATGCTTACAGTATATAGGGGTCAACATGGTTACTCAAAAAGCACACACATCCACCTTAAAGTAATTCAAAAGACTTGATTGTGAGACAAAGTGATTAATATGTTAAAGCACATTTACAGATCAATACTTTGCGTATCCATAGCAACATGGATCAGTGTAGAAAGTTTAAATGTGGTGGCGTGTTGATAACCCCCCCCCCCCCCCCTTCATGGGTTCTTGCATGTCTCGTGACAAGACATACATAGGACAACTAGTCCCAAGAACCAATACGATTTGCTGTTATTGACATCCTTAATCATTTACATTTTAGATGTTTTTTTCTTTGTCCTTTCAAATAATTTAAAAACACATTTCTATCACATTTTATTAACCATAATATAAACAGCCCTTCACAGCTTCTGAAGAGAGGGTTGATCCTGATATATTTGCTTTTTCAAGCTGGACATTATTCTGCATTAGCATGTAGAGATGATTATGATTACAACCCATAACATCCAAAGTGGCCAACTACCACTTTAAAGTATTTACATAATGGCTTAAATTACGAAAAATGTGTTAGACCCAAGGGATCTACAACAGCTTTAATGTAGATTGTCAGTGTTGTATTTTTAGAATAAGTGCCGTTTATCAGTCTTTATACCACAGGGCTGTTGAATGCTTTATTCTGTTAGTTAAGAAATGTTTCTGATTATGATTATTTTTCTATAAAACACACACCTGACCTGTCAAATGTCTTAAATTAACCACCGGAGCAATGTCAATGTTTGTGGCAACCGTGATATAAGCGTAATAATTGACACCGGTCCTAAATTGAACAATAATACTTGAGATTAGGCCACGAGGCTGTGGGCCAAATCTCTGTGGGCTGTGAGCCATTGGATTATTTGAAAATAATGCACACTCACCTTCACTTCGCACCGTACCGCATTACCACCTTGGGACTGCATTATGTTCTAATAATTCAATGGCACGTCGTCAATTGTTCCTTACCTAAATATACAGTAGATTCATAAAATAAAGAATTAGCTTATTCATATCTTACCATAGATACATAAAATGAATCAGTGTGTCAGAACGATGGGGTGGAACAGATCCAAGACATCAGATCTAGCACTAATTGAATTAGACTGTGACGTCTGGCAGCCCTGCTTTTCATCCTGTAATCTGTTCAGCGAGCTGCTGTTGAGGACTGTGCTGTTCCATGGGTTGGCATATATCAGTGTTTCTCAAACTTTTTCTGCCATTCCTCGCTTTGGACGTAGGGGTGGGTTCCGAGCCCCAGCTGCCCCCAGTCGTCCCCAACAAAATGGTAATCTAGTAGGCTTTAAGTTTAACTGTTGAATAACAGCATTAAACACTTTCAATAATGAAAATAAAGTGCAAATGTATTATCACTTTCCATGAAATAAGACTTTATGTAAAAGTAAACAATAATAATGCAACTTTTTGGTTGATTAGGTCCACTGTCTATCTTTGTTTTATCTGCTGATGCCAAATAACCAGTTTTCTTTTCATGCTGTGTCACAAATGTATACATTGTCACCAAAAATGACAACATTTCCTCCCATTTGTCACGCCCCTCTTGTAAAGTTCCTATATCCCACCAGTGGGGCCCGCCCCATACTTTGAGAAACCCTGGCATATGTTGGGCCCTATTTTAAAGATCTAAGCGAATTGTCTAAAGTGCACGGCGCACGGTCTAAATGCCACTTTTGCTAATTTAATGACAGGAAAAATGGTTTGTGCATATTTTTGCTAATAAGTAATGGGTGTGTTTTGGGCGTAACGTGCAATAAACCAATGAGAGTCTCAGATCTCATCCTCTTTAAAAGCCAGTTGCGCTGGCGCTATGTCTAATCCCTATTTAGATGAAGGACTTTGTAAACTGAAAAACTAAGGGGAGAAAAAAGACCACTTGTTTAAGAATAATGTTAAAAATTGTGTTGTTTTCATTTTTATTGAAATTTGAATTTTTTGGATTAAAACCTTTAAAAGACGTTTTCTTTCAGTCATAGGGTTTAATTGCTGTAAATGTATTGATATCCTACATAATCATTGTATTCTCATAAAATAATTAGCAAATACAGAATGCAAGAAAAAAATTGTACTCTAAAAATACAAGAAGAGATAAAGAATTTACAAACTTGCGGAGAGCCGAAGCGTTTCAGCACTAGAACAGCGCCATGGGATTTTTACAAAGCATTACTTAAAATGTTTCTCATCTCACCATATCCACAGGTACAGAGTCATCATATACAATAAATCCATAAGGTAGCATTTAAAAACATTTTAAAATAGATGCATTTGTTAAAAGCAAAGCATTTATTTACTTTGCGCCTTCTAACGTCTCAGAATCGGTCCTCATTTATGTCCAAGAGACTCAATAATAACATTCTAAATTTAATCCTTTGATCTTTCATGTTTAAAAACGTTTTTGTGCTGCTGCGCATCCATGTATGTGATAAGCAAACCCGCGTTGTCGTCCCGTTTATAAGCGCATACTTTACTGCGCTCTTTAAATAACAAAAAAACATATTGAGCCTCAAAATAGCAACGCGCCAACAATGCGCCTGAACACGCCTCGTTTTCAGACCAGAACACCCATGGGCGCAAAAGTGGGCGCAGATGCATTTGCTATTTAAACAACGTGGCGCTAAACGTGAAAATGATAATTGGGCAGGTTTGAATCTAGCAAAAGACACTAGCGTCGCGCATTGCGCTGCATTACGCCGGGTGTATGATAGAGCCCATGGTGTTTGAGCCTAAAGTCTGCCCAATTCTTTGCACAGATGCAAAAACTGACCGTTTTCCAACTGAAGAACAATGTTATATAGGATAGAAATCCAATACTGACAAGAAATACTATGGTGGTGCTTATCTTTTTCTTCTTTTAGAAAGGGAATTAAAATTACACATGCATCAGTGAGAGTTTTTTATATTTTAACATTTTGACTTATGTTTTGTTGCAGTACCTTATCAAATTACTGAGCCACTGACTGTTAGTTCCATTTTATTTATTCAGCAAATACTTGTTTGTTGCTTGTTAAATGTAAATTTTGAACCCTGTATGTGCAGTTTTCTTTAGTAAGCAGAAAGGTTAGTTCGTAGGCTTTTACCAACAAACAGTCTGAATACTGTGATGTCAATATAGAACACAACCATGGCAAATATTTTTAGTTTTGTTTATTCTTCCCCCTACACAGAAATACACACATACTTTTCTACTCCCCCTACACAACTCCATAACCTTTTTTTTTATGTTTGGGGCTTTGGGCCAAATCTCTAGTGTTAAGCATTAAGTCTCAGAATGCAGACAACACAAGGCTGAAGGCTCAAAGAAAGTTCTGGAAACCAGGCCCAGCTAGAAAAGCGGTGGAGGGAGGGGAATAAAGTAGAAAGATGTAGCTATGGAACTAACACTTTCATATTTGTGAGCTGTCACTGTGCTCTGGAAGGGAAAGATAGAATACACAAAACAGAGAGGGAGAATGAACCTCAAGAAGATAAAATTCACAACATATGAAGTCAAGTGTTGGGCCGTGTGATGCTGTATTTCAGTTCATGTGGTCCTTCAGAACATTATAGTTCTTAAGCAACACATGCTCGTATGCCTTTAAAATGTTTTAATAGCATATTAGCACACTTTGTTTTTTTCTTGCTTGTGTCGATCTGTGTGTTTACTTGCATGGATATTGCTATGTCTTGGCACAGAGGAGCTTGTGTGCTGTGTCTGTGCATATGTCTTTGTGGTGTGAAACTTGTGTCTTGGCTCAGATAAGGATTGTTATGGATGTTGTATAGTAGCAGACATTGGCCCTTATCCGAGTCGTTGTATGCACAGGGCTTAGAGATCACGGGCTACAGCAGTTCAACGTCTTTAATAATCTCTCTTTCTCTCTCGCTGCCTCTCTCTTTAATGTGTACCTATGGATTATAGTGACTTTAACTCTAAACACTGCAACAAGTAAGTTTTGAAAAATAAAAATAATACGTTTACAGTGAAATTATTTATTTAAAAAACAAACAAAAGAGCATATGGTAAATTATTGACCTGTTAAAGGCGGGGTGCATGATTTAAAAAAACTCTTTGTAAAAGGGAGTTGGGCAGAGTACCAAAACACAGTTGTAGCCAATTAGCAGTTTGTTTAGGTGATTCCAAATATCAACATTGGCTTTCAGAGATCATGCACCCCGCCTTTAACAGATTTACAGTTCATTTCAAGCCAAAATGTTTTTCTTTAGCTAGAATTTGATGACTGAATGTGTTTTGCATTTTAGACGCCACTTTTGTTGACAGGAGAATATACAGAGGACAAAAAAAAAACGATGCGAGTCAGGAAATGACAGCTTGGACTTGAGCATATGTCACCCACATTTGCTCCATGTCTAGTGTGTTTGAAACAACATGCACTAACCACTGGACCAAATAATCAAATTAGATAGTACTGAGTAGACAAGAAAGTGGAAGGAGGGAGAACAGGATATGACCACCCTACTGAAAAATCCAGCTAAGACCAGCATAACACTGCAAAAAAAAGTTTGTATTTTTTGTATTTTTGTCTTGTTTTCAGTAAAAATATCTAAAAATTCTTAAATTAAGACTTTTTTTCTTGGGTCGCTTTGCTCATCAAGAAAAAGCATATCAAATTTAAGTGATATTGTGCATAAAACAAGCCAAAAAAAATATAATAATAATCTGCCAATGGGGTAAGCAAATTTTTCTTGAATTTAGTGTTTAAGAAAAAATGTCAAGATTTTTTTGCTTACCCGATTGGCAGATTTATTTACTTGTTTTATACACAAAATCACTTACAGTATTGGGTCGTTTTGCTCATCAAGAAAAAACATCTTAATTTAAGAATTTTTAGATATTTTTACTGAAAACAAGACAAAAATACTAAGACATATTTTTTTTCTTGAAAATCATGTTTTGCAGTGAGGCTGGTGAGCTGGTTTTAGCTGGTCTCCCAACTTGGTTTTAGCTTTTTAAGATGGTCTAGCTGGACTTAGCTGGTCAGGCTGAGAAACCAGGTGACTCACCAGCTTGAGGACCAGCTTAATCCAGCTACTGCCACCTTAAACCAGCTACCAGCTTTTGCTGGTCTCAGCTGGATTTTTCAGTAGGGCAGGGCCTGCATCCCTATGCGCATGTCTCTGAGCACTTAAATTTTTCATGGACACATGAACAGTTATGACACTGTGTCATACCTAATGTCCACTTGTACTGAATGACCACTTAAGAGCTTTTCACACAGTGCTTCACCCTGGGTTATTTTCGTTCTAAACCCACTTTTAAATCCAGGTAAAGGAGCATTTGGCAATTGTAATTTGGTAGTGGGGTTATTACTACCACTGGATTTTACATGGGGTTATGAAACTGTATTTGCATTGTGGTGCCAAATGTGCACGGTGTACAAAGATAGTGTTGAATATTGGAAGATTGATTACCTTATATCACAAGCTGTGTGTGCGATCACAGAAACTTAAACAGTTGTTTACCGTTTGAGGTAAAACTAAAAATACTATCTAAGGTGATGAATAAAGAGACCAGGAAGAAGGATTTATGTGATGTAACCTTCTTGTGATGTGACCGGAAGTGTGAGGTGAGCCATTTGGATATTTAAAGCACTTTAGCACATTGCATTTACTCAGTCAGTTTGACACTTCTGGATCTATCAGATCATGACTATTGATACGGCAAATATGCAAATAAGAACATTATCCCTGTGTTTAGGAATGTACATTGTAAAATGACAGATTATGAATACCCAGGGTTATCACTTAACCCCTGGTAAATTATGAGCAGTGCAAAATGTGCAACAGATTACCCAAGATTCCATTTACTCGGGATTTAGACAAACCTGTGGGTAACTATTCAAGTTTAAAAGCCCTTAAGATTTCTTAAATTAACCTCCAGTTGACATTACCACGAGCACAAAAAACACAATCCATGCAGATAGCTTTACTTTCATACAGTCAAGACCTAAGGCAAGCTCCTTTCACAATGACATGAATGACAAGAAAGGAAAGAGAAAAGAAGTAGAAGGAGGGCACTGGGAATCTTCCCGCTGTTAAATGTGATCGGGCTGATGGAGTCTGATGATAATGGCTGGAGACAGGTTGGGTTCAGCCTTGACATTCAGGCCCACAGCTTAGCGATTAACAGTCAAACACATGCATGCTAAGTCGGATAATCTTAGAGCTGCCACTGAATGATAAATACAGGTTGGAGCTCTAGCTGAGCGAATGTTTTGACATTGTATGACAATGTCCTAGTTTTAAAGAGTACAACCTTTAGGCAATTATGAGAACAGTCAATGGCTACATTCACGCAGCAGCAGACTACAGGTGTCATACTTGAAGGAGTGTTTTAAACTGTTACGAAAGAGAGTAAGAGCTACATTATATACCTTATGATATACCTTATGAAATACTCTATATTTTAATGTATGAACAGAACTGCTATTGGCAATAGTGGTCTGTCACATCTTCAGCAAATGTATGCATATATGGGTGATTCTCACGAAAACTTGGTTTTAAACATGTCAAGCATGAAAATGTAAAAATTGATTAAATTTACTTTTTTCCCACCAGACATTGAAAAACAAAGTCTGGAGTAAATGGGAACATTAATTTAAAAACGTTTACTTTTCATTTAACACTTTTTGTAACATCATTTAAAAAATTAGTCCTAAATAATCTCATTACCGCAACAGTCAGAAAACATCAACACTGACATATTTTTAAAATGACATGACAAACCTGAAAGAACATAATTTGGAGATTCTGCACATGCATTTAAAATCAAAGTATTATGCTTCTATTAATTAAATTAACATTTAATAAGCATCTGTTGCGGTAGTGATAATCAAAATGTCGTGTAAGCATTCTGACAAGACAATATTTCAAATTAACTGTAAAAAAATGATCTTACCTGGTAGCCATCTTGAAGTAACTGGTCCATGTGCTTGGTCACTCAAAATCAAACTTTATTAAAATTCTGTATGTGTGCTTAAACTGTTCTCAAAAAGTGCGGAGGATGAGAACATCAGGCATGGACATAATTTTCCTAATTTTTCTTCATTATTATTATACATGAATATTCAGTAAATATTTTTTCTGTCATCTAAAGTAGTCTAGCAAAACATCCATTTATTTTTTTCTTAATATTTTTGTGTTAATTTGATTAAATTACAACATAACGCATGTTCCAACAGAGCCGGACACATTGCGGTAATGAGAATTTCAGCAGAAAATGAGATAAAATTTACAATTATAAATTCTTATGTTGAAATCACACATTGTGCAAGGTAGAACACAGTATTGTGTTAATTCTGATGCTTTTTAATGTTACTATATTACACATTTTAAAGCTAAAATCATTAGTGCCGTGGTGTTTCAATGGTTTCGTGAGAATCACCCATATGCATAATATAGGCTTGTGTTTATTAGGTTATGAAAAACAGCAGTGTATGGTTAGAGATTAAGACAGAACTCTACTTTAGTGTTTAGGCAACTAAAAAAGACAGAGAACAGCAGTTACTGGGTTTTCCTAGTTTTCCAAAGAAACCACAAAATATGAGCCATGAACGGTTGATTTATTGTTCAATAATAAAATCATTGCTTTCAAATATTGACTTTGACAGTAACTAAAAATCACTATAATTCTTGCTGCATGTGCAAAAATAAGTGCAAAACTTTTTTTTACTAACCACCCACATATTTACCAGGTACTGTATTTACATTACATCACTGTCATTCTCAACTGTAAATATATTCAGATGTGCATTGTTGCCAAGCACAGTCTGCATTTTAAAGGGCTGATTCAGGTGCTTAAAATGCAATAGTGTGGCATAGTTTGCTACTTTGTTGTAGTCTGCTGTTTTCTCCACAACCAACCAAGCACACTCAAGAATTGCACATTGCCAGTTGCATTAAATTGTGTGCGCCATTACCCCAATTCCATAATTCCTTTAGTCAATCGAGATCCTCACCACAGACTACAGTATGGGCCAGATTTACTAAACGGGGCAAATTAGCAGAAGAGCGCAATTCCAAAAAAGTGCAGATGGGAGTGGTATTATCTTCAGGTTATTTACTAAAAAGGCGCAAATTAAATAACACAGGCGCAACAGCTGATTTCCATAATGACAAATGCAATCTACTAAGAGCAGCGCAAATTAGTTGAGGGTCACAAATAAGCAGAGCTGATGAGGATGCGGGTGATGTACAATGCCTGATGTGTGACTTTTAGTGACTCTTTTATTTCCTTTGACAAATAAAAAAATGGCTTGCCAAAAATTATTATATGTTCTTCTGGCATTCCAAGTAAACTGTTACAGCTCAAAAAATCCTGTGCCTTGTACCAGATGCTCTCTGATGCCTCTTCTATCAGCTACAATTGCAGCCTTTTCAGGCGCAGAATAATTTAAGACATGCTTTTCTTGCTATTAAAATGGTGCAAATACCAGTAATATCACACATGCAAACATAATTAAATCATATTGTGTGATTTATTTAAATAATCTCCTCTCAAAAATTTTGTGTCTGAAAGGGAAACTCCTAGAAATGCATATGCAATAAGGTCAGTTGCAAAAATAACTAGACCACACATTTTCAGCGCTAATTACCACTGCGCTTCTTAAGTAAATTCTGACAGTCTTTATTTAACGACAAAATTATGGTTTGCGCTGATAATACAGTGACCTTTTGCGCTGGTAATACAGTGCTTTTCCAACTGTGCTACAGGAACACCTACAAGTCCTTGAAGACCCAATATGATGTCTTGATATTTACTATAATTTTCAGTAACTGCATTACTCAAGGCCAAGTTATAGAAGGAAATTGACTCTGGTTACCTGTCCATATAGAGATTATTTGATTCTACCCTCTCTCACCTGTTGGTCAATACAGATAATTTCCAAACATTGGGTCTCATTCATTAAGCATATGTATGCACAAATTTTCACGAACAAATCGCAATTCAACAAAAACTTTCGTATAAAAATGTATTCTAAATGTATTCAAAAAATCAAGAAAACCTAAAACCACTCGTACGCAGTAATCATGTACGCTATAATAAAATACTAGGCTATAATTATAATGTTTATAATAATGTTGATATATAAAATGTACATAGTTATATTTTATATTATAATATTTTCTGTATTATATATTAATAAACATGATCTATACTATTATTATATACGTAATATTAAACATTATTATAGCCTACTTTTTTGATGCACGTAATGACAGATCTTTACGCTTTCCTTCCTCACCTTTTAAATCTCTATATGACAGCGTCTGCTTAATGCCTAAACGTCATGTAAATGTAATGAGAAGTCCAAACGTCAATCACTTGATCTCCTGTCTGTTTTATTTTAGATACAGATGCACGTCTCTGTTAATTAAATGTCATATTTGTTAACGCATACAATACTTATTTAATG
Source organism: Misgurnus anguillicaudatus (assembly GCF_027580225.2). Taxonomy (NCBI): domain Eukaryota; kingdom Metazoa; phylum Chordata; class Actinopteri; order Cypriniformes; family Cobitidae; genus Misgurnus; species Misgurnus anguillicaudatus. The sequence goes on from NC_073358.2 coordinate 20,745,976, forward strand.
TTACTCCGGTCTGTGGACAGCACTGGCTTCCTCCAGCGACAGCAAAACTTTCCAAATAAAAAATGAAAAAAGCAAAACGGAACTTTACAGATAATAAATATGATCATGGATTTATTTTCGAGCTATTTTCTGTGGACCAGCGCTGCGCAAAGCCTTTATATGGAGCTGGTTTGCGCGTGTTTTATGCAAATTATCAACCTTGTGGACGTGGCCCCTCATGTAGAACACTCCAAATTCACTAACGTAAGAACAAGTACAAGAACAAATTCATGAACGTACGCACGTGTTGTGAATTAGGGGACGTTTTTGTGAGAAGTTCAAGTGCGCATATAAATACGTATGCAATTATTAGTGAATGAGACCCATTGACTGTGTGACAGTAGCTACTATAATATCTGAGATGCAGGACAACATTTAATGTCTGATATCTTCATTTTCATGTCAACCAAGTGCATAACCTATTACTGTACATTGCAATTAACTTTGGTGTTATGGGTGAGGCTAAGTGGGATAAAACTGACAATCTCTTTCTCTCTCTGTCCCTCCCTATCTTTCATCAATTTCCTTCATATGCCTTTATAGCAGCACATGGTGAGGATCCAGCTTCAGCAGGTAGGATATCTAGATATGGTAATTGTTGTGCTCCACTTATCTGGCACCTGTTTTTTTCTCTTTATTTCACCTTCATCTTCTGCTGTTGTCAGTTTTGGCATGTGTGAACTTCTCTGTGTTAAAAGTCTATTTCACAAGTCTATTTCCAAAACCTGTTCTTTACCTGTTCCTTCACACCTTTTCACGTTCTCCCCTAATGTCATCATGTCCTAGCTGGGTTATTGTATCTGTTTCACATGGTGTTGTAGCATCTCAAACACTGCCACAATGAGAAAAATGTCTGTTTATGATATATTGCCTGGTCTGTTTGCTGCTATTCTGATTGCTCGCTTGCCATGGACTATGGCTGCTGTCACTGTTGGCGGTTTTGCTTGACTTATCTTATATAGAAAGTGAGTGGGCAAACAAGCGGTGTGCATGCACACACACATAGGAAAACAAACTCGACATACATAAATGAATCAAACTGAGAACTTCATGAAGTTTCCTGAGCTATGAAAGAAAAGCCTCTAAGCAATACAGTTTTCTTTTGGTTGTGCACAAGCTTGCATATATTGTAAAAGAAGGAATTTAAAAGTGCTTCTACACCCCTCTTAACCCCTTCTCAAGCTCTCCAGCTACTCAGTTACACATCCATTAATCCCTCTCAGTGTGCCTGGTCAGCAGTCACTCTAAAGCCCACTGATGTCTCTGAGCCGAGCGCTCAGACATCTCTCACTTTATGCTTGTCGTTTAATCAGGTTTCAGGTTTACAATAATATGAAGGAGCTTGTCTCTCTTCATGTTCCCAGGTGATCTGCTCGCATCAGATATGTGTTCTGATCTGCTTTACAGGCTTCTTCATATTATTGATATTATATATATATATATAATTAAAGCTGATGAATGTGTTATAGTACATGTTAATATAATCATCTAAATTTTTACGGATGTGGCATTTAGAGGCTTTTGCATCTGAGCCCCTCCTCATATGTATTTGTTTTTAAGAGTTTGGTCACCCATGACAATGTAGATTTGTCTTATTAGCAATTGCATGTTACATTCGCTTATTACTTCTTAGATTTTCTTTTTCTAAGTGTAGCTTGTAGCAAAATCTGGGCATTGAAATTGTGTTAACTTCTCTTTCTTTCCAACATTTTAATGGTTATCTAAACGGTTTCCCCTAAGGAACCACATTATCTACATTGCCCCTTCATATCCCATTCAAACAACTGTTGTTTCATATTAGTCTAGGATTTGATGGCACTTCAGGCTCTGTTTAGAATTTCAGATTTGCTCTGCTTTAAACTGTTTAGCATGTGCTGCTGTTCTTCAACAGTACACTATACAAGCCCTCATCTTTATTCTGTTATATGCTCAATAGCATACATTTACATCTATTGGTTTTCACAAGCAGGTGTTGATGATCTTTGATGCATTTAGCATTAACATACACTGCACTGCAAAAAAGAAAAAAAGAAACTAAAAATGATCATCACCGATTAGCATAAAAGCTAGTGAATGTCATTACTCACCAAAACATGATGCTCAGATCTAAATAGTTTTATTTGTTCATGCTATCCTCATGTAGGGTAGTTTACAACACTGACCATTGTCCTAGAAGTGAATCGGATAAAAAAACACTTATAACAGCAGCATAAATCTAAAAATCTTAAATGGCTTAAATGGGACTTAAAGGTGTTGTGGAGGATTTTCTGTTTCCGGTTGGATCATCAAGACTATTGGTCCTCCTAGTTGTCAATCAGTAGTGTTGTGCAATTGCAATTTTTAAAAAAAATGGAGAAGGCGGTTCTTTTCTATAATTCAAGAAAATCCTCCGCTATACCTTTAAAGAGTGTTTAAAGATCTTGCATACATTTTTGCATATGTTGTTTGGATTATTATTTGATTTGTTTAATTTCTGAAGATCACATATAATCGTGGAGGACTAATTTATTTTTACTAGTCCACATGGGTTGGAACATTTACCTTAATTGATTTGTCACCATTGTTTTTAAACACTAAACTCAAAATATTTTACTGTTTATGTGTGTACGTGTGTCTTCACTGAAGTCATTGGTTCAGTAAAATGATATGGTAAGGACTTAAATTGGTACTTGGTACTCTGTTTTCTTCAATCAAGATCTTTGGGCTGTTATCTTAATATGTTACATGTTTGATATTAGTCCACAGATTAAAAGTGCATTATTGTATAGGTAATCATTTATTTACATTAATATGCATTTTTCAGCAGCTTTTGCAAAAGCTTTGTATTTTATTGTCTTGCCCAAAAGGTAAGAGCAATATGTAAATGGGAAACAGATTTCTGTTTTGTGGTTTGGACCCAGACTGATTGCCGCCACATGTCTGTTTTACCACATGAACTCTGACATAAAGCCAAATATTCCAGATCATTTCAGCTCATCTTTGAGTTTTAAAATGATAACCCTGAACGCTAAAGGTTTGGCCATTTTGGGGCATCTCAATTTCGTGATATATTTACAATGGTTTTGGAGTGTTTAGACAGATCTGTTGAATTGTTTTAATAGTGCTTTACAGTTCACTAGCAAAACAGCCTATTAGTTTGTAAGTAATAAATAATATATAATATAATTTTTTTAACTTTTGAATCAGTTCAAAACTCTGATTCAACTAAATCTTGTGTCATTACACTCTAAACTATTTTTATAGAGTGTACAAAAAATTCAAACGAACTTATGTGTAGCATTTTCATATGTAAAGGTTAATAATGGCTCTTTCTTTGACTGAATGGTTCTTTAAGGAACCAACAATGTTTTTGTCTGTGGCATCACTGTGAAGAACATTTAAAGCCCTTTATTTTCAAAAGTGTACAGGTATATGTATTGCGGTTGTTATTATATTTATGCACAAATATGTAAGCATCACATTTCTTTAGTTAAAGGGGTGGTTTAATGCTATTTCATGCATTCTGACTTATTAACACAGATTAAGAGTTGTAAGAGTCGTAAAAAAGCAGTTGAGCTTGTAACAGAGTATTTCTAGGCCAAACTTACGCCTCCTTTTTTCTACAAGTTTTGGAAAGTTTTTGCGAATGAGTTTGTTTGTTTGTTCCCTTGCTGCTTTACAAACAAGGCTCAGTTTCACGCCGGATTTTCCACTCGTTTACAGCTGTTGGAGCGGTCAAAACTTTAAAAGACCTCGTTAAGAGTCACAACCACAGGCATAAGTAAATAAAAATCTCATGTGTTTTGTTTGCAATCGTGCATATGTGCATGTAATGTAAACAACACCAACAACAGTTTTTCGCCTTAGTTGGTATTGTACTGCATTTACAACATTTACACCTTTTAAAACAGGCAAATGCACATAAAAAAACACATCAAGATTTACGTTTTTTTTATTTTAAAAAAGTTTTTAAAAGTTTGAAACATCTTTTTTAAAAACATCTATGTCAGCTGTGAATCCAAAAGTATCCAAAAGCTGCGCATACTCATAATTCTTCAGCTTCGCCCACCGCACGCCTTCAAGTGTTTGTCCTTATCCGCCAAAAATCGGAAAGGCTGTTCTTTCTTTTATAAATCTGACAACAGGAAAGACTCTTTGGACATATGAAGGATGAAATACTACTCTATAGGTAAGCAAGATTAACATTAGATTGGCAAAAACGTTGTGTGTTATGTCAGCTTTAAGAACAGTAATAGTAAAGTGTTTCTGTTATCTTCTTGTTACTTTTCACATCAAGCAAAGTTGTCACTTGGGTGCTACTTTTTTCAAAAGTACACTTTTGTACCTAAAATGTGCACATTGGTACCCTTAAAGGTACAAATCTGTACCAAAATGGTACATGCAGGGCCGGAGTGGGACTCATTTTCAGCCCTGGAGTTTCATGCCTTAGACCGGCTCACTTTAGTTCACAACTGACTATATTAAAATAATATCATTAAATCCTCAGTAGTCTACAGTAGTCTGCAATAGTGCACTGTTCTTTGCAGCCTTGCAATTCATTGTTTTTATATATATATAATTTCCAAATCAAACCAAATACACTCTAAACAATTATGATTTTGCTATAATCTTGCAGCCCTATCATACGGTATTTTAATAGTATTCAATTAAACATATCAAAAACTACTAAAGCCCGGGATACACTGCACGATTTTTGTCCTCTTGTAAGATCATTACCTTATCACCCTGTACGACATGGATCGTTTAAACTCGGGTAGGACAGGCATGTAGACTGTACGATGATGACATGGAAGCTTCGACGGCAGCGTCACACGTTGCGCAACGCCACCAGCATGCGCTCGTGGTAAACAATACTGGCGCACAGGTCGTAGCAGCAAACACACTGTGCGGTGATCATGCCGAATTTCTGACACTGCCAGAAAACTATCGTAGGCTATCTTTGGACGCAAGACCGGGAAAACGGCCGTCTTTGAACCTCTCTCACTGTACGACATAGGACCACCGATGGAGAGCCACGATCACAGAAATCGTGACGATAGTTTCACGATGGCTATCTTTCGTCTGGGACAGCCAATAATCGTGCATTGTATCCCGGGCTTAAAAGGGAACAAATGTGTTTGTGTTTTCCCCTATGTTTCTGTTTTAAAAAAATGGTGGGTCTTGAGATTACCAGTTGGGTTGAAAAAGTTTAGAAACTCCTGATATACAATTCACAAGCAAGATTTATTAAGTATGCAGAGGAAACAGATGGAAAAATAAAAATCCTTATCTTAATTTTTAGTACTTGGATCATGAACGCATTGCCAAATAACGTAAGGTAGGCCTACCTTGTGTCAAAGACCAAATATTTAATGGACTTTAAAATTTTTGTTGTACTTGAGAAAACATTATATTCATATGAAACGTTTACAATTAACTGTTAATCGCATTCAAATATAGACACGTCTGAAACTAAAGTCGTATTCACATGCGAGCACTTTGAAAAGCAAAAGAAAACGCACATCCTGCGTTAACATCCCGCTCCTTCCTATGGCCAATCCGGGCCTGAGTACGTGTAAAGACCTTTTTAAAAGGTACCTTCCAGTGAGAACTTTTTTACCTTTTTTCTGAGAGTGTACTTGCCTGTACTTTTATATTTGAGTGAAATGCAGAGCTAAGTTTGGCCAAATGAGAGGTGACACCCAGTGTAACAATAACACTATAGAAGTTATATCCCAATCTGAATATCACCTCCTATTAGTTCTGCCTCATTGGATCTGAACAATTTTCTTTTAGTACTTAATAGCATTACTGTGCTTTTCTTTTCCATTTTTTGTTCAGTTATGGATTGATGTGTATATTTAATATTCAGTAGAAGAACATTCATCATAGCGCACTGGGCCCTTATTAGTGTAGTTGCTATGGAGGAGTGTGATGCATGAATAATACACTTTCTTCTTTCTCAAGGGTAGTTTGAGTGATGGAGTGGATAACTGCAGTGAACATTAGTATGCCATTATATAACTAAAGGTGGGAGCGAGTTCACTGGCCAATATTATGACCCCTCCATCAGGCGCTGACATGCTAAAAGCCCTCTTTTTTAAATGCCTTGCCTTTGGTCTGAGAACCTTTTTGTAGTTTGAGAAACATTATTTCATACTGTACTGCTGTGTTGTGCATTTAAACTTTGAAATGGGAAGGGATGGGTTCCACTCTTACTGTATGCATATCCTGCTATAGCTTTTAATAAGTGGCTTCTAATAATTTTAATGCATCGCATAAAACGTGGCCTTTTTAAAAGTTCTGCCAGTACAGTTCAGGCTAAAGAAATGTTTCATAAGCAGGTTAATAGCATCTCGTTGATCTTTTGCTCTATAGCAGAAAATGACATAGATCCTTGGTTGACACGTGGTTCTTGAAACAACAGTTCTGACCTCTTGTGAATTCTTTCATTGTACACACATTTATACTTTATCTTCTGCCTAATATATTATGAACATATGGCTGTGGCCAAATCCCAAGGCAGCTGACTTGTTGCCTCGCTTCCTTATGAGGCAATCACTTTGACGGGATGAATGAGGCTCTGGGAAATGCATTCAGACAGCCTTCTTAGGCAGCATAAAGGAATTCTGTTTGAAATAAGTAAGGAATAATTGACGACGGGCCATTGAATTATAAGAAAATAATGCACACCCAAGGTGCAATGTTACACTGCGGGTGTGCATTGTTTTCAAATAATTCAAAGGACCGGAGTCAATTATTCCTCTTATACCACAGTTTCCACAAACATTGCTCTGGGGCCTATTTTTAAGACATTTGACAAGTTAGGTGTGCGGTTATCAGAAATTAATGCATACCCACGGAACATTTCTCAGTCAATCAGAATACAGCATTCAACAGACCCGTCAACTTATCCCATATTTAAAAACTGCATTACTAATTTCTTGCTAGAAGTGCAATCAAAAGGCTTAAAAAATTAAATATACACTCTCAGAAATAAAGGTACAAAAATTGTCACTTGGACAATACCCTTTCAAAAAGGTACAGCTTTGTACCCAAAGAGTGCATTTTAGTACTTCAAAAGGACAAATTTGCAGTTAAAAATTTTGTACCTAAATGATAGATTTTAGGACCTTTTTTAAGGGTACCAACCCAGTGACAGCTTTGTACCTTTATTTTTGACAGTGTAACTTTATTTACATTAAATTTGTGAGCCAGCTGCTTTTTGGCCGCCATTTTATTTTTCAAACTCAACCAGGCTCGACCAATCACATTCCCGTGCACACACACACATAGAACTGTGGGACAAGACAATGAAGGTATCTCAGGAGTCAGGAAGTAAATCTGAATTAAACTGGCTTCTGTTAATATAAACATTTCTCTTATTTCATATGATTGGTTTAGAAGTGAATCTGTGCTTTTGTGAACAGAGATTATTGACTTTTATTTTATTGACAAGCACTGTTAAACTGCTGCACTACATGACTGTGTATTTTGAAAGAGACTGATATAACAGCAGTAGTATTGTGACTGTCATTTCTTTATATATATGCATAAAAGCCCACCGGCCCACGTTGCCCAGCAGCCCATTAGAAAACTCCACCTCCTCCAGATTTTCACCACTGGGGCCATCCCTGGCCCTCTTGCACTGCAACTGGAGAATAGTCTCTCTTTGTGAAATGCTTTTGTGCAAGTGCGCAATTCCATAACACACGTGTACAGAACAGAGTGCGGTTATTTATAGTTTTCTAATTATTATGGAGAGAACATGCTACATTTGACATTATTCGCAGATCTAATTGGGATGGTATTGGGGATCTACAGAGGGGATGCTTTTTGTCATTTTTCTTAACAAGGGGGATGCCATCCCCACAATCCCCACTTAAACCGAACCCTCTATATGTGTATGTTAAAGAGGACATATCATAAAAATGTTACTTTTTCCATGTTTTTGATGTGCTATAATTGGGTCCCCGGTGCTTCTATCAACCTAGAAAATGTGGAAAAGAACAACACCATAACTTAGTTTTGGTAAACCATTTTCTGCAAGCATGTGAAAAAATAGGTCATTGAAAATTGGCTCCCCTTTTGATGTCAGAAGGGGATAATACCACCCCTTAATCTGCACTGTCCAACCACGGCACTGCCATTTTAGTGCAGTGATCAGCTCATTTGCATTTCAAAGGGCACACCCAAAAACAGCACATTTTTGCTCACACCTACAAAGTGGCAATTTTAACATCAGATGACATGATTTCACAACTTTTCATTGGTCATTTAGATATGTGAAGCATACTGTATATGGAAATGAACCTGGACATTCAATCCATCGAAAAATCGCAAAATCTGCAAAATGGACATACGTGTTTTTCATCGGACAGCGACAATATGATATCAATAAATACCACTTACCATTTATAAGTTAATTGTACTTAGTCGACGACGATGTCTAGTAGGTTGGTCCTATAAAAATCTGTGACTATCATGTCTTGCCATATCCAAACATCCTTTTTGGATATGAAATTGTTTAATGCCAACAGTTGCTCTCTTTTAAAATAAACTTGCATTTAAAACTACGTAGAACACTATCTAAGGCTGCATTGAAAAGTAACTTCGCATCTGCTGCCGTGTTGGATAAACAAAACTGCTTTGGTGTGTCGCATACACATTGTCATCGTCTTGCTGCCCCCATTCTGTGATTGGTTACCTATTTCAGGGGCAAAAAAGGTCCATAGTTTTCATGCTAGACTTGCAGCGTGAATAAATTTGCGTGCAAAGCAGCATGGGGAAACCCAGGCTATGAGGATGAGTAAATAATGACAGAATTTTATTTTTTGGGTGAACTATCGCTTTAAAAAACACAGCATTTGACAGCATTTCGGTGAATGTCAGCATACAAATTCTGTTTTCCCCTTATCAGTATGAGTCATGTATGAGTCATTCATAAATGTTATGATTACACCCCAGATCCAATTATATTTCAGCAAACGACTACAAAATAGGACCCAAATTAGTTATCTGTCCTTTGGACTGTCCAATGTAAACTATTGCAAGACTCTTATCAGCCCTGCATTTTTCGATGAGTGTGAGTTGACAGGAGAGAATCGCGGGCCAGTAGCCCTGGCCAGAATGCTATCATGGTGACATTTCCATGGCATTTCCCGGCTCCCTCTTACCCCCCCCCCCCCCTCTCTATATCTGAAAGACTTTCCAAGGTGAGCTTGAACTTTCTTTGGCTGCCCTAAGAGATTTACCCCCTTGGTGGAAACCTGGACCACCAGTGATTTATTTCCTTTGCCTTGGTTTATGCTTTTCAACTCGTAGCATGTGTTCAGTTTAGTCAGCATGTCTTATCTATCTTGTCATATAGGGACTGTGTGAATGGTAGAGAGAGAGAGAGAGAGAGAGAGAGAGAGAGAGAGAGAGAGAGAGAGAGAGAGAGAGAGAGAGAGAAAGAGAGAGAGAGAAAGAGATGCATAAATGACGGGAGTGGTTTGCTTTACTAGTTGGAGTTGTGTTTTGTAACTGGGAGATGTAAATGTGCTGGGCATTAGGTAGTGAACATGTAGGAGGCTGATACTGCATTCCCTGTGAAGGATGAAGACAGAATTAGGCCAGATATGAGCTGTGTAAGCTCTTACACTGCAAATGCTAGAAGCTGAACATCTCTTTTAATATGCCTGCCTAGGCATTAAAAGGCAAAGGTGTGAATTTTTTGTGTGGTACAATGATTCTAGATTAAGAACACAGTGCTCTAAATTACAGCGTACTAACATTGCTTACAAAAGAGTAATTTTTTGCTGAGGACAGGTAAAAATATCCCATTTAAACTATAAATGAAGTAGCGTGTTCATAAAAATACAAAGATTACAAATTAAATTAGTGATCCAAAACCAAATCTTAGCAATATCATCCAAATTAATTGCTATTACTAAATTATTATTACTATTATTTCTTTTAATATTCTCATACTGCATATGAGAAATTGTCTCCTTACTGGATTTAAGGGGGAAAATTAAGTCTTCACATTGTAAAGTAAATATAGTGGAAAGAGAGGCATTCTGCAGAACACAGCCACATGAAACATACAGGTCATGTGCACAAGACCTCAGTGTTGCTCTGGGCTGCAGCTGCGGTTGGTTGGGCTTTACGGGAAGCCTGATTTGAGCTCAAGCTGCCCTTTTACTCACCTCCCTGCCTCCCAAAGGCTCTGCACAATCTGCTCATGATAACTCAGACATGGAGTGGCTGTCTGAGCCCCTTTCACCCTCCATCACCTTCATCCTGACCATTCTAGTGAGGATCATTTGAAGGGACACTAATTAAAGCACCTGCTTCTGCTGCATGCCAAGATACAATTATGTTGTGGGCTGTTTGTTATATGGTCCTCCATTGACGCTTTGGCTTGTAATTATCTTGGATGGATTGCTTCATTCAGTGACAGCATTGTTTATGTGGACTTTGCAGAAGTCAGTTACATAGGTGATCTAATCAATAGCTGAATGGCTCGTTCTAGGAAACCCCACATGGGTTCAGTCGTCGGGTTTTAATTATTATTAGCCAACCAAGTGATCGCCATATCTCCATATTAATGCATTGTGATTTATGCAATGCAACTTACAGTACTTTATTCCATGCGATCTGCATACATGAATACATTATTGAAGGTTGGAGTTGCTTATCTGTTTCATGGCGTTCATGAGGTTTTGTAAGTGAGCAACAAAAGTGACTTCACCTTCGGGATTTAAGGCAGGACTGTCTATCAGAGAATGATTAATTGTGGAGGAAAAGGGAACACTTTGCTGCATTTAACCAGCGCTAAGGTTTTACTATACTGCACCGGAGCAGGGCTCCTCTGATAGATTGGTTTCCATTGTGACTTGTCGGAAAATCGGGATGCGTGTGCCAGCCAACATCAATTACTTTCCTGCCACAAGCACGAGCCTCCCAACAACGGCTGACATCCTTGTTGATCCCCCTGCCACAAAAGGGAATGACGAGGAGAAATAAAGCTTTATTTTATTGGACCAGAATGCCTGGCTATTGTCTCTCAGGAACGTGGTGCAAGTGTGGTGGTGTGCCCCCATACCTTACATACCTTTTTTTTACTGTTTTATCTATGACTTCCTCTTTCTCATCCAGTTTTTCATTCTTCTGTCTCTCTAGAGGTAGAGAGGGGCTGTCACAAAGCTTTGTGCGGTTATAGATCGTCACATCAGAATCCACGCATAGCTGTCACTCTCTCCTTCAGGATGCAAAGAGCTTGTAATGGAGTTCTGGCAGGGTTATTATACACAGTGTCTTTTTAATTAGTAGCCAATGTCATTATAGCTCACTTCATACAATGCTAAAATTCAAAGATATTGATAATCTTACCCAGCAAGCAAAAGCTGTCACTTCACAGTCTAGATTAACAATAGATCCGATATAGTCCGGCTATGAGTAGTAACCCACTTATACAGTAGACAAAATAAACCTAAGTTTGATTACATCAAAGATACTGGTTATGACAAGATTGAGCACTCCTATAATTTATAGCGGACAATGCAACACTCATTATTGCCGCTCTGGTGTCCACTAGTGCTTGGCGGTATGACCAAATATTTATATCAAGATTTTTTTTTCAAAATTATGCCAGTTTCACGATATATGACAATATTTTTTGTAGGTATGCACCAAATATTCGGCCACCGAAAATGTTTGGATGAAAATGGCCCAAAAGAGCATTTTCGGTTTTCGTCCAAAAGACTTTTACCACCGAAACAATGCGGTGGAAATGTTGTGATGACGCAAACAGAAACCGCGACCTGCATATGCTTGTCTGAAGCAACATCTGCGGTGTGGACGTATTTAACTGCAAAAAGGTGCTAAAATGAGCAGCTTTCTGTATGCACAGAGGCACATGCGGTTGAATGTGTCAGACGTGATCGATCGATCGACGTGATGTGTAAACTTTAGAGAGAGTTGTGCTAATGTGTCTCATACTGTCCATTAACATACATTTGGCGAATAAAGCAATGAAAAACAATGTAACTGTTTTATGTGGAGCGACAGTTTATGCTGCGCTGTTTGGGATTCACCCTCGGTCTCTGTGTGTGCGCGCATTTAAGGGCATTCAGTTGTGCGGAAGTCGCAACGTTCTATTTTAAGAGATGAGCCGATAATGTGGAAAAACAATGAAATTATAAACATTTTTTTTAGCTAATTTCAAAGAACAGACATTAAAAAATAATCTCCCAAAGTTTCGTAGTCCAAATAATTGAGTAAAGGTGTTTAAATGACTATTAAAGTTGAAACAGTTTCACTAAAATCGCTGGAAATTGCTTTTCTCGAATCCTCTTGTCACCTCCGAGCATTTCCCGGGTATCCCCTCAAACGTAACTATCTCTCCAAATATGGTGTTACACGTTTTAGAGCCAATCAGAAATCTTCATAAATGCATACACGTGCGCACGCACACACACACACACACACACACACACACACACACACACACACACACACACACACACACACACACACACACACACACACACACACACACACACACACACACACACACACACACATTCTGGTTTCCATGTTTTGTGGGGACATTCCATAGACGTAATGTTCTATTCCCTTCCCCTAACTCAAACCCCAACCATCATAGAAACCTTTCTGTTACTTCACATTTTCAATAAACATCATTCTGTTTGATTTATAAGCTTGTTTCTTGGTTTACTGTAATACCATTTATATTAATGTCTTTGGTGAAATTAAGCTGTAAAATAAATCGTTTATCTCTTTAAAAATGCAATGGATTTTGAAAGATATCTACAAAAAACGGGCAAAAAACTTTAAAGGCGTTTTTCTCAGGTTTTCAGTTAGAAAAAGAGGACAGACAACCTTAATTCAAATGTCTATATCTTTAAAACATTTCAACATTCAAGGTTTGACTAGGATATAAAGCTTATGATCTCCTCTTTCCATTGATACCAAAATCTCAAATTTGAAATTTGGGTCACTATGACTAATTTTGCTGGATCAGGTCATATATGGAGAGACGCATTTCAAAAAGCAATCAAACATAAAGGGCCCTATTTTAACAATCTGAAACGCAAGTGTGAAGCGCAAAGCGCAAGTGACTTTGTGGGCGGATCTTGGGCGCTGTTGCTATTTTCCCGGCGGGAGAAATTACTCTTGCGCGAGGCGCAAATCAATAAGGGGTTGGTCTGAAGTAGGTTCATTATTCATAAGTGTGGTTTGGGCGTAACGTCAAATAAACCAATCAGAACGCTATCCAACATTCCCTTTAAACGCAAGGGCGCAAGTTCCATGGCGGGTTGCTATTATAATGACGGATTTACCAGGCGCACGCCAGCGGTTCACAGCCGAGGAGACCGAAGTTCTTGTAAGAGCAGTCAAAGACAGAGATGTTGTTTTGTATGGGGATGGGACTTGGGAGAAACCCGCACAAATCAGCGTCGGTTAAACAGGCGTGAGAGGAAATATAGCCACAATTGTCTCATCAGCTGGCATCCGCTACAATGATATCAGGAGACGGGGGAATCCCAGGCTTGCCAGCATAAATCGAGCACGCCGTGTAACGGGATGTGGATCTGCCTCTAAACAGGACCTGACACCAGCAGAGGACATCGCTGCGTCCACCCTCACCGCTGAAAGGATTTGGGGGCTTTGAAATCGGAAACGCAAGCAAGGTCCAACCCAGAAGTACACTTACAAAAAGTTCATATACACTAAGGTTTCTTATGAAGACATTTTAATTAATATTTACATAAAATAAACGTAATAGAGCCACACAACAAACTTATGAAAATATTTTAATCGTTATTTGCATGAGAATTTTTTAACGCAGCCACACAATACATAAAAACTATCACCACAATGCTCACCACAATGATTTCCCTTATCTCATGTGTTAATATTTTTTATTGTAACAATTTATGATTTGCAAAAATAACTGTTGCATCTGTGTAGATTAGATAAGCAATGCGCGTTGTGCACGCTATACATTTATGGTCAAGCATGCGCCCTTAAAATAGCATAATGAACTACGCGCAACGCGCCACTGACTTTAGACTAGTTTTTTTTGGTTAGTAGCGCAATTGTTTTTTGAAACTGCAAAATACCATAAGAGATGGTTTGTACCGGAACACGGCTCCTTTTTTGCGCCCGACCGCCCAGGCAGCGCAAGTTCATTCCCTAGTTTGCCGACGTGCGTCTGTGGAGGGAAAACACACTGTGCGCCGGTGCAAAATACGAAATGATACATGCGTCACTGACAAAGTCAATTGCGCTGGGTGCAAGATAGGGCCCAAAATCTTTCTGTTCTTGACAGGGCACATACAAACAAAATGATCTCCACAGTATTCTTTTTCTAATAAAAACACTTTTTATGTCTTAAGTATATGTATAGATTACAGTCAGAAACCAGTCTGTGCTTGTTTGGTCTTAAAGAGACAGTAACCTCAATTAACCTACTTAAGTCTGTGTCATTAATGTTAATCAAACAACCAAAGACAAAGAGAAAATCACTTTTGTAGCTCTAAAAAAATAATTATTATATTTAATTTATACAATAAAGACAGTGTTATGATTAATTTAATTCGATTTCTGTTACTAATGCTAATTTCACACCTTACTTAATGTGCATCTTTGTTCTTTTTTATAAATGTTTGCCATTTCTTTATTTGTTATTACATTTTCCCACCCCCTTGTTGCTGATCCGAAAAATAATCCGATCCGTGCCTCTAAACCTGTAATCTGTAACCTGTAAAACCTGTGATCATGAGCATTTTCTACTGACTGAGAGAGAAGATACAGCAGTAGATTGACCTATTTCACTGTCATGATGAGTGAATACTCCACATAGAAAAACTCCACACTAGTATTACTATGGGCTTGCAAGATGCAAAATTATGTTTGGAAGCCCTACAAAATGATGTTATTTACCAAGAGGTGGCACTCATTATTCTAATGAATTGCAAATGCAATGCAATGCAATTTTTACATTTTTCCCAAAACTTTAAGAATAGGAATTTATGAACCAGTCATACATACGTTATATTGTACTGGGATAAGTGGCATGGCTATATACATTTTTCCGTTACACGTTTTTCGTCCAATTTTCCTGACCTCGGCACCTGATCCCTATCTGTGCGTTCAAACCAGACGCGGAAGAGGTGGCAAAAATGCGCTATTTGCCCGTAGTTGGACGCTTGAAAATTTTGAGTTTACTCACTTTAAAATTCTAGTCAATCGAGACATTCACACGTAAATTTGCATCATGGGAGGGACGTCTGCGACTGCCAGACGGGTGGCTCCAGTCTCGTTGCGAAATGGGTGACATGGATTTTGTTGAGACGGTAGCTTTGCTTTATTTTATGTGCTATGGGAAGCTGTAAAAGGGCGTAGACTCGTTCAGCGCTGCGTCTGGGATCCATCAGTTTTCAGAGGCTCACCCAGCTTAGTGAGTTTCACCCACTCGTCCACGAGCTGTGCCTGGATAATGGCCGCATGCAGCCCTACTTCCGGCCGGCCTCAGGTAGATGTTCATGTCGTGGGGAGGATTTCCTTTGAGGACTGCAGAGCGCCTGTCTATCGGTCTCCGGTCAGTAAATCATTGAATATTCTGTGTGATTACAAGTAATTAATGACTGAGAACCTCCATATACATAAATGAAGTGGTTTCCAGGGCAGGGATTAGCTTAAACCAAGGGTGAGGAACCCTGGGTCTTGGTGGTGCCGTTTCCCCTTACAATAATTAACAATATTTTTTGTGGTAAAAGTGTGGTAACCAATTTTTTTGTTGGTGTATTGATTACTATTAGCAAAACCATGGTTTTACTACAGTAACCATGGTTCACCTATGGTTATTCAAAACCATTGTTATTCAAAACCATGGGTATTTCGTTGTACCATGGGCTTACTACAGTAATCATGTTTTTTTAACTGTAGTAAAACCATGGTTCATTTTGGTAAGGACAGGGATTAGACTAGTCATAGACTAAAATAAATGTAAGAGCCGTCCAAACTGAAAACCACTTGCTCTGCCATATTTTAAAATACATCAGTCTATTTTGTTTTGTCTCAAAATGTACACAAGTAATGTTTTTAGTAAGGCATGCTTGTTAAAACTAATTATATTCCTTAATTTCCTAATTAATTGGGCAGGTAACTGCTATATTATAATATTGAATCGTAGTCTGTTTTTGAAATGTAGCAAGCAAATCAGAAAAATGCTAAATGTAGGTAAAGTATTTGGGGATTTAATTAAGCTTGTTATTTAACTGTGAAAAAGTCAAGATTTATATTTGCTAATATGGAATTGCAATCTACATTTATAACAATGTTTATTTTATTTTTTATTTTCTCTAAGATATCTTTCAGATATCTTGCCACTGGAGACTCCTTCCAGACTATCGCCAGCAGCTTCTGTGTTTGTGTCTAAACAAAGTCTAAAATTGTGATTTACTATGTTGTGCACAAAGTAACACACCAAAACCTTCGGTCATTGTATAGACCATTTATTTATACAAAATAAACCAATATTACAAAGAATCTTTACAACTAGTTACATACAGGAATAATAAGGATCTCGATTGGAAGTAACGGAGATGAAATAGGAGATAAAGTCTGGTTTATTACCAGCAGAGATTGCTGCCTCTTTTTTAAAACTACTTTGTAGGCTCCAAATTAAACACAACTGTGCTGCTTTCAAAATTGTATTTGTGCATTTTAAATTTAACAAGATCTTTTGTCCGAGGTGGCAACCTCTGCAGTGAAGGGACCAGACTCAAGAGGAAGAGCTCATCCACGGAGTGCGGAGGTGGTGCTGGAGATACAGGGCGGGTCCGAGGTGCTTCTAGGAGGCTGCCGCCTCACCGCCAATGGCTGTCTTCTCTGAGCTCTTCATCTTGTTGCCGCTGTATCAAAAGATAACATTTTGTACAATAAGAAGGCAGAAAATTATTAAACTCATTCACAAACCATCAACGTTGTGTGAGGAGTGCTTACTGTAAATATAATATGCATGTAAACATGATCATTATTACCTGTGGGTACAGCTGCAGATGTTGATGGGCCAGCAGGGGAAGCAGAAGCAGCAGCAGGTTCTGTCATGATGACTATATTATATATTAAAACAACATTATACACATGGCACATTACACCAGTCTAAGAGAAATTAATTTTCATTTACAACTAATTTTGATTCCAAATTTAGTTTTTTTTAACTTTTACCTCCTCCAAAAAATACAAAAAGATTAAATATGAACAAAAGAAACAAGATTCATGAGACCATGGTTTGATCAACCCCAAAAAATATCAATTTTAACCATCAAACACAGATAAATCAGAGCCAGCAGTGTCAGAGTACAGGCTGTGTACTTCTAAGCAAATGTTTAAATAGGCACTTACTAAGCAAATGTTTAAATAGGCACTTACTAATCAATAAAATATCTTTACTAATAATCGGCAGATTTGAATATATATATATATATATATATATATATATATATATATATATATATATATATTCTAGCCTGAACTAATCTTAAAACTAAGAAAACTAAGAAACGATAATATTGAGAACGGCTTCCGTGTATTGAGTTGTTAGGACATTGCTTAAACATATAGCTCCAATTGAGTAAACTTTCCGACCCTCTCACTCACTTTCTTCCAATCAAGATCCTTTTAATTCCTGTTTCTGTAAAAATAAGATGATGTCTCACGATGATTGTCCTCCTTTGTTGTTTTGTATTTCTGTCTCCACTCGCTTCCTGTAATCACGTCACTACTAAAGAAAGCTCCTGATTGGTTAACGCGGTGCGAATGTCTGCCAAAGTTCACATTTTTCAAACGCGATTTCCTTGAATCATGCGTCAACGCTCGAAATGGTCAATTTGTGCGTCAACGCTCAAAATGCTCAATTTGCGCTGCGCCATTTGCACCGCCTCATTCACGCATACCGTGCCGCAGGATGCCTATTCACGTCTTTGCATTGATTTAAAGGTCCCATTCTTTCTATGTTTTTGAAGCTTTGATTGTGTTTAAGTGGGCAATATAACATCTGTTCATGTTTCACGTGTAAAAAACACTGTCTTTTTCACACAATTTACTTATCTGTATAGCACTGTTTTCACTGTCCTAAAAACAGACTGATGTCTCAGTGTTTCCCACAGGATTTTGAGAGACTGTGGTGGTGATGACGTCACCCGCTAATTAGCATATATTTGTCGTCATCATGTCGTGTTTGCATTTGATCTAGTGTTGGCACCTGAAATATGTTTCACTTCTACTCTTTGATCTGTATCTGTATTTGATCTATATTATATATCAAATTATATTTTAAGCTGAATTAAGCTGTTTTAAAAAGTGAAATAAAAATGTAAATGGGAATCGTGAAAATTCTATTTGTGGGGGCCAGTGTTGATTCTGTGGTGGGCCACCACAAATAAATCAATGTATGGGAAACACTGTGTCTTCCTTGTCGTATGAAGTCCCTCCTGCAGAAATACGTATCGAGTTTTGATTGTGTAGCTTGTTTAGTGTGTTGTGATTCGATAGCAGCTTAGCTTGCCCTTAGCTTAGCTGATGACTGACGTATTCCTGTGGGCGGAGTTTAGACAAAAAACAGATTTACTGACGTCATTAAAGCAGGAAATAGAGGCCTGTAGTCCAAACTGGCCATTCGCTGTAGGCTGTGAAAGAGGAATTTTATGAAAGAAAATATATCACCTGGCAGTAAACTTTGAGCTTTATCATTTTACAGGTGTTATTTATGCTATTATAGCAACATTACTCACTATGGTATAAAAATGGGATCAGGAAGAACGTGACCTTTAACATGTAAATCACCCGCGCTTGACACTTCTTCCATGTCTGGTGTGAACGCACCATAAGACCATTATCTGTCTGTAATGTTTTTTGTGTTCATTTAGAATTTTTCCCGCTCTCTTTACCTCTCATGTCCCACCTTTTCCTGTTTAAATCTGTGTTCAACTTCATGCGGGGCTGTGTAGACCCATCTGTAGATTAACTGAGTGCATGGAGACAAAACGATTGACAGGTCGTGAAAATGAACGTTATAAACCCATTTGGATATTGCGTTTTTTTTGTCACGGTTGCCCCGTGCCACCCCTGCAAAATGCCGCCCTAGGCAGCTGCCCATGTCTCCCATGCCTTAACCTGCCATGCCACACTGGTAAACTCGAAATCTACTCTTCTACTTGCGCTTTCTTAAAAACTGTTTGCAGTTAGTAGCACATACGGCTTTACCCTCACCACAGTGCAACAGTGAAAACAGGATCCTCTCAAACAGAGTTGCGCTGTGTTTCAA
The DNA here is from genome assembly GCF_027580225.2 of Misgurnus anguillicaudatus. NCBI lineage: Eukaryota > Metazoa > Chordata > Actinopteri > Cypriniformes > Cobitidae > Misgurnus > Misgurnus anguillicaudatus. The sequence goes on from NC_073358.2 coordinate 20,765,336, forward strand.
ACGTTGTTTGCATCATACACTGGTATTGGGGTATATAAAAAATTTATATTATAATAAAATGAGCGGTATTTGGTGTGAACTGGTTTACCGCCCAGCACTAGTGTCCACACTTCATTAATTTTTCATTTATCTATTTTATTTTATTTATCTTTGGGCTATGGTTAGACATCTATAAAATTTTCACTGACAGCCCAAATTTTGTCTTGTTTTAACAATGTAAAACCCCCGCTTGCAATATTACAACATCAGTTTCAAATCTAATAATACCTGTACATGTTTTTTTTTCATTAAAACCATATTTACACAACTTAAAAAGTCCTAATGTTTGACCCTGAAATGATTTTGAATGGTAGACTTTGTAAATAGGTTTGCTTTGCTGGCCGTAAACTTACAAAACCTTTCAACTATAAAAGAGAAATTAAAAACTTTGTCTGTACATATGATGATAATGTGGACATGACGCCAACAAAACCAAGCCATACATGAACACAGACCTTGCCCCATTAGGTATTACTGTCTGAAAAAGGATTTTATCAGTCTCAATACTGATATTTCTGTTACTGGCATCACTAATGATGCCATCTCCTTTCATATTCCACTGGAGTACATCAGAAGGTTTGCGGCAGAAGACATGACCACGGCTCTGAGAGATAACACCAATGAGTACAGTTTCCAAAAGAGAGAAGTTTTCATAAACAACAAAATGGGATTACTATCATTGAACATGTCTTTAAACACAGCTAAACACAGAAAATACCAGTTTTCTTTCAGTTTATCTGGTTTTGTAAATACAAACTGAGCATATTTTTATAATAAATGATTTTTCATAAAAATATGGTTTTGTCTGGTTATTACGTATTGTGTGATTATGTTTATGGACAAATAGGATACTATTATTGGGGTAGATAAGCAGTACACCCTGCAGAGTAACTCTTAGATGTTATTAACATTTGTTCAGACAGTGAGTGAAATCACAGCAATTCTGCTACACCAAAGGCCCAATTCTGTAATATTACAACATTTCCATAAAAACTTATCAAAATGTAAAAAATTTAAAAACCCAATGATTTTTGCATTAGATGACTCCTACAACAACATATAAAAGGTTAAATATTTTTTTCAAAGTTTTTTTTCTATATTTGGGTCTTACAGGGTTAACCTAGATGTCTTGGCTGTGTTTGGATGGCTATTAGATTTCTTTCAACTTCTTTTCAACCCAAAATTTCTTGCTGGGTAACCTTGTGTATTTTTAATTTTTTTAAAGTGATCATTTTTTGCCTTACATTTTTGTCTGGCTTTTTAATTTAACTGCAGAACCCAACTAACATTCTAAAGCAAACCAAAATGCCCTGCCTTTATGTGATGCTTTTCCTATTGTGTATCTAAATGGGAGGCATTTTCTTTCTACAAAGACCAGATTTTATTTTTTAATTTTTTTATAATAATATTTGGTGATTAGTTTGAAATGTTCAAGCGGAGTTTAAACAGTCAGCAGGAATATAGTACCTGTCCTCAAGTTTTAGCACAAAGTCTTCTTTAATGTGAACATCTTGTGGATATTTTTCTAAACTCTTAATTGTTTATTAAGAACAGGGCCATTTGGTCTTTTAGTTTCCCATAGTGCATAAAAACTCATCAAAAAGTATTACTTTTGCTAATAAAGTTGGGGTTAGATCAGAATTAAATTTTCCATGTTTATGTTATAAATTTTTTGCCAATGACATGAATGGCAACAAATCAAAAAGTTTGTTTGCGTTTTTGCATACAAAGTTCTCAAAATGTTCCCCGCCTGCAGAGATTTAGGAAAATTATTGAAATCGCTCTATTATGCATGCCACACTGGTGGTTGGCAAGGTTGCACAATGTCTGAACACACGTAATGCACATGAGCATTACAGTGCAGTATACACAAAGACTATAATGGTATCAGTTACAAAAATTTAAAACCTCTTGCTAATGTTTGCCCCCAAAACAATGACCAAACACATAAATACATTTTTACATTTTAGTTAAAAACAGTCCCCAAGACTTTTCAAAAGTTCATTTTCATCAGGCAGAAATCCCCCATTCAGAACAATATAAGCATGAACCCCAGGCTTATCTAGTGAGCAATATACTAATTTGAAGTCTGGATTCTTCAAAGCATGCAGACTTCTAAGGTGAGGACTTGGACTTCAGAGTCTTTAAAGGTTGAACAGAAATAATAAGGTCTAGCCTACAGTTAAATTCAGATTTTGTCATCAGTTGTTCCTGCCCACTGCTCCTGTCACCCAGTGACGGTAGGGACACTGCACACTGATTTTAAAGACAGAGTCAGAAATTTTAAACCTGTAAAGCAATATTTGTTATGTCCTTCATGGCCCTGGAAAAGAGGAATGCATTTTGGGGAGCATTCGAAACAGGACAGCATTCGTCGCACTTCTAACACATTCGGTCTTGGAATGCCACCTTTGGAGGATGCAGCCATTATATCGGAACCCAGCTATACATGGTAGAGACTATGATGGAGACTATCTTAGACTCACTATCAACCAACTGGCAAACACCTACAAAACCTGAGCATTGTGACAACTCTGGCGAATTTTAGACAGTCAAGCACTGCTCACATTGTTTCTGATTTTTTTTTCAGATTTTGGGTTCTGCTTCTTCAAACAAGGCAGCAGACTTTCTCAAAACACCACCCCTAGCTGTTTTGCTTGAGTCCCAACATTAAATTACAGTATGTCTGTTTTTTTGGACAATTTGTTGGTATTTGCACCAAATTGAACACTGGTTGTTTCTGTACATATCGCAACTTGGTGCTGGTATTTTGAAAGATTAAACTGACTGCCTTGCAATTCCATCAAGCAACTTTTGACAGCATGAACCCAATGCAGGCGCTCTAATGTTTTAAACATCAGTGTGGTATTGATAGGCTATGAGTTATGGTCCTTCTGGGGGTTCTCATGATGTTGACTTGCTTGCAAATGCAGGAGATTAGAAGCTACTCGAGTACATTGCCCAAATCTGTCTATTGCCTCAATGTAGTTTTAAAGAGATATTAGCATTTGATGGCCATACATGGCTTTCCAAAATGTTCTTTCTTCTTGGTTCTTTTTTATGGAACAGATGAGCACAGATGGAATTAAAGGATGTTTTTGTGTATAGACCGTTTCAGCAGTAACAACATAAACAAGCGGCTGTCGCGGTCCGCACGTAACTTCCGATAAACTCCGCTAAGAATAAATAACAACAAAGTTCTTTAAACCTAGTTTATTTATATAACAAGCAAAAAAACAACACATAGATTACCTAGAACACCAAAACATTTGTTATTTTCGACGAGGCATTTGTTCAAGAGACCAGTTTAGCAACTAGTCAGACCATTAAAAAAACGAAACCGGAAGTAAGGTTCGGATGCAGACGTGTATCACGTGCGTCCGATGAAACCGTCTATAGGAAAAGTAAAAAACCTAAGAATTAAAAGTTTATGATATTGCCAATCATACACTTTGCTACTAAATGTGTATGTCATGCTTACTGTATTTCTTTTTGTACCCACACAAATGCTGCCATCTACAGCTAAAATTACAGGTAGCAAAACCGCACAGGTCAGATGGTCACACTGTGTGGAGTTTGCATGTTCTCCAAGTGTCAGGTTTACTCCAGGTACTCGGTTTTGGTACTCCAAAAACATGCAGGTTAGGTTTATGGAGATGTCAAATTGTCCATAGTATTTACAAAACAAATAGTTGGTAATGCAGTGATGCTCAACAGAGGTGTGGTGTTAGTTAACCACAAAGAAGTGCTTGTCCTTACTTATTTTCAAATGATGTTGATGTGTCTTTCTCCATTGTAATTGCTCACACCATCCTGGTGTCTTGAGGTAACACATTCAATACTGTCTAGGGAGGGCATACTGTTTAAATTCAGCAAAGTTTTAAAATAGATAAACAAAACACTTCTTCTGCAGCAGCTTGCTCATGGTTACCAAATCCTAATACCTTGTTTTTCGTCTGTCAAAAAATAGCACTAAGAGTTCCCACTATAATCTATAATTAAACCTCACTATAATAGAGGCATCAGACTGCTGCCATGATTATCGTTAAAGGTGCACTGTGTAAATTTTAGAAGGATCTCTTGACAGAAATGCAATGTAATATGCAAAACTATATTATCAGTGGTATATAAAGACCTCACATAATAAACTGTATTGTTTTTGTTACCTTTATTTACATACACCGTGGGTCTTTTACATGGAAGTTGCCATCATGTTTCTACAGTAGCCCTAAACGGACAAACTGTTCTAAAAAGTACATTATAAAACGGGCAGTTCTGGTTCTTCATTCTGATTGGTTATAACTCGTTCTAAGCCGTGATAAAATACTCCGTTAAACCCACGGTTCAAACCGCATAACATAAGTATTACTGCACCACTGTTGCTGCGTACTGATTTATGAAAATAAACAGTCTTTAATAATATTTTTTATTTGTCTACAATTGCACAATTAATGGCGATATCCAGATAAACGTCAATAGATTCATCTCGTCAATAAAGCGAAAACGTTCCCTGAAAACCTCAAATTCATATTTTTGCTATCCACTGGGTGGCGATCTTACACAACTTAAACATTGACACATTCAATAACTCAACACTTAAAACACCGTGTTTTGATAGTGTTTTGAACACAAGTTTTGCTCGGGGCTCTGAATCTGATCTCTTACAAAAAAAATTCACAAAAATTAAATTATCTCTGATAAGAGAACAAATGAAGGTAGGATAAATTAGATTGTTTTTGATTTTTATAAATCAATATTACAGTGTTTAATCTTATTTTCATTGTCTTTGCTGCGTCTGTGTTGCTTGAGAACTGCACTTTGTAGCCACACTTGATTCTGAGGAACTACTTTGTTTGTCGAAAAAGCAATATTTGTACTAATATAATTACAACTTATTTGTGTTTCATTTTATAAAATCCGCTATGCATATGAAGTAACAGTTTTATAAACGCAATAAGCCCTGCGAAGCAGTGGTGTTACAGTGCATTTTATAACTCCGCTTCGCGGCGTGCCTAACAACTACCCTTAGCTGTTATAAAATGCACTGGTAACCCACTGCTTCGCGGGGCTTATTGCTTATTTTGTCCCTACGTTGTCTCAGACAATGACATGTTTGTCCTGTGGCAGCTATTGTAGCTTCTCAATGGGTTTCGAAATTGAGGTAATTTGCAATTCGCAATCTCATCGTTAGATGCTGAAAAAAACTCACACATGACCTTTAAGTCACCTGTCATTTAAAAAATGACTTGTGTATTTTGTTTACACACAGAGTGAAACACTAAATTTAGGGATTCACTCCGCATTGAGATGTGGTTGTCAATCACAAGGCTTTGCAGCCTGGACGTGCCTAGAATGTCGTTTAATTGACATCCTGTCTAAAGAACATTACTCTCATTTTATAGTTTTCCTTGACCTTTATCATAGTCATTTTTTAATTTCTGCTTTGTTCTTGTACTTGGATGATTTAACTCTCTGACTGAGCAAGTCAGTGAAATGCCAGCACAGTTTCTCTCTTTCTTTCTCTTCGCTCACTCTCTTTGTGTTGACAATGTGCCAGGGGGGAGGCAATACAGTTAACATTATATCATTATCCCTCAAGCTACCCCATGGTGACCTCACCAAGAGATGCTCATACTTACAGTACATTTTTCTCTGCCTGTCTCTCATTCCTTTGTCTCCTTCTCTCTGTTCATTTGGTACTTAAAGCACTATAGACAGAGATCTGCAGTTTATAGCATGGCCTTCAGTTTAAGCAATTACAGTATGTTTATTTAAACATCACATATGTTTTGAATGCGTCCATGCTCTTTGCTCATTTACGCTTGTCTATTTTTCAGGACCGTGCCATCCAAATCCCTGTCACAATGGAGGCACCTGTGAAATCAGTGAAACATACAGGGGGGACACATTTATTGGATATGTCTGCAAGTGCCCACCAGGCTTCAATGGAATCCACTGCCAACACAGTAAGTTCACACTGTGATTTTATATTGCTCCGGTCCTTGCAGTTAAACCGGGTGACCCAAATGTCTGACAGGTGAAAGCTATAGTTTCAGGTATAAACCAAACGAGTGGAAAAATGTTTGCATGTGTATTTAACGAATGTGCACGTAATGTAAATAATGCAAATGTAACATTGTAAAACAACCAACAATCACAAGCAGTCAAGTAATGATGTTAATCAGGTGTAATAATTAGCAATCAGAGGCGGACACTACTTGAGTATTTTAAGTAAATTTTCCAAGCATCTGTGCTTTATCAGAGTGTTTGTCTTGGAAAAAAAATGTATTTCACTGATTCTTGAGAGTCGGGACAAAACATGTCCCATTTAGAAAAGTCTAATTTATAGCAAAATTTAAGAAATTCATCATGATTGACATAATTACAAAGTTAAATCTATAGGATTTGTATATACCAATTAGATTTTTAGAATAAACTTTTTTATTTTTGGGGGGATTTTTTTTTAAATGTGTGGTCTGTGGTTAGAAGGTCCATGTTATTGCACTTGTCCTCAGCAAGAGGTCACAATATTAATCATCCCAAAAAACTTTAAAAAAGCTCTACAATTGTGAAAACATATATATCCAATAAAAAATAAGGGGTATAAATATAAAAAACAATGCATGAAGTGAACATCGAACAATATTTTCCATAAAAATCTACCTATTAAAGTTGTGTCCTCAGTTTCTGTCAACTCCGTCAGATTTTTTTATAAAGCTATTTAAATCAGGAAATTCAGGTCAGCTATATCCCTGAGGACCCATTTTCATCTCCCTGCCTGTGGTGAATGCAGCACTACCACACATTCTCTGTTATGTTTACATTTGTTATGTATTTTAGACAAACAATGTGAATATTCCTATGGTCACAGCTGTACCATGTCAACACCATCTTTCTGTTAAGATACTTTTTTTAAACCATAGTGGAATGAATTTAAGCATTTTAGTGAGGTTATTGGGACAGCTAGCAACTGAGGAAAAAGTACCTAGCTGCAGTGTACAATACATGTTTTGGAGGGAAAATACATGCCCTTATGTCAACTCCGTCAGACGTCAACTCCGTCAGGTTCTATGTCTGACAGAGTTGACCTGTAAGCTGATGGAGTTGACAAATCCACCAATAACCTCTTAATGTGCGATTATAATATTATTTGTGAATATAGTGAAGGATTAAACGGTTATTTCACGGTTTTATTTACACATAAATGCACATATAGCATGCATTACATTATTTAACTATACGCATCTGACTTGTAAAGAATAGGCAGGCAGTGGTCTGCTTGTCATTGTGTAACATGTAGCTTTATATATATATACATATATATATATATATATATATATACACACTCACCGGCCACTTTATTATGTACACCTTACTAGTACTGGGTTGGATCCCCTTTTGCTTTCAGAACTGCCTTAATACTATGTGGCACAGATTCAACAAGGTACTGGAAACATTTCTCAGAGATTTTGGTCCATATTGCCATGATAACATTACGCAGTTGTTGCAGATTTGTCAGCTGCACATCCAGGGCACAAAGCTCCCGTTCCACCACATCCCAAAAAAGCTCTATTGGGTTGAGATCTGGTGACTGTGGGGGCCATTTGAGTACAGTGAACTCTTTGTCATGTTCAAGAAACCAGTCTTAGATGATTTGCACTTTATGACATGGCATGTTATCCTGCTGGAAGTAGCCATCAGAGGATGGGTACACTGTGGTCATAAAGGGATGAACATGGTCAGAAACAATACACGATGCTCAATTGGTACTAATGGGCCCAAAGTGTGGCAAGAAAATATCTCCACACCATTACAACACCACCACCACCAGCCTGAACCGTTGATACAAGGCAGGATGGATCCATGCTTTCATGTTGTTGATGCCAAATTCTGACTCTACCATCTGAATGTTGCAGCAGAAATCAAGACTCATCAGACCAGGCAACGTTTTCCCAATCTTCTATTGTCCAATTTTGGTGAGCTTGTGTGAGTTTTAGCCTTAGTTTCCTGTTCTTTGCTGTCAGGAGTGGCACCCGGTGTGGTCTTCTGCTGCTGCAGCCCATCCACCTCAAGGTTCGACGTGTTGTGTGTTCAGAGATGCTCTTCTGCATAACTCGGTTGTAACGAGTGGTTATTTGAGTAACTGTTTCCTTTCTATCAGCTCGAACCAGGCTGGACATTCTTTTCTGACCTTTGGCACCAACAACGCATTTGCGCCCACAAAACTGCCACTCACTGGATATTTTCTCTTTTTTGGACCATTCTCTGTAAACCCTTGAAATGGATGTGTGTGAAATTCCCAGTAGATCAGCAGTTTCTGAAATACTCAGACCAGCCCGTTTGGCACCAACAACCATGCCACATTTAAAGTCACTTAAATTACCTTTCTTCCCCATTCTGACGATCGGTTTGAACTGCAGCAGATCGTCTTGACCATGTCTACATGCCTAAATGCATTGAGTTGCTGCCATGTGATTGGCTGATTAGAAATTTGCATTAACGCGCAGTTGGACAGGTGTACCTAATAAAGTGACCGTTGTGTGTATATATGTATATATATATATATATGATGCAGGGCAATCATACATCCAACACACCCAAACACACACATGTGAAATGAAAACAGAGGCGGAGGAGGGCCCCTGGTTTCCCTTATTGTTCTTTTTTTGATAGTAGGAAACGGTGTATATGCAATATCTTTATTATAGTTTGCTTTACAGTAAGTTCAATGCTCTAATAACAATGAGTAGTTTTAGTAGTAGTGTTTGAAGAGCACATCTGTTCAATACTCAGCAATGCACACATATTTTTTGTCAACACCGTCAGATTTTCTGTCAACACCGTCAGATTTTCCAACAGCGTTGGATGTATTTTTTGTTAATCTTTTGGGGAAAAAATATTCTTTCTTCAGTTTATGTTGTTTTTGTAATAAAGGAACATCTGATCTACCATCTCTTATGTTTTATTTATTTAAGGAAATTGTTTTTACAATATTAAAGTTAAAATCAATGTTTGCAAATGCTAATATTTAGAAATCTGAGTTTTCAGAATAGTGTGGAATCACAACCTAAATTTATATATTGTATTTTTTTACATATCAGAGTAACTAAACACTGTAACAATATACTTGAGAACTTTAGATTCTGGTTGGATTGAAAGAATTTTAATTTTATACTTTTTAGTGTGTCTGATGGAGTTGACACAAATCCAGTTCTGAAGGGAAACATGTTTATTTTTTTAAAATGTGTTTTTATTTAGAACCTGTTCCTTTACATGGTTAAATAGCTAAGACCTTTCTCTGCAGAAACATATAACTTTAATTGATATGGTGTGTATTTTAAAAAACAGTTTTTTAAAACCTGTTTTGTCCCGACTCTCAAGAATCAGTGATTTACTTTACCAAAACAATGTTCACTACATTCTAAAGCATAGAATCATACTGTGTATTCATTTTATATTGCATATTAAAATTGATTTAATACTTATTTATATAAAAATTGTGTAGTTTTACGTTTCATGAGTAAAAGTACAAAAGTACTTTTTACTTATGTAAAAAAATACGAAATGTTTAATGTACTTAAATATAAACCAAAAACTTGAAATTCTGAAATGTAGAGGAGTAAAAAATATGATAATATGCTTTGGAATGTATGTTTTTCAAAGAAAAACACTGATAAAATATGAATACTTAAAAATGTAGAAAGTAAAATACTTAAAATGTAGAAAGTAAAACAAAATTTAAGAGATAGATTCCTTTAAAATGTGGAAAACATGGATATGATACAGTTTTACACATTTTCAGCAGTAGTGCCATATTAAAATAACATAATTTTGCACAATTTGTGTCTGTATTTATAGTGAAGTATTGCTACACTTCAACAAAATGTTTAGATGTGATTACAGAGACAGATGTTTTAGCATGATGTATTTTCATTTGTTTTTATTTTCATCCTTGCGGGAAACATATGGTCAGATGTAGTCTTTTGCCACTCCAACGGATCAACATTTGCTCCTGCACATTAAATGTGTGTTAGATTATGTGTGGATACAAGCAAGAATATATACCGACGATGAAAGGGGATTTGAATATAAGCTCCTTAACTCTTGGAGTAACTACAAAGTGTTGTTGGTATGTTAAAGCTGGTTCTGGTTAAAACAAGAGTTTGGGTACCTTGTGTTGGTATTTACAATATGCCCTAAACAGATCCAATTAAAGCTAATAAAAAACATGGCTACAGAGGCGTGTGTGTTAAATGGCAGTTCTGCATACGTAGCTTACCTGATTTGGCTTCACAGCCAGATTTGGCAAACAAAGTTAGACAGCATTCAGGCCATTGGTCAAGGTTCTTTTGCAATCAATAATTGTAATTAATTTACTGCTCCATCAGATTTATAAGTGTAAATGTGTAAAAGCTCATATTGCAACTGTCACACTAAAACAATGAGAAGGTCAAAAGAAGTGCAAACTGCATGCTGTTAACAGCATTGCCACCCAAAGGAATAATAGCTTTCCACTGCTGTCTGCTCAGTAATAGCTGAATAAATGGCATACATTTATGCATTATTTTGAAACATTTTTGTTGTCCATTTGCTTTTTGAGGTCTTTTCCCTCATCCATCTAAATTGAATTTTACGAAAGCATGTTTCATGGAGATGCTGTAGAAATATTAATTAGGTTTAGAATAAAATGAAGTAAGATATGTTTTCTGCATAGTCACTCAACGTGTTTATTAACAGAAACTGGCCTACATATTTAAGTAAATATATTGATGGAGAATAGTAGTAAAAGTACAGCTTTTTGTATTACTAGGCAACCACCAAATCAGCTGTCTTGTCAATCAAATATTGAAGCGTGAGCGCTCTTTTGCTCTTAACTGTCACATTAGCAGAAACTTTAAAAAGAGGACGCTTACTCTGACCTTGTTTGCGGGTGAGCGATGAACAAACACGCAGGAGACAGTGAGTAAGTGCAGTGCGGTTCTTCCAAGCAACTGTAAACTTTTGAAAACCACAACGAAAGGCCCGCCTCTCCTCATTCGATTGGACAAAGGAAAGTCGTGAATGACGTCCTTCAAAAGCGTGTGCTGTTTCCTATAATGTTTCAAACATCAGAAAAGTTCATCTTTGTTTTTTCACATGATGTTCGCTTGACAAAGCCAACTTCAAAACCAGTATATCTTGACAAAGCCAACTTTAAAAGATTCTTTGACATCATCCTTTTGTCATTACCTTCAATTTATGTCTATGGTTCTGTCAGTGCATTTGTTAAATCTAAAAAAAAAATAAAGCTCTGTAATGGGTTCTACTCACTGAAATTGATTGGTACAGTATCTAAAGACATTAGGTAACCAAAATCCAGTGTCTGGGTAATTCCTGCAATTAAATGATAAAAGGAGCAGGATAATAGCACCCCGAGAATGACAGCTTAGCTGTCTTTGTTGCAGCCGGGTGCAGGCTTTGTAATTGCTGACAAGCTTAATAGGACTGATAAAATTGAGTTAGTGGGATTTTATCAGCAATAATAAACCCTGTGCTGAATGCTGGTCTTTTGTTACAAATAAAAATGACTTTGGAATCAGTGCGGAAATGGAAAAGCACTGCCAGGGATGCATGAAACATAAAAGGAAATCTATATTACGCAGGTTAATTGGCAAAGAGACAAACCACAGAATGGCTGCAAAATACAATGCATTTTGGCACTGTGTTTTGTTGTAGTTGTTTTCTTGCATTGTTCTCAATATATCGGCGAATTAATTGCATTTGGTATGAGTTTTACAATTTCCTTGTAAAGAAACAATTCAGAGTTCCAGGTATTCCTTTATTTGTTTCGGGATTTAGCCTGGTTTATTCTCATACTATAAAAGTGCAACTTGGAATTGACAGCTGTGAGTTCTTGTTGCTTCCTATCAACAAATACTGTTATTGTATCTGTAAGCCAAAAGCTGTAAACTTCTATCTGAATTAAAATGTGCCACCTATTCAAATAATCTTCTCTGTAATTGTGGAACTCGGATATTTAAGTAACTATTACTTTGCAATAATAAAATGTATACCTCCACAAAATCTTATAACAAATTCAAACTTGATATGAGATAAGTAATAGATCAATACCTCACGCAACAGGTCACGATGACTCACAGTACCTAGATAAGCGGGTATGTGTGTTATCAGTTTTAGCAGTTGTCATTGATGATAACAGACCTGTTATGTTATGACTGACCAATCAGCATCAAGTATTCTACATAGCTGTATCCCCTAATTAACACTATGGAACTGGCATGAGAATCATATTTTAATTTCTATATCCACGAACACCCAGCAAAGGTACTTAAATTCTGCTCAAAGTTCATACATGATGTAAAAACATGTGCTTTTGCATAACGTAAACGTTTAACAAATTGATAGATGTTAAATCTGCATTCACTTTTAATTAGTGGGCATAAGTATAGCAACTGTACTGCATGCTGTTATCTAAAATTATATAATTAAACTGATTCGAAGGAACATTTAAATATTGTGCTATTCACTGCACTCTTTTGCACCATGTTTTGTTAAATCTACTTTTAACTAATACATTTCATTTTTTTCTCGAGTGTCACAGGTCTTTGCGGCCTAATTCCGAATGCTTTGTTAAATCCTTGGCTCAGTTTTCTTTTCCTCAAGTTGCTTAATAAACTGTGGGTATCACAAACATTTTCACAACTGTGGGCATTATCTTTAGCACAGCTTCTGCTGTGGCATCTGCTGTATAATACAATATTTGGATGTTAGATGGCTATTATATGTGACCCTAGACAACAAAACCAGAAATTGAGATTTGAATAAGCTGAATAAATAAGCTTTCAAATAAGCCATTTATGTATGGTTTGTTAGGATAGTAAAATATTTGGCCGAGATCTGGAATCTGAGGGTGCAAAAAATCTAAATATTAAGAAAATCACCTTTAAAGTTGTGAAAGTCATTAGCAACTGCATTCACTTACAAAAACAAAGTAAACACACACACACACACACACACACACACACACACACACACACACACACACACACACACACACACACACTTAAACCAGGACTCAATCCACCTTGCTGTAAAACAACGGTACAATCAACTGCAATGGTTAGACACCATTATATTTGTATATATACTTTATTTTAGACTAGTACTCAAACCAGGACTCAAACCATCTTGCTATGAAATAACAGTACAATCAACTGCAATGGTTAGACACCATTCTGGCTGTACAATTAATCGATTTTGATTTTCAATTTTAATTCAGTCAATTACAAAAACAAGACAATTGAGGTAAAACAATTATTGTGCAATTAAAATATTAATTGCGTGCTGCTGGACTGGCCCTAGACATCATGCAGCTCAGGTCCTGTGAATTTGTTAAAGTCTCCCTGTAGCCGGTAATTTTATCCCTTAAAACTCATCTTTGACCATCATAATAGCATATGTAAAAATGTTACCTGTAAAAATTTTTGCACTTGTATAGTCTTTTTATTTTGGAATTTTAAGAGCAATAAACATATATTGCGGTGTTAAGGAATGTTTTGTCATGTTTTTTTTTCTTATTCAGATATGTAAATCAACATGTATAAATTGCTATTAGTTAATTAATGGGGAGATCATCGAGAATCGAATCGGACTGATAAAATGAATCGTTAGATTATTCGATGTATCAAAAAATAATCGCTAGATTAATAGTTTAAAAAATAATCGTTTATCCCAGCCCTACCTGTGACAGTACAGTAACTTATTTAAAGTGACACTATGTCACTTTAACTTTAAGACTCCCCCCACATTGTAAAAAGCTCAATTAATTGACTCGCTCCAACCCAACCATACAACTTACAAAGTGTGGTTGTAGCCGCTAGGAGGCTAATCAGGTTGCAGCAGCAGTAGAATTTGTCCAGTTAAGAGTTGTTCTAAAACTAAAGAAATTTGAGAGATATAATTTTATGGTCGAAAAGCTACATGTTGATTTAAAACTGCTTGAATGTAATTCCCTCATTTAGTATGCAGATCTATGAAATTTGTCTCCGCCCGAACACAGCTTAGACCATATATATGAATATGCGAATTAGTCCCACCTCCATCCTTTTGTATGCGTAAATCTATGTTAATTTCGTTAGTTGCAGACACATAACTGCAAAATCTGGTTTCAGAATGCATGCATAAACTGCATGATTGCAGCACTAACTGTTTTTAGTGCTGATGTTAACAGGTTTCACCACATTGGGACTTATATAAATTATATATAGTTTTTGTGTTATTTCCTAGTTTTGATCTGTTTACTATTATCCTAAAATGTGGTAAAAAATAAATAAAGTATGAGTAAGTAGCCCTAAATACTTTTTAGTTTTTATTCCTCAAGTGTAACACTTAATGAAACTTTCACTTTGTTGGTGTCCTTGCCCGATTCTCTGAACTCTGGGATGATGAGGCCCAAGGGTGGTTAGCTCTTTTGCCATCATCGTTATTAATGGTGAATTCCAGCTTGAATCACTGCTGTGTTGTCATTACTGAAATGATGGGCCTGCCATGCTCCCACTGTGTCAATGGGCAGATTGGCAGGCCAGCCGGGGATGGAGAGAGAATGGCCAATTATTATAATGGCATGTCATGACAAGCTATTGTCAGGCAGAGAGGCATGCGGATATTGTCAGGGTGGAAAAGGAAGAGAGAAAATAAAGTGCATTTGATTTTATTATTGTATTGGTTACGTTGGCATCAAGCCCCAATCATGTCCTGGATTACAGTGATTACAGGTAGGTGTGACTTGCAAAATGCTTCATTGTTCAGACAGTCATTGAAAGCTTACACAGATGAGAATTATCAGTGCTTTCTTCAGCATCATTTAGAGTTGATAGGGAAGAGCTCTGATTTGTACAATGGATTTATCAAAGATTGCAAGGTGTTAGTAAAGAAACAGGCTTTTGCTGAAAAGACAGCTCACGCTAAAACTCGACAAATGTATTAATATTCTGCAAACATGAAGCCACGTGCATAAAATTTGCACTGAATTCCTAATAACAGATTGTAACATTTTTAGCAAATTAGAACATATCAAGTCATATCCAGTTATCAGAATTAATTAAACTGAATCACAGGATCATTATCAGTTAAGCCATTCCAGCTTTATGGATGTGACATTTTTAATTAAAAATTTAAATACAATTTCTCCGAGAATGTATTTATTACCAATATAACGAGCTATCTGTTTACATCTTGCTAAACCGCTGATGATAGAGTCCAGGCATCAGAAAAAAATCAGCTCCGCTTGCCGTTAGCTTAGTTTTAATGACAGAAACTTGAGCTGCACTGCAATGGCTCGGATGGGGCTTCCTGGAATGCTTTCGGGACAAGTCCCAAGAGGGTATAGAGGGAGGACGAGGTGGATTTAATCTTCTGATGACCAGTTTGTGCATACCTACCGATTAACATGCTATGGGACTGTGGTGGGCGGAGATCGCAGCAACATACACTTTAAGGGTGGAGGGAGACAGCCATCGCTCCGGCCAATTCTGTAAAAATGAGAACACAACACTGACCAAGCATTTTCGGGGTCTCCACGAGGAGAACGCCAGTCAATGAACAGGTTCCATTTGAAAGCATAAGCATGTCTCATAGATGGTGCTTGCACTGAAGTGATGGTGTGCACTACCTGCTGGGGTAAGCCACTCAGTGCCATAGAATGCCGCATCTCAGAGAAAGGTGGTCCAGTGAGGGGCCATTGTGAGAAGTACTAGTTCCAGGAATCAGGTTCGGTTGAACCAATAGGGTGCTACCAGCAACACCTGCTCCCGGCCCTCCCTGATTTTGCACAATGTCTGTGCGAGAAGGCTCACTGGGGTAAATGCATACTTGTGCATGCCCTGTGGCCAGCTGTGTGCCAGTGCATCCGTGTCGAGTGTTTTCTCAGTCAGGGAGTAAAACAGCTGGCAGTGAGCGGTCTCCGGAGATGCAAACAAGTCTACCTCGGCTCCGAACTGAATCAGCTGGACCATCTGGGGGTGGAGTCTCCACTCACCTGGAAGTGATGCTCATGAGAGCTCATCGGCCGCACAATTTAGCGTGCCCCGGATGTGAATGGCTTGATGCGACCTCAGATGCTTCTGACTCCACAGAAGGAGATGGTGGGCGAGTTGCGACATGCGAAGGGAGCGTACCTTGCCAGTTGATGTACACCACGGTCACAGTTGCATTTTTGAGCCGCCCCGCAAAACCAATCATCCCGGGGAGCATAGCCCATATCTCCGGGGTTGGACTCATGCAACCTGACCCGTGGGCAGCCGCACATGGGAGTCATCGTCCGCTGAAAAAAGGGGCTCACCCTCTGATGCTGCGGCAGACATCTGGTCCTCTTGAGTAGAGCCAAAGGATAAGAGTGATACTGCGCTTAACGGTCCAGCCCTTTCATCCAACATCTCACTGGCTACAGAGTGGGGGAGTGAGCAGGGAAGCCCCCCCTGCAATCATCAGGTTCCGACGTCTGTCACCCAGGCAGGAAGATAATAGTAATAATAATAAATTGAATTTCTATAGCGCTTTTCCCAAACTAAAAGTCGCTTTACAAGGCAGATCAAAAAAAGGGGGGGGGCTATGGATAGGCAGAGGTGAAGAGATGGGTCTTGAAGGGAGACTGAAAGATGGTAAGGGACTCAGAAGTGCAGATCTCAAGGGGAAGGGAATTCCAGAGCCTTGGAGCTGCCCTCGAGAAAGCTTTGTCCCCAAAACTGCAGAGCTTGGACATGGGGATGGAGAGGAGACCAGCTGAGGTGGATCTTAGGGACTGTGAGGTTTGGTAGGGGGAGAGGAGGTCAGTCAGGTATGATGGGGCCAGGGGGTGGATGGCTTTGTAAGTAAGAACCAGAATTTTGTATTTGATCCAGTGGGAAATGGGAAGCCAGTGCAGTTGTTTTAAAACTGGAGTGATGTGGTGCCAGGATTTGGAGCGGGTGATGAGTCGGGCGGCTGCATTTTGGACCAGTTGTAGTCTTTTTATGTAAGTTGAGCTTATACCAAGGAGTAGTGAGTTGCAATAGTCCAGTCGTGAGGAGTTGAAGGCGTGAATGAGTCTTTCAGCAGCATGAGCTGTAAGTGAGGGTCTGATTTTAGCAACGTTGCGGAGGTGAAAGAAGGATGTTTTAATGACCTGACGGATGTGGGGCTCAAGGGAGAGGGTTGAATCAAAGATCACGCCAAGGTTGCGTGCCTGGGGAGATGGGAAAACAATGGTGCCGTTGATGGTGAGAGTGGGGTTATTGGTTTTGCTAAGTGTAGATTTGAAGCCGATGATGAGGAATTCTGTTTTATTGCTGTTGAGTTTGAGGAAGTTCTGTTGCATCCAGATTTTAGTAGCTGACAGACAGGAATTGATGTGGGAGAGGGGGACTCAGCCCTTTTCCAGGTACTGGAGTCTGGACCACTACTCCGAGATAGTCCGCTTCCCGCAGTGGATGCGTGACTTACTAACAAAAGCCACCTCAATGTGCCGAGACAATGATTGGCCAATATCTACCACATACAGAAACACACAGGTGGAAAGCCATCTTTAAAAAGATGCGAACACACCCGTGTACACTGGAGAATAGCTGACTTTTGAAAGAAAGTTGTTGAGGCTGAAAGGGGTAGCCGGCCAACGCCAAAATAGGTGAACAGCTGGTACTGCTATAATGCCCTGTCACCAACAGTAAAAAGCTCTCTCTTTCACACAAAGCAGAAGCAGAACAGATACCCGCTTGGCTCTGAAGCGAAAAGCGAAATGCAGTTCAGCTGCCGGGTGTATTTATACTCTCCCGGCGGGGCGTGGCCGGCATATGCAAATACTGCATACCAACGTTCATTGGCTCTTTCTAATTGACACTCGAAGCAGATTGGACAGGACGTCAAAGTGACCAACCTTAAGGGAAACAACGTTATGGTTGTGACAATTCTGAAAGCTCCACTTACCTTACTGTGGAAAATAATAAAAAAGTTTAAAAACAAACAGAGACCTTGCATTGGTATTTAAGCCACTAAATATTGACATCTGAAACATCAGTACGGTTAAAAACTTTTTTCATGGTTGATATTTGCATGCATGCACTTGCTAAGTTCCATTTAATTACCATGCTGTTATCATTCACAAACATGTTCTACTACTGTCTACTGCTGCATTAACTACTGTGACACTCTCACCCTTCAAACTTCACACTGTCATTATCTAAAATATGCAGTATTTTATACAAACAGTCCTCAGCAGAAGGTTCAACAAATTCAATATATGCAAAGATTTATTTACTAGGACAAATCTGCTGGTCTGGCCACAGACATTGCCAAGAGTAGTGATGACAGAATGATAAAGTAAAATGCATGAAAGATAAGAAAATAAAGCAAGGTTAAAAAGCTTTTTTCAAAAAAGGGACATCTTGAGTAGGCTAGACCATGTTTTGGCTCCAACTCAAAAGATGCCAGTGCTCTTACATCTAAGCCAGGAGTCTTATGGCTGATTTAATTTGTACTTTGATCAATAAGCAATCTTTGGCCTCTTTCAAAATATTCCAGCTGTTACCATGATTAATTTGGATTCAGGGAACATGTGCAAGGTTTTTTGGTCCTGACCTGCATTTGATTAAATATTGACAGGTGGTTGTGTGGTTGCCTCGCTCGAACACCTGATGGGTTTAATAGAAATGTGATGTTTGTAGGCACAATGCTGAATAAGAGAGTATACGAGAGTGGTGCTGAATATGTTTTTAGTCAGTTTACCTGCCAGCTACACACTCCGCAAAAATGGTACAAGAAAATACAAAAGTTGTCCCAAAGGCGTTACCTTTTCCAAAAGTACAATTTCGTACCTAAAAAGAGGATATTTGTACCCTACCCATTCTCATGATGTGCATATAAATAGCACAATGTGTGAAACGTTGTGCAAGATATACGCCAAACTCCAATTTTGTGTGTATATAATATGCCAGTCCTTCCTGTTCACTTAATATGACACATCTTTTTGTTTCGTTTATGTATTAGTTTCTCTTTTTTTTCTATTTTCAAACCATGATCGCTTGGAGTTGGGGTTAGAATTGGTTTGAGTTAGGATGTCATTTTATGTAACATAATGTCAACCCAAACCCCAAGCAACAATGGTAAAAAATAGAGAAACCAATACATAAAATGACATGAAATGATACTGAAATAACTGTCCAGAGATTCATTCACAGCACTTTAATATGAATAGAAACAGACAGAGTCGTACAGGCAATAATAATCAGGAGTAAACATATATGGCAAGGGTAATCCAGAATCATAAACGTAATACAGGGCAGACGGCAAGAATACACAAATAGATATTACCAAGCTTGGGTCAGGGCAAATACAGGCAGGAATAAACTGTAGGCAGTCCAAGGGCGATAACAGGCAAACATGTTCAGGATAACAATAACGCTCAGTATGCAGCTGGGGCAAAACAATAGGTGTGTTCAAGTTCATACGGCGCTGCGCAGACCGATTGGCAAGGTTTGGTGCTTGGAGTCGAGGGAGGAGTCGAAAACCGAGCCGTTTAGGCGGAAACCTGCTGCTTGCCGTAGTGACGTGTGCGCCGTGTTTTCTTTTTTCAATCGTGAATGAAGTGAATTAGATTTTATGAATTAGAATTTGTCAAAAATAATAAAAAAATAATACAAATTGAATAAAAAGTTGCAACCAGAAACACTTTATATTGAATATTTTAATTGCTGCTTATACTGTATGCCCGAAAATAACGGAAAATAAGCCTAGATTACCAAAAGTTTGGTCTTTCGCTTCTATTCACTTTTATTTTATTACATGACATGAAATAACATATTCTGGATAAATTAATGAGTTTACCTGTTATAAAAACATGAATTTATAATGTGTATTAGTGGAACTAAAGGGGTTCAATTAAATATGGAACGCACGTGATCGGTGTCTTCAGTGAGGTGACCAATCACAAAGGGCTGTGTCATCAATAAAACTCATGCAGCCGCTACTTTGATTCCATACGTCACATGCTCTCGTCATTTCAGCCACCAATCTGCCTGCGCAGTACTGCATGAAGTAGAACACACCTACTACTTGGCACTGGGTGAAAAGTCCATGTGGCTTATATAGGCAGGTGTGATGGGTAACAGGTGAGATCAGGGGATCGGGACCTCTGGTGGCTTTCGTTTTTGAAGGACAAGTTCAGTATTTTACACTTAAAGCCCTGTTTTCAGATTGTTTATGATGAAATAGAACGGTTTTGACTGAAATTTGGACATATGATGCTGGCCCGTATCACCAACTAATGTACCTCTACAATGACTGCATAGGTGCACTGGAACAATCCTTCCTAAAATGCATTAAACTTTGTTTACAAAGACGTGAAACTTACCGAGTTCTCAGGGGTGTTCACTGATATGCTTTACCATTCGTTGTAACTTGTGGACCTATTTTTTCAAACGCCTCACACATTCCGTTGAGAGCTTGAATATAGACACTCCAGCCCAGTTGGTGGCGATAATCCACCTTTGCCAATTGCAAGAATACAAACAATGTTCCCGGCACGGAGTAATACCGTACCTCACAGCACATCTAATACAAGTCAATGGAGTTGAACAAAAACTATGATAAAACCTGTTGGAAAGCATCTTTTGCAGCGATTTTTGTGTGAGCATATCTGTGAACACTCCTGACCTCTCTGTGAGTTTCACGTCGGTGAGTTTTCCCCTTTTAAAGCCTACAGCATTGTTCCAGTGCACCTATGCACCCATTGTAGAGGTGAGGGGTAATACAACAAACACCCGAAAATACTCGGGCCAGCATCATATTTCCAAATTTCCGTCAAAACGGTTCTATTTCGTCATAAACAATCTGAAAACAGGGCTTAAAGTGTAAAATACAGAACTTGTCCTTTAAACCATTGCAGTCCTTAATAAAGTTACCAGCAACTTATTATTTGCTCACCAAAGGCAATTTTACCTTCTTTTGGCAAGTGTTTATTGTTGACCTAGAAATGTATGAAACCACATAGTTTTGCTGAAGCCCAGCTACATAAATGTGGTATGTGCGGGAATTTTTACCTGGATTCACATTTTGATACTGATTCTGACTGAGAACAGAAAGAGTCACCCTGTTGCCACGGAGTGCAGTGCAGATACGCAGACAGTGTCGGTAAGGGTTTGTCCTCGCACAACTCTCAGCCCTCAGTCTCTACCTCATCATCCCCTCAGAGCCCAGCACAAACTGCTCCCTCTGCTCTGCTAACAAATAGGATCATGGCTGCAGGCACCACTCTGAGGGACAATGTGTGAGATACAGTAGAGAGAAGACGATAGATAAGTGTGTGTGTGTGTGTGTGTGTGTGTGTCTGTCTGTCTGTCTAACTGTGTCACTGTATATAACAGTTCTGTGGCATTTCAGAAAAACCAACAGTTACTACTCTCTGACTTTCCTGACATGAGCTGTGAAATAGTTTGTGAATGCTGAAGGGTTTTCATATGCTAACTTAATATGCAGAGACAACTGTAAACCAATATCAGGTTGGTATTGCAAGGAAGTGTAGACGCGGAAGCTTTGTAGCACTCATCAAAGCGTTTATACAATTCTACAGTCATCATTAAATACTAAACATAGTAAATACTTTTCTCCATAAAAAATACATTCTACCTTCTAGAAAATAAATAAATAAATAACTTGCCCACTAAAGGTAGACTACTAAATGAAAGTAGCACATGAATGTTAGTTGTTTTGCCTGAGGCCTGTTTTTGTTGATTTTTGTCTTGTATTTATTTATTTAGATGAGGTAGGTTTGGAATGAAATTTTTTCTTCTTCTCCATTAACAGAGAAACAATTTTCCTTAGTGCCATTGTTGAAAGGCTGATCCCATTTTTTAAACCCTAGTTAGTGTGTTATGTTGCTATAATAGCATAAATAATACCTGTAAAATGATCAAGCTCAAAGTTCACAGCCAGGCGATATTTTTTTAACAGAATTCGTCTTTCAAAGCCTATAGCGAACGGCCAGTTAGGACTACAGTACAGCCCTCTATTTCCTGCTTTAATGACGTCATTAGAACAGTTTTTGATAACCTCCGCCCACAGGAATACGTCAGTCGCCAGCTTAGCTAACGGCAAGCTAAGCTGCTGTCGAATCACAACACGCTAAACAAGCTACACAATCAGAACTCGTTACATATGTCTGAAGGAGGGACTTCATAGAACAAGAAAGACATCAGCCCGTTTTTAGGACAGTGAAAACAGCGCTATATAGAGATAAATAAATTCTGTGAAAAATACTGTACTGCGTTTTTTACATGTGAAACATGAACAGATGTTATATTGCGCACTGTAAACACAATCAAAGCTTCAAAAACACAGATAGAAAGGGACCTTTAATGTACTGTAGTTTGTGACCTTCACATCATTTTCTTCCACCTAAAGTTCAGGTGAAATCAGACTCTCGACTGGATCTCTTGTTTGTTCTTGTGTTTCGTTAACATGTTTAACACAGATGCGATTTGTGATGAAAGTGATGAAAGGTTTTACATGTCAAACAGATCATGTCCTAACCCCACTGACCACGGCATGCAACACATTTTTTTTATTTCCGCATGCTGGAGAAGCACCACACAGATCAAGATAATGCTAGGTATGCATTTTAAATTGATAGTTTCTAGATTATGCAGTGTGTGAATGCAGTACTTTTATGTCATGACTGATTCCAAAAAGAAATGTTTTTGTCATTATAACAAATTTTAAACTCTCCCAATGTCTGGGTGGCCTTCCCGAAAGTCAAATGATTTGGTATTATGTGGAACCAACTCATTATATTACAATCCCGTTCTTTTACCCTCAGCCCACACACAAACACCCACATCCCACACAACACCTAAACACATCACAACAATGGATAACCAAAAAGATGCAGTTGTAATAAACCCTTGCCAGAAGAGACAAAAATTAACTGAAAACAGTGCCTAACTGCTAGTCTTGTTCTTTATTTACTGTGATTATCCTGTCTGCAGCATTTAAGGTTATACTGTATATAATGTTTTAGTACAAAGGATCTTAACACACAAAGCTTTTCATACTTTTTTCCACAGCGTTTTATAATTACTGTATATATGGTATGAACATGACAGTTAAATACATTGAGGAATATATTGAAGCTTGTGAAAAATGTTTTGTGCAGCAGAAATGTTTGGGACACTAAAATACACATTCCAAAGTTTTTTTGGCTTCATGTATGGGTCCATTTGATTGATCTGTGTAGTGCAATATGAGTCATCAATATTTGTGGTCCAACAGTCAGTGACTAGCTACACAATCCTAATTTTGATGTAACGGGGAACGGTGTCAAAAGACAGATGTTTTGCTATGTTATTTATCAAATCAGATTTTTCAACATGAATGCACAATCCAATGCTTTGCAGATGTCTCGGTGACATTTAGCATTTCGCCTAATCACCAACAGAAATGTAACCAGGAGTACAAACATTTAATGAAATATATCTAAGCATGAAAATATAATGAGAGGCTTACTAATGAAAGTCTGTTCAATTGGACGAAGTGTAGCTTGAAGCTAACTCTTAATAGGGTTGCTGTGAATGATCAGCAATACTTTGTGTCTCTGCCCCCAAGCTCAGCCAATGAATTATTTAAAATAACCTTCAGCTAAACTAAGTGGCAATGCAAGAAGAAAGAGAATTTCAAGGGGTTTGTTCTTCGGGCACTTTGTTGAGATTGGATTTAGCAAATAAGTGAAAGGCAAGCTGAGCTGTGTGGATGCATGAGGACATTGTTTTTTTATTTGCTGGTGTGCTTGTTAATAAAAGATAATCTCTTGAGTAAAAAAAAATCAGCTGCCTTCATATTATATTATATTTGTATATGTTTTCAATTAGATAGCAGATTTATGAAAAAAACTGCAGTTAGGTTTACTAATCCTTATTTTTTAGTAGGTACTGAGATTACACATATTTTAAATATAAAAATGTTACTTATGGTTTATTTATAACCTAACTGCTTCTTTATTTTCGGTATTTAAATGTGCCGTATAATGTAAAACTGTATTTACCTAGATAATACGAGTTCTGTACATGGTTATGACCAGTGCTTGAAGTGGGCCGGGCACGGTACTTAGTACGCAGTATCTTTGCCGCACTTTTTCTTTCGTTCCGGCACGTCTCACATGTTGCAGGTACTGTGCCTCTACGAATCAAAGCCTCAGTGAATGGGTGCTTAATAGTAATGACATCACACTACAGGGTGGGGGCACTAAAGCCCTTTTCACACAGACATTCCGTAAAATACACGGGAAAGGCATCCGGAATTTTTCCGGGATCCTTAGATTTTTTATTCATTCACACTGCCATGATTACCCGGCTTCTGATGGTCCCGGAAATACACGGGTAAGTAAGTAACGAGCTAACTTATCTGATATCTGCTTCAGTCCAGTTTGCTGACATTTTCTGTTGTGAATGTTGTAAATTCTTATTTAAAAGAGTTGAACCAACATCATGTTGCCATGACACTCACGTCCTCACTACGGCACGTGCATCATTGTTTATGCATCTCATTTATCATTTCCTTATAACTGCATCAATATAGTTTGCAACATTTCTCATTGTGAATGTTTATATGCATGTTATCTCTCGTTTTAAAGAGCTGAACCATAACTTTTGTTGTGATGACGCGCGCGTCCTCACTATGACACGCCCATTACGGCATTGTTTCGGCTTCTTGTTCACATAGAGGGTTATCCGTGTATAACCCCATTCACACAGACCTTTGGTCCCAGAAAATACCCATGAAATTGCCAGATAAGCGTCTGTGTGAACACAAACTTGTCCCGTTAATCTTCTGGTATCGTTGCCAGAAAGAGGACCTAGTCAGATTAGTTGTTGTTCAGCTCCTTAAAACGAGAGATAACATGCATATAAACATTCACCACGAGAAATGTTGCAAACTATATTGACGCAGTTATCAGGTAATGATGAATGAGACACATAAACAATGACTTAATGCGAACTAATTCAAACTTCAGACGCTGCGTAGAAGAGAGGGCGGGACTTTCAATAGGTCACGTGTCTTTCTGGGACCATCAGATGCCGGGTAATCATGGCAGTGTGAATGAACAAAAAAACTAAGGATCCCGGAAAAATCCCGGATGCCTTTGCGTGTATTTTACGTAATGTCTGTGTGAAAAGGGCTTATCTGACTAGGTCCTCTTTCCGGCAACGATCCCAGAAGATTAACGGGACGAGTTTGTGTTCACACAGACGCTTGTCTGGCAATTTTACGGGTATTTTCTGGGACCAAAGGTCTGTGTGAATGGTGTTTAAGTGAATTATCTGATTTATCTAATATCTCGACAAATCACGCAAATAATAGGCGTCTACAGGAAGTTTTCTTTCGTAATTTAAAAGGGACTAAGCATGTGTCAGTCATAACTTCACCAGAATAAAGTAAACACTGTCTGTCCTTGAGCAAACTTGTGCCTGCGGTTATAACAGGCAGTCTGGTATAGCAGCAGCACAAGCAATGTTACTGCTGTTATTACCTTTTGCGTTACTTTTGCATTCTCCCGAGAAACTTTTTGGGTTCCCCCGAGAAACTTTTTCGGTTCCCCGAGAAACTTTTTGCGTTACGTTTACGTTTTTGCGAGAAACTACAGCACAGCGTCACCTGAGGCAGTTCATTGGGCAGTGGCATCATTGATGCCAGCTGTTTGTAGATATATAACTACTGTTATTAAAGCAATAAGCCCCAAGAAGCAGTGGGTTACCAGTGCATTTTGTAACGGCTGGGGGGCGTTGTTAGGCACGACGCGAAGCGGAGTGCCTGGAACCCCCTTGGCCGTTGTAGGGTGCACTGGTGGCCCACTGCTTCGCGGGGCTTATTGCGTTTATAAAACGGTTGCTTCAAATTATGTATAGCAGGATTTCATATAATAAAACACAGCAAATAAGTTGTAATTATATTAGTACAGATATTAGTCTTCCGCCAAACAAAGTAGTTCCTCAGACTCAAGTGTGTCTGCAACAGAGCGGTTCCCAAGCAAAACAGACGGAGCAAAGACACAATGAAAATATGATTCATTAAGACTGTGGTGTTTATTTTCATAAATTAACATTCAT